>NW_006408555.1:12209540-12297431 GCF_000296735.1 Chrysochloris asiatica
TAAGGGCTAGGTAGTAAAGACTTAAAGCTTTGCAGGCCATGTGGTCAGAACTTTTCATCTCTGCCCTTATTCAAAAGCATATATGTTGTTAAAGTGCCGTTGAGTTGGTTCTGATCTACAGTGACCCTGTACAGGGTTTCCCAGGAGCAGCTGGTGAGCTTGAACCACCGACTTTGCAGTTCAAATCGACTTTGCCGTGCAACACATGAACCCACAGTGCCACACCAGGACTTCTCTGTATGTCTAAGTTCATAGGCATGTTTGCATATGTAATAGTTTATTGTGGTTTAGATCCATTGTTTGCTTAGTGAATTCATTTTCCAAACCCTAGTCAGTCTGCAAATTGTTCCAGTGATTTCGGTGACAATCCCTGCAGTGTGTGAACGCTCAGTATATTTGACTGAGACAAAATACTCTAAATTGCTTGTTTTAAATTTATTCGAGTTTAGAATCCACCTAAGAGTGATCATTTAAAAAGTCTCCTAAGATGGCACTTAACAACAAGAAGCAGTGCTCAAAATGTATTTATGACTTTCCCCCCTTTTTTGGGGTAACCCAGCATCATTTGGAGCCCTGGTGTGGCGCTGTGGGTTAATGCGCCACACTGCAAAGCCGTTTGAACTGCAAGGTCGTCGGTTCAAGCTCACCAGCTGCTCCTTGGAAACCCTATACAGGGTTGCTATGAGTCACAACCGACTCGATGGCACTTCACAACAACAGCGTCATTTGTTCTAATGTTTCTTGTTGACAGCTGCTACTTGTCAGACCATTCTGTCCAGATCGCTCCCTGTCCCTGAGGTGTCAGTCTGTGACCACCATCTTGCTCATTTTCCTATGGCGCTGAGGGTTAATATGCCAGACTGCAAAGCCATTTGAACTGCAGGTCAGTGGTTCAGGTTTACCAGCTGCTCTTCGGAAACCCTATGCAGGGTTGGAATCCACTTGATGACACTTAACGAGGGCTGGGAGGACCCAGTGGGCCACACTCTTGGCTCCTTGGCTAAAGTGGCTGGGTATGATGCCGTTTCTCTGCCTCCCCCACCCCGTAGAGCTTGGTCCTGGAGCTGACCCCAGAATGGCCCCAAGTTACAGGTGTATGCTGAGGAAGACCTTGTGTGTAGACCCAGTTCTCATCGTAGGGAGCAGGCTTGACAGCATCTGTCCATTTGGAGACTTTTCGCTTCCTAGACTTTGGAGGAAAGCCACCAGAGCTCTGGCTATCTCCTGCTGGTTTCTATCTTTTACAGTCGGTAACTACAGGTACTGTGCGGCCTCCACACTGCCAGCTTGGTTAAAGGTATTTATGACATTTTCCTGAAGAATTCTTACTCTCAGATTGATAGTCATTTACAAGCAGTATTGTATGTATATTATTGTCCTTGTTGTTGTTAGGTGCTGTGCAATTTGTTCTGACTCATTGTGTCTCTGTGAACCACTGCCTGGTCCCACACCCTCCTTACAACCCGTGCTGTGGGTTGGGCCATGGTTCCAGTCTCTGTGTCAGTCCATCTCTTTGGGGGTCTTCTTCTCTGTCTCTGTTGTGGTTAAGTGCCGTTGAGTTACTTCAGATTCATAGCAACATTATATGGAGTTTCCAAGGAGCAGCTGGTGGGTTTGAACGGCTGACCTTGTGGTTAACAGTCCAGTGTTGATCTTACAGCACTACATAGAGTATGTTGTTCTTGTTGTTAATTGCTGTCAAGTCAGTTCTGACCCATAGCAACCATCTATAGGGTTTCCAAGGAGCAACTAGTGAATTTGAACTGCTGACCTTGCAGTTCAAACGGCTTTGCAGTCTGGAGCATTAACCCAGTGCCAAACTATATCACCAGAGATTTTCAGATCTTTCTTCTGTAGCCACTGAGTGGGTTCAAACCATTGCCCTTTCTGTTAGAACCTCTGCGCCACCACTTAGCACGATGGTGCTTATGTAGTTAGGGGAGACACCGAGGGGTCTTCAGAAAAGTTCATGGAAATGGAATGAAAAGAAAATGCAATTGTTCCACAAAGGTTTGGAAGCCCCACTTGAATCAACCATTGTGCGTAGCCACTGATACAGATACTGGCTGGCCCTAGTCAGGCCTTCCTAGTGTGCAAATCAAGGAGCTCTGGTAGCGTAGTGGTTATGAGTTGGGCTGCTAACCTCAAGGTCAGCAGTTCAAAACTCCCAGCGTTTCTGTGGGGAAAAGACGAGGCTTTCTGCTCCCGTAACGATTTACAGCCTCGGAAACCCTGTGAGTTGGAAGCGACTCCACAGCACACAACAACAAGTGTGCAAATCAATAGAAGGGGAAGATGTCTATACTTGTTACCTAAATAGACGTGATTAAGAAGAGCAGCTGCATTTATCCACTAAATTATTTTATCTAAGTTCAACATCTTTGGTACTGACATGCCAGAAAAACAGCAGTCTGTTCCACACCTCTCCCTCCTCCTCCACCCCAATTTATCTAGCAAATTTTCTGTTAATTATCAACTTCTGAAGTGTAAGTTTGCTCTAAGAAAGGGAATTAATGTGGTAATGAATGGAAAAGGCTGCTGGGGAGGAGAGGGAGGCTTCTAAGCTGTGTGCAGATACTTACCTGCCTGTGTTTTCCAAACATCACAAGGGGGGCCATATGATGAATACAGGGAACCACATTTATTCAGGAAGAGACCAAGCGTGCTGGCTGGGGAGAGAAGACAGGTGGACAACCCCCACCCTCTCTTTGTGACTACACTTTTTATTAGCATTTAAAAAATTGTCCCCACTCATGAAGGTACCTTTGTCCTTTACCTGTTCCACATGTAGATTCTTCTCTTCAAACCCTCTTCCTCCAAGTGCTTTGGGATATGGACGAAGAGGCTCTTTGTTATTTATCTGTAAGAGCTGAGGCTCTTTATAATATCATCCTCAGTTTTCATGTTATGAAATGAATATCACATTTTCCCATCGCCTTCTTTGAAGAGCTCTTCAAATTATAACCATGGGAGGCAGGGTGGGGGAAGATGTAAAAGGAAAATCTGCTTTTGCTTTGAAGTTCATTGGAACAATTAGTCATTCAGTAGACATTTCTTAAGCGTGTACAAGGATGAATGAGGCGGTTTTTGCCCCGTTGGGTATCAGGCTAGATGGAGAGTTGTTGCTGTTAACTGCCGTTGAGTCCGTTCCGACTCTTAGCAACCCTGAATAGGGTTTCTGAGGACTAGCTGGTGGATCGAACCTCCAACTTTGCGGTTAGCAGTCCAGTGCTGATCTTACAGGGCCATACCAGGCCTTTAGATGGAGGAGAGTTAGGTCTAATACAAAATATTAGCTGACTGTATGTTTGAATAAAGGAGCTCTGGTAGCGTAGTGGTTACGAATCGGGCTGCCAACCGCAAGGTCAGCAGTTCGAAATTACCAGCCGTCCCGTGGGAGAAAGATGAGGCTTTCTGCTCCCGTAAAGATTTATAGCCTCGGAAACCCTGTACAGGGTCGCTATGAGTCGGAACCGACTACACGGCACATCACCACCATGTTTGAATAGAGAGTATTGTCATAGAGCAAGAATAAAACAGTCTGTTTAAAGTCAAAGCAAAACAGGTTTATGGAGGGGCAGAGCGAGTCGTACACTGGACAACCAGGCAATTACAAAGGAACCCACACTCCGAGGCCTCGCAAGATTTAAATATTAAAATACCGGGAACTAACAGTAAACATTCAGGAGCTCTGGTAGCATAGTGGCTACAAATCGGGCTGAGAACCGCAAGATCAGCAGTTCGAAACTACCAGCTATTCAGCAGGAGAAAGATGAGGCTTTCTGCTCCCGTAAAGATTTACAGCCTCGGAAACCTGTACAGGGTCGACTGCACGGCACACAGCCACCACCAACAGTAAACATTATTCTGATTGGCTAGCTAAAGTAAGTTCTTCTGATTGGATATTTTTTGTAACTCCTTAAGGTTCTGCCCAGACAAGTTCATACTAGTTAGTCTGCTATGGAATCCTAGAGCAAAGCTGTAGGGGCGACACTGGACTGCTAAGTGTAAGGCCGGTGGTTCAAACCCATCAGTTGCGCCTCAGAAACCCCACACAGGGTTGCTATGAGTCAGAACCAACTCCATGACATTTAAAACCGTCTGCTTTTAAAGGAGCCCTGGTGACTCTGTGGGTTAAGTGTTGGACTGCTAACTGAAGAATCGCAGCCCTGCTGGAGGAGAACGAGACAGTTTGTTTGCGTCAGAACCGCTATGGAACTTGTACTCTGTCCTTTGGAGCCTGCTAGGAATTGGCATCAACTCCATGGCGGTGAGTATTTTGTTGGTTTGCTTTTTGTAAGTCTACTTTCAACCTCATTTTTCCTTTGGGTAAGCTGGTCCCTCCCTTGCTTACTAATCTGTAGTCATGGGTCATCTTCTCAAACATAGATACTGGGCCTGGTGGTGGTGTGCCGTGGAGTCGGTTCCGACTCATAGCGACCCTGCATAGGGTTTCCGAGGCTGTAAATCTTTAAGGGAGCAGAATGCCTCATCTTTCTCCCACGGAGCAGCTAGCTGGTATTTTCCAACTGCTGGCCTTGAGGTTAGCAGCCCGACTTGTAACCACGACGCTCGCTACCAAAGCTCCTTAAAAGCCATTTTGTTGTTGTTGTTGTTAGGTGCCATCTACTTGGTCCAGACTCATAGCTGTCCCATGCACAACAGAACCGTCCTCACAATGGTTTGGACCCATTGCTGCTGCTGCCACTGTGTCAATCCATCTTGTTGTGGGGGAGGTTTGTCCTTCCTGTTATTAGCAGACCCTCCACTTTACCAGGGGTCCTGGTGTTAATGCCCTGGACTGAAATGTTGATCTGCAAAGCCAGCAGTTCAAGTTCACCAGCCACTTCTCGGAAACCCTATACAGGGTCACTATGGGTCAGAACTGACTTGACGGCACTAAACAACAAAACAACAACAACCACTTTATCAAGTGTGATATCCTTCTCCAGGGACTGGTTCCTCCTGATAATATGTATGTCCAAAGTCCTTGTGTTGTGAGCAGCCTTCTGGCTGGACTTCTTCCTAAGACGGCTTTGTTTGTTCTGGAAGCTCATGGGACTTTCAATATTGTTTGTCATACCTTAATTCAAATGCGTAGTGGTTACGAATCGGGCTGCGAACCTTAAGGTCAGCAGTTCAAAACTACCAGCCGCTCCGCGGGAGAAAGATGAGGCTTTCTACTCCCGTAAGGATTTACACCCTCGGAAACCCTGTACAGGGTCGCTATGGGTCGGAACCGACTCGAAGGCACTTAACAACAACAACAACAACAATTCAAATGCAGCCATTCTCCTCTGGCCTTCCTTATTCATTGTCCACCTTTCACATGCATATGATGTAACTGAAAATACAATGGCTTAAGTTAGGTGAACTTAGTCCTCTTCGGACATTTTAGCTCTTTAGTCATTTTGTTGTTGTAGCCCTCTGCCAACTCATAGGGTTTCCGAGAGTGGTTGGTGGGTTTGAACTGTCCATCTTGCAGTTGCCATTCCAGGCATATTAGTCATGTGTTTAATGTGCCATCGAGTCAATTCTGACTCATAAGACAGAGTAGAGCAGCTCTGTAGGATTTCTAAGATGAGGAGCAGACAGCGGTATGTTTACCCCAGCATTGTGTCAAGCACCCCAGATTTTGGAGGGACCTGGTGGCACTTTGGGTTAGGCATTGGACTGCTAACCTCAAGGTTGGTGGTTCAAACACACTAGACATTCTGTGGGAGAAAGATGAACTTGTGTGCTCAAATAAAGATCTACAGGGTTGTTGTTGTTATTGTTAAGTGCCATTGGACATTTTTTTTGTTTTTATCCCATAGTACATACCAAAGGAATTCACGGGGCACAAAGTCAGGATTGTGGAGCCCTTCCAGGGGAGGTAGGATGGGAGCTGGGTTGAAAAGTTGGAGCAGTTGTTCTCTTGGTGGAGAAGGAACCTAAAAGGAACTTCAGTTACGGCACAATATTATATACAAAGCCCCAAGGCCTAAGCAAGCTGGGTCATCACACACGATAGATGGTGAATAACAACGCTAGCTTAGACTAGAAACTTGTCATGAGACATCCAACCTGAGCAGTCTGAACATCCCCTGCCCAACACTGAAGGATCACTTGACTCTTCTCACTGTATGCATCTTAGCAGTATTGTTTCCTTGGTATCTTTCCTCCAAGCTGATTTATGGTAGTTCAAATACAATAGTTTAGAAAGACATATTTTTAATGCTATTTTAAAGGAACTAGTTTTCTTCCGAAGTGATGAGGTAGCTGTGCTAAGTGTTGTTTTTACAACATGTGTGGACACAGGCAGATGACCACTGGAACAATAAAGCACAAGTGAAGACTGCTCCAGCCATCTCACGAGGTGCATCTGCCTTTGTGGGTGAGGCTGCAGGGGAGGCAGAGAGGGCAGACTCTGAATCGCTGAGTGATAGTACACATTTGGGTTTTAGAAGCATCACTTGGGGCTATGTGGTGAGCGGAGAGGAAAGGGAATTAGATTTTCAAAATGCGCTCCATTCCTTCTCTGAAAATCCAAATAATTAGACAAATGATACATCTTCTACTGGTCCATGGACATGAAATCGCACTGGAGAAAAACGGTGTCAAAAAATGACTTACCAACCATGCCTTCCACAGCATTTTCTACACCTTTGCCCAGTTCACTGATTCATTGCAATGGCCGAATAGAACTCAGACACCAGAATCATAATTGGGAGGTTTCCTAGGGATTTTATAAGGTCCGAGTCAGGGTCAGAAATGCACAGGGCACAGTTATTCCAGGTGGGGCAGCTGCTCCTCACCTATGCCCACAGGCAGGCCTCTGTCAGCAGACCAGTATTATTAAGCTCTTTTGTTGTTAAGTACCGTGGAGTCAGTTCCGACTCATAGTTACCCTGCACAGGGTTTCTGAGGCTGTAAATCTTTACGGGAGCAGAAAGCCTCATCTTTCTCCCATGGAACCACTGGTAGTTTCGAACTGCTGACCTTGAGGTTAGCAACATGACTTATAACCACTACGCTACCAGAGCTCTTTTAGGACTGCTGATAAGTGCTGGAAACACCCCTCCACCATAAGTTCAACCTGAAGGCATTGGGCTCTAGCTTTGTAAGCCAGCAAACCTAGTCCTCCCAGTAGATACCTGGAGGTACCCCACTCTGTTCTGAATTACGTTATCCTATCAGTATCTTCTCCCACCTTTTCTTACCCAGACCCATCAGGAAAAGAGTTGTTTGGTGGGAGTTACAAAGACTAAGGCAAGAAGCCACATATTAAATCATTCTGCACACCACACGTGGCGCTGAAAGTTCATGCTTTCCTGGTTTTGGAGACATCAGCATTCTCTCACTGCAAACCTAAGAGTTCTTGGTTCAGCTCCATCTCCTCACATGTGGGGTAAATTCAAGAATTAGGATAATTTATGATGGGCGATGTCATCATTCCATGGGGGGTAGGGTCCGGGGTGGGGGCGTCTGTGAAGGGCCCCATGGATAAATTACCTGCTACCTGCTGTCTTCTGGAAGCACCTGAAGCCCGTGGTTGTTAAGTGCCGTTGAGTCGGTTCCACCTCATATTGACCCTACGTTGGGTTTCTGAGGAGCAGCTGGTGGGTTTGAACCACTGACCTTGTGGTTCACTGCCTAGTGCTGATCCTACAGTGCTGCCCCAGGAATCCAAGCCTAGAGGGGCCAATTTTGGTTTAAGACCCATAAAAACTAGCTTAAGCAAAATAATGGGAGGCTGGAATGGGCTCAAAGCAAGATTGTTGGCCATCAAATATAAGAAAAACCTTACCTTCGGGTCAAATATGCAGTTGCCTCAGGAACTCAACAGGTTATTTGAAGTGAATGAACTAACTGGAGATGGCAAATGAGAGAAACTGACCTAGTTGAAGAGCTTAGCAGTTAATTAGATGCTGCTGGTTACCAAATGCTGTGGAATGGAATAGGTCCAGTGCCTTTGTTCTTGTTGATAGGTGTGGTTGGTTGTTGGTTATGTGCCGTGGGGAGCAGAAAGCCTCGTCTTTTGCCCGCGGAACACCTGGTAGTTTCAAACTGTTGACCTTGCGATTCGCAGCCCGATTTGTAACCACTACACGACCAGAGGTCCTTTGTTGATAGGTGTGGTACAGTTTCTATCGATTCATAGTGACCTTATGCACAACAGAACAAAACACTGCCTAGTCCTGTACCAACCTCACAACCACTGCTGGGCTCGAGCCCATTGCTGCTGCCTCTGTGCCATTCCAGCTCACTGGGTCTCTTCTTCGTTTTCACGGCCCTGCCACTTTACCAAGCATGATGTCCTTCCTGCTTCTATGTCCGAAGTATGAGAGACCAAGTCAGCCATCCTGGCTTCTAAGGAGCATTCTGGCTGCACTTCTTCCAACACAGATTTGTTTGTTCTTTTGGCAGTCCATGGTACTTTGAATATTCACCCCTAACGCTATCAACTCAGATGTATAAATCCTTCTATGGTCTTCTTTACTCACTATCCAACTTTCACTTGCATATGAGGGTTTTGAAAACACCATGACTTGGGTCAGGCACACCTTAGTCCTTAAAGTGACATCTTTGCTCTTCAGTGTCTTTGTTGTTGTTGTTAAGTGCCGTCGAGTCGGTTCTGACCCATAGTGACCCTGCACAGGGTTTCTGAGGCTGTAAATCTTTACGGGAGCAGAAAGCCTCATCTTTCTCCTGCGGAACAGCTGGTAGTTTCAAACTGCTGAACTTGCGGTTTGCAGGCCGATTCGTAACCACTACACTACCAGAGCTCCTTAAAGCTTCTATTTTTCAAGAAAAGTTGGATTTTTTCTGTGTGTGCAATCTTATCAGTTTTACTGATTATTCCCGCCCCCCCCAAACAACAACAACAACAACAACAAAACACTAACAAGAGAGAAAAAAACACACAAACTTAGTGGAGCAAACAAAACATACCTGCTTGTTGTTGTTGTTAAGTCCGTTCCAACTCGTAATGACGCTGTGTAGGGTTTGTGAGGAGTGGCTGGTGGGTTTGAACCGCTGACTTTGTGCTGATCCTACAGCACCACACTCACATACATTCTATCCTCTGACGCTGGTTTGTCTTCCTGGGCGTCCCGGTCTCTTCTAGATTACTCCAGGCTCTCTCTGCTTGTCTTTACGTCACCTCCTCCTCCTTCTCTAACCTTCATCTGGATCTCAGGGCTTCAGACTCTGTAGCAAGTTGGCGGTAAAATTTGGATCTGGGATTTGGGCAAAAGGAAAGGTACCCCAGACCGTTTTGGTAGAGCCCTGCTTGGATGGTGGGGAATGCTACATATCTCAAAGACAGAACCTGGTTTCCAGGTGCCGTGCTTGCGTGAGCATACATCTCACCTGCTGCCTCAGAAGACAAAGGTCTCCTGAGCAAAGACAAGGCTCATGCATTAGCAAGCTCTTGGGTGAATTTCTGTTGTACCACCTTCAGACTTCCAAGATCACCCCATGCTCAGCTTGTGTTGTTCTTGAGACAAGTATCCCATGAGTCATTTAAGGGTAAAGCAAAGAGGGGACAAGGCAGGAATGATGAGATCTGGTGAAAAGCTGACCACAGTAACCTGCTGTTTTTGTTAAGTATTGTCAAGTCACTTCTGACTCATAGTGACCATATCTAGGGTTTCCAAGGAGCAGGTAATGGGTTTGAACCACCAACCTGGCAGTTAGTTGTCCAGTGCTTATCCTACAATGCCTCACCATGATTTGACCTGGGCACAAAATGAAAACGTCTTTCAATTCAGGGGAGGAGAAGGATGCTGGTGGGGGGGAAGCTGTGTAGCATTTGGTAGCCTGGGACAGAAAAAAACACACATTTGGTGACCAGGGACCCAGCTTTAAATCATTGGATTAAATGGTGGATCAATTTTAGATGGATCATTTCGTTTCTTTTACAAGAGTTACTTAGTTGATTATTAGAATATCCGTTACCAACATTTGATTCTACCTGGTAGCTAACAAGAAGACAAAGTAAAATTCTGTTTTGATCTTAGGGAGTTTTGTACCATTACCAGAAGTAAAGACCTCAGGAAGGCAAGAATGGGGGGCTGTGGATGAGTGGAATTGTGTGGAGTTAGCTGTAGAGACCCTCAGTGAGGTCTTGGACACATCCAGGTGGTAACAGCTGTTTATTTTATAGATAGGAGGGGGATTCAGAACCTTGATGTAAAAATGAGATTGAAAGATCTTTTCCCCAAAGACTTTTTGAAGCCCCCCATCCCCCTGTATATCACTGATTATTTTTAGGATTGGTGGGAGCCCACAACTAACATTTTTGGTTTTGATCAAAACCGTGGGGTTCTTGAATATGAGTATGTGCTGTTGTTGTTATTAGTGGGCGTCTAGTTGGCACCTCCTCATGGTGACTTTGTATACCAGAAAGAAACATAGCCGGGGTCTACACCATCACCTGATCCTTGCCGTGTTTGAGCCCATTGCTGTGTTCACTGTGTCCCCAAAGGAAGGAACCCCTCCTTTTTACCAACCGTATGCTTTACCAAACACAAAACCGTCTGTTACAAAACCGTTAGAAGAAAACTATCTGTTTTCTTCTAACCACACAACGTCCTGGTGTGGCGCTGCAGGGTCAGCACTGGACTGAGAACCACAAGGTGGGCAGTTCAAACCTACAGCAGCTCCTTGGAAACCCCCCACAGGGTCGCTATGAGTCCGCATCGACTCGAAAGTGCTTCGCTACAACCGTCTTTCCTGAGGACCTGTACAGAGTATGTGAACCAAAGTTAGGGGTCAGCGTCTCTCCGTTTTGTTTTCTATTCCTACTTTTTTTTTTTAACCTCGGGGACCGCATGATGGATGATTCTGCAGCTAGAATGGGAAACGTTTGCTTTTTATTTTATCTGCAGCTGGACTTTACTCCTAGATGTGGTCTCAGCCGAGTTTTTGCTTTTTCTTCCTTCCCCTCCCTGTATCACTTTAGACTTCACAGTCTTGTTATTAGCACACACACCAAGGGCTGCATGACCCAGAGAGTTTTCTGGAAGGGAGAGCTGCCAGCATTGTGGATGAGACAGGCAACCTCTCATTGTTCAGAGCATTTCTGAGGAATTCCAACTCCCACTACTTTGTGGTCTGCAAGTGAGCAGCGAGCCATGTTTTATTTTTATAAAGCATTTCCTGGCACCACCATGATGAGCAGTTTGCAGCTGGAAAATTCAGAGTTCTTGGTCATCTTATCAAGTGGTTGCCCACCCTCTCCTGAAAGCTGATTGAAAAATGACTGGCAGGTGTGGAAAAAGGAGCTGGGAACAGAGCGTGACAGGTGTTTTAAGAAGAAGAAGAAGTGAATATTGGGGAGTGAAGGAAAAGGTCTTGGTTGGAGAGTCTACTGAGGAAACGGCAGGCTTCATTTACCCATTAGAAGCATTTCCTGTGATTAGCTGAAAATGGATTTAGACTCTATTAGGTTAGAACTAGATGAAAAAAATTGACAGAAATCTCAAAAGCAGTGAACAAAATGCACTTCAAGTACTCTCATTACAGACAGATTATCTTCCTGAAACAAGGCTCAGCTCCAGACAAGCTTCTAGGGACTGTCACCAGGAGCCTCTGGTGACGCTATGCAGCCTTCTGAGCGATTCATAAATGCTAAGTATCTGTCGACACAAAGACAGCAACCCCCAGCTTGGCTCGGTGCTCCTGCCTCCAGTGACCTGTGTGAGCCAGGCAAGATGGCGGCCATAGCTGCTCTTCCGTTTACGCATCTAACCACCCAACGTTCATCCCATTTTGTGATTCTCAGGTTCTCTTATGGGGCAGTGGTGGGCAGTGATAGAATGCTCAGCGAGGGAGAATGCGCAGTCCAGGCGCTGGCTCTCAGTGGAGGCTTGTGTGTGTGTGCTGAAGAGGATTCAGTGGAGCTTCCAGATTAAGATAGAGTAGGAAGAAAGACCTGGTGATCTACTTCTGAAAATCAGCCAACGAAAACCCTAGGCATTGCAACCTTCCCGTCAGCATCCGGTCATGGAATGGCTCAGGACCAAGTAGCCTTTTGTTCTGCTTTGTGTGCGGTTGCCCCGACTCAGGGACAACTTGATAACAGTGAACACCACCACCAACTACTTCTGGGGAACAGGATCTATATACCAAAGAAGAGAATGAATGATTATTCTATGGTACATGTGTTGCTGTTAAGTGCCGTCGAGTCAGTTCTGGTGGGTTTGAACTGCCGACCTTGTGGTTAGTCCAGTGCTCATCCTTCAGCACCACACCAGGACTCCAAGGAGGAGGGAAATCCGTGGGGACTAGTGATGGGAGCTTAAATGTGGCGGAACCAAGAAGGATAGTAAATGATGCAGATTTGGGGAACAGACAGTCCAAATTCTGATTCCTTGGTCTACCATCACTTATACAAGTTACACAGCCTCTCAGCCTCAGTTTCACATCTGTAAAATGGGATGGTAAAACTACTTTGTAAAAGTATTTGAGACCATGTGTTTGTGTGTAAAGGAGTTAAGATGGTTTCCTGCAGGGGTAACCTAATTTATCTGCCCTGCCCAGTGACGGCTAAATTAATAAAGCAAGGTCAATACGAGCTTACTTATGTTTACTTACTCGTCTGTAGTGAAAATTTTCATGTTTTTACCACATCTAAGATTCTGCTTCCAGGCATGGCTGGCATCTGCCTCTCTCCTAACCCCACCACACTTTTCTATACAATCAAAAGCCTCTTCTCAAATTTTCAATCCCTGGCAGGAATGAAGTACCCAGTAAGAATGGCAAGCATGGGCTTACTTGATAATCTTATGAAAATCATGTTAAGCTGTTCACTACTGACTCTGGTAGCGTAGTGGTTACGAATCGGGCTGCGAACCTTAAGGTCAGCGGTTCGAAACTACCAGCTGCTCCGCGGGAGAAAGATGAGGCTTTCTACTCCCGTAAAGATTTACACCCTCGGAAACCCTGTACAGGGTCGCTATGGGTCGGACCCGACTCGATGGCACTTAACAACAACAACAACAACAACTGACTATTAAGTGAGCACAAGTAAGTTCATGCTTACCTTGGGTAGTAGTTAAGGTTCTGTTGACACAGAACTTGACTGAGCCAGGATTTTCAGAGGTTTAGCAGCTGGGATGTGCTTATTCCCATGGTGATGAAACCTAATACAGGAATAGTTAGTTCTGTGATGAGCAGCTATGAGCAGCCAGTGAATTGAAAGGAAGCTTCCTTGCGGGTGTGGCCTTCTCTCCCCCCCCCATGGCACTTAACAACAATATATATATATATACACACATGTATGCAGTATAATATATATTATATATATAATTTAAAGTATAAATTATTGTATATATCTTATATAAATTATTATATACATAACATAACATAACATAACATAACATAACATAACATAACATAACATAATATAATATAATATATACCCTGTATAGGGTAGTCAATTCCAACCCATAGCGACCCTGTATAGGGTTTCCAAGGAGCAGCTGGTGAGGTTGAACCACTGACCTTGCAGTTCAAAGGACTTTGCAGTCTGAGGCATTAGCCCACAGTGCCACACCAGGACTCTAATATAATGGCTACAAGGAAGGAACTCTTTCTCTCTTTTCTGCTGAGCACCTGGGACTCTGCAATTTTGAGTCACTTCCTTGAAAATAAAAGTCTCTTTATATACACATATATATACATTTCACTGGTTTTGCTTCTCTTGGAAACCTAGTCTGAGATACCTTGCTTTGCGGATAATCGAACCTTTTAAGCTGTTGAACATCATAAACTCTTTTCCACTTCTTCCCCTGAAAGATAGAAGTGCTCCACTCCCTTTTCTTCAGTCTGGGTGGGTCCTGCTGTCTTTCTTCACTCAGGGCATGCTGAGACTGGGTCCTAAGGAGACATGGCTTCTGCCTGGGTCTCCTGGAAACTTGCTCATGAGCTTTGAGCCACTGACTAGCCTGAGAAGGTCGTGCTGGGTAGATGATAGGAGCGAGCACATGGACAGAGAAAGGTTCTGGTCAGCCCCCAAGCCCTGGTGTGGCACTGGGGGATAAAAGCACTGGACCGCAAGGTTGGTTTGAACCACAAGCTCAGTGATTCAAACTAACCAGCTACTCCTTGGACACCCTATACAGGGTCGCTATGAGTCAGAATGGACTCGATAGCACTTAACAACAACTCCACCTTTGGGTCACCGCAGTGGAGACCCCAGATGTGTGAACCACAGATAATTGTGCCTCTTGTGCCACTTGGAACCATGAGAGAGAATTTTACAGGCTGTGATTTAAGCTCCATGTATTTGAGGTGGTGGCATAATATTACAAGTAATGTCATGAACAGCCTTGCCCACATTGACCATTGTTTGAGGTGAGGTATAGACCGTTCCTTCCTTTCATATGCCCTCTTTCATACCTAGATTTCCTTGAGTTCCATTAGACTTTTGCCTAGCTCCAGACCCTTGCCCCATTATCCAGTTTCTGTGTGAATAATTGCATTGAAATCACGAGGCATACGTTTAATACAGCGCACGTATGAGAACGTACCAGGTACACAGTAAATACCTACAAACTTGCTGATCGCCTACACGGTGGATTCCTACAAGGTCCTACCAATTAAGTGGCTTCATTGAATTGAGGCATTTTAGTAAAAGGAGCTTTGGTAGCATAGGGGTTACGTGTTGGGCTGCTAACCTCAAAGTTAGCATTTCAAAACCACCAGCCGGTCCGGTAGAGGAAGATGAGGCTCTCTGTTCTTGTAAAGATTTACAGCCTCGGAATCCCTATGCAGGAACCAGCTGCACGGCATACCACCACCAGTGAAACTGAGGGATCCATTTGGGTCCAATTTTTGTCGCCACTAAGAATGCTGGGTCTGGGTCAGCTAATTTTTTATTTGAGATTTCTAAACCAACACACGTTCCAATGGCTGAAGAGCATTCGGTGTACTCCTCAGGGCTCAGACAAAGCCCAGAGTTACCTGAGGACCCCACTGGATGGCATCCCACTGGCTGAGACGCCTCCTGCATTTTGGTAATCGCTGTCGTTAAGTGCCATGGAATCAACTCCAACTCAGAACGACCCAGCATAGGGTTACCGAGGCCATACGTCTTTGTTGGAACAGTCTTATCTTTCTCCTGTGCAGTGGCTGGGGGCTGGAACCACTGACCTTGTGGTTTGCAGTCTAGTGCTTATCCTACAAAGTCAGAAAAAAAGTTATTTTTCGCATCTGGATTCCTGGTGTGGCGCTGTTGGTTAATGTGCTGGACTGCAAAGTCCGCTTGAACCAAGAGCCCTATGGTGCAAGTTAACCAGATGCGCCTTGGAAACCTTATACAGGGTCTCTATGGGTCGGAGCCTGACTCAACAACACTTAACAACAGCAACATTTTTCTCAGAGAGAGGGGTCTTTGTCATGAGAATGCCAATCCACCAGTGACCCATGATGTCTTATTTTGCTCAAGTCTTCTGTGTTTCTGATAAAAGTTAGGGACTTTTTCTAGAAGGATGTGCTTATGTCCAGAGAAATAAAATTCTGCATATCCGTATGGGAGGAGGGGAGTAGATAACAGCCCCCAAGAGCCCATCCCTATGCTGAGAATCCCTGACTTAAAGATGTGTTTTATGTTTTGAGAATACCATCTTCCTAGACAGAATAGGAGTCCTGTCGTAGACCTGTAGGTAGTTCAAACCCACCAGTCACTGTTTGGAAACCCATTACAGGGTTGCTGTGAGTTGTAACCCATGCAGAGGCATTTAACAACAACAACAAACAGAAAGATCCTGTTTGCCTTTGATTTGTGTGCTTAGGTAATGTGTTGTTAGACAGGACCTCCCCCTCCCCAGGCCATCGGGACTTTTGTCTGTAGTTAAGGTTCTTTGATAGCTTTTCATAGGGCTCTGTTGTCAGAAGGAACTAGACGGAATCTTTGCCTCCTTATTTGTTTGCTTTTCTCTTGGGGATTTCTGGATTTTGCTCCATTTATTAAAATCACACCAAACAGACGCATGAAAGCATCAGCTTATGAGCAGAGCTCATGTTTAGCTCAAAATCAGCTAAACTAACTCTCATCCGACCACACTGATTGCCGAATGCAATGCATAATTAAGTGTTTACTGAAAAGCCAGCAGATAGGGCCTGGGGGAATATGTCAGAGCTGCTCTGTCTCCATGGCAACCCCAGATGAGGCTCACAGAGTAAAGAAGCCTTCCTCCCCCGATCACTGACACTGAATGGTGAAGTGGTATCTAATGAGCTCACAAAATCAACGACACCATTATGTTCAGGCCTAAAGATCTCATACCCCGCCGTCCACAGCAGCGCCCAATAATCCGAGCTCATTTCTGGCCATTTGTTGTTGCTTAAGCTCAGGACATCTGACATCTATTGAGCTCACTGATGACTGCGTGTCCCAATGTTAGTTACACGGAGTTTCCAAATACGTTTTCTATAAGCTATTAGAAAAATATGGAGTCCTGGTGTTGTGCTGTGGGCTAATGCGCCAGACTGTAAAGCCGTTTGAACTGCAAGGTCAGTGGTTCAAGCTCGCCAGCTGCTCCTCGGAAACCCATACAGGGTTGTTGTGGGTCGGAACCGACTCGACGGCACTTCACAACAACAACAAATTAGGTAAATGTTCCATGATAAAGGCAAACAGGGCTTCACTAACCACGATGGGAGTCCACTTCCTCCCACCGATGAGTATTTGTTCTCTGTTGAAATGAAGAAGCTTACCTAAACCCTGTGGGGCAACTTTCCTTCCTCTCTGAGAAATGTGGCTGAGGAACTATCCAGTGGAGGCTGGAAATCAACTTCATGTTTCGGACACTTGGGGGCATCCTTCGCTCCAATTCTGGGTCTTCTCATGGAGTAACCTGCCTGCAGCAGTGCTTTCGGGACGTGTAGGCTCTTTAAGCACATTGATGCCGTCTGACTTGGTGAAATAACCATCCTGTTACAAGTCATCAGAGTATTGTTGTGAGTCAGTCAGTTCTGGCTCATAGAGACCCTGTATAGTGTCTCTGAGGAGCAGCTGGTGGGTATGAACTGCCGAGCTACTGGGTGACAGTCCAGTGCTTATAACTACAGAACCACAGTTGCCCTCAAATTGGCCCCGATTCGTGGCGACTGTGCGCCACTGTTACAGACTGGTGATGATCCGTAGGGTTTTCACTGGCTGGTTTTTGGAAATAGATCACCAGGCCTTTCTTCCTAGTCTTTCGTAGTTTGGAAGCTGTGCTGAAACTTGTTCAGCAGCATACCAACACGAAAGCCTCTACTTACAGATGGGTGGGTGCTCCTGAGGTGTGCTGGTCTGGACTCGAACCTGTGTAGCTAGCAGGAATTCTAACTGTGAACAACCTCTACACTCAATTGGAGTACACATATTGAAAACCAGAAGAAACAGATTCATTGACAAATGACAGCTACTCAGTGCAAAAGGAAGAAACAATGTAGAAGAAACTAACAAAAGAAATGGCCAAGAAAGCCTGAGAATGCAGTTTTTGACCCCATCTCTGCGTGACGCTGCAGATTAGTGCACTGGACTGCAAGATCAGATTAAACCTCAGTGTCAGCTGTTCAAGCTCACCAGCTGCTCCTTGGAAACCCTATACAGTGTCCCATGGGCCGTAACTGACTTGACGGCACTTCACAACAACAATATCTACGATTGGGGAGGGAATGGGGTGGTTCTGTAGAATATACACTGGACTTCAAGCCACAAGGTTGGTGATTCTAGTATATCAGCTACTGCAGGGGAGAAAGATGAAGCTGTCTACTCCCATAAAAATTTACAGCCTCAGAAGCCCTAATGGGATGGATATGAGTCGGCGCTGACTAGGTGGCACTTACCAACAACATGATTGGGAGATTTATGCTACATGATACATACTGTTGAATAATTGATTTAGCATGATGGAGTATTTATGTGATTATAGTATATTCATATATACATCATAGAATAATACCTATTATTTATTTAGTGAGTTGCCATGCACTACTTTATAGAGCTTGGTTTTTTGTTTTGTGCTTTTTGTGAATTGAGGGAAGATTTACAGAAAAGATGATTAGTTTTACATTCAACAAGGCATACATTTTGTTTCATGTCAAGGCTGTAATTCTCCCCGCCCCCCCCAAAGCAACAATAGTTATCCCACTTCCTGTCTATGCTTCCTGTTTCCATACCACCTCTTTCCCATCTTTTCTCTACTTTGTCCTTGGATAAATGTTGCCTTTTAAATCCTGAATGACTCACCATACCTTACTAGTGTTACTGTTCCTCCTATGTACCTTTCCAGCACCTGGATGAAAAGTGGGCCACGGGAGATGCTCCTTCCAGACCTGAACAGTGGTTCGGGGCCATAGTCTTGGGTTTCTTTATTCTTATTCTGACCTGTAAGCCTGTGGTTTTTTTTTTGTTTTGTTTTGTTTTGTCTTTTTGTAATAGTTCTGACTTTTGTTCCATATTTTCTCCACTCTGTTTGGAACCCCCTGATGTGTTCCCTTTTAGAGCAGTTGGTAGTGGCAGCTGGGCCCCATCTAGTTCCTCTGCTTTCAGAGCTGTGGTGACTGATGTCCACCTGCTCTGTCAATCCACTGACCTGGTTGGTTCCACGTATCTTCAGTTTTCATCACTCTTCTTTCTACTGCACATGGAGAGACCAATAGTTGTACCTAGATGGCTGCTTTTGCGCTTCTAAGATCCCAGATGCTCCTCACCAAAGTAGGATGTAGAACATTGTCTTTGTGGACTATGTCATGCCAGTTGACCATGGTGTCCCCAGGCCCAGCAACTCATTGCCTTAAGATGTTTGATGATATCTAAGATGTGTTCCACCACATTCATACGTGTGTTTGCAACATGTTTATTCAAAACCTTACATGTTTGTGGTGTATTCCCACTCTCCCCCCACATACCCATTCAGCCTATTCATCTGCCTATGTGTCAACCCACAGAACATTGTCATTCCAGGGATGAGTATAAAATACTGTTTACCGCTATCACCTTTAACCCTTGCACACCTCCCTGCATCTCCACCTGTCTTCATCCTTCTGCCCACCTCCCTCTTCTGGTGTATTTTCCTCCCTGGCACCTGGTTTATCTTGTGTCTACCCTCTGACCAGTGAGTTACTTTCCCCTCCTTTCTACCCCTGGGAACTATCAAAAAATGTTTCTTTTAGCATGAAAGCCTTTTCTTGAATTTTTATAATAGTGGTCTCATACAATACTTGTCTTTTTGTAATGGACTGATTTCATTCAGCATAATGTCCTCCAGGTTTAGACGTGTTTTGAGGTGTTTTGCAGTTCATTGTTTTTCTTCAGCATTGCATAGTATTCCATTGTGTGGATGTACCAAAGTTTGTTTATCCATCCTTCTATTGATGGACATGCTGCTGTCTCATCATTTTGCTACTGTGAATAGTGCTGTGACAAACATCGGTGTGCAAATATCTACTTGTATCTTGGCTCTTGTTCCTTATACCATGTAGAGGGATGGCTGGGTCTTATGGTATTTCGGTTTCCGGCTTTCTGGAAGCACCATACTGTTTTCCACAATGGTGGAACCATTTGACAATCCTGCCAGCCATGTAGGAGGGTCCCTGTCTCTCACACCTTTGTCAGCATTTGTTGTTTTCTGTTTTTGAAAACTTTGCTATTGATGCTGGGGTGTGGGGGGGTATTTCATTGTTGTTTTGATTTGTATCTCTCTAATGTCTAGTGGTGCTGTGGGTTAATGCGCCAGAATGCAGAGCCATTTGAACTGCAAGGTCAGCAGTTCAAGGTCACCAGCTGCTCTTCGGAAACCCTATACAGGGTCGCTATGGGTCAGAAGTGACTCGACGGCACTTCGCAACAACAACAGTGCCTAGTGACGGCAAACATTTGATGCGTTTGTTGGCTGCCTGAATGTCTTCCTTGGTGAAGTGTCTGCTCGGGTCCTCTGCCCATTCTTCAGTTGCGTTGTTTGTCTTTTTCTTGTCTTGTAATTTTCTATAAACTTTAGAAACGTCTGACACGTCCTTACAAAAATTTTTGATGGGTTCTCTTTTGATGAAATCTTTTGAAGCACAAAAGTGCCTGGTTCTCAGGAGGTCCCTGTCATCTATTGTGTTTTCTAATGTCTGTGTATTTTTAGTAAAGTTTGAGAGTGCATTTATGCCATGCATTAGAGCCCTAAGTTTTCCCCTATTTTTTCACTGATGTCTTTATAGTACTTGGTATTGCATTTAGGTCATTAATCCTCCATGTTGAGTTTATTTTTGGATGTGTTGTGAGATATGGGTCTTGTTTCATTTTTCTGCAAATGGATTTCCAGTTTTGCCATCATCATTTGTTGAAGAGACTGTCTTTTCCCCATTACTGTGTTTTAGCCCTTTGTCAAAGATCCGCTGAATGTTTGTGGGTGGATTTACTTCTGGATTCTCAATTCTGTTCCATTGATCTGTAGCTCTTTCATTGTACCAGTCAGTACCTGGCGCTTTTGACTGCTGTGGTTTTGTAGTTGATTTTGAGATTAGAAAATGAGAGGCTTCCAGCTTTGTTCTTAAGTAATGCTTTGCTAATTTGGGGTCTCTTTCACGAAACTGTTTTATACTGGCTGTATTTATTAACAGAATGACTCAGCAAAGAATTTTATCCCCTAGCATAGTGGTTATGAATCGGGCTGCAAACCTTAAGGTCAGCAGTTCAAAACTACCAGCTGTTCCGCGGGAGAAAGATGAGGCTTTCTGCTCCCGTAAAGATTTACAGCCTCAGAAACCCTGTACAGGGTCGCTGTGAGTCAGTTCCGACTCCACGGCACATCACCACCACCACCATACTTATATGAAGAAGCTCAGCCTACAAGAAGCTGTGAGTCACCTGAAGCTAGCAGGCGATAGATGAGAACGCTAATCAAAGTTTGCCTCCGGAGATGTTGATTTTATATGAATGTGTGCTCGTGTGCACACCTGTAACACAACTTGGGATGCACAGCTCTGTGGTGGCACACAGCTGGATGGACGCTTACACCCGTCAACATAACGCAAATGGTGTATTGCAGCATAGCAGCCCTGTGCATCCAAGTTGGATAATGAAGAGTGGAAGCGTTTGTGTAACAGAGGCTAGCTTTCTGTGTCCCAGGATTCCAAGGGGCTTTCCAGTGGAGTTTGTTCTTTCCCTTGAGAGAACCAAGCCATAGCTCTTGACAGTGAATGTGTACGAGGCTAGCTGTCTGCAGACAGGAGCAGACGCTTGTAGGTGTTGTGTTGAAAGCAGCCTCTCATAAACAAGAATCCCCTAGAATGAGAATTCTGAGGTGACAGGGACCCATGGAGATATAACTAAAATGGAGGTATGTACACAGTCCAAGGAGTCCTGGTGTGGCACTGTGTGTTAATGCACCAGACCACAAAACTGTTTGAACTGCAAGGTTGGTGGTTCAAGCTCACCAGCTGCTCCTTGGAAACCCTATACAGGGTCACTATGGGTCAGAACTGACTTAACAACACTTAACAACAGCAACAACACACAGTCAAAGATATGTTCCCATGAACTTTGACTTTCAGGGTCTTGTGTTTTTATGCAGTCTCTCTTATTGTTGTTATGTGCCTGGAGTCGGTTCCGACTCATAGCAACCCTGTACAGGGTTTCCGAGGCTGTAAATCTTTACAGGAGCAGAAAGCCTCCTCTTTCTCCCGCGGAACAGCTGGTAGTTTTGAACTGCTGACCCTGAGGATTGCAGCCCGATTCATAACCACTACGTTACCAGAACTCCTTTGCAGTCTCTCTTGGTGGTGGTTATGTGCCGTGGAGTCGGTTCAGATACATAGCAACTCTGTACAGGGTTTCCGAGGCTGTAAATCTTTATGGGTGCAGAATGCCTCATCTTTCTCCCGTGGAACACCTGGTAGTTTCGAACTGCTGACTTTGTGGTTCGCAGCCTGATTCGTAACCACTATGCTACCAGAGCTCCTTACAGTCTCTCTTAGACAGGCTGTAATCTGGAGGATGGTTTGATAACCTGAGATTGTTATGCAGATGTAAATCCAAATTCTCTAGGAATGTGTTGTGCATTGGATAAGCACTGGGCTGCTAACTGCCAGGTTGGCGGTTCAAACCCACCAGCAGTTCTTGGAAACTCTACACAAGGTCAGTTTGAGTTGGAACTGATTCAACAGCACTTAACAACAACAACAACAACAACAACAGCGTCATTATACAGAGAGTTCTGATGGCCCTGTAGGATTAACACAGAGTTGGTAGTTCAGGTTTACCAGTGGCTCCTCAGGAGAGAGACAAAGCAGTCCACTCCTGTAAGGATTTACAGTCTTGGAAATGTCAGTGGATTTGCTTTCGTTTGGGTCTGAGGTCATTATGATTATGAGTCTGAATCGACTCAACGGCAGGAAACCCATCTGTGGTTTTGTTGTGCTTTGGTGACTTGTGTGTTACTGTGTTACTGCTCCAAGCTATGCCAGGAGTATTTCAAACACCAGGAGGGTAACCATTGACAGGAAGGTTTTAGCAGAGCTTCCAGAAGACAGATGAAGAAGAAAGACCCGGAAATCTACATCTGAAATTTGCTAATGGAAATTTAGGGGTCACAGTAGACCATTGTTCAATATGCTTCCTTTGGATACATCATCAGGAAGGATCAAACAATTGCCTGAGGGGAACATCATGTGTAGTACGTAGAAGATCAGTCAGAGGAGGGATATCATTTCTGATGGCAAATGAATCTTGGTTGAAAGCACAGAATACAAGAACGAAGTCTACTTGTGTTTTATTGACTATGTAAAGACTTTTGACTGTATAGATCTTAATAAAAGTATGGAAAACATTGCAAAAAATAGGAATCCCCCCAAATTTAATTATGTTCATGCAGAACCTATAGATAGACCTAGAAGTAGTTGTTTGAACTGAACAAGAGTATAATGTGAGGTGTAAAAATCAGGAAAGGTATGCATCAGGTTTGTAAACTTTCATCATAATTATTCAGTCTGTAAACTGATCAGATAATCTGAGAAGCTGGAGTATATGTATGAAGTAGCACGTGGCATCAGGATGAAAGGAAGGTTCATTCCAACCGGTGATATGCAGAAGCCATAACCTTGCTTGCTGTAAGTGAAGAAGATTTGAAGCACTTACTGATGAAGGTCAAAGATTACAGCCTTTAGTATGGATTACACTTAAACCTAAAGAAAACAAAATTCCTTAAAACGGGGCTGGCAAGCAGCATTGGGCTAAACAGAGAAAAGATTGAAGTTGCCAAGGATGTAATGTTACTTGGATCCGCAATCCACGACCATGGAAAGAGCAGTCAGGAAGTGAAATGACATATTGCAATTTGCAAATATGCTGCAAAAGATCTGCTTAAAGTGTTAAAAAGCAAAGATGTCACTTTGAGAACTGAAATGAACCTGACCCAAGCTGTGCAGAAGCTGGACAATGAGTAAAGAAGACTGAAACAGATTTGTTGCATTTGAGTTGTGGTGTTGGTGAAGATTTTTATTATGTTACGGAATTCCAGAAGAACAAGCAAATGCTCTTTAGAAGTGAGGATGGAAATACTTAGATGTTGCAGACCCTGAAGGCCTGGTCAGAGGTTCGAGGCCCTATAGGCCCAAGTGTAACAGATCTAGCCACCTGGCAGTTAATAACAAGTTATTTTTATTAAATGCAGACATGAAGCCCTTGCTATACACAGATAAATGTAATATTTTCCTAAAAGTCAAGACTGTAAAATTCCAACAGGCAAAGTTCTTCCCTCAGAGAATTCATTCAAGGTAAATTGGGTGTCTCCCTGGTCTGTTCCAAGGACAATAGGAATGCCCTCCCTAAAGTGATTCCAGGTGTGCTGCCTATTCACCCAGTCACCTCTTTTCCTGAAGAACCTGGGCTGGGCAGCTGACACAATGGGAATCCTTCCTTTCCTCCCTCCATTTGAGGCTAGGTGCTAAAAGGTATGTTAATTAAGCTTGAGAAACCAAGTTGAGATTCGAACCTGCAAAATATGATGTAAAGTTGCCTGAATGTCTGGAAAAGTAAGATTGACAGCTGTACCTTGTCTTAGTCCCCTCCTAGCTTTGTGTAAAGTACCTCCCCTAAATAAAAGGAAGGCGCGGAACGAATCCAGGGGCATTACGACTGGCAAGGCGAGCTTTACAGCATGCAAGTGGTACAGTCCAGCCTTGCAACCATACTGCCTGTTTAGCGAAGATGTTTACTATTCAGGATATTACGGCCTTCGTGGCTGAGATGTTTGCAACACAGGATCTGCCTGATGCCAGTCCAGCATTCACTCTGGTTTCAGAGTGTCTCTTTGTCTCTCTCTTTGTGTCTCTGTGTCTCTTTTGCTATCTTTATTGCCGCTGGATCTCCCCTCCTCGTGAACCAAACACTCGTGAACAACACAACTACGTCGAGGCAAGTCCCCGGCACTTAGACTCAATTACTTTGGATTTGTGTCAGGAGGGACCAGTTCCTGGAGAAGGATATCATGTTTGCTGAAGTCAAGAGAGGGTCAGTGAGGAAGAGGAAGATGGATTGATACAGTGGCTGAAGCAATTGGCTCAAACACTGCAGTGATTGTGAGGATGGTTCAGGCCCACACAGTGTTTCATTTTGTTGTAGATAGCGTCTCCGTAAGTTGCGACTGACTTGATGACACCTAACTACACGACATAAAGTCCTGGTGAGTGTGGCGCTGTAGGATGAATGCTCCACCATAAAGCTGGTTTGAATTGCAAGGTCAGTGGTTAAAACTCACTGATACAGGGTCGTTGTGAGTTGGAACCCACTTGGTGGCACTTAACCCCAACAACTACAAAAAAACAAGAGAGACGGAGCAGGAACACTGGTCCAGCAGCTTTGTGGAGAGTTTGCAGACTCGTTTGGACATTGAGATCACAGTTGTATAAGATTCAGAGGTTCAGCACCCAGTTATTTTGTAAGAAAATGAGAAATCACCTAGGCAGAGCTCCAGTTCTGTCTTCATCTGCATTTGTATCATATTGCAGTCATTTGAGTTGAGAACCATGTTGATATACTGAACAGATAGGGTTTGTTCTTTAGTCTTTCATTGATCCATGGAATCCTATTGAGTGCATACAATGAGGCAAGCTTTGTGTTGGGCTCTGCAGAGAGGCTGGAGAATTAACAAATAGCATGCATGGGGTATTATGGGAGCCAAGAAGATGTCGTCTCCATTCAGGATTGGGGAGCTGATGATAATAGCAGCAAGCTAGAAGATTATTGTAAATGCTAAGAGCATGATGGGGAAGTGGTCGAGGGTAAGTCGGTAATTTAAATAAAGGAAGCTAAGTCAAAAAGTGTTGCTACTAGGAAGTCATTCCATACATGAATGAGTTTATGCCAAACAAAATGTGTTTAACCATGTATCTGCAGTCAATGGATTGCTGTTGTTGATATGTGCCATAGACTTGGTTCCAACTCCTAGTGCCTTTATGCACAACAGAATGAAACACTGCCCGGTCCTGCGTCAACCTCACAATCAGTGCTACACTTGAGCCCATTGCTGCTGACACTGTGCCAGTCCATCTTGTTGGGGGTCTTCCTCTTCAGAGGCTGTTCCCTCCTGATAATATGTCTCAAGTATGAGAGACGAAAAGTCTGGACATCTTGACTTCTCAGTGTCATTCTGGTTGTACTTCTTCCGACAGTTTTTTTAGGGCAGTCCATAGTATTTTAAATATTCCTCTCCAACCCTATAACTCCAATGCATCAGTGGATGCAATGGCTACAGACAGTTTCTCCCAGTCATACACTTGTCTTAGTCTCCTTAGGGCGCCTTCAAAAGAAAGGAGACCTATCAAAACAGTTGCTTCTGACAATGTCTGGGCCAGGCAAAGTCAGTGTAGAGAGGTCAACTCCAAAGGTAATGGTGACTTTTTTTCTGGGACCCCCAAAGGGATAAATCTTGATTTTCTTGAAGGATGTTGGCTAACCCAGGGCTTACTAGGAAGAAGTTTTAAGCAAGTTGAAAACTGCAAGTAGAGAGCAAAAGGCCAGGAAAGTTGTGCTGAGGAATTTTTCCCATCACGACAGCACACCTTCTTCTAGGGTAGGGAGGGCTGTCCTAGGAGAATGTCACTGGGGAACCTTAACTCATCCACCCTACATTCCATATCTGCCCTCTTCAAACTTCATTTGGTTCCCCAGACTCAAAGGGCATTTCAAAGGAACATGATTTGAATCTCTTGAGGATGTGATGGAAATCAAGAGAGATGGAGAAACCTCCTTCAGAAGTGTACAAAGGGGCTTCAAAAAGTTCATGGAAAAAGGAGCTAAAAGATAGTGAAATTCACTCCATGAATTAAAAAAAAAATCTTTTACTGTGACTTGAGTGAAGGTTTGCAGAGCAGATAATCAGTTTTACATTCAACAAATCGTACACTTGACTTCATTACAATGATTGCAACCCCTTCTGTATGCAAGTAGTTAACAGTGTTTACCTCTAGTTACTTTAACATTGCCTTCCTTCGTGTGATTCCTACTACCTTCATCTTTCCTCTGCTAACATCCCTCTTTTTTGTATATTGCCTGCCCTGTTACCCTAGTTAACATGTGTCTACCCTCTAGCCTGTGAATAGGATTCCCACCCCTATCTCCTCATAACCATCATAGTTTCTTTTGTCAAGTAAGCCTTTTCTTAACTTTTTACAAAGTTGCTCTCAAACTATATTTGCCCTTTTGTGATTGACAGATTTCACTCAGCATAATGTCCTCCAGGTTCATCCATGTTGTGAGGTGTTTCCCAGATTCATTATTAGTCTTCAGTGTTGTATGTTCCAAAGTTTGTGTATCCATTCTTCTGTTGATGGGTGTTTAGACTGCCTCCTTCTATTTGATGTGTCTCTTAAAGTCTTTAAGACTCTTTTTTAAGTCTTAAAGACTGCTTTTTATCCATTCTGCTCTCTCTGCCTCTGAACTGGTGCTGATAATCCATTTACATTCAGTGTAATTATCGATAGGTGTGAATTGATGGCTGTTGTATTTTGCTGTGCATTTTTATGCGGTGTTGCTGGTTTCTGTATTCCACATCATTCTGTGTTAATTTTGTTTGTGGGCTTTCTTTGCATTTTCATTTCAATCCATGAACTTTTGGAAGCCTCCTCATGTAGATCTGGATGAAGGGTAGAGGGTGTGTAAGAAACAGTAGCTTCACATTTTGATATTTTTGGTTCATATCGATGTCTATGATTTTGTAGAAATATTTTGTGGCATATTTTCATTTAATGACTGAATGATTGACTAAGGGGCCTAACCTTTCCTTCTCAGTCTCTTCCCATCCATGGAGCAGTGGTAAAATTTGAGGCAACTGAAAACCAGAAAGCCTCCAGTGGATGAAAGATGGTGGAACTTACAACACTGTGCAGTCAGTACGGAGATCCACACAACTCACCCTCCTGTTAATGTTACCTGATCCTGGCCCTAGGGATAGTTCCAAGGCATCCATTTTCCGTCTATACTTCCTCTTTCTGAGAAAATCTTTTGTGGTATGAAAATTGACCAGCATGAGAAGGTAACTTTGGAAAACCAATGGTGGCCTCTCTAAGAATTCAATATGCAAACATAAAATGAAACATGTACAGTGGGAGGGGGGAAGTTAAACATGAATTTACTCCATGGCTCTGAAGTTCCATGGCTAAGTAGCTTACCCCAAAGAAATGAAAGCATCTTTCTGTAGAAAAACTTGTGCATGAATATTGTAGCAGGTTTATAGATTATAGACAGACAGTAGTCCAAAAACTGGAAGCAACTCAAGTGTGTGGAATGTGCCCTGTTCATTCGCTGGAACACTAGTTTGCAATAAAATAAAAACAAGTCTTGGTGTGATCTACAGCATGGGTGGACCTCAAAACCATATGTTAAGGAAAAGAAGCCAGCCACGAGAGCCTGCATGTTACATGATCCCACTTACATGAAGTGTTCAGACAAGGCAAATTTTTAGATACAGAAGGGAACAGTGAATGACTGCCAATTGGTGTGAGGGATCTTTTGGGGTTGATGGAACTCTAAAACTGGTTTGTGCATTTCCACGAATCTTACAGTATGTTAATTACATCTTGATAAATGGCCAACAGCCTGTTTGTGAAATTGCCGTTTAGGTTAGTTGGAGTACCCGAAATACCATTTGCAACTTTGACAACTGTAACTGTCATCTTGACTTGACGCTCTTTTAAACAGTTTTCAAAGTGGTTTCATTTTTCGGTGTCGGGGAAATGAACAAGGTTTACATATGGTCAAGGGATTTAGCAAGTCATGGAAGCTGATGCTTTTCACCGTGTTCATGGGAACCCAGATCTTCTGAGCTTTGCAGATGTTTCCCATCGGACCTGGAGTTCCTGTTGGCATTTCATATTCTGTGGGACTATTTGAGAGTGTGATGGACTGATTGATTAGTCCTTACAGTCCTCCTCCATCCTAGCCAAGCCAGGCCCTGGAAATAAATGGTGGTGTTCAGCTAAGAGCTATGAATTAGCCAAGTTAAGAGGTTGTCATTTTTTTTGTAAATGTTGCATAATTTCACACCTCTTCTAAAGAGCTCTGTCCCACAAGTCCTGGCAGCCATTTGAAGGTGTCTGTTGTTGTCGTTAAGTGTTGTTGTTGTTAAATGGAGTCAGTTCCAATTCATAGCACGGTGTATAGGGTTTCCAAGAAATGCCTGGTGAGTTTGAACCGCCAACTTTGTGGTTAGTTGTTGTAGCTGTTGTTGTGTGCCGTGGAGTCGCTTCCAACTCATAGCAACCCTGTATCGGGTTTCCGAGGCTGTAAATCTTTATGGGAGCAGAAAGCCTCATCTTTCTCCCGCGGAACAGCTGGTAGTTTCGAACTGCTGACCTTGTGGTTCACAGCCCGATTCGTAACCACTACACTACCAGAGCTCCTTTCCAGTACTTATCCTACAGTGCCACAACGGAACTACTGAAGGTATCTAGTTTGCTCAAATTCCTGTTCTGTCTTTTTAGACCATTTTCGTGGGTTAAGGACTGATGAGTTAGCAGAGAAGGCTGACTCCAGGAGAGGATATTAGAAACTGCGCTCCTCTCAGTCTCCAGGAAGCTATCCCTGAATTGTTGTGTTAGGCTTTCATCTCCAGTGCTTCCATCGTCCCAACATCAAACCCAAACCCATAGCTCTGAGTTACTTCTGACTCGTCGCAGCCCTACAAGACACAGCAGAACTGCGCCATAGGGTTTCCAGGGCTGTAATCGTTACGGACACATCGTTATCCTATGAGCAGAATGGACGCTTCAAACTTAGCCACTTTGCCACTAGGTCTTTTCTGTGCTTCTGTGTTGTTGTTGTTGTGAAGTGCCGTTGAGTTGGTCCAGACTCATAGAGCCCTTATATAGAGTTTCCAAGGCTTTAAATCACTGCAGGAGCAGAAAGCCTTATCTTTCTCCCTTGGAAATCCTGGAAGGCTTGAAACATGGACCTTGTGGTTCACACTCCATGTGGAACCTCTTCCATAATGGTGTGCTAGCCAAGTCCTCTCCCACACTGTTGTTGTTGTAAAGTGCCGTCGAGTCGGCTTTGACCCATAGCGACCCTGTGTAGGGTTTCCGAGGAGCGACTGGTGAGCTTGAACTGCCGACCTTCCACACCAAAGTGGCTTTGCAATCCAGCACATTAACTCACAGCGCCACGCCAGGACTCCATGTGGAACCCATGTTGTTGTGAAGTGCCATTGAGTCGATTCCGACCCATAGCGACCCTGTATAGGGTTTCCAAGGCGTGACTGGTAAGCTTGAACTGCCGACCTTGCGATTCAACCAACTTTGCAGTCCGGTGCATTAGCCCACAGCGCCACACCAGGACTCTTGCTGGGGAGCCGATAGGGGTTAGGGACCCAGCATTGTCTCCGGTAGGTTGTGTAGGACTTATGCCTCTTCTGTCTCGTAGTACCTCGGTGACTTTTGTAAGTAACTGAACATCTTTACAGAACTTTTAGGCTCAGAAAAATTGAGGAAGAATTATAGAATTCCCATATTTCTCCCTCCCACCTCCCCTATTATTAGCTTCTTGTTTTAGTGTAGTACATTTGTTACAATTGATGGTTATGTCTTAATGCAGTAATAGTAACTAATAATACAGTAGTGGTGTGGCACTGTAGGATCTGCACTGAACTGTTAGCCACAAGGTTGGCAATTCAAACCCACCAGCCTGCTGCTCAGAAACGCGATACAAGGTCACCGTGAGTCAGAACCAACTCGACGGCACTTAATGATAACAACCCACCTCTCATTAATGTATTATTGATGAATACATTATTCTTAACTTTTGCAGTGGTTGCCACTTTTACAAATGAATGGATTTGGGTGTTTACCGAAGTGCCTGGCACATAGCAGGTGCTCTCAAGAGCACACATCAGTTTACCTTAGGGCTCACTCTCTGGGTTGAAGATCCTCCTGGGAACAGGCTAGGGAGGGGACACTGCTTTAAAATCCTGGCCAAGCAACAGCTCATGGAGGAACTGATTGTTTGAATTGAACCTGATTGAATCTCTCTCCCTAGCAGCTTCCACATCCCTGAACCCCACTTGTCACTTTGCCCACCCTACAAAACCTCAGCTCTAAGTCAATCTTGAATCTTTCTTCTCTCGTCTTACCCCAGGCTTCTGAGACTTGTGGGAGAGAACCGCCAGACCGGGAAGGGTGCCCCCATTACGTATGTATGGCTTCCACGTTTAATGAAATGTCTGTCACATCATAAGCACTTACTAGCACTGTAGGATAAGCATTAGACTGCTAACTGCATGGGCAGCGGGTTTGAGCCCAACAGTGCTCCGTGGAGAGAAAGATGAGACTTCCTGTTCTTGCAAAGATTTACAACCTTGGAAACCTTATGCGAATTAGTTTCACTAACAGAGTTTGTGAGTGTGCGAGTGAATGCACCACCCTCAGCTCAAATGTGAACGAGTAGTTGTGTTTGCTCAGCTCCTCTCCCATACCCAAAGTCCCTAAAGGCAGTATAACAGATGGGGGTGAGTATATTCCGTGGGGATTGCGTTCCCGCTCCATGAGTGATCGGCATACTCGTGGGCAGAGAAGACACGATGGAGTGGAAACATGAACCCCAGAGACTGGACTCACGCTCTGGAAAGTGGAGTCAATCTCTTTCGGGTCACTGGAAAGATTAAACAAATGAGTCCTCATAAAGTACATCTCACACTGTTGGGTCTATCAATGACTGTTGCTTTTGCTGCTCTTCTAAAAGCCCAGGTAGTGTGCTGGTTTACGCCTTGGGCTGCTAACCACAAAGCCGGCAGTTCGAATATGCCACCTGCTCCATGGGAGAAAGAGAAGGCTTTCTTCTCCTGTAAAGATTTGTCGCAGCTCTTGTTAAGTGTCAGCAAGTCAGTTCTGACTCATAGGGACCCTGCATAGGGTTTCCAAGGAGTGACTGGTGAGTTCAGACTGAGCTTGTGGTCCAGTGCTTATCCTACAGCGCTAGACCGGGACCACTGTTATTCTGTTCGGTGCCGTCAAGTCTGTTCTGACTCATAGCAACCCTGTGTATGTGCAGCAGAAGGAAACACTGCCTGGTCCTACGCCCTCCTCACAATTGTTACTCTGGAGCCCGGGGCTGTTGACACTGTGCCAAGCCATCTTTCTCACGGACCCTCCATGTCACCCTTATCTAGGGACTGGTCCCTCCTGGTTTGTTGTTGTTGTGGTTGTTGTTAGGTGCCATCGAGTTGGTACCGACTCATAGTGACCCTGTGCACAGCAGAACGAAACACTGCCCCATCCAGGGCCAACCTCACTATTGTTGCCATGCTTGAGCCCATTGATACTGCCACTTTGGCCAGTCCGTCTGCTGGGGGTTGTACTCTTTTTCTCTGACCCTCCACTGTTTGTTGTTGTTGTTGTTAAGTGCCATTGAGTCGGTTCTGACCCATAGCGACCCTGTACAGGGTTTCCGAGGCTGTAAATCTTTACGGGAGTAGAAAGCCTCATCTTTCTCCCACGGAGCGGCTGGTAGTTTCGAACCGCTGTCCTTAAGGTTCGCAGCTCGATTCGTAACCACTACGCTACCAGACCCTCCACTGTACCAAACATGATATCCTTCTCCAGTGACTGGTCCCTCCTGACCAATCTGAAGTATAAGAGATGAAGTTTGGCCATCCTGGCCTCCAGGGGGCGCTCTTGCTGCACTTCTTCCAACACATCTGTTGGCAGCCCATGGCACTTTCAATATTCTCCTCCAACACCATAACTCAAAAGCATCAGTTCTTCTATGGTCTTCTTATTCACGGTCCAGCTGTTTGATCTTCATCAGTAAATGTTTTAAGTCCTCTTCACTTTCAGCAAGCAAGGTTGTATCATCTGCGTAGTGCAGGTTGTTAATGAGAGTTGTATGTCTCACCATCCTGGCTTCTAAGGAGCATTCTGGCTGTACTTCTTCCAACACACATCTGTTGGTTCTTCTCGCTCCATGCATGACCTTTCAATACTTTTTGTCAATACTGTAATTCAAATGCTTCAGTTCTTTAGTCTTCCTTGTTTATTGTCCCATTTTCACATACACATGAAGCAGTTGAAAATACCATGGTTTGGGTCAGAGGTGTAACTTTGCTCTTTAATGTAGATTTGTTGTTGTTGTTATGTGCCATGGAGTCTGTTCTGACTCATAGCGACCCTGTACAGGGTTTCTGAGGTTGTAAATCTTTACGGGAGCAGAAGGCCTCATCTTTCTCCCGCGGAACAGCTGGTAGTTTTGAACTGCTGATAGATACTGAGATTAGCAGCCAGATTCGTAACCACTAGGAAATTCTCGGGAGGGTCGATGTGAGTCAAAACCACCTCACCAACACACACGACCGCTCGCAGTATTGGTACTACCACCACTGAAACCATCTTAGCTCTGACTGGAAATCCTGTAAAGCAGATCTTGCCTTCCATGGGACCCATCAGTCATACACGATCTTCAATTCTAACTCCCCAAGCTTAGATGTTTACCTGGGAAGATACGTGTGATCCGAGTTGTATTTGCAAAAGATTATAACTTTAGGAGCGTTGATAAAAATCGAAGGTCATTCGCAGTAACACGTACACCACACAGTTGGGGCAACTGAGGTCCCTAGGTGAAGTGGCTTTCACACTGACAGCAGAATGAGACTAAAGCCTTCTGTCATCCCCAAGCACGGAGGCAGTGACTGGTTCTGAACTTGGACTTGTTCTGATGGCACTAAGTGTATGCCATTTACTTTTCTGGGTTCTTTCTTCCGAAGGAAGATGGGGGGCTTTGGCGGTACAGTGGTTAAGTACTAGGCTGTAAACTGAAAGATTCGAACCCACCAGCCCACTTGTGGGGACGGAGCAGCTGATGGGTTTCAACTGCTGACCTTGTGGTTTGAAGTCCAGTGCTGATCCTACAGTGCCACACCAGACGTCCCAAAGAATGTGGCAGTTTGTTTCAATAAAGATAACAGTCTTGGAAACCCTGTGGCGGCAGCTTTACTTTATCCTATAGGATCATGGAGAGCTGGAATGAAAGGGAAAATGAGGGGCTTGGTTTAACATGGGAGCTGGAAGAGTGTATGTGCTGTGTTATCCTGCCCTCTGCTGGAGAACTCGTGTACTGAAGCAAAGCAGAGCACATGGGAAATCCACCAATAAAGCAAGCGGGAAGTCACATTGTGAAGGATTCTTAGGGACAAGGCAGTCCTTGGGCATGGGCAGCGGGCTCTCCTGAAAATCCAGTACTGGGGTGGGCACTGCAGTGTTTTCCTTACGGGGCTCAATAGTGGCAGTGTTGGTGTTTCTTTCCAAAGGAATATCCGAAATCTTGAACCACCTGATAACTTGTCTCTTATTATATCTCCGCTCCCTATGTGGCCAAGACCTCAGGGTACTGCAAGGAGGTATTTTGCATGCATCCTGCCTTCCAGTGTGTAACTCTAACTACTTAGAACTGAGTTCACCACTGATGTGAAAGGATGAGTGCAAAGAAGAAGGAAGGGTTTGTCCGAGCTCTCTTGTTGTTGTTAAGTGCCGTCGAGTCGGTTCCGACCCATAGCGACCCTGTACAGGGTTTCCGAGGGTGTAAATCTTTACGGGAGTAGAAAGCCTGATCTTTCTCCCGCGGAGCAGCTGGTAGTTTCGAACCACTGACCTTAAGGTTCGCAGCCCGATTCGTAACCTAATGAAAGTACCACAAGGGGGGTGGCTTTAACAAACAGAAACTTACTGTCTCACCAGTTAGGAGGCTAAAATTCTGAATTCAAAGTGCTAGCTCTTGGGGAAGCCTTCTCTTTGTTGTTGGGGAAAGGTCTTTGTCTCCTTTTAGCATCAGTGGTTGTTGGTGGTTACGTGCTGTGGAGTTGGTTCTGACTCATAGCGACCCTGTACAGGGTTTCCAAGGCTGTAAATCTTTACGGGAGCAGAAAGCCTCATCTTTCTCCCCTGGAACAGCTGGTAGTTTCAAACTGCTGACCTTGCTGTTCACAGCCCGATTTGTAACCACTATGCTACCAGAGCTCCTTTTAGGGTCAGTAGGCTTAGCATTCCCTGGAGATCTCCCTGTGTGTTGGCGTCAGTCTTCCCCTGGGTCTGGAAGCTTCACAGTGCAGGGAGCCCAGGCCCAGAGGACACAATCTACTCTCAGTTTTTCTACCTTGGCAACAGTACGTCCATCTGAACTGTGCTCATGTCTGTCTTTCATATCTCAGAAGAGACTGACTTAAGATATTATCTCGTGTAGATTGCGTCTGGCCTCCTTGACATCATGGAAATGACGATTTACAACAGCTAGAGTCATGACCTCAGGCCACAGCTGATGACATCGTGAGGGGAGGGAGCTGTACGAGGTCCCATCATGGTGGTGGTCACTACGGGTCACTGAGGACCCTGACCCAGCCAAGTTGATATAAGGCCCTAAGTATGATGTTGTAGTGTTGTGGAGTGCCGTCGAGTCGGAACCGACTCGACGGCACTCCCTGTGTAGGGTTTCTGAGAGCAACTGGTGAATTTGAACTGCTAACCTTACGGTCCACAGCCCATTGCTGATCTTACAGTACTACACCAGGAGTCCTCATGTAAGTATCCTAGGGTTAGAAAATTACTAAGCATGTATTGTTAAGTGCCGTGGAGTCAATTCTGACTCATAGAGACCCTGTATAGGGTGTCCAAGGAGCAGCTGATGAACTTGAACCACCGAAGTCCCAACGTCTTCACATCTCATCCAATCACATGCCCAACTCTGAAATAATTATTGTGGCCAGGGGTGTGCATCTGCTGGTTGGCATAAGGCAACCCCCAAACCTAACTGCATGGCTAGGAAACCCAATTCTGTTAAGAAGGAGAACTTGGGCTGGGATGCTGCAGATGCTTTCAGTCCTCAAACCTGACCTGGCCAAAAATATGTTTCCTCTTACCTATGTGTTATCAACATGTTTTACTTGTTAGAGGTGCAGACGGGATGGGAAAATGTCTTGTTAACACGAGTCAGTCTCTGGAGGTGTACCCTGAGCTTGCTGGGGTTTCAGTTCTCATGGAGGTGAAAGGTCATCAAATGGCATTAGTGTGACACTAGACTTGAGTGTCTGAGGACCCTTTAACTTGACCCTTTAACCCTCTTTAACTGAAGCAGCATCAGAAGTCGCCAGATCTTCCTTCTGTCCCTAAATCCATAAGCACTGGAAGCCTTCCATGGCTGTGGCTCTGTGTAGATGGGAAAAGGAGATTTGCGGTCACGTTTGTACAATAATTAGGATAAACATTTATTTAGTGTTTTGTGCCGCATATATTTATGAGATTTATAAACAACACAATGTGAAGACTGCCAAATACTGAGTTAATGATGAAGTGTTTTTCAAACCACACTACATTATCCAAAGATTTCCATCTGGTACAGATTCCAGATCTGTATACTGTGTCCTATCTAAGATGGTGGGTTTTTGATTCCCCACTCCAGATTTGTGGCATAGCCAGCTAGTATGCCCCAATATCTGCTCTCCTGTCGTTTACAGTAATTGTAATAGAATGACCACAGAACAAAATGTTGTATTATTCTGTTTTCTTAGAGGCTACACTTGTCCATGAGACTAAGTGTTGTCCAATGGTTCATAGCAACAACTGCTAAGAAAGCGGCCTTACAAGCGGGATGTGTGGCTCTCTCATGCCACCTTCCTTCTGGCTGGAATGTGGGCAAAGTGGCTGCATCTCCATCACCAACTTGGACCAGAAGGTGGGGATTGTGTGTTGAGGTTGGTGGAGCAACAAGGTCAAAAGCGTCTTGAGTTCTTGATGAGTGTGAGGTATGAGCCACGGCTGTCTGTGGTGTGGATGAGAAATGAACTTTCATGCATGAGAAAACCACTCCAGTATTACTTTTCTGTCACCTGCAGCTATGTGGCGCTGTAGGATAAGAACTACACTGCGAATGTCAAGGTCAGCGATTCAGACCCACAAGGGTTGTTGCTATGAGTCAGGACTGACTTGAGGGCATACGACGACGACGACAACAACAACAACAACAACATTGGTTAGACTATGACTGCTATATATTGAAGAGTCTAGAAATTCTTTACATTGACTCATTTAATCCTTACAACAACTCCGCAAATGTTGGTATCATTGTGCACATTTTGTTTAGTAGTTAAGTGCTTTTGAGTCCATTCCAATTCATAGTGACCTCATATAGGGTTTCTGAAGCTATAAATCTTTGCAGGAGCTGAAAGCCTCATCATTCTCCCAAAGAGTGGTTGGTGAGCTTGAACCATCGACCTTGTGGTTCGAAGTCCACTGCTTATCTTATGGGACTACCATGCTTGTAGCCATTTCGTTGCTATTAAGTGCCACTGAATTATAGCGACCCTGTGTAGGGTTTCCAAGGAGCGGCTGGTGAGCTTTAACTGTTGACCTTGTGGTTCAAACCAACCTTGCAGTCCAGCGCATTCACCCACACACCACCCATTTTACATATGAGGAAACTAAGTCCTAAGTTATAGACATTCTAAGGATGGGACAGGGATTTGAACCCAGGCAGTCTGACTTCGGAGTTCTGGTGGCACTGTGGCACAGTACTTAACGACAACAACAAACCTGACTTCAGAGCCTCTGTGTGAAGTCTCCATGTTTGCCTGTAACTAACACAGCAGCCAGCAGATTCTGCAGGCGGAACCCATGGAGAGGCAGCTGTTAGTGTAACTCGGCACACTAAGAAACTCACCAGATTGTAGATCCTTTTCAGACATTGCTTTCTGATGAACCGAATGCAGATAATCCAAGCCACATCGATGGGGTGGCCTTTAAAATATACAGGGGTGCGAAAGTAGAGAAAGGACTGGGGAGCCAAACACATACTGCATTTCTTGAGCTTTGAAAGTCGGAGGTGGGCCAGAAGTGTTAGGTGTCTCCAGGACATTGGAGTTCCATCGATCGTGCTGCAGAATAAAGCACTGGACTGCAAGGTCGGTTTGAACTGCAAGGTCAGAGATTCAAACTCACCAGCTGCTCCTTAGAAACCCTATACAGGGCCCCTATGAATAGGAACTGACTCGTGGGCACTTAACAACAACAATGGTGCTTTTGAAGTATCTTTGGCCAAATTAGATGAACAGGAAGCCATGTGATACTTCTCCCAAGCTCCTGAGGGCAAGTGTGTCTTTGGTCTCTTCAACTGCAATTTCTTGTTGTAACCCGAGCACCTTACTTCCTAGTTAATACAGAGTAGTATTCTTGTATGCATTCCAGGATTTCATATTTAACAGTCTCGTATAAACCTTGATAAGCTGGGCTGACAATCTTGAATCAGATATAACGGCAGGATTCAGATTCACGTCGAAAGCATAGAGATCTAGAAAGATTTTATCTTGTTGGTCTTGTGTGTAAATCCATTCATTTCATGACTCATAAGCAGACATTTACGAAATACTCCTAGTAATACAGGAGCCCTGGTGGGTGCTGTGGGTTGATGCACTGGGCTGCAAAGTCGGTTTGAACCTCAAGGTCGGTGGTTCAAACTTAGTAGTCATTCCTCGGAAACCCTATACATGGTCGCTATGGGTTGGAACCTATTCAACGGCAGTTAACAACAACAACAACTAGTAATATGACTTTGGACAAGTTACTTAGTACGTATTGTTTCACATTTTTACTACAGATCTAAATGAAAGTGAATGTTTAGCACAGTGCTTTCTTTGCACATAAAAACCCATTGCCTTCGGGTTGAATCTGACTCATAGTGAACCGGTATAGGGTTTTCCGAGGCTGTAAATCTTTACAGGAACTGAAAGCCTCACCTTTCTCCTGACAAGTGGCTGGTAGTTTTGAGCTTTGATTCAGACTCACCACCCACTCTGCAGGAGAAAGTTGATGCTGTCTGCTCCCATCAAGTCTTTGTTGTTGTTTTAAGTGCCATTGAGTCTGTTCTGACTTACAGTAGAAACTTTAAATCTTCATGGAGCAGAAAGCCTCATCTTCTTACTCCCGCAGCTGGTGGGCTTGAACCGTAGACCTTATGGTTTATCAGACTTGTTTTCAGTAACTCAATCCAGGATCAGCTTTGACATTTAAATGGATTAAAGTGAAAATTAAAACACAAAATCAGTCCCTCAGTCATACCAGACACAGTTTAAGGACTTAAAAACCACTTGTGGCTAATGGTTTCCATATCAGACAGTTCAGGGCTAGAGAGGGAGAAGGGGATTAAATCATCATGGAAGTACTAGTTCCATCGTCAATGTGCGGAGTATGCACTTTCAAAGGATTGGCATGAGATGTTATAAGAATGCAAAAGAGGGGATCATTTGGGGCAGGGGAGGAAGGGTCAGGAACCTATTGTTGAGTAAGGGGTGTTTCAACCAGCGTTTCGGACCTCATTCCAGGGCAAATTCTCAGAAGGGGCTGAACCAGAATGAACTGGTTGGAAGCTCTAGTTTTGACCAAAGACTGAAGGAAGACCACACATTTTCCAGATGAAAGATCTGTGGCAGAAGGGAAAGTTAAAATTGAAAAAGAATAGAAAAAAAGAGGTATGGCTGAAATTCAGAGAAAAGAGTGAATCAGATACAGCTATCAAGGAGTAGTAGTCAAAAAAGCATAAAATTACGGTCAAGTCAGTTCTAACTTAGGACAACCCCGTGTGTGTCAGAGGGGGACTGTGCACCATAGCATTTTCTGTAGGTTTTTTGGCAGTAGATCTCCAGGCCTTTCTTCTGAGGTGCCATTGGGTGAACTTGAACCTCCAATCTTTTGATTAGCAGTGTGTTAACTATTTGCACCACCCAGGGACTCCGCTAATGGATGAAAGCCCCAAGTTCATACCAGAACCTAAGAGCACTGGGACATTATTGAAGGAGTCTTGTGATCAGCCTTAATTGCCAGTTGTCTCTGGTTAGATGTAAGTGTCCTCTGTATGGTGCTCTGGTACTCACTGTCACTTTCAGACTTGGCAAGTGAGAAAGACCTCACATTCCATCTCAGGATCAGGAATTTAATTTATAAGAAAACCCATATACAAGATGACAACCCCTCCCTCTGTGGCCTAGATAGGATTGGCTGAACCCCTTCACGACGCATCCCATGGAAAATGAGATTCCTTCTCCAACAATTCTTCAGATTCCTGGGGGCTTAGGACCTAATGGGTAGTAACAGCTGTATGACAGACTTATATAATAGAACTGCAGCAGACAGGAGGTGACCAGATGTGGGGCCCGCTGGCTGTGGTAATCGCTGCTTTTCGGCAGTGAGATCGTAGGCACTTTACTCTAGCGAATTGGCACTTTAGTGACTCCGGTCTTCTGTTAGCCTGAGAAGAAGACAATTCTCATCTGGTGAAGGTGCTATGGGAAGTGAAGAGGTATGAACCAGCCGACACCTGGAGGATGCTGAGCAGATGGTAGCTCATTCCTTTTCCCGACCACCTGCGAGAATAGACCCCCATGCTTACTCCTGTTGTTGCTATGTTGTTGTTGTTGTAGGTGCCAACACATACTGACCCTATGTACAGCAGAACGAAACACAGCTCGGTCCTGGTCCAACCTCACGATTGTTGCCATGCTTGAGCCCATTGATGCTGTCACTTTGTCATTCCATCTCGCTGGGGGTCTTCCTCTTTTTCTCTGACCCTCCATCTTACCAAACATGATATCCTTCTCCAGCGACTAGTCCCTCCTGACAATATGTCTGAAGTATGAGACACGAAGTTTGGCCATCCGGGCCTCCAGGGGGCGCTCTGGCTGCACTTCTTCCACTTGTTGCTATTGTTATTGTTAAGTACCATCGAGTCGATTCTGATGCATAGCGACCCTGTATAGGGTTTCCGAGGAGCAGCTGGTGAACTTGAACTGCCGACCTTGCAGTTCAAACGGCTTTGCAGTCTGGCACATTAACCAGGCTCTGTCAAATCCGTTCCAACTCATAGCACCCTTACGCACAACAGAACAAAACCCTCCCTGGACCAAGCGCCATTGTTGTTATGCTCGAGCCCGAGCCCATTGCAACTGCCTCTGTGTCAATCCAGCTCTTTGAGGAGCTTCCTTTTTTCCACTGTCCCTGGCTCAGGTATTCATGTAGTAGGGGGAAACAGTGTGCTTCTCGAGGGTCTGGGTCTTGTGGGTCACACTGTGCCTGGAACATGGTAAGTTCCCAGTGGTACTTACCTAGTAAATACTGAGCTGTCATTGGCCACAAGGACAAAACGTAGAGAGACAAGCCAGATGGTGAAATGTTGCCTGAAGGAACTGAGAAGGACTTTTCCCTAAGTGAGATTGTTATTGTTAACCCCATCGCTGCTTTTCCTTTCTCCTCAAAACACACCAAAGCTGTTTTTGGTCCTGTTGTTCCGTGTGCTCTTGTAGACTGAAAGCAGGCCCAGGGCAAGGACCATAACTTCTATGCCCTTAGAGCTCACACCTGAATATGAGTCACCTGGGAAATCTGGTTAAAATACAGATTGATGTCTACTAACATCTTTATAGTAAATTATTAACAACTCCAAAACAGGAGCAGGAACACCCCACCCCCCTGGATTTTATTTATTTCTCATAGACTGTCAGGAGACTGATGTGGCGCTGTAGGATAAGCACTTGACTGCTAACCACAAGGTTAGTTCAAACCCAACAGCTGTTCCGCAGGAGAAGGATGAGGCATTCTGCGCCTGTAAAGATGTACAGCCTCAGAAACCCTGTACAGGGTCTCTGTCAGTTGGAACTGACTTAGGAGTCATGGGTTTGTTGTTGTTGTTAAGTGATGTAGAGTCGGTTCTGACTCACAGCGTATAGAGTTTCTGAGGAGTGGCTGGATAGGTTTGAACTGCCGACGTGTGCCAACCAGTTCAAAGGACTTTGCAGTCTGACACATTAGCCCACAGTGCTACACCAGGACTCTAGGATGTGTGTGTGTGTATATATATATTTTTTTCTTTCTTTCTTTCTCTCTCTCTAAGGGGTCCTGGTATTACGACCTGCAAGGTCAGTAGCTCGAATCTGTCAGCTGCTCCACAGGAAAAAGATGAGGCTTTCTGCTAGCTTAAAGATTTGTTGTTGTTGTTATGTGCCATGGTGTCAGTTCTGATTCATAGCAACCCTGCATAGGGTTTCTGAGGCTGTAAATCTTTACGGGATCAGAAAGCCTCATATTTCTCCCGTGGAACAGCTGGTGGTTTCAAACTGCTGACCAAGAGATTAGCAGTCCGATTCATAACCACTATGCTGCTCGGATACCCTCTACAGGGTTGTTATGAGTCAGAACCGACTCCACGGCACACAACCCCAACCATTATCTATTTGCTTTGCTCTTGATCTGGAGTTCTGTAAATGGATTATTCCCTCCTTTTGTTTTATGGTGTGTTAAATTGTTATTGTTGCAACTGTATCTCTGGTTCTCTCTTTTCAGTCTGATAGGTCTGTTTTATTTTGCAAACTTCTACATTTGGGTTGAATCTAGGTGATATTGTCATGTATGTTAGTTTCACGCTTCTGTTTGTTGCTGGTTCTCTGTCCAGAGAACTTGCCTTAGTCTTTTTTTATAAGGTTGGTCTGGTTTTTTTTTTTTTTTTTTTTTTTTAACAAATTATATTAATTTTTGTTTATCTGAAAATGAGCTAATTTCACCATGATATTTGATGGATGGTTTTTCTGGATATATGATCCTTGGTTGGTAAATTTTTTCTTTCAAACTTTTTCATAGGACATTCCAGTCTTCTTGCCTGTATGGTTTGTGCAGAGAAAACATCTGAACCATCTTCTGGCAAAGATTGAAGTTGTTAAAGACTTCATTTTGCTTGGATCTATAATTAACATTCACCGAAACAGTAGCCAAAAAATCAAATGATGTATTGCATTAGGCAAATCTACTACAAAATGCCCCTTTAAAGTGTTCAAGAGCTAAGATGTCAGTTTGAAGACTAAGGTGTTCCTGACCCAAGCTATGGTATTTTCAATAACTTTATATGCTTATGAAAGTTGGACAGTGAATACAGAAGCCCGTAGGAGAAATGATGCATTTGAATTATGGTGTTGGAGAAGAATATTGAAAGGACCATGGACTGCCAGAAGAACAAACAGGTCTGTGTTGTAAGAAGTACAGCCAAAATACTCCTTAGAAGTCAGAAGGGCCAGATTTCGTCTCATACTTCTGACATGTTGTCAGGAGGGACCAGTCTCTGTAGAAGAATGTCATGCTTGGTACAGTGGAGGGTCAGCAAGAAAGAGGAAGACCCCCAATGCGATAGACTGACACAGTGCCAGCAACAGTGGGCTCAAGCATGACAATTGTGAGGATGGCACCGAAAGTGGCAGTGGTGCATAGGATAGCCTTAAGTCAGAACCCATTCTACAGCACCTAACAACGACAGCAGCAAATCTGGCAAAATGAAAAAAAATATATATATACAAAACAGGGACTGTACACTGTTAGCCATTTATTTGTTTTTTGGTTTTGTCTGTGAAATTCGAAAGCTACAAACTCTGATGGTCTGTAGCTGTTCTTGCAGCTGAGTGATTGCGTCTCGAACCAGTGCACCACTAGGGGGAGAAGTTGAGTAGCGGTGGAGCTCCGCTGGGCAGCTACAAGTGGCAGATTCCCTCTAGAAAAGTTTACTTCGCAGCCAAACCGAAGCGCGTTCGTGAAATGCAATACCCGGGGGCCAGATGGTCCGCTTTGCGTGTCTCTAGGATTATTCCTGCGGCGCGTGGGGACCAACGTTGCGCAGAAACGTGGCGGGGAGTCCGGGAAGGGTTGTCGCATCCCTCGCGTGTTGCCAAAGCTTGCTGTTGAGCGTGGTTTTTCCTGAAGAGTGAAGCCAACTCCAGGAATGCTTACAATCAGGAGTTATGTAGGAGATTGCCTAGCCTCTCAGGGACGCCCAGGGATGGGGCTGTCATTAGCTCAGGTTAGGACAGTAACTCTGGGAAGAGAAGGCAAGTGTTCCATTCGGGTGTTTAGCTACCACTCCTGGTGTGGCGCTGTAGGATCAGCACTGGACTATAAACCACAAGGTTGGCAGTTTAAACCCACTAGCTGCTCCTTGGAAACCCTAAGAAGGGTCACTATGAGTTGGAATCGGCTGTACTGTGCTACAAAGCAGCAATCGGTGTGGCGCTGTAGGATAAGCACTGGACCGCAAGGTCCTCTATACTCATGGGTCACTATGAGTTGGAAGTCACTGGACCACACTTAACAACAACAATATAATGTTAATCAGGACTTTGGGTGTGGCTTTGTGCGATCAGCACTCGACTTTGAACCACAAGATTGGTGGTTCAAGCTTGCACCAGACACTCCTCGAAAACCCTATACAAGAGGGTCCCTGTGAGTCTAAATCTACTCGGGCAACTGGAAAAGCAACCTATTGCCAATCAGGCCATGAATGCTACCCCTCCTGAGAAGACTCACTTGGTGCCAGTAGTTCCACCATTGATAAATGATGTTGTAGAAACACTGGCCCCAGACAGCCTTCCCATGCATAGCCCCCCTTCCCAGTCCTGCCGTGGCTGTATGCCACATTCCCTTACTCCCTCCCCCCATGAGAATCAATTTAAAAAAAAACACACAAAATAAATGTCTTTTAAAAAGAAACATAGAGCTATTCGAAGTGGAAAACAAGTTCCATTTGCCATAGATAGAAAGCACTCAACAAAGACACCACAAATACCATTGCTCAATTCTAGCTAGGTACCCTGGTCTCCTGGAGGTCTCCAGCTGAGAGCTGCTCTCTCTTAAACAAGAGGATTAGCAAGTGTTACAAAGAGGTGTTCAAGATGCTTTAGGCTCCAAATGAGATGTTTTTCTTTCCCTGGCTTGACAAAATAATCAGGAGGCAGGAAAAGTTGTAGCTTTCTCCCCATGTGACCCAGAATTCTTTAATGTCTTGCCTGTGCGCAGCTAGTCATCTGGTAAACCTAACACCACCTGATCTACCACCAGTGGGATGCCTCAAACACTCTGGGAAACACAGCTTTAAATGGAAGTGAAGCCAGCATGCTTGGAGATGAGAGGCTGCTCAAGTTCTGTAAGAGGAAGGATGCTACAGGTCTGCTGGAAAAAGAAGACATGAACTTGAATTTCAGAGTACGCCCCATCACCACCATCTGGTTAGCAGGTGTATTTCTCTCTCTGTGTTCTCAGCTGCTGTGAGCTGACCTCTGACTCGCGTGGCCCCTGCGCACAGCAGAATAAAATGCCGCTTGGGGCTGTACCAACCCCATGGTGGGCAGTTGTGGCTTGGACCTTTGTGATCCACAGGGTTTTCATTGGCTGATATTTGGCAGTAGATCGCTAGGCCTTTCTCCCTAAAGTCAGTCTGAAAGCTCTACTGGTATCTGTTCAGTTTCATGACGACATGCTAGCCTCTGCTGACAGACAGCCGTGGTACCCATGAGGTGCGCTGTCCAGGAACAATGCTAGCATCTCCCACATGGAAGGAAAGAATTAGAATTCTGCCTCCGAGCCACCATTGTCTGCCTTCATGTCAGTGTTTCCCAATAAGATAATTGCACTGGGTTTTCAGAGCTTTGATCCTCTGATTTCCCCACAGTCCGTATTCAGTTTGCCAGTGTGTTGTGTAGTCTGCCCACTGCTCTGTATGCTCAATGACCCTGCACTAGTCTACGCCCTTGGCTGTGGCGGCCTGCCTGTGCCTAGTGCCTACCTGCCTCAGCCTCCCACCCTTCAGTCCAGCATCTGTTTAAACGTCATCTGTCCCTGTGGCCTCCCCCTGCTCAAAGACTCCCAGTTAACTTGCCCAAAGTCACACAGTCAGAAGCAAAGCTGGGATTCAAATTAAGTTGTTCCGTTAAAAACCATAGATGGAAGTTAAACAACTGTCTTGGGCAAAGGCATGCTTTTAGGCATTAATAACCCAAATAACACGCCCCCAGTCTAAAAATGGATATTAATTCAACCAGTAAATATTTTTTTACTATTGAATAAATCTGAACTCTTATAGCTAACAAAGACTACTCTGTGACTAGAAAGTTTGGGAAAGGGAGCTAGCTTCTGGCCTGCTAAATCCAGGAACTGGAGCACTGGGACTCATTTGTTGGCTCCGTATCTTTCAACTCTGCTTACATCAGTCTTGGATCCATTCTTGGGTATTTCATCCCCTAAAAGAGGCACAATGACTGGCAGAAGGTCCCTATCCCCATCAATTTACACGGAAAGAAACTACCCTTTCTTTGTTTGCATGTGAAAGTACCAAGATGGAATCTCATTGGCTCAGCTTCGATCATCTGATGACCGTGAACCAATCATTTTAGCAAGTGTGATGGGATATTCTGATTGGCCTAACCTAAATCATATGTCCACCACTGGTGGAGTTAGCCCTATCTGAAACAAATGAACTTAGTTCTCCCTAGGGCAAGGATGGAGAGAATTAGGGACTAGGTGCTGGACAGCCAAACGTAGCAGAAGCTGATTCTCTTAGTCTATACTCAGGACTGACCGTATATTACGTGGGATGAAGAGGCATTTAAAGCATGTTTTCTGCTTTCAAAGGTCTAGTAAAAGATTAGTAGCATGTGACAAGACATGTGAAACAATTAGATGTTAAGTTTGTTGTTATTTGTCATGGAGTTGGTGGAGTTGGTTCCGACTCATAGCGACCCTGTATAGGGTTTCCGAGGCTGTAAATCTTTACGGGAGCAGAAAGCCTCATCTTTCTCCCGCGGAACAGCTGATAAGTAGGGGGTATTATTTCTCTTTTATAATTTATAGTAACAACTACACTCACAGGAATTTAAAATGGAAATGGTCATTTATATGGACAACATAAATGGTTAAGTGCTGGATCACTTACTGAAAAGTTGGTGGTTTGAATCCAGCCAGAGGTGCCTTCGAAGACACGCCTGGTGATCTCCTTTTGAAGGTTCCAGCCTTGAAAACCCTGCGGAGTGGTCCTAACTCTGCATGCATGGGGTTGCCGTAATTCCCAATCAACTCATTGACAGCTGATTACAACAGTGATCAAATCTTTAGGGAGCTCTCCTGGCGAAGGAGGTCTTGAAGGTTGGATGGAAAAAGCGCACAAAGCCTACTTTGAGCGATGGGAGTGCGTTCATGAGGCCTTGTTGTTGTTAGGTGTCATCGAGTCACTTCTGACTCACAGCGAACAGCAGGACAAACACTGCCTGGTCCTGCACAGTTTTCACAATCATTGCTAGGTTTCAGTCCATTGTTGTAACCAATGTGTCATCCATCTCAATTAGAGTCTCTTTCTTCTTTCTGTGGATACTCGACTTTACTAAGCATCATTTTCTTTCTCCAAGGATGGTTTCTCTGACAACGTGTCCAAAGCAGTACAGACCAAGTCTCACCATGCTCACTTCTAAGGAGTGTTCTGGCTGCACTTGTTTCGAAACAAATTTGTCTGTTCGTATTCTTCATCTTGATGAGGGCAACAGGCAAAAGGCCTCCCTCGTACTCCTTGGTACCACACTTGTGAATATGTTGCATTACATGGTCAAAGGGACTTGATAGATGCAATTATGACTTTTAATCAGTTGGCAGTCAATAGATGGGCAATTCTCAAACACTGAGTCACCCAGTAACCTGACAGTCCAACGCTCCATCTCTTCCCTGGAAGTTTCCCTTAAAAGGGGTGTGGATGCAAAGGACATATTGGCACATCTGCTCCTCATATTCAGACAGAAGATGGTTGGACCACTTCTGGATGCAAAAAGACAGGGTTCTGAAATACCAGATTTCCCTAGACGCTGAGAATCGTCATTAGTGCCCATCAGCTGAAGAATCACCTATGTTGCTGAGTAGAACTGTAGAATCAAAAGCTGGTGGGGCCTATAAATCTCTATTTACATTATAAATCATGTGCATTTCATTTCTAGGGCCACTGTTTGGTGAGGTCAGTAGGACAGAATATGAGAAATGGGAGTTGTACATTTAGCAAATACTCCTTCCTCCACCGCTCTCAAAACTCCCTTTTAACTTATCTGCTTGCATTGTTCACTGCATGTTGCATCATCTTGCAGATGGACCTGTTGAAAAGTCAGGACAAGGGTGGCGGTTGGTAAAATGAAAGAGAATCTGTGTTGGTATTTGGCGAGAAAACCAGTTGAATTCTTGACTTTTCCCATCTCAATCCCCGCTTCTGGATTTTTGAATAGGAGGTGTTTATCTTGGGGTCCGTGGACGATTTCAGGATTTACTTCTGAGCGTCTGAACTTCTGAAGGCTGGGTCTCAAACTTTATCTGACCACACATATGTGACAGTTCCTTTGTAGGACTCTGTGGTTTTATTGGTATCTGAAGGTTATCAGTATCTCAGGGTGATCGTTGACCCACTGCCTTGGAGATTTATTTCCTCAGGGACCAAAGCCTGCTGCTCATAAAGATTTAAGAAGAACTGGGACAGTCTGCTTCTTTCTTGTTCCATCTTTTAATGAACTGGAACTCTGAAGGCCTGAGCTACCACCTCAGCACCTTTGCTGCATCTTGTGATTATAGAAAAATGAAAGGAATTTGTTTTGCTGTAACTAAATACCATGAGTTGTATATTGAGGGGAAAAGAGAGACATTCAACAGTCAGTCCTATGCCCTGTGTTACAACCAACATTTCTCCAACCCAGATGCTCTCCAAATTGGAATCGCTGCTCTCCTGTGAACAATGGGTGGTCCAGGAAGTGGTGAGTCCAATTTTAGAAAGCCAGACCCATCGCTGGGTGATCTTTAATAGAAGTCTTTGTTGAACAATGGTTTGTACCCCAGAATGTGATCACAGCTGCTTTATTTTAGCAAATGCAGCAAATCGAACAATTAAATACATATTCCTCTGTAGCTATTTATTTTATGAAGTAGTTCTCCGTGTATTGTCATGAAAGAAGTCTTTGAGACTTGCAAAGTTAAAACAGAACATGGATTTGTTTCTTCTTCTTCTAAAATAGCCACAGCTGCCGCTTCACGTTGTCTTTTTCTGTACCTATGCTTCGTAAGGATGTCAACTTTTAGTCTCTAAAAGCTGGTTTCCCTTGGGAGAAATGTACTTTATTCTTTAGCGTCTGTCGAAAAAGTATTCTGATAATAATACACCAGTAGAAGAAGGAGGGTCTATTTCTTTTAGCAACAAAATAAATTTTCAGCTACATAAAATTATGAGGCTAATGTTGTGATCTTAGATGGTTGCAAAATGAAATCAAAAGTGATAATGTCCTAGCTATAAAACTGGATATGATGACAGATTAGCTATATTCTGCTTGATAAAACAACCAAAGTACATGAGATGAAGTCTCGTCATCCTGGCTTCTCAGGAACATTCTGGCTGCTCTTCTTCCAAGATAGGTTTGTTCTTTTGGCAGGATCGGGTCTGTCAACATCAACATCGTAATTCAAATACATAATTCTTCTTATTTAACCTTCCTTATTCATTGTTTAAGGAGCTCTGGTAGCGTAGTGGTTACGAATCGGGCTGCGAACCTTAAGGTCAGCGGTTCGAAACTACCAGCCACTCCGCGGGAGAAAGATGAGGCTTTCTACTCCCGTAAAGATTTACACCCTCGGAAACCCTGTACAGGGTCGCTATGGGTCGGAACCGACTTGACGGCACTTACCAACAACAACAACAACATTCATTGTTTAGCTTTCCCATGGATATGAGGTGATTCAAAATAGGTAAGGTGCACCTTAGTCCTGAAATTCCTGTCAACTTCCATCCTTTTTTCATTTCCCATCATATTGTCTGTTGACCCTGTTGTGAGGATGTTTTGTTTTCTTTATGTTGTGGTATGATCCATACTGAAGGCTGTGGTCTTTGATCTTCATCAGTAAGTATTTTAAAATCCTCTTTACTTTCAGTCAGCAAGGTGGTGTCAGCTGCCTATCATAGGTTCTTAATGAGTCTTCCTCCAATCCTGATGCCACACTCTTCTTCATATAGTCTAATCCTGGACTTATTTGTGCAGCATGCGTATTGAATAAGTACGGTGAAAGGATACAACCCTGGCACACATCTTTCCTATTTTAAACAATTTAGTATCCCCTTGTTCTGTTTGAACGACTGCCTCTTGGTCCATGTACAGGTTCTGCATGATCACAATGAAGTGTTCTGGAAGTCTTAGTCTTCACAGTGTTATCCATAGTTGGTTATGATCCATGCAGTTAAATCCTTTGCATTGTTGTTGTTGTTAAGTGCCGTCGAGTCGGTTCCGACCCATAGCGACCCTGTACAGGGTTTCCGAGGCTGTAAATCCTTACGGGAGCAGAAAGCCTCATCTTTCTCCCGCGGAGCGGCTGGTAGTTTCGAACCGCTGACCTTAAGGTTCGCAGCCCGATTCGTAACCACTACGCTACCAGAGCTCCTTTGCTAATATTGCCTCATTATTTTAGCTTGTTTTGGTGTTTACCCCCAGTTTCTAGGCCTACCTGCTACTTGCTAACCTTATAAACCACAAATGTGTTTGCTCACCACTGTGTGAAGTTCAGGTGACTGACTTTTGGTGAGCACAAAAATAAATAGTGATGAAGGAGAAATCCCTCTTCTGATGACTTTCATTGCATTTTGTAGCATGTAAGAGTCCTGGTGTGGCACTGTAGGATCAACATTGGGCTGCTAACCACAAGGTCAGCGGTTCAAACATACCAGGCACTCGTTGGAAACGCTATACCGGGATGCTGTGCATTGGAATGGACTAGACTGCACTTAAAAACAACAAGGTTATGAAACGATCCAGAATTCAGTCCTTGAACGAAACTGAAATATTAAACAAGTCATTTTTTTTGGTTGCAATCCCATCAAAGGTGGTTCTTCCAAGAACAACGAAATGATCCATATGAGTGGGGTTGCCTTCTTATAAACTGAGGAAGGTACTGCTGAGAAAGGGTATATTTCCTCGTCTTAATACTTAGTACAGATTTTGACTTGTACACATTGTACAAGGAGCTCTGGTAGCATAGTGGATTATGTGCTGGACTGTTAACCACAAGGTTCAAATCTCTTAGTTGCTCTGTAGGAAAAAGATGAGGCTTTCTGCTCCCATATGTCTTTACAGCCTTGGAACCCCTATACAGGGTCACTGTGAGTTGGAACCACTCCTTGACACAAACCCCCAACCACCACACCCTATTATAGAGACCAGCTTTATTACAGTTGGCATTATTAGTTCAACGATCATAGGGTTGCTATATATGAAACTCTGCTAGCATAGTGGTTATGAATCAGGCTGCGAACCTTAAGGTCAGCAGTTTGAACATACCAGCTGTTCTGCAGGAGAAAGATGAGGCTTTCTGCTCCCGTAAGGATTTATAGCCTCGGAAACCCTGTACAGGGTCACTATGGGTCAGAACCGACTCCACGGCACATAATATAACAATAACTGACTCCACGGCACATAATGATAATAACAATATATATATATATATATATATATATGTTTTCCCTCTCCACATCAAGTCCTGTAGAAAGTCTGAGTTTGAAGATTTTACAATGTTTTGTAAAATTGGGAATCTATGTCATTGACTCAGCTGCTTCTGAAGAAAATCCTCAGAATGCTTTGAGGAGTCGCTTTACATGATGAAGAAGGGGAGTCTGCTTTAGCATTCTCAGAGAATGTTAAATGTTAGGTATGAGTGAAAGGATGTGATTGAGCCATTTGTATTTGGCACTTGGCAGGGAATTCCAGGTGGAGGAAACAGCAGACGCAGAGACTCTGAGGCCTCTTCTAGGCTGGAGGACACATTTGAGGAACTGAAAGGAGACTTGTTTGCTTGTGTGTGGCAAACAGAGAGGATGGTGTGAGCGAGTGGGGAAATACCCAAAGCTAGAGGGAAAAGGACTTTGAAGTCCATGGTTTCATTTTAAGTAGACTTGGAACTGTTAAACATTCTTAAGCAGGACTGTAACATTCTGATTTCAGTTTTGAAAAGTCTCTCTGGTGATCTGGCAGAGAACAGATGGTACAGGGCAGAGGTAGATGCACACCGTCTGTTTGGAAGTTACTGCCGAAACGCCGTGGAGCATGGTGGTGCTCAGTGAACTTCCAAAAGATAACAACACCATTCATTTCTTGTTTGGTACTTGCGTTGCCGAACCTCATGGATTGTTCTGGAGTCAGTGTGCAGCAGGCACTTAAATATTGGAGAAGTTTCTGGAGATGGTTTCAGAACTCTTAAAACACACTTACAGTTTCATTGGCTGAGGAGAATATTGAAAGTGCCATGGGCTGCCCATAGAACCAACAGATCTGTGTTGGAAGAAGTACAGCCAGTGTGCTCCTTGGAGGCCAGGATGGCCAAACTTCGTCTCTCATACTTTGGAAATATTGTCAGGAGGGACCAGTTGTTGGAGAAGGATATCATGTGTGTTAAGGTGCAGGGTGAGAGAAAAAGAGGAAGACCCCCAACGAGATGGATTGGCCAAGTGGTGGCATCAATGGCAACAATTGTGAGGTTGGCCCAGGATCGGGCGGTGTTTTGTTCTGCAGTGCAAAAGGTCACTATGAGTTGGCACTGACTCGATGACCTAATAACAACAGCATAGGACCCGGGTGTGGATGTGGAAACGTCTCTGCAGCTTTGTGCAGCCTTGAACACAACAGAAGAGCCTTGCAAGACACTGAAGAGATGGAAGAGCTCGGTCCTTAAGAAAGGGACCTGTGCCCACAGAAGGCTATTTATTTAGAAAAAATAATTAATCCAGAAACAGAAGAGTATGGTTGTAGAGGGTGCTGAAGGAATCTGGATAAATGAAGACAGGACCTTAACTGTCATGTTTTCTTGCAGCACTTGTATTAGGTACCTGGGGGAAATAAGGTCCCAGGCACATACTTCTTCAGGACAGTGGGAACCGTCTTGTGCAAGACTCAAGTCATGAACTTGACCCACCCAGAAGAGCCTGCTCAATATCAGACCCGGCCTAAGCTCATTTGGAAACTTCTGACACTCTTAGAGTAAATTTCAAGTCAATTTGGCCAAGGGCAAATGACTGCCAATGGTGAAGTCATTTTTTTTTTCCCCCTCAGAATTTCCCTTGACTACCCAAGTCATACAGTTAAAGGAAATCAGTGAAATTTAAGCAAATATTGGACTCCCAGAGGGAAACTCCTAAGGTAAAAAAAGGAACACCACTCACAGAAGTCTTGTCCTTTTCAGAAATCCGTGGAATTAATGAAACCCAGCTCTCTCTCCCCACTTGACCCCAGTTTTCCTTCCTGCAGTCCAGGCCTGAGATGAGAGGCGGGTTTCATGTCTACTCTGTCTGAAGTGACTTCATTCCTGTTGTCCATGGAAAGAGAAAAGTAAACTCGGTGATGGGAGTTTCTAGGGTGTATATTTTCAATCCGATTTGGGAGACTCTTTTTTTCTTTTTTACACTGTGCATTTCTTTATTGTGGTAAATCTGTAGTTGACAAAACATTTGCACTTTCAACCATCTTCACAAGTACAGTTTGGTAATAGTCCGAATGTTCCTCATGTGTAATCGGGAAGAATGTTTTTAAAATTATGACTACCCCACGGTGGAACAGACAGTTGTGTGAAATTGTAATAATAATACAAGCTTCCCATTTATTGAGCATGTCTTACAAACGAACTGTTAAGTACTTTACTTGCATGATCTCTTTGGTCCTTCGTGTGGCACATTTTGCAGGTAAAGAAACTAAGGCATGGAAGGGTTGATTCACACAATTATTCTGTGCAGTCAACGTTGGGATGAGGTGCGGAGCGGGGGACAATTAATGGAGATTGGATGTTTAAAAGAATGGCTGAAGGAATGAATTTGACTAAGTTCAAGAAATATTTTTGAAAAGATGTCATATATCAGGCATAGTGTTAGGCATTTTCGGGTAAAGACCAATCTAATCTAGATTTATGGCGAGGAGATTTTTCCAGATTGTGGTACCTTGAATGTACTGGATATAGCTTTTCTATCCAATGTCTTTTTAATTCCCACCAAGTAATTGGGTGGGACCATGCAAATAAGGTGTACAGGACTCTAAGACTGGGATTGGTTTGTTTTACTCTCCAGCTAGGTTTATAAGGAACTCTCTCAGAAGCAGGAATGGAAGTTCCCAGAGCCAATAAGAAGGAAGAGCATGAGTGAACCATGAGAACCCTCCTTAGAAAAGGAGAAGCAACGGCAGAGGCGGTGGCATGAGAGACAGAGGCGCTTTGGGCTCTAGGTCCACGGACTCAGTAAAGCTGAGTGCCTATGGGCGGGAGTCCGGCTTGGAGAATGTGCCCTTTGGGAACTCACAGACTGACTGAGAGAACTTTGTAACATGTGCTTGAACTGGGCAGAGCCAGGGGACCACATGGCTGAGAGGCTGAAGACAAGAGTGAGGCGTGCCTGCAGTCTGGCAGTCAAGAGGCGTTCCTGACTGGAGAACTCCCGCATCCTGAGTTGGATTTGATCCTGAATTGTACCCTGTTCACTTCCCTAATAAACTCCATAATCCTGAGTATTGATAGGAGTTCTGTGTGGCCATTGCTATAGATTACTGAACCCAGATGTGAAGCAGACAGTGCTGTGGGAGGGGTGGTGGGTGTCAGAAAAGGTAAAGAAGGTTGTAGGGTGGAAGCATGTCTGCGCCCCCCCCCCCCCACACACACACACATACACACTACATAGGAACTAATGACACTGACTGCTAGAGCTCTGGAATCAGCCTTGGACTGATTTCGAGTTTGATTCTTTTCCCCCTTCTGAAGCCACGGGAAGTCAGACATGGCTCCCACATGGTTGTTGCACAGATGAACAGGATAGCAGATGCATTTGTTGTTGTCGTTAAGTGCCATTGAGTCGGTTTGAACCCAAAGCGACTCTGTATAGGGTTTCTGAGGAGCAGCTGGTGAACTTGAACTGCCAACCTTGCAGTTCAAACGGCTTTGCAGTCTGGCGCATTAACCCACAGCGCCACACCAGGATTCCTTATCATCTATGAAATGAGGCATTTACAAAGTCCAAGAAAAATGTGTTTGGAAGATGTGCTGGTATCTTCAGGTGGAAAAGGCTTAGAAGAGGCTTCCTACAGTTGAGATGAGCATTAGGGACTGTGTCAGAAAGGGAGCTGGAGCAGGTAGCAGAGTATAATGTATTCCAATGTTTGGAGTTTACATGTGACTCACTAGGGCATGAGGAATTCATTAGTGCTTCATCTAGAAGGAGGTGAGCTGAAAATTCCAAGAATTATCTGGTAGCTGGAAATGAAGAGACTTGGCTGAAAGAAAGAAGGAAGATAAGAAGGCAGTTAGGAGATGTCCGGGAGAGTGGTGACGAGGTCCAGGAATAGTGTGGGATGAGGGGAGGGAGAAGGGTGGACCAGTAGGAGAAAGCTTTATAGGTAGACTGGAGTCTTCAGAAGTAGCAGTCAAAGAAAATAGTACCGATACCTTTCCTTATGGTGTAAAACTGGGTAACTCGAAGGTTTATGATGCCGTAAATGAAGCAACATACCAGTTAAGGAAGAGCTCTGGTGTGGTGCTGTAGGAAAGCTCTTGTTCAAACCCACCAGCTGTTCTCAGAAGCCCTATTACTGAGTTTCTGTTAGAACTGACTCGGTGGCATACAACAAGAAGTTAACGAAAAGAGACAAATTGGGTGGTTAGGGGATGAAAGAAAGAGGAATTAAAACCTGATCATGGATTCGCTTCCTATGTTCTTGTTATGTGCCGTTGAGTCAGTTCCGACCCGTAGCATGGGGTTAGAAAAAACATTCTTCATTTTTCTCCTGGCTTCCGACCACAGTGATTGAAAGTTACTAGGTCTATGTAAAGGCGCTGCAAACCGCAAGGTCAGCAGTTTGAAACCACCAGCTGTTCCACGGGAGAAAGATGAGGCTATCTGTTCCTGTAAAGATTTATAGCCTCAGAAATCCTATACAGGGTTGCTATGAGTCAGACTCTACCAGCTGCTCCATGGGAGAAAGATGGGCTGTCTGTTCTGGAAAGATTCACAGCCTCAGAAACCCTATATGGGGTTGCTGTGAGTCCAAACTGACTCCAGGGCACGTCCCTACCCATCCCTACCATATAGACTTGCTAAGAGAGGAAGCAACTCAACAGCACACAACAACAATCTATTAAGTGTGGAGACAGTAATGATTCAGTGTTTGAATTTTTGCCTTCCATGTGGGAGACCCAGGTTCGATTCCTCTTGTGCAGCCACCACTTACAGGTCCCTGGAAGCTTCAGAGTTGCTCGGACACTCACTAGGTTTCAGTAGGGCTTCCAGAGTAAGACACACCAGGAAGAATGGCCTCGTGATCCCAGAATCCGCCAGTGCAATCCCTGCAGACCATACTGGTTGAATCAGGATCCCACTGTGGAGAATACACACAGTATATCCTGTGGGGATACCACACAGGACCAGGCAGTGTGTCATTCAGTTGATAATGGGGTTGTCATGTGCTAAATACTGACTCAAGGGCAGTCCACAGCAACAGCAAAAAAGTGCAGATCCTCAGGGCACACACATGAGCAGGACAGATTCAACCCTTGCCCTCATGGAACTTGGCGAGACAGACATTATATATATATATATAAACTTACACAAGTGTTTAGTAAACTCAGTCTTGGCAAGTGCTATGAAGATAGACTGTGAGGAGCTGGGTCTCAGTGTGTATAATCTGAACTAACTTGAGGATTGGGTCAGGTATCCATGAGAAATGGAGTTCAAGTTGATCCCTGAAGGATAAGTAGGTTAGTCCCGGCCCACGTGGTTGAGTGTTCACTCTCATTGTAATTGTAATCAAAGCAGAAGGAGGATACGACCCTGCCACCCTGCCCGCTGCTGGAACCCATAAGCTCCAGTAATCAGTGCCCTTCTTGATGCAGATATAAACGATCCTAATGCCGGTCATAATGATGGAAGATGTTGACCACGCACACCTTGCCACTATTGGCTGTTCCTTTTGCTGACTTCACCATGGGATTTGGCCTTAGGCTGCCTGGGTTATTCTTAAATTAAATTCTGCTTCATTTTCTTCAAAGTGATGGCTTGGGGGAGGTAAGAAGTGGTGCTGTAGTAAAGAGAAAGACATTGGAATGCAGGATTGAGGGCTGAGATGCTGGCCGGAGATCACTCAGCCTGCCCACAGATCTAAAAATGCACAGTTTGACTGCAATGCTGGAAAATCTTTCCTAATGTCTTGGTTTCTGCTAACAGAAGAGAGAAAGTTAAAATTACGGATGGCAGCAATATTATTAATTCGGCAGACTTAACACTCCAGCATTGTTAATTTTACCACAATGATTTTTTAAAAACAACAACAATACACAAGAAAACCATTTCCCAGTGGATCTGTCCCTGACAATGTACAGGTTACTGAAGAAGGGGAAGGAAAGAGAGAAAGGGACCAGGGGGACTCTAGGTTGAGAACACACGGGGGAACGCATCAGAAGTGCCATTGTTTTGAGTAGGAGACAAGGCATGGGTGAGCTTGAAGGATTGTTGATTTCTGCACTTCTGTCTTCTTCATTGCATGTTGACTTGTTGATTGGATTGTTGGATGCCTGTTCTCATATGCCAACCTCGCGTATGCCAAGGTTGATTTAAGGGTCTTGGAATTGGGTTGAGCCTCTTCATCACTCTGATCCAGGAATTCCATCTGCCATCAGTCTTCTTGAAAAACTCACATTTTTGCCTGTCTAGATCATTGGACCCCCAAGAGGATTTTCAGTCTAATATAAAACCATTCAAACACCAAGCCACTGGGGAAAAAGGTAATATTCCTATTGAGACTTTCTTTATTTTCTTTTCGGGAAGTTTGAAATAGAACTGCTGAGGTCTTCAAAGAATCTCTCACTGGACATTTATTTTGAAGTTGGCATTTGTCTTCATTCTAAAACATTGCTTGGTGGTGTTAAGTGTCATCAGGTCAATTCGGACTCACAGCCCAACAGAACAAAATACTGCCCGGTCCTGCCCATTCCTCACAATTGTTGTTAGACTTGAGCCCACTGCTGCTGCCACTGTGCCAGTCCAGCTTGCTGGGGGTCTTCCTCTTTGTCAGTGGCCCTCCACTTTACCTAGCACGATGTCCATCTCCAGGGACTGGTCCCTCTTTATGACATATCCGAAGTATGAGAGATGGTGGAGCATCTGACTGTAATTCTTCCAACACAGATTGGTTTCACACAGTTGGCTCTGATCTGGGTCTCAAAGAATGGTAAAGATGTTAATCGGTAGAGATGGAAAGGGTGATTTGAAATTGGGGAAATGGCCTGTACAAAAATTGAGAAGGCAAAATATTCCACATTTTTGGCAAAGAGAATGCACCCAGCTTTGCTGAATGAATCTTGACATTGAGCAATGCGATATCCTTAAACCCATTGTTGTAGGCATGACCTCTCCCCCCTTTTTATGAACCTATAATATAGATATAAAAATGTATGCAAATCACGTGCACAGCTTAATTCATTTTATAAATGGAGCACCCCCATCTAAACAGCATCCTGATCAAGAAGCCAAACATTGCACGTCTCCATCAAAGCTCCTTCCACCTCCTACTCACGGCTCCTATACCTCTTCGAGTACCTTCTTTCCTGGCTTTGAACAGCATGGATTAGTTTTGCTTGTTGTTAAATGTAATCCGAATGGAATTCTATTAATGAACTCTAATGTGCTTGACTTCCTTTGCTTTGTATCACATTTGTGAGTTTCATCCACATTTCTGTCTGTTCCCTCTCATTGCTATATCGTATTCCACTGCTTGACGATACCACAGTGCATTCGGTTGGTATCCAGTTTTGGGAAGTTATGTCTGCTGCTGTGAACAATCTGGTATAATATCATTTCTGAAAAGATTGACACACTTCTGTTAAATACATTTCTAGGAATGGAATTTCTGGATTGTAGGATTGAAAATCTCCTTGTTAAGTGATAAAAGCATCCACCCCACATGATTCCGATTATGTTCTCAGTACCCCTAGATTGGGAAATAGACAACGATAAACATTTATTGTGGATTTAGTAACACTTGAGAATCCATTGTTGTCAGTCACAAACACATGTTGGTATGCACAAGATTTATGTTGTCTGAAAGCAAAGTGTGGAGTCCGTGTGGACTCATCCATCTCGTACAATAATGCTGAGCGCTAGTTGGAAGCCATAGACTTAGGTGAGTGGTGGAGTGTGAGGCCAGAGAGCACGCATTGGTTTAGTTCTCTGGCATTTCTGCTGCTTGTCAGAGAGACGTTTTGGTTTTCCTGAAAAAACCCACACAAGTACTCCCAAACATCATACAACTAATGCCTAGCCATGTGGGATGATTACGTTCTTTTCAGAGTAATAAATTTGGGCTGGACTCCTAAGCTGCCACCTATTAGTTGTGAGACAGGTAAAAGATGGATTATCTCTTAGCCTCAAGTTGGTGATGGTGGTGGTATGCCATGGAGTTGGTTCGGACTCATAGCAACCCTGTATACAGATTCTGAGGCTGTAAATCTTTATGGGAGCAGAAAGCCTCATCTTTCTCCTGCGCAACCACTGGTAGTTTCAAACTGCTGACCTTGAGGTTAGCAGCCCAACTTGTAACCACTATGCTACCAGAGCTTCTTGAGGCTCAGTTTGTTGTTGTTGTTATGTGCCATGGAGTTGGTTCCAACTCATAGCGACCCTGTACAGGGTTTCTGAGGCTGTAAATCTTTACGGGAGCAGAAAGCCTCATTTTTCTCCTGCGGAACAGCTGGTAGTTTCGAACTGCTGACCTAGTGGTTCGCAGCCCGATTCGTAACCACTATGCTACCAGAGCTCCTTGAGGCTCAGTTTACTCATCTGTAAAATGGAGATAAGAATTTAATCCTAGTTTATGAATCACAATAATTGCCTAAGACTAGGTTTTCTCACTGATTAACGGTAAACTGTGATCATTAATTTCATCTTCTTTTCCTACCTGTGCTCATGTCCGCTCCTTTGGTATATGTTGTTTTTATGGACATAGTATATTCTTGTTTTGTTCCATAATGCCTGTCTCCACTCCAGTGTTCCCATAGCTAAGGAAAAACATTAGTATTGCTCAGTACCTTGTGCCCTAGACATCTGCCCTGTCACGTCTCTGTACATACAATATCCGTGATGCCGTTTCTTCAGCCCCATTGGTGGCCAGAGCAAATCTGGTAAGTTCCTGTTAGCTGGCATTCTTATGAGTGGTAACGACTTTATATGTTCCACCATGTCCCTAGGCAGTCATGTTCACTGTTGTGTTGTTGTTGTTGTTAAGTGCTGTCAAGTCGGTTCCAACCCACAGCGACCCTATAGAGGGTTTCCGAGGAACAGCTGGTGAGCTTGAACCGCTGACCCTGTGGTTCAAACCGGCTTTGCAGTCCAGCACATTAACCCATAGCACGACACTGTTGTAGTCTAGAAAAATTAATTCAATGGTTGACTTTCTGGTCCTGTGAGTGAATCTTCAGAGAGACTCATGCTTGGTCAAAGAGGATTTTTTTCATTGTCATCTTATAGGGCGCCTTCTGTGTAACTCCCAGAGGGTACTTTGCAGGGAATTGGTGGAGGATCTTTGGAGACAGGGTTGTTTGAAGGCATCAAAGGTGGACAGGTGAGAGGAGTCAGTATCTTTCACTGGCCGGAGCTTTACAGAGTGAGGCCAAGGGAGATGGAGAACAACCTGTTCCGAGGATCTTTCTACCTTTCAGAACTCAGTCTGGTTATTTGCCTGGCATTGGGATCAGACTGCAGGATACTAGGAAATTTCTGGCAGTGACCCTGTCAAGAGCTGAGGGTGGAGAAGGGGATTAAGGAGTGGCTAGCTATGCCCTCACGGGTCACCAAAGAACTATGTTTGGGAATGGGTTTCTAGGCAACTGTGACTTTTGGTGAAGAACAATCAGATGTGGTTGTGTTTTGGAGCACACCACTCTGGATCCAGCCGGTTCTTAAAAAATCCTCACAGTTAAATATACAGGTCCTGTCGTATACAGCAATCCTACCCAACTGTCCTGAAGACATCTCCAGTTTCCTTCTAGGTGAAAGGAAAGGGCTACGTTTATGCTTTGCTTTTGTGGGTATTTTTCTCAATCTCATCTTTGTAAGCCCAGGTCACCTAAAGCGTTGGTTGACTTCCTCCTGGGGAAGTGTGGGCATATCCCCTGAGATCTCTTGCTTAAATGTCCTCCCTCAACACATCGAAGGATGCATGGTTCAAACAGGTGGCAAAAACATCCACCAACATCAATTGTAGTCTTCTTGAAAATCCTTCCAATAAAAGGATAATCAGAAAATGCTTATATGCCTACTTGATGTCACTTAATGCTGAAAAACACACGTTTCAAATATCACTCATCATCTCTAAGTTTGGAAATTAAAGGAGCAGGGAGGAGGAGAAGTTGCTGAGAAAAATGTGTGTTAGGTTTTACTGAGCCTCAAATATCTGCAAAACAGTTTGAGAGATCCTTGGCCAAAGTCAGAACTCTGGCTAAGTCTTCATATCCCTGCTATCGACAGCTAATTTTCTGAGCAAATTTATTCACTGTTTTTGCAGAAAGAAAGAAAAAAAAAAAAAAATGTTGGCAGTCTGGAGTCACCTCAGATGTGCAGACTGTTCAGAAATTCCTGAGTCCAAGTTTCTTAAGCAGTTCTGTTTCCTTCTTAGGGCTCAGACAATTCTAGCAACATGGCTTGTTTCACTTGTGACCTTTCACCAAACAACACAAAGATGGGGAAACCCTGTCTGCTTTCTGAAGACAAAGCAAAATTATTTCATCACTGACATAGTCTTAGCCCTCATTGTTGTGTATGAGGCAGGGAGAGGGTAGAAAAAAAGTTAAAAGTATTTTGATTTTGACAGTAGTATCTAGCTGCATGTATCAGGAGAAGTCCGTGTTTGCTTAAACTTGGAAGCTTGAACTTGAACCTGACTTCCTTGATGCTTAGTGTCTGAACTGGTAGTTCAGGGCTCCAAACTTGCTTTTTGAATAACTCTTTGGATCTCCTCAAAACAGACCTTCAGACCAGGATATGAGTGGGAGTAGTCGGTAATAATCTCTGGTTGGTAGAAATCACACGAAGAAAGCCCTGGAGAGCGGCTTCTGAGCAATGACTCATTGAAAACCCTTCAGCTCACAACTCTACTCTGACACATACGGGGTTGCCGTGGGTTGGAATTGACTCAGTGGCAACAGCTATTGGTACTGGTAGTGACTTAATACAATACAGATTTGTTATCTGTTAACTCTGAGACACAGGAGTCCTGATGATGCAGGGATTAAGCACTCAACTGCTAACCGAAAGTTTGGTGGTTTGAACCTACGCAGCAACTCTACAAGAGGAAGTCCTGACTGTCTGCTTCTGAAAAGATTACCTTATGGGACATCCCCTAGGGTTTGCTTAGGAAACCCTATGGAGCAGTTCTACTTTATCACGTCACACCCTTATGAGTAGAACATAAACTTGATGGCATACAACCATCACAATTCTACAAGTCAGAGGTTCAAAAGGAATCTTAACCAAACAAGCCCATTACTGTGAAGCCAGTCCCAATTCATGGTTACCCTGTAGAACAAGGTAGAACTTCCCCATAGGATTTGCACACTTGTAATCTTTATGGTGGGATATACTTGAGAGTAGTATTTCACTCTTCTAGACTTGTTTTGGAGTCCTGGTGTGGCTCTGTGGGTTAATGCGCCAGACTGTAAAGCTTTTGAACTGCAAGGTCAGTGGTTCAAGCTCACCAGCTGCTCCTCGGAAACCCTATGCAGGGTCGCTATGGGTCGGCACCGACTCGATGGCACTTCACAACAACAACAGACTTGTTTTAATTTTCTGTAGCTTCAACTTGAACTTGAATATGAGTGATTGATACATTGGGCGGATCTGTAATAGACCTTTTCAAAATATTACAAATCCAAGATGTCGCTTTGACTACTGAGGTTGGTGTTATGTACCATGGAGTCGGTTCCGACTCATAGCGACCCTGTACAGGGTTTCTGAGGCTGTAAATCTTTACGGGAGCGAACGCCTCATCTTTCTCCCGCAGAACAGCTGGTAGTTTCGAACTGCTGACCTTGTGGTTTGCAGCCCGATTCGTAACCACTACGCTACCAGAGCTCCGATTACTGAGGTATGCCTCACCAAAGCCATGGTCGTTTCAAGCAACTCAGGCATGTAAAAGCTGTCCAATGAATAAAGAAAACCAAAGAAAAGAAAAAGAGATGCCTTTTAAGTATGATATATTAAAAATACCATGGACGGCCAGAAGAACAAACATATCTGTCTTAGAAGAATACTCCTTAGAAGACAGGAGGGTGAGACTTTGTCTTACTTACGTTGGACGTGTTATCACGAGGGACTAGTCCTTGGAGGACACAGTGCTTAGCGAAGTGGTGGGTTAGACAGTAGAATCTAGCTGCCTGTCTCAAGAGAAGTCCACGTTTGCTTAAACTTGGAAGCTGGAACCTGAGTCTGACTTCCTTGACGAAAACCGAATGATCTGCTTGGTGTCTGAACTGGTAGTTCCGTGCTCCAGACTTGCTTTTTAAATAACTCTTTGGGGTTTCTTCAAAACAGACCCTCAGTGAGATGGTGTGACACAGTGTCTACATCAGTGGGCTCAAACGTAGGCATGACTGTGGACATCTCCATTGGGCAGGGCAGTACTTAATTCTGTTGGGCATAGAGAAGGTCACTGTGAATCTGAATGGACTCAGTAACACCTTGTAACAAGAAGTTTCATAGATTGATTTTTCCTGAAATTCCTATATAGCAGTGTGTTATCTTAAGGTCCCTGTGGGCATCTTCAGTAAAGCAGCAGACTATTTTTAGATTTCCTTGGATGAACATCCCCCCAACATCACAGAGCCTTCTTTATGTCTCAGCATAATTCCTGTCCTGATTGGGAGGCAGCCAAGGTCGGGAGGCTTTGTCTACGCCCACCACTATGTAATTTAAGGGTCTGTTGTTGACGCTACTGGTGAGAAACATGCAGTTGAAAGCTCACTGACATGTGAATAACCACAGCCTAAACCAACTGCCTGGTCTGCACATCGTTGCTCATGTTCTGGCCTGAAAGTTTGGTGACAGTATGATTAGGTACGCTCCCAAGTTTGTTTAGAAAACACCTTGTGTGTTTGCATCCTCAGCAATGGTGAAGAGAGGGTTTCTCAGATAGAAGTTTCCGGGTAAGTAAAGGGGGCACGAAGAGAAAACATCCCTGGAGCGATGAGAAGGTCTTATTCCTGTTCAGAACAGGAGTGGTTTTTCATCAAAAGACTTCTGCCATTAAGCCTAGTTGATCTTGTCCAAAGTCCGTGACTAAATGAAGGATTAGATTATATAAATTCATTTGGAAATGACTTTTTTTCTGCTCTAAAAGCATGAAGTGTCATTTATTTTTAAAAGATTCCAAGTAAAATAAGAGGAAAAAAAAAAGTATTCTTATACAATTTGATGAACTTGACCTATACCTATGGAAGCAGTAGCACAAAAGAGGGAACAAGTCCTTACAGCAAGAACCATTCCCACCCCCTCCACACACAGAGTAGACAGGGATGGGCAACTTGGACATTGGCTACCCAAAATGGGGGGCGGGGGGCTACAAAGGCAAGAAGTGACTGGCTTACAAGCTTTCAAGAGGGAACCTAGACCCAGAGGGCCTGGAGGAAGGTAGAATCTCCAGTGTGTAGTGTTCAGTCTGACTAGGCGGGGCTGATGTAATAAAATGCAGACGGGTCTCTTGTGATACAATATTGAATACTTGTTATCAGGACTGTTTGTGAGGGTCAGAAATGTAAAGGTAGATGTTTTATAGCAAGGAGGGGAGTGATTAACTTTTCAGTCTAGGAGCAGAGGTCCCTAGGACCATCAAGGGAGAAGAGCAGAGAGCGGGACCCTACCCAGAGAAGCAGTGACGCCTGAAACGGAGCCAGAGATGATGATGTGGAGCTATGGAGCAGCTGGAGACTTTAGATCCAGAGAGGGAGAGCGACTGTGTGCTGAAGACCTGGGGGGCACGGGGGAAGGATTGCATGGAGGGGATTGTAACCATGGCAATGAGACGATATACGATAGAATGAATGTAAAACTAATGTTCTCCCATGTAAACTATCACATAATTCACAATAAAACATTAGAAAAAAAAAAAACTAAGAAGAGAAGGTCTAAGAACTGGTGGCCAGGAGCAGACTTGCAGAATGTGCCCTTTGGAGATGTAATTTATTATATATGCCTCAGTGGGTTTTTTTGTTTGTGTTTTTTTTTTTAAAAAAGCTAAAGTGGATAAAGAGAAATTCTTTTAACTGATGGTATATGGAGGGGATTATAATCAATGTAATGAAACAAGTTATATGAATTGTTGAATGTGAAACTGATGATGTGCCTTGTAAACTTTCACTCAATCCACAATAAAAACCTTAAATTAAAAAAAAAAAAAAAAAGGTTCCAAGTAAAAGTGTTCAGAAACCTGTGGTTGAAATGTTCTCGCGAGAAAAATAATCAGTCTTCAGGTGTGGACTCCAAGTATTTAAAGTAGAAAGCAAAGATGAATTGTTCGTAGGTCTTATACATATAAATGCCATCTTCTGTGGCACAGATTCTTTCTAGGTTTTGAGAAGGTTGAAGTTTAGAGAACTGAGATATTTGCAAGGAAATAACCTTCATGCTATTTATTATATGTATGGATTTTACATGAAGATTGTAGTTATGGAGTCGTTGGCAGAGATAATGAACTGTTGAGGGTCATTAAAATATATCCTCATCCTATGGAAGAATAAAGGAGCTCTGGTAGCGTAGTGGTTACGAATTGGGTTGCAAACCGCAAGGTCAGCAGTTCGAAACTACCAGCTGCTCCATGGGAGAAAGATGAGGCTTTCTGCTCCCGTAAAGATTTACAGCCTCGGAAACCCTGTACAGGATCGCTATGAGTCGGACCCGACTCCACAGCACATAACCACCAACCATGGAAGAATAGGAGCTAAGACTTTAGTGAATTTTATTCCTGATGGAAGCCAACAAAGGAAGAGATGGGACTCTAGGTAAATGAGAAATGAAACTTGGGTGTCTCTTTGCTAGACATGATTTTGTTCAGTGATGATGTATACTTGAACCATAAGCTGATGTCAAATCGATCGCTTCTGGCAAACCACATAACCTACTTTCATGGTGTTCTATTTTGGTGTAAATGGTGTAAATCCCATTTAGTAAGGGGCCCTGGTAGCAGAGTGGGTCACCTGTTGGACTGCTAATTGCAAAGTCAGCAACATAGAATCGACCAGCCGCTCTGGGAGAATGATGAAGCTTTCTGCTCCTATAAAGATCTACAGCTTTGGAAACCCTATATCGGGTCGCTATGTGTCGGGATTCTATTGACAGCACACACCCATTACCACCACCATCCTGTTTACCATAGTTGATGGAGCTGTTCTAGTATTTGTCTCCATTATGCAATGGGGTATTTAAGAGAGGGATCTTCTGATCACATTTCAGCTTAAATATGAAAAGTGGGCGTCACTTCTGCTCTGATGTCACAGAGGATAGATGAGATGGTAGGAGCAGAAATCTTCGGGAAAGGATTTTTATTCTATTTACCTATTTAAAACACTTTATTGTGCTTTAGGTGAACGTTGACATAGCAAATTAGTGTCTCAATCAATAGCTGATACACACATTGCTCTGTGACTTGAGTTACAATTCCTGGGATGTGTCAGCATGTTTCCCCATGCCCTCTCTTGGTTCCCCGTTTCCATATGTCCAGTTTCCCTTGTCCTTTCTAACTTCTCATCTTTAGCCTTGGACACATGTTGCCCTTGGGTCTTGTATAGTTGATTGTTTTAAGAAGCATCTTCTTCATAGATGTTGTTTATTTAATTGGCCTATATCACCGGACTGACTGATGGGTAACTTGGAAGTATCTTCACTTTCGCGTTCAGATTGTTTCAGAATTTTATAGTTGTGGTGTTTCCTCTAGAGTAGTGATTTTGCTTTAAATTTTGTTCTTCGTTTTTGCTCATTCTAACTGGGCCCTTCTACTGTGGTCTTGGTCAAAAGAGTGCTTGGTAGTGGTGGCCAGACACCATCTAGTTCTTTTGATCTCTGACTCGAAAGGCCACTAGTCCTTTGGACCAACTGCTTTATTGAGTCTTTGTTTATCTTCATTCTCCTGTGCTCCAGAGAGGAAAAGAGCAATAGTCATTTCTTACACAGAAGCTTATGAGTGCATAAGCTCCTAAGATTCCCGGTGCTACTCTCTGTACTGGGATGTAGACATTTCTTTATGAATTAATTGTATTTTGCCAATTGTCCTAAATGCTGCCTGAGACAATGGTCCGTAGCCTTCATGTCCAGTGGTTCCCATGTCTAAGTAGTCTCTGTAACTATGTTCCTGTCAGATATGTGAATATATGTGCAGGATTTGCAAATTTGTATTTAGACACGTTTACCACCATGCCTGTATATGTATATGGGTGTACTCCCACATCACCTCCCTTGCATGTTTAGCATACAGATTTACCTGTGTATCTACTCAAAAATTGTTAATTATTACTGCTGTTGCAGGATACACACATACACACACGCACACAGATTGACTCCTGGGCGGTGTAGGATCAGCACAAGGTCAACGGTTCACAGCCACCAGCCACTCCTTGGAAACTATGACTTGGAACTGACTCGATGGTACTTATATATAGCATTTACCTGTTGTTGTTTGGTGCTGTTAAGTCCGTTCCAACTCATAGCGACCCTGTGTAGGACTTTTGAGGAGTAGCTGGTGTATTTGAACTGTCCACCTTGTGGTTCACAGTCCAGTGCTGATCCTACAGCGCCACACCAGGAGTCCAGTGTTTACCGAGTTGTCGTTTATTCTCTTGCACATCTCAGTGTCTTCCTTTGCCTTGGCCGTGCTGGGCTGTCTCTCCCCATCAACCCACCCATATTGGGTATTGCCTCTCCTTTCACCAGAGTTGATTCTTGTCTACTATCCTGGATTGGTGCTGTAGGATAAGCACTGGACCACAAGGTCAGCAGTTCATACTCACCAGCCGCTCCTCACAAGCCCTATACTGGGTTGCTTTCTTTCAAAATTGACTTGATAGCATTTAACTACCTAGTTAGTAGAGTCTTGGTGTGGTGCTATAGGATAAGTGCTGGACTTCTAACCACAAAGTCGGTGGATCAAACCCATCATCTGCACCTTGGAAACCCTGTACAAAGTTGCTATGAGTCAGAACCAACTTGACGGCACTTAACAACGTCTAGTTACTGCTTTCCCCTCCCTTTCTCCCCTCCCTAGTAACCATCAAAGAAGTTTACTTTCTGTGTGTAAACCTAGTCTTGACTTTTGATCACAGTGGTCTCATAAAAAGTACCTTTCCTTTTGTTTTTGACTTATTTCACTCAGCATAACGTGCTCCAGATTCATTCATGTTGTGAGATGTTCATGCCCTTCGATCACCTGTGGTTTGTTTTAAAATTGTAATTAGGTTGCTTATCATTTTGTTGTTGAGGTGGGGAAGTCTTCTACAAATTTTAGAGATCGGATATGTCATAGCCGCAATTGTTGCCCATTCTGTAGGTTTTCATTCGTTTGGGGAAATTTTTTGTTTAGCATAGGTGTTCAGTTTGTAGGAGATTCCTGTTACCTAATTTCTCTACTGCTGTTGTCTATTTTATTTTTTGTACTCTTCTTATTTTATGCCACACATTAGCGTTGTCCCTATTTTTTTCTTCCATGATCTTTATAGTTTTATATTTTATATTTAAGACTTTAAGTTAGTTTTTGTGAATGGTGTGAGGTATGGATCTTGTTTCATTTTTTTTTCTGAAACGGATATCCAGTTTTGTCCATATCATTTGTTAAAGACATATTTTTTTCCATTTAGTGAACTTGGACTGTTTATTGAAGATCAGTTGGACATAGGTGAATGAATTCCCTCCTGGGTTCTCGGTTCTGTTCCATTGGTCTGTGTGTCTGTTGCTGGGCCAGTACCATGCTGTTTGGATTACCATGGCTATATTGTAGGTTCTGGATCAGGGAGTGTGAGGCCTTTTACCTTATTCCTCTTCAATAATGCTTTGTTTATTTGGTGTCTGGGGAAGATAAATCTTAAGGATAGAGTTAGGGCTCTACATTCAAACTCATTCTTAAATGAAAATTGCCCTTGGGGTGGTGAACTTGAAGGTAAAGCAAAGCAGGAAGGATTTCTTTACATTGTGTTTGAGAGAATTCAGGGAATACACACACAAAGCTCACATTGCATGTAACAGTTATTTTCCACATCAACACACAGCACTCAGGTGCAGCAAATAATCTTTGGGAAGAGTAGTGTTCTTCAATGTTGGCACCAAAAGGAGGCTTTTGGTGGTACTTGCTGAAAGAAGACTCCTTACTCAGTTTTGAAATGGTCCCACTGCGGTTTCTGATTGGTAGTGGGAGCACTTGGTAAATCCTATGGATTGGCCAATATTTTAGGTTTTACTTGATTTCATAGTTGTGCTTCTTATGTAGGACAACATGATTTGATCTAGCAATTTCCATGCACATTAAAGCTTGAGAGGGAGGGTGTGCAGCATCGTGAGACACCGATTCTGTACGTTGTGTGTGGAAATCAATGGGTAGGAGTGCTAAAACCCCAAGACGGTTGACCAGACACAGTCTTTAAAATAATCATAGTTGAGAAAGACTGAAGGAAGTACTGAGGCTTTTGTTCTGACAACCCATACATTTTCCATAGTTTCCTCATAAAATCCAGCCCTTTGAAGAAGGAATTATACATTGTGTAAATGGGTTAAACACGGATAAAATCCATTCATAGAACTCCGTAAGGAGGTCTGGCATTCCATCTCCCTGGCTTCTCCAGAACTACCTGGTAAATACCCTCCCTCATTGTCTGTGTTTCAGCCCCATGGACAGCTGTACTGTTCCTTGATTTTGCTTCATGTCCTTCCACTGCAGGGCCTTGGAACACACACTTTTCCTTGTCTGGAGTAATGACTCCACTATACCTTGCATCTAGTCTGTGCCAAGTCCCCCTTCTGACGTCCAAGTGTTTAAGCAGAACCTTCTAGACATTCTAATTCCACAGCAAGTTTTAAGCTTTCATGAACTATATTCTTCTCCATCAGGGTAATCTTGGTTTATAATTTGACCTCAGTCAAATAATTACCCCATACCATCTACCCACGTACAGCTCTCCCATTAGACAGTAAGCTCCATGCAAACAGGATTCGTGTTGGTGTGTGCTCAGTGTACATCCCAGCTAATGGCATACTGTTGCATCCTAGTATATGTTAAAGAAGTGAAATTAAGTGTGTTTAAATCAATGCTCTAAGAGACTCACAGGTAATTAAATGGCAGAATGGGAATTCAAGCCCAGTTTTTCTGATTCCAAAGCTGGTAAATTAATAGTTTAAGAGTGTGGGTTTTGGGGTGAGAACCGCAGTGTTCAAGGTTTGAGTCTATCACTTCTTAGCTTTGTGATTGTAAGTATGTTCCTTAACCTTTCATGATTCAGTATCTTCTATATGATTGGTAATAATAAACTCCTCAGTGAGATTGTACCAGGTGCATTGTTGTTGTTGTTTAGTGCCATCGAGTCAGTTCCAAGGAGTGGCTGGTGGGTTTGAACCATCAGTCTTGTGGTTAGCAGCCCAGTGCTGATCTTACAGCATCATATCAGGTCTCCAGGTTTATAAGAAAGCAATAATAGCATCATCATCATCATCATCATCATCATCATCACATCACAACACTCTTAGGTCAGGAAATATGTGTATATCCAGTGATACATACATATATCACTGAATATATCTTATGAAACCGGAATATATGCATAGTGCCTTGAAGGAGGAAATGCTTTAGTTCTGCCTCAGGTGGCAGGCCAGGAAAATCTTCCAAGTATAGGCAACATCGATCTTGAGCTAGACTCAGACAAGGTTATCAAAGGCCAATCAGAACCTCTGGTTCTAGCAACCAGGCGGATTGTATTGGAGGGTGTCCCACACAAAGTAAATGTATAGAAATGCGGGATGAATGACAGCTCCTCAAATGCACTACATAGTCAAGTTCAAAAGAGAGAAAAAGTCAATCCCTCAATATTAGTCATAAAGATGAAATAAACCCAAACCCCACTGCCATCAAATTGATTCTGGCTCATGGTGAGCCTATATAGGATTTCTGAGATTGTAAATCTTTAGGGGAGCTGACAGTCTCATCTTTCTCCTGTGGAGCAGATGGTAGATTTGAACCATCGATCTTGAGATTAGCAGTCCAATGCCTAATCCACAGGGCCACTAGATCGCCTTAAAGATGGAATGAAAAGGCAAATTTTGAGGGAATGAACTCATGGTTAGCATCCCAAGAGGGATCCTTCCAAATGGTAGGTGACTAACATCATTTAATGGCTCTGTGAAGGGTGAAAATGTGCCTCCTTCCAGCGCAAGACCCAGTGGATTTGGAATCGTGGCCTTTGCATATAACCAGGAAAGACTACCTCAGTGTGAAAACAGACTAGAGAAACTGCTCACTCGGCAGGTAAGTGGGGAATGTCATTCTCTGAGGGACTCTGGGTGGGTGAAAAGCCTCCTACAAGAAGGAAAAGCCACACTTGGGCATTCAATCCAGTTTCCACCATCAAGTATTTATGCAAAACTCTCCGTATCGAAACTCGTGGGATGCACTGATGGGGCGAAATTTTTACCTTTAATCGTCAAAATGATGACAACTTCAAAAATACTCAAGGAAAGGGTCTGGGAGTAGCCAGCACTTTGGCCTCCCCATGTCCAGTGACATCTCTCTTCACACTATCTTTGCTGCCTCCTCTCGTGATCGCTGTCAGAGAGATCATTTCCATTACCTGCCATTTCCAATACCTGCTTCTTAGATCTTCCAAGATCTACACTGTACAGTGGTGTTCCTTATTCTCCCTTCTACCTGGAATCCGCGTCCTATCTTCATTTAGGATTCTCCCCAAATGTGTCTTCCTCAGACATGCCTTCCTTATCCCCCATAGTGAAAGAGCTCTTATGACTTCATGTTCTATCCTTGACCCATAGAACTTGTGTATAAAATACTGTCCTTGAGTTGATTCTGACCATAGTGACCCCTTTAGGGTGTCTGAGGCTGCAAAGCTTTCCAGGAGAAGAAAGCCTCATTGTTCTTCCCACAGAGTGGCTGGTGAGTTTGAACTGATGACTTTGAAGTTAGCAAAGTCCTACAGCGTCTCTTGGGCTCCTAAAACTTAAGCACAGCATAATAATAATAAAGTTAGTGGGGAGATGATGTTGTTGTTGTTAAATGCCATCGAATCTGTTCTGACTCACAGCGATTCTGTAGAGTTCCTGAGGCTTTAAATCTTCATAGGACCGGAAAGCCTTATCCTTCTCTTGTGGAGAGACTGGCAAGCTCGAACCACGGCCCTTAGAGTTCCCAGTCCAGTGCTTATCATAGGTTAGCCCCACCAGAGTCTGATTCTGTCAGTCCATGTTGTTGTCTGTCTTTGTTACACTTTGTCATTGTTGTGGTTAAGTGTCACTGAGTCAGTTCCAATTCATGGAAACCCTCTATAGGGTTTCTGAGGAGCAAATGGTGACTGTGAACCGCTGACTTTTCAGTTAGCAGTCCAGAACTTATCCTACAGCGCCACACCAGGACCCCTCCAAGTCCTATATTGTTGTTGTTAAGGGCCATAGAGCCAGTTCTGACTCATTGTGACCCTCTATAGGATATTTTAGGAGTGGCTGGTGGGTTTGAACTGTTGACCTTGTGGTTCAAACAGGTGTTGAAGCCCAGTGCTTATCCTATAGCACCTCACTTGGACAAGTTCTACAGATAACTCCAATTAGACAACTTACAGTAGTAGCTTCAATATCTAGAGTTGAGTCTGATGAATGAGAAAGGCTCACATTTGAAAAATTAAGGAAATAAAAGGATGAATTAATTTCCCTCAGTTACAAAAGTCTAAATATGTGATCTTGAAGGAAAAAAACAAAGCAAAACTGTTCAGACCCTTGGTCCTGTAATTTAATTCTTCTTTTGGAATAGCTTATACAGTATAAAATTATCTAGCTCTCTAATTAAAGGAGTCTTGGTGTGGTGCCATAGGATAAGGTCTAGATTACAAGGTTGGTTCGAATCACAATGTCGGTGGTTCAAACTCACCATCAGCTCTTCGGAAACACTCCAGGAGTCGGAGTGTTGCTAGGAGTCGGAACCACCTGGACAGCACTTAACAACAACAATCTCAATATAAAATATGAATTGTCAATAAAGTAGATATCTAAGTATCATGAGACTATAGTTTTATGATAAGCATAACTGTACATGTAAGTTTCATAAAATCTGGTGATGAAAGGACAATATTTTTATCTGCATTGACATGACTTTCTGCTCTTTCCAAAGTAGATCCTTGAAACACCAGAGCAACAGTAGAAAAGTATCTTCAGTAGATCTCGTTAGGAATCAGTGATCTGTCATATTATTAAAAAATGAGAAGCCTCCTTTATCCTAGAAAACGTGTGTTTTTGATTATACAAAAACATTTTTAGTATTTAACATTGTGTGAACTCTTGGAGGCTGGGTTTTTAATTTATATTTTTTGGATGGCACTTCTTAAAATTTGTGTTGTTGTGGAATATTTCATAACCCTAAAAGTTATAGATATAGTGAAGGCTAGACAGGAAAAAAAATAGTCTTTCCTAGCACTGAGTTTTATTTAAATCATTTGCTTGAATTTTTTTCCCCTTTTGTGGAAGAGACATAGACATTTAAAATATTTGTATGTTTACCTAGAAAATGATGACTGCTAACATTTAACTGTATTTCTACTTCCAGCTTTCTTATTCAAAGCTTGTCCTGCATCCAGCATGCTCCCTGTGGTTCACTGTATCTTAGTGGATGTTGCCCCCAGACTATCTTGGGTTCCTACCCACTTGTCCTGGGGAAATCAAAAGTCAGGGATCAGCATAAATTTGCATGAGCTCTGAAAACTGGTTCTCTTGTGCATCTTTCTCCTTAGCATTGTATTTAAACTTTATTCTTTGGTCCTCTTTAGAGCATTCACCTAAAATTTATTTTTTAAGTCTCGCAGTATCCAGGGATTATTTTTTATCTACATAAACCTATAGTGCTGTGTGGTGCTGTGGGCTAATGTGCTGGACTGCACTGGGTGGTCAACCATTCAAGCTCACCAGCTGCTCCTCGGAAACCTTTACTACACAGGGTCGCTATGAGTCAGAACCATCGTGATGGCACCTAACAACAACAAACCTGTTGTGGTCAAGTCGATTCTGAGTCAAGACGATCCCTCATTTGAGAGCAGAACCGTGCCCCATAGGGTTCTCTGTGACTCTGGTGTTAACAGATATAGATGGCATAGAGGGAAATCTTCATGGAGATGTCCCCAAATATGAGCCTTTCCATCGTGCTGCTGAGTGGACTTGAACTGCCAGCCTTTTGGTTAGTAGTTGAGTGAGCTCAAACCCCTTACACCACCAGATACCTTCTTTATCTGCTTATATATACTGAAAATTTTTCAGAATTGAAGGGCTCTTGATGAGCTGAAAAGCAATTTTGTTTTGACTGTTCAGAATTCCCATATGGTCTGCAAGGATTACAAAAGTCTTCCTCTTGAGCGGTGGATCCGTTATATGGACTAGGTTATGCTGATGAACTAAGTAACCTCTTATGTTGATACCATGCAAGAACAAAAGGCTTATTATATCTTGAAGCTCAGGCTACATGCCCATCTGGGCAGGTTGGGGTCATAGCTGATGGTGCACTGATCATGTAAAATAAACAGTTCAGGACACTGTGGAAGAGGAGACAAGATTGTGGCCAATCACACTCTGTCTCTTGCAGCTTTGCATGTTCTTTCAACTCCCATACCATTGGTCAAGTCAAGTCACATGGCCACATATATGTTTCAGAGGGATGGGCAAATGTCAATTCAGTGTCATTCTACCATGCACAGAAGGAGAGAGAATCAAACATCTCTAGTGGCTGCTTCATGTCACATCAGATTGTTGTTGTTGTTGTTAAGTACCGTGGAGTCGGTTCCGACTCATAGCGACCCTGCACAGGGTTTCCAAGGCTGTAAATCTTTACGGGAGCAGAAAGCCTCATCTTTCTCCCGCGGAACCGCTGGTAGTTTCGAACTGCCGACCTTGAGGTTAGCAGCCCGATTCGTAACCACTGCTCTGCCAGAGCTCCTTGTCACATCAGATTACTTGGTTGGAATCTCTTGACACACCATCTTGGGAAGTCTTGAGTTTCCACCCTCATTTTTTTAAGACAGAGAGCTATGATTATTGAGCAGTATTTGTGAGGGAGACACAAAGCAGTTGAAGTCTATGAGCTGGATAAATTATTTTCCTAGACAGCTGACTATTTACATTGGTCCTTTAAAAAATATTCATGGAGATTTCCAGAAATACATCTCGGGAGTCTTATCCCTAAAGTCCAGCATCTATCACTTCGTAGCGCTAACTTTATCCATTGGATATACTCTACTGGAAGTAAAAGAAGAATTTGGCAATAATTGCCTAGTCCCCTTAGTGGAAGAGGGATATTGAAACTGCTATAAATACAAATTCTGCTAGCTGTTTTACAGCAGGAGGGAAAAAAGGCTATGTTATCCATAGTTTGAACTAACTGTCCCTGCAGACCAGATATAATATACTATATAAGATTTCACTACACGTAATAACTTTGATTGACTGGATGGGGCTGCTTTAAGTACTGGATGGGGATGAATTCTGACGCTGCATCAGGGCTCAGCGTCTCCAGAGTACAGTGATTGATTAAGAATGTCTGCCATTGGTGTAGCAGAGGTCATAGTGGAACATATGCCAGCAATTTGTCTTTCCTATTCTTTTCTTTCCACTTTCCACCCGTCTCCCTCCTTTGTGTGTGAGTGTGTGTGTGGTATTACATTCTGATTGAACAATCGAATGACTCATTTATGCCCATGGATTTCTTGCATTCTGTGCAGGTGGGCTCTGAATGGCAGGTACCCATTTTCAATCATTAGTTGTGTGTCTTCTGTGAAGTAAATCCAAAACAAAAGAAGGCAGGTGGTTAGCTGTTTAGGAGTTTATCAAATGGACTCAGTCCTAGAGATCCTGACCAACTGATAATGGAAATCCCTTGCTTTGAACCTGAACTTGCTCTTCTTGGGAGACAGTTTGGGGAGCTGGTCAGCTTTGCCCTCGGATGTGTCTGTGGTTTTCATTTCTGATTTCAGTAACGATCAACTGAGTGGCACCAGGGCTGAGGAGCCAGTGTGAAATGACATGTCGCAGCTGCAATGGAAGTAGAAACACACAAGACAAAGTTCCAGGGGAAAAGTCACAAGCAAACGTTAAGGAAAAGCAATACTTGGACAACTTCTTGAGATGGGAACGAACATCCCTAAGATTAGTCAAGATTGAAAGGCTAGACTACTTCAAAAAGCTGCTTGGATCTGTTTTACCCTCAGTGTGTGATTTAGAGGCTGAGAAAAGACGTCCCCCTTTGGCTTCAGAATAGACTTTTGGTGTTGGGCTTCTTTCTCCACTTTAAAGAGAAGGTGATATTTGGCTGCCTTTTGAATGCGGTCATTGATCATTGGAAACAAGAATTTGACAGGTGCTTCAGTTACAGACACTCTTGTGAGCTCATGAGAGATGGGCTGCTTGTCAAGAGAGATTAGGAGAACATTTCAATCTGCCTGGTTACATGATGAGAAGAAAAATATTTCATCCTCTTTTATATTCCTCATGACTAGAAAAATATTTCACAGCCTCATAAATCTCCATACTCAGAGACTATACCAGCAACTTGGCCATACATATATTTCTAGGATGTAATGATATTTATCTAATGAGACTGAATCTCTGGCCAGCTCTCTGCTTGGACTAGTTAGAGAAAGTTTTCCCAAATCCTTTGATTTAACCCATCATTTCCCCAAATGTTGTACAGCATCATTGAACAACAGAAAAGACAATTCCATTGGCTATTTGCCGCATGCTCTTGGACTCGTGCGCTTTGGTCGGAGAGAAGGACCCCTCTCTCGAAGCTGAAGGCATCTGTTGTCACAGTGGTTAAGCACTCAACTGTTAAGCTAAAGGTCAGTGGTTCAAACCCACTAAGTGCTCCACAGGAGAAAGATGAGGCAGTGTGCTCTCATAAAGACTGACTGCCTTGGAAATTCTATGGGACACTTCGACTGGGTCCTATAGGGTCACTATGAATGGGAATATACTGAAAGGTAACGGGTTTGGGTTTTGTTCCCCGTCACCCCCGGGCTGGACGGCTGTGACTCCGAATACACTGTGCTCACGACCAGGGCCTCAAGCTCATCAGTGACTGTGGAGGTGGTTCAGGATTAGGCATTATTTCCCTCTGTTGTATATGGGGATGGAGCCCTGGTGACGTAGTAGGTTAGGCATTGGGTTGTTAACCAAAAAGATCATCCATTCGAACTCATCAGTCGCTCTGAGTGAAAAAGATGAGGCTGTCCACTCCCAGAAAGATTTGCAGTCCCAGAAAACCCAGCTTCTCTGCTGTTACTATGGAGCAGGATTCCCCGGACAACTGGACAGAAACCAGAACAACAGGGATTTCCCTCACTGCCCCCATGAGTTCCCTTTCTTGCCCCTTGAACCAGAGAACCAAGTTTTCTCCTGAAGTTCTTTTTACCTGTACTCAGTAGACTCTTCAAGGTTTTCGGCTGCTTCTGAGTCTAGGCTGGGTGATACCAGAGGAAGGAAAATGGGAAACTCACCGGCAGTCTTCAAATTCTACCCTCCCCAACCTGCCTGCTACCATGTCTTTCCCAGAATCCCCAGCTAGCTGCTCCGGGCCTCTGTCCAGTCTTTTCATTCAGAGGTAGGGAATGAGTGGAGTGTGCTTATCCTCTCTTACCCAGAGTCTACTCCAGTCAGTTTCAGATGTCCTGGCTTCCGACTTGTTGGTGGTCATACAGGGCTCTGTACCTTCACTCACGCCACTTCTGATGTGTGTCACATCTCTCGAGTTGTAGATCCTCCTGCGTTTTTTGATACTCTGAACTCTGAGTGGACTCCTGAGAGTGTAGAAGGATTCTAAAGTAAGAGAGAACTCGGATTTATTGAATCAATGTTTTATGTTTATCATAGTCATATTTTCTCTCTATGCATCATTTCCCCATTTTGGAAGGAAGGAAAATTGTCCAAGTCCTGTGGTGTCAGATCTAAGCCCAGACGTTGTCTAATCCCAAACTCAGTGTTCTTTTCATCAAGCCATGTGGGCACTACACAGCATGGACAATAGGTGATTCTACATATTTAAATATCAAAGAGATTGTCCTATGATTTCCGCATTCTGTTGGGTCACCTCTCTTTGGAATGGGCACAAATGCGGATCTCTTCCAATCAGTTGGCCAGTTGTCTTCCAAATTTCATGGCAGAGATGAGTGAGTGCCTTCTGTGCCACCTCACTTTCTTGAAAGATTTCAGTTTTTATTCCATCAATTCCTGGTGCCTTGTTCTTTTCCAATTCCTTCAATGCACCTTGGACTTCCTTCTTCAATATCATTGGCTCTTGATCATATGATACCTCTTGAAACAGTTGAACATTACCCATTTCCTTTTGATACAGTGACTCTGTATATTCCTTCCATCTTCTCTCTCTCTCTTTTTTAAATGTTTTATTGTGAATTATGTGATATAGTTTACATGGGAGAACATTAGCTTTACATTCATCCTATAGTATATCGTTTCATTGCCATGGTTACAATCCCCTCCATGCATCATCAACCAACCAAAGGGTATACCCTGCAAGCCTGCTCCCCGGTCTTCAGCACACAGTCCCTCTCCCTCTCTGGATCTAAAGTCCCCAGCTGCTCCATCTCCATGTCATCGTCTCTGCCTCCATCTCTGGCATCACTGCTTCTCTGGGTAGGGTCCCGCTCTCTGCTCTTCTCCCTTGATGGTCCCAGGGACCTCTGCTCCAAGACTGAAAAGTTAATCATTCCCCTCCTTGCTACAAAACATCTACCTTTACATTTACAACCCTCACAATCAGTCCTGATAACACATTATTCACTATTGTATTACAAGAGATCTAGCTGCATTTCCTTTCATCAGCCCCGCCTAGACAGATTGGGTACTACTCAGTAGAGTTTCTACCTTCCTCCATGCCCTCTGGATCTAGATTCCCTCTTGAAAGCTTGTAAGCCAGTCATTTATTGCCTTTGAAGCATACCCCCATTTTGGTTAGCCACTGTCCAAGTTGCCCATCCCTGTCTACTTTGTGTATGGAGGGGGTGGGAATGATACTTGCTGTAAAGATATTTTCCCTCTTTTGAGCTACTGCATCCATAGGTGACCTTCCATCTTCTCTTGATGCTTTCTGCATCATTCAATAATTTGCCCAGAGAATCCTTCAATAATGGAAGTCGAGGCTTGAATTTTTTCTTCCGTTACCCCAGCTTGAGAAATGCTGAGCGTGTTCTTCATTTTTGGTTTTGTGACTCCAGATCTTTGTACATTTTTTGTAATATTTGGCTTTATCTTCTTGAGCTAATCTTTGAAATTTTCTGTTCAGCTCTTAGACCTCATTTCTTCCATTTGCTTTAGCATCTCTACATTGGAGAGCAAGCTTCAGTGTCTCTTCTGACATCCATTTTGACCTTTTCCTTCTTTCTTGTCTTCTCAATGACTTTTTGCTTTCTTCATATATGATGTTCTTGATGTCATCCCACAACTCTTCTGGTTTTCTGTCCTTACTGTTTAATGTATCAAATGTAATGTATCAGGATTGAAGGAAGACTCATTAACAATGTGTGCTATGCAGATGATACAACCTTGCTTGCTGAAAGTGAAGAAGACTTAAAACATTTACTGATGAAGATCAAAGACCATAGCCTTCGGTATAGATTACATCTCAATGTAAAGAAAACAAAACTCCTCACCACTGGACCAATAAAAAACATTCTTATCAATGGAGAAAAGATTGAAGTTGTCAAGGACTTCATTCTTCTTGGATCAACTATCAACACTCACAGAAGCAGCTGTCAAGAAATCAAACGACGCATTACATTAGGCAAATCTGCTGCACAAGACCTTTTTAAAAGGTTGAAGAGCAGAGAGGTCAGCTTGAGGACTAAGCCATGGTATTTTCAATAACCTCATAAGCATGTGAAGGCTGGACAGTAGATAAGGAAGACCATAGAAGAATTGATGCTTTTGAGTTATGGTGTTGGAGGAGATTATTCAAAGTGCCATGGGCTGTGAAAAGAAGAAACAGATCTATTTTGGAAGAAGTGCAGCCAGAGTGCTCCTTGGAGGCCAGGATGGCCAAACTTCGTCTCTCATACTTCGGACATACTGTCAGGAGGGACCAATTTCTGGAGAAGGATATCATGTTTGGTAAGGTGGAGGGTCAGAGAAAAAAAGGAAGACCCCCAATGAGATGGATTTTCCAAGTGGCAGCATCGATGGACTCAAGCGTGGCAACAGTAATGAGGTTGGCCCAGGATCGGGCAGTGTCTCGTTCTGCTGTGCATAAGGTCGCTATGAGTTGGTACTGACTCGATCGCACCTAACAACAACAATACAAGTTTAAAATGTGGCAGTTTTTCGAAATTGGCCTGTTTTCTTTTTAAACCATTATCATTTGCTTTAAGATTTTGGTCTTAGGTTTTTATGGAGGAAGTCCCTCTTGTTGCTGAATTAGTACCCAAGAACAAACTGCCCTCTGAATCTCTCTAAGACTTTCTTTGTCCTTTGATGTTGGCTCCTGTCAAGCAGCATTTGACTCGTGGTGACCCCATGTACCAAAGCCGTCGAGTTGATTTAGAGTCAGTAACCCTAGAGGACAGTATAGAAATGCTCCCTGGGTTTTCTGGGACTGCAAATCTTTCCGGGAGCGACAGCCTCATGTATTCATCTCTCAGAGTGACTGATGAGTTCGAACGGATGATCTTTTTGGTTAACAACCCAATGCTTAACCTACTAAGTCACCAGGACTCCTTCCCCATATACAACAGAAGGAAATAATGCCCACCCCTGTGCCATCTTCATAGTCACTGATGAGCTTGAGGCCCTGGTTGTGAGCACAGTGTATTCGGAGCGCCGTCCAGCCGGGGGGTCCTCCTCCCGTATTCTACTGGACAATCGCCTGGTGTAACCCACTGGGGTTTCACTGACTGATTTTTGGAAGTAGATGACCAGGTCTTTCATTCTTGTCTGTTCATCTGGAAACTCTGCTGAAATATCCCACCATGGGTGACCCCACTGGTATTTGAAATACTCGTGTTAATGCCTTAGCTTCGAACATCACAGCAAGACAATATGACAGACTCAAAGATGAGTAAGGGATTGTTGTTGTTGTTTGGTGCCAATGAGTTGGTTCCACCTCACAGTGCCTTTATGCACAACAGAACAAAACACTGCCCAGTCCTGTGCATTTCTCACAATCGTTGTTGCTCATGAGCCCATTGATGCTGCCCCTGTGTCAGTCCATCTCATTGGGAAACTTCCTCTTTTTCACCGACTTTCCACTTCACATGTCATGAGGTCCTTCTCCAGGGACTGGTCCCTCCTGATAATATGTCGGAAATATGAGAGACAAAGTCTCACCATCTGGCTTCTAATACTCATAGTGAGTCTGTTCAGGGTTTCCAAGGCATAAATCTTGGAATCCAAGGCAGAAAGCCTCATCTTTGTCCTACTGAGTGGCTGGTGGGTTTGAACCAGCAACCTCAAGGTTAGCAGCCCAGGATTATCCTACAGCACCACTAGGGCTCCGTAGACCTTCTTTAGATGTTGTGGTTTTCTTAACAACACCTGATCCTCTAGTAGAAGTTTGGCCTGAGTAGTTCAGGGTTTCAGTTTATGAAACAGGAAGCCAGCCCCATTATTAGAAAATGAAAACTTAAAATGTTGAGCTTGGACAAAATCTTGATGTCATAAATACTGCTCTTTGAGAAGTCATGGGTCCATGTGAATAGGTGGATTGACCTTCAGTAAGTTCATAGCTAAGGAGTCCACTGGGCTTCCCTGTGGTCACGCAGTCTCTGAAGTCGTGGATCTGACACTGTAGGAAAAGTGGCCCCCTGCCCCAACCCCTGAAGATATCATCTTGGTGGCGGTTACCTGTATGCTTTGGCAAATAGCCATTTCTACAGCTCCAAACCATCCGTCATTCATTGGTTGAAAACCGTGTCTTAAAAGGAGTGGCTGCAACTTCTTTGGCAGTCTCTTCATGTCAATGGTTGTGGAGAAGCTCCGTGAAGACTGTGGAAAAGGTAGTGATCAGCAGCTGCCATCATGCGTCTTTAAGAAATGTTGCAGAAGCATACTGAAAGTGCCTGGGACCGCCAGAAGAACGGACAAAGCTGTCTTAGAAGGAGTATAGCCAGGGGCCTCCTTAGAAGTGAGAATGATGAGTATGATATCCTTCAGGCTTGGTAAAGTTGAGGGTCAGTGAAAAAGAGGAAGACCCTCAGTGAGATGGATTGGCCCAGTGGCAGCATCAGTGAGCTCCAACATAGCAATAATTATAAGGAATGTGCAGGACCAGGCAATGTTTCGCTCTATTGTGCATTCATTCATTATGAGTTGAAACCCAGTGGATGGCACCGATCAGCAACAACAAAGGAGGGGCTCCTTGAGGTCTCAAAGCTCCCTGAGTGCCAGCACTTGGTGGTACTGCCTTGTTTTCCCTGGCCTCAAGTTTTCCATCTTTAACAGGTAGCTATCGCCACCTTTTCTATTTCTTACTATTGAGTGCGAAGAATCAGGTTTGAACTGAAAGATTGGTGGTTCAAGCTCACTAGCTTGGAAACCCTATGCAGGTTCGCTATGGATTGGAACCAACACTATGACACTTAACACCAACAATCAGGAACCCTGGTAGCATAGTAGGTTACAAGTTGAGCTGCTAAACACAAATTCAGCACAGTTTGAATCTACCAAATGCGCCATGTGAGAAAGATGAGGCTTTCTGCTTCCATCAAGACTTACAACCTTGGGAACCCTATAGAGAGAGGGTCAGTATGAGTCGGGACTAACTTGACCGCTCACCACCATTTCTAGACCTAGCATTTATAAGCCTTATCATTTTGCATACCCCCATTTTACAGATGGCAGTGTTGATACTCAAGGCCTTTAATAACATGATATGGCACTGTAGGATAAACACTGGACTGTTAATTGCGAGGTTGACTGGTCAAACTCACCAGCTGTTCCTGAGAAGCTCTATATAGGATCGCTATGAATTGGAAGTGACTCAATGGCACTAAACAATGACAACATCACCCACTATGTGGTGGTTGTTGTTGTTAAGTGCCGTTGAGTCGGTTCCAACCCATAGCGACCCTGTACAGGGTTTCCGAGGGTGTAAATCTTTACGGGAGTAGAAAGCCTCATCTTTCTCCCGTGGAGCAGCTGGTAGTTTCGAACTGGTGACCTTAAGGTTCGCAGCCCGATTCATAACCACTACGCTACCAGAGCTCTTTAGGAATTGAAAAAGATAATTCATAAAAGTACCTGGAACATAGAAATCATCTGGAGAATTTTAGCTGTGAATTTAATTATGATAATAGTTATTATCAAAGTGGAAACATGAGGTGTTAGTTGACGTGAATAGACTGGTGAGTTTGGGAAAATTCTAAGTACTGACCACTAATGTTGTTATGCACCATTGAGTTTGTTCCAAATCACAATGACCCTGTACAGGGTTTCCAAGAGTGGCTGGTGGGTTTGAACTAACCTTAAACTTAGCAGTCCAGTACTTATGCCATAGCACCACACTAGGACTCACTGACAACTGGAAGCCTTCCTATATTTGTTAAAATTTTTTAAAGAACTGGCTCAACAGAACAATGGAATTGTCAGCTGGGGAAAATGAGGAGAGAGAATCTATTGATCTACCAACCTCTGTCTTTGTCTTGGTTCTGACTCTTCGGGATCCCGTAAGACAGACTAGAACTGTAAACCTTTGTAGGAACAGATAGCTTCCTCTTTCTCTTATGGAGCATCTGCTGGGTTTGAACTACTGAACTTGTGTTAAGCCCAACACTTAACCCACCTCACCAACCAGGGATCTAGGACATAGGAGAACAAGTTAGGCTGTAGGGGCCTCACTGGGAAGTGTGTGATCTTGGAAACATGAAGGATAAGGGTAGGTCAACCAATCACAGGTCTCCTAGCAGCACTGTATTGTGAATAATTAATACAGTATGCCCTGTACATACCATGAGTCTGATTTGTTGAGATCATTCCTTTGGAAATCAGGAAGGACTCAAATTTAATTTCACCATGTAGGTTTTTAATTCATAGCCATTTTTGGGTAAAGCTTTGTTATGGGCTTTGGGATCTTCTGTAACAGGGATCTGGTCTACTGTCTTAATTAATTCTTAAGACCTTGGCTTGGAGAAAACTTGGCGCCCTCTGGGTCTGTGCAAAATGACCTGAAAATGCTCTAGACTGACTTCAAAACTTAACCCCATTCAGCCAAATGTGACAATAAGAAACAAGTGCAAATATTATGAGAAAGATGCTGTCATGATTTACAATCATTTTCCTTCAGTCTAACTGAAGGCAGAGCAGGCTGTTTCCCCCTTGAACTTAGCAATGATTTAAACATGATATGTTATCATTTTAATGTCTGTGGTCTTACTCAAGAATTCAGTGATGAAAAACCAAGACATGTGAAAAATGGTCCTTGGTAAAAGCCTATATTAAGAACACATTCTGCAAGAGATTAAACTAATTACATCCAGGGGAATGTGGGTTAGGAAGGGGCTTGATTTGTGTTCCTTCTTAGAGTTACAGTCTCTGAACACTTTTTCTTATTCGATATGAGATTATATTAGAAAGGAGTTTGCTTGAATAACGAATGAAGTGATAACTGAAAGGGAAAACAGTACGAAGCTGGAGGACTTTCGCGAAGTGATGCTGATAATGGAGACCACGAGATGTATACACAGTCACATGTTTTGATCTGTTGTTTTTACGGATAGGGACATTTCAGAGTTACATGGTCCATGGATTTGTTTACCAAAGTTGTTAGTATTAAAATAGGGTGTTTTTGACAAGGCGTACTGAAAGATAAAGCAGGAGCACCTTAGAAACAGAGAAAGCAAGAGCTGTAAGAAATATTTTGAGAACAGAACGGAGATGTTGGTTTTGAAAATCCAGGTTCTAGAAATCTGGGTCATAAGGGAGCAAACTTTATTAGATGAATTAATGGATGTACTCTTTCTCATTTTTTAAATTTTTAAAATAAGTAAATAATTTTAAATTACTTTCTTATAAAAGTCATTCACATTCATTAGACAAATTAGTGAATATTAGATGAATTAATGGATGTACTCTTTCTCATTTTATTTTTTAAAAATAAGCATTTATAATTACTCTCTTATAAAAATCATTCACATTCACTGAGAAAATCGGGAAAACAGAAAAATTTAGAGGAAAATAAAGAGGACCTAACATATAGGAGTCCTGGTGTGGCGCCGTAGGCTAATACGTCAGATTCCAAACTCGTTTGAACTGCGAGGTCGGTGGTTCAAGCTCACCAGCTGCTCCTCGGAAACCCTATCCAGGGTCACTATGGATCGGAATCGACTCGACGGCACTTCACAACAACAACAACAACAACATACATGAGGAAAAGTCAAAAAGTATCGCTAGTAGTGTTCCAGTTCATACATACTTGGGTTTATCCCAAAGAAAAACACGTTGAAACATGTCTCTGATCACTGGGTGTCTGCAGACAAGATCTCTCAGCAATGCAGCACTTGTCTTAGTCTTGTTGTTGTTGTTGTTATGTGCCATCGAGTCGGTTCCGACCCATAGCGACCCTGTATAGGGTTTCCGAGGGTGTAAATCTTTACGGGAGTAGAAAGCCTCATCTTTCTCCCGCGGAGCAGCTGGTAGTTTCGAACCGCTGACCTTAAGGTTCGCAGCCCGATTCGTAACCACTACGCTACCAGAGTCTTGTTAGGGTCCCTTTAACTTTCAGAAAGGTCCATTTATGACTGCGGCTTCTCATGGGATCTGCCGGGCCAGGGAAACGCAAGGCAGAGAGGTCAGCTCACAAGGTTAGGGGGACTGTTTGGGGGGACCCCACAGGGGTAATCTTGATCAATTTTCTCAAAGGACACAAGCTGATTATGAAGTTTTAAGAAAATTGAAACCTACATGGGTGAGTTACAGTTGACCAAGGACTTTTTTTCCATCATGACAAAGTGCCTTCTCATTCTTCAAGTGTAGCAAGGGTTGTCTTATGAGACTCTTGTTGGTAAACCTTACCTCATCCACCCGGTAGCCCCCATAGTTTTACCCCTCCAGACTTCTTTTTGTTTTCCCAACTCAAAGGATATTTATAAGGGACATTGACTTGAGTCCTTCAAGAATTCCAAAAATGCTTTTTTGACATGATATAAATCAAAAACACCAGAGTTCTTTTGGGGGAGGGGGCTAGACACATGGAAACACCCCCTTCAGAAGTGTCTAGCCTAGTTGACTAACAGTGGCTTCACCTTTTGATATTTTTGGCTTTTTTTAATTTACCCTTGTACAATATTTAGAAAACCAATTAACTTTCTTTCGGTCTTTATTTCAAGTCAAATTAAAATGTGTATCTCTACATAATTACTCTGATAGTGAATAGACAATTATGTATCCTCTGTACTCATGGTATGCATTTTCCCATATCGTTGAAGCTTTGGTGAAATATTATTTTTAAAAGAATGATAGTAAGTTAGCTTAAAAATAGTTGTGAGTCTGCGTAAGAATAGGAGTAAGACCATAGTACATATCCATGCTCCCAATGAAAGAGCTCAAAGTACATAAATCAAAGTCTAATAACATTGAAGAAAGAACTAGATAACTGCATTAATAGTTGTTACTGAGTGCCGTCGAATCAGTTCCAACTCATAGTTGGTGAATTTGAACCACTGACCTTGTGGTTCAAACCAACCTTCCAGTCCATTGCTTTCTCCCACAGTACCACACCAATAACAGTAGGAGATTTAATACACCAGGACAAAACAACCAGAAAGAAACTCAACAAAGACACAGGAACTAAGCAACACAATCAAACAACTTGACCACATAGATTTACACAGAGCACTCAACCCAACAAAAGCATGATACACATTCTTTTCCAGTGCACATGGAACATTCTCCAGAATAGACCATATGTTAGGCCACGAGGAAAGTCTCAATAAATCTCAAAACATCGAAACACTACAAATAGTTTTCTCCATTCACAATGCTACAAAATTGGAAAACAATAGGAAGGTCAAGGAAACAGAATCAAATACATTGAAACTGAATAACATCCTGCTTAAAAGCCACTGGGTAATAGAACAAATAAAAAGCTAAATAAAAAAATTTCTTTTGAAGCAAACAAGAATGAAACCACAACATACCAAAACCTTTAGGACACAGCGGAAGCAGTGCTGAGAGGGCAATTTGCAGCAACAAATGTATACACCCAAAAAGAAGAAAGAACCCAACACCCCTAATAATTAGAAAATGACCAGTGAAGTACGCCTACGGCCGCCAGAAGAAAAGAAGTAATAAAGATTAGAGCAGAAATAAATGAATTAGAAAGTCGAAAAACAATGACTAGCACAAGAAGCTAGTTCTTTGAAAGGATTAATAAAATTGACAAACCCACTGGCAAATCTAACAAAAGAGGGAGACAATACAAATAACACGCAGAAGGAACAATATGAGTGACATCACAACAGAACCAATGGAAATCAAAAGGAAAATAGCAGAATAGTAGTAACTGGTAGCGTAGTGGTTATGAATCGGGCTGCGAACCGCAAGGTCAGCAGTTCGAAACTATCAGCTGCTCTGTGGCAGAAAGATGAGGCTTTCTGCTCCCGTAAAGATTTACAGCCTCGGAAACCTGTTTAAGGTCGCTATGGGTCGGAACTGACTCCACGGCACTTAACAACAACAGCAGTAAATCTGCTTAAGGCTTCATATACCAGAAAGACCGGGTTTCCTATACAGACCGTAAGGAAGAGAACTCAGTGGGACGGGACAAACACCCTTTGTCTGGTGGGTGCCAGACATCCTCAATTAATAAAACAGTCTTAATAAATGGCAGGATGAAGATGGGGAGAGGTTTCATGGTTTCCAGCCCAGTGCTGATTTGTAGACCTCTTTCTGCCTGTACTGATGGCGTGTGTCCCCTTTCTGAACCTCAGCTCCCTATCTCTGTGTAAAGGATTGCTTGGACTGGGTCAGCTCTAAGAAGCTATCTACGTCTCCACACTTAGTGCATACATGATTGATTATCTATCTTGTTTACCCGGGGTGAACATTTACCCATATTGCTGACACTTGACTGAAATACATTTTTTTTAAATGTTTTATTGTGAATTATATGATAGTTTACGTGGGAGAACTTTAGTTTTACATTCATTCCATCGAATATCATCTCATTGCCATGGTTCCAATCCCCTCCACGCATCATCAACCACCCAAAGGGTATATCCCAGAAACCCGCCCCCTACATTTCTCCCTCCTCCCCCCAGTTTTCGGCCCACAGTCCCTTTCCCTCTCTGGGTCCAAAGTCCCCAGTC
>NW_006408555.1:12299065-12370717 GCF_000296735.1 Chrysochloris asiatica
AAAGTATGAGAGACGAAGTTTGGCCATCCTGGCCTCCAAGGAGCACTCTGGCTGCACTTCTTCCAACACAGATCTGTTTGTTCTTTTGGCAGTCCATGCACTTTCAGTATCCTCCTCCAACACCATGATTTAAATGCATCAATTCTATGGTCTGCCTTATTCACTATCCAACTTTCGCATGCATATGAGTTTATTGAAAAGACCTTGTGCTTGCGTCAGACACACCTTAGTCCTCAAACTGACATCTTTGCTCTTCAACACTTTAACGAGGTCTGTGCATCAGAGTCCCTAATGCAATACATTGTTTGATTTCTTGACTGCTGCTTCCATGAGTGTTGATGGCGGATCCATGAAGTCATTGACCACTTCAATCTTTTCTCCATTTTGATGAATGTTATTTATTGGTCCAGTGGTAAGGATTTTTGTCTTCTTTATATTGAGGTGCAACCCATACCAAAAATAGTTCATCAATAAGTATTTTAAGCCCTCTTGGCTTTCACTAAGCAAGGTTGTGTCATCTGCATATTTCTGGTTGTTAATGATCCTCCAATCCTGATGCCATGGTCTTCTTCATATAATCCAGCTTCTCAGATTATTTGTTTAGTTTCCAGATTGAACAAGTATGGCAAGGAAGCCGATTCTCCTCCAGAGCCTTCAGAAGGAACCAACCCCGCCGATACCTGCATGCTAATCCAGGGAGAACTGTGTCAGGATTATAAAAGAATAAATATGTGTTGTTTCAAACCATTAAATCTATGGTGGCTTCCCAGGACCATCTTAGGAAACTACTATGGAGGGTGTGCTTCAAGGGAAAGATCACAAGTCTGGAATGATCCCGTATTGATGACCAGGGAACCCCACTTGTTAGGGGTACGGTTCGGGAGGAGTTTCTGTGCAATAGTAGTACTTGGAGGCAAGTGGATGGCAGTTTCAGAGTTTGGTGGTGGTGACCTGATTTATAAGTTGACCTGATTTAGAAGACCCAACCCAGATGATTAGGGGCATGGTTGGGACCAGCCCCCCACAATGATTATGGAGGGTCTTCAAGGACCAGCTAGACAGATTGGTCCCAGAAGGAGCCTAGAAAAGGGGTTGTTGTTATTGTTAAGTGACATCGAGTCAGTTCTGACGGATAGCAACCCTGTATAGGGTTTCCAAGGTATAGCTGGCGGGTTTGAACTGCCGACCTGTGGTTCACAGTCCAGTGCAGAACTTACAGTACCACACCAAGAGTCCAGAGCAAGGGTGGAGAACCTTTTTCTGCCAAAATTTATAGCATGATTCATGGGCTACACAAAATGATCAACTTCAAAATTAGCCTGTGTTTGGTCAAACGCTGAATTAACTCACACCTAATGTAATGGCTGGAGTCCTGGTGTGGCACTGTGGGTTAATGCGATGGACTGAAAAGTCGGTCTGAACCGCAAGGTCGGTGGTTCAAGCTCACCAGTCACTCTTTGAGAACCCTATTATGGGTCGGAACTGACTCAACAGCACTTAACAATAACAACAACAATGTAATGGCTAGGGTCCTGGTGTGGCGCTGTGGGTTAATGCATTGTAATGCAAAATCAGTTTGAATCACAAGGTCCTTGGTTCAAGCTTACCAGCTACTCCTTGGAAAGCCAACTCGACGACACTTACTAGTAACAATGTAATGGTTGGAACTGTGGTTGCCTTGGAAGGGCCAAACCAAATAATTTCAAGGGCCTTATATGGTCTATGGGACTCCCGGTATGGTGGTGTGGGTTAATGCACCAAACTGCAAAGTCATTTGAACTGCAAGGTTGTCGGTTCAAGCTTACCAGCTGCTCCTCAGAAACCCTCTACAGGGTCACTATGGGTTGAAACGGACTCAACAGCAGTTAACAACAATAACATAAGGCCTATGGGACATTCGCCACCCCTGGTTTTGAATAATCATGTCCAGTAGATATATAATTGGTTTAAGTATGTCAGTCTTACATTGCTGGAGGACAAAAAATATTCCTATAATTTTTCTCTATTTTCCATAATTCTGACTTAACATAACTGCTTAAGAAATATGCGTTGATTATTGATGCTTGGCGTTACTTATCGCATCTTTTAATTGAGCATTTATTTAACCACTTAACCAAATTTTTAATCAAGTGTATGTTAGAATCTGTTACATTTAAAATCCAAACTATAACACATTCATGGGAATGGTTACATTCATTGGTAGTTCTCATGTTCTATTAACTTTTTTAAACAAGTTTTTCAAATGGAAATTGTATCGGTCTGTTGGCTTGTTATTGTTAAGTACCGTGGAGTCGTTTCCAACTCATAGCGATCCTGAACAGGGTTTGTAAGTCCTTACAGGAGCGGAAAGCCTTATCTTTCTACCCCAGAGCAGCTGGTAGTTTCGAACTGATGACCTTGCGGTTCGCAGCCCAATTCGTAACCACTACGCTACCAGAGCTCCTTTAGATGAAAGAAAAAAAAAAAAAGATGATTGAAATGCACATTATTTGCATTTTATACACATTGATGATGGAAACAGAAAGTAATTTTCAGAACCAAAACATCTCCCAAGGCAAGAAGTCAGAAGAACAGCTGCGGTTAGTATGTGAACATAAGAAATCTAAGTTTAAATCCTGTCTCCTACATCTAAACAAAGGGGACTTGTAAATCTTTTTCATAATGATATTCCTGGGAATTATACAAGAATTTTTTTTTTCTAGACTGTATATAGCTCTGGTAACGTAGTGGTTACGAATCGGGCTGCGAACCGCAAGGTCAGCAGTTGGAAACTACCAGCTGTTCCGCGGGAGAAAGATGAGGCTTTCTGCTCCCATAAAGATTTACAGCCTCGGAAAGCTTGTGGGTCGCTATGAGTCGGAACTGACTCCACGGCACATAACAACAACAAGGCAATATATGGCGTTTCCTGGTCTGCAATCTATCTTTGGAGTCCAGGTGTGGCGCTGTGGGTTAATGTGCCAGTCTGCAAAGTCGTTTGAACTGCAAGGTCGGCAGTTCAAGCTCACCAGCTGCTCCTTGAAAACCCTATACAGGGTCGCTATGGGTCAGAATTGACTTGACGGCACTTAACAACAACAACAACAACAACAACAACAATCTAACTTTGAAACGATTTAGTATGTAGTAACATCTGTATGCGTTGTAGTTCACACTCATGTGGAACACAAGGAAGGATATTATCACCGGTGTTACAGATTTGTTTAATTGACTGTATTTATATCTTTCTTTTCTCCCCAGAGGAACAAAATTCAATAAAAGGAAAAATAAGAAAATGTGGCAAGGAAAGGAGGAGGAAATCCAAATAACTCTGTGGTTAATATATTATTGTGACTGAGCCTCCAATTTGGCTTCGGTTTTTGTAGCTGCAGAATCATAAATGTCTGCTGACCCGTTGGGCAAACATTTTATGGACGGTCATTTTGGTGTCCCCCTCTAACTGTGTCCTCACTTCCCCTGTCCTTCGAGTGAGGCCACTAATTTAAAGCAATGGATTCTAGTCACAGAATTTCTGATTCCGCGTACCCGTAGCCACTGAGTTGATTCTGTCTCCTGCTGACCCCACAGCCAGGGCTGAAATGCCCCACTGAGTTTCTTAGGCTACACATCTTTATGGAAGCTGGTGGGTTTGAACTGCAGACCTATTGGTGAGCAGCCAAGCACACTTAACCACTGTACCACCAGAGTGCCTCTGATTCAGTGTGATATGGGAATTTACATCCTTTAGAACTTCCCAGGTGATGTTGATGCTGCGGGTGGATGCAGGGGACCCACCTGGAGAAAAACTGCTCTAAAGGAAATGTATGAAGTGACACCTTCTAGGAGACAATGAGTAACTTATGAGAAATAATCATTAAACTATGTTTTACAGCCTAACCATGTTAAGTGTGATGCTCCGTGAAAAGATCTTCAACTAAAGCTTAGAATACAGCTCCGTAAAGTGGAATTGTGCTCTATTCACAATGAGCAGATCCGGATATGTAAATCCTGATATGTAATTTTATTTTTAGGATACAGTTTAGTGTTTCTAGGGAAATAGATGATAAACACATTTCTAAATGTACGTGAGTTGATAAAAACATTGTTCTTTTTAAGCTGAGCTTTTGATAGAAAGTACACTTTCAAACTCTCATGTTTGTTTTTGTTTTTTTATTAAAGAAGAAGGTTATGTATTGTTTTTAATTTAAGATTGCTGACTGTACCCACAGTGTACCTCTCTGGTGTGGTAGGATAAACACTGAACTTCAGACTCCAAGGTTGTTGGTTTAGTGGTCCTCGGAAACCTTATAGAGGGTCACTATGATTCGGAACCGACTCGACGGCCCTTACCAACAACAAGACCACCAAAAAACCCACTGAAGTGATTACATAAGGAATAAAGTCATATAATCCCAACAATCTTCCCTGATTTCCCCCATGTGTTCTCTCAATAATCTTGTTCATCTCCTTAAATAGCCTAATGATCATTGCAAGTTAATTATGGGTGGATTCTCATTTTTAGTACAAGCTCACAAAACAAAATACTGTATTGTCTTTCATCTAATTGTTGTTATCATTGTTAAGTGTCACGGAGTCAGTTCTGACCCATAGCGGCCCTGTGTAGGGTTTCCAATGAGCGGCTGGTAAGTTTGAATTGCCAATCTTGCAGTTAGTAGTCCAGTGCTTATCCTACAGCACCACACCTAATTAAAAGTAAATTTAATATTAATGAATCCATTTAACTGATATTTGATGAGTCTTTTCCCTCAATGCTATTGAGTCGATTCTGACTCATAGGAACCTATGTAAGGCTTCCAAGGCTCTAACTCTTTAGGGGAGCAGAAAGCGTCCTCTTAATGAGTCCTGATTGATATAAAGTTTAGCCATCTCAGTGTCGAGTCCAGCCAGAGGCATTTCAGAATAAAGTTCTGTTGGTCTACTTCCAAAAAAACCATCGGTTTCAAAACCGTATAGAGCACAGTTGTACTCTGGCCCACAGGGATAGAGCATGAGTCGGAACCAGCATCCCAGTCGGTACCATGTAAGGGGATATGAGAGTGAACAAGAGCTAGAGAGTCCTTGGCTGTCTTGGAGATTACGTTTTATAGGACGACAGACAATAAACAAATAGTGTTAGGCAACTCTTAAGTGCTGCAGAGATTAAATGTGGGTAGGGTGTGATTAGCTTGCGATTTCACACAGCGCAGGCGTGGAAGATGATGCAACTAGAAATGCTATTGTTTCTAAGGGAAAAGCTGTGGCCATCTGATGTCATGACCCATGGCTGGGCCTTTCGTCAGTGCAGATGCAGAAATGTATAATCATTTTCAATCCCTTAGCCTTTCTTCGACTCCCTTTGGGAAAGGTAATTGGACTCCAAGAATTCCAAGACCCCTTCCAAGGCGGGAATTGATGACAAGAGACATTCTGCAGATCAGCAGAAGTTGTTATCAGAAATGCTGTGAACCTCAGAGAGTCCTCAGAGTCTTAGATCCAAAATTAGAATTCTCATGACAACATCTCCACAAAGGTGTGCCGACAAGCCCCACTGTGGCCGGCTGTGTATGTGCACGTGTGCGTAAGGATGTGTTTGAGGCTGTTCCTGAGGACTGGTTCATTTCTCACCCCCAACCTTAGCCGATGAGGTCATGGGAAGAGAAATCGTAGCAAGGATGAGAACACAGAGCAGACCGGGGACACTCTACAGGGGTCTTGTCTTTGTTTTGTTTTCTGTGCATTCATGACCTTTTCCTCTCTTTATCATGTGGTGTCTCCTTCTCCCATGGACACTGATATCAAAATGTGGGCAAAATTTCCTCCAGTAATGGGTCCTTCTGAGAGCAAGTGTTTCTCTCATCTAGAATCAAGTTTCTTGGTGTTTATCGCCTGGATAAGGTGTTTCACATCAGTATACAAGGGACAATGCAACCCTGTACATCATTGCGGTCCAAGGTACCAGTTCCCATTGAACCACTTTCGACTCATGGGACCCTATGTGTGTCGGAGTAGAACTGTACTCAATGGGGATTTAATGGCTGGTTTTTCAGAAGTATCTCACGAGACTGTTCTTACAAGGAGTCTCTAGGTGAGCTTCTGAATAGCAACTGACATTGCTGATAATTTGCTCCACCCACAGACTTCAGGGCCAAAGTTGTTTTTAAGTGCCGTTGATTCAGTTCTGATTCATAGCAACCCTGGATAGAGTTTCTAAGAAGTGGCTGGTGAGTGTATACTGCCGACCTTCCCGTTCAATCTGACCTTGAGTTCAAGTGCATATCCTACCATGCCACAGCAGACCTCCTCAGGGTCAAAGTACAGACGCCCGAAGCAGCTTTTTATGCTTTATGCACACTCCCCATACATCCAAGCCTCATTCTGGGTTTCTTATGCCCTTATACTTGTAGAAATTCCCTTACCCAGTCCCAGGCACATAGTAGTTCCACAAACGAGCAGAGATTAGATTCCACTTGAGTTTAGCGGTCACATGACAAAATCTCTTTCAAGGACCTCCTCTCTTTCATTCCCCCAAATGGGAAGTCATTTGCTAATTCATTCATTTACCAATATATTTATGATGTGTTTCCTTTACGTCAATTTTCTTAGACCCTCAGAAAATATCTGTGAACTGGATAAAGATCCTGCTTTCACACCGGGAACAGCAGTTGGGGCCAAAAGCCAGTGTTTTCTTGGCCATCCCAATGATAAGGGAAATGGTGGTAATGCATGCTAGGAATTCTGTAGGGAAGAGGATATCTAGTTCCCTGGAATGAGCTCCACTGTACAGCGTAAAGAACCATCAAATAACACATAGTCCTTGTGTATCACTGTAGGATAAGCACTGGACTGCTAACCACAAGGTTGGCAGTTCAAACCTACCAGCCATTCCAAGGAAACCCTATATAGAGTCACTGTGAGTCCGAACAGCTTTACAAAGCTGTCCTGTGCATATCAGCTTTGGGCTGTGTGTGGACTGGTCTCTTAGAATGGCCTTCAGTAGCCCAGGCTTACTGCTCTTTCCATCCTAAGTGGAGTGGACTTCCCCCTTGCCCTGAATCTGAGCGGGGCCCATGACTGCTGTGAACACTAGAATGTAGAGGAAATGATCTTCTGGGAATTCTAGGCCCTGCATGAGTAAGACTTGACAGTTTCCACTTCATCCCTCTTACAGTACTGTTTTGGGAGCCCTGAACCTTCATGTAAGGATTCTGCTACATGTTGGAGAGCCTCTATGAACCAAAGATGCTCAGAGACTACATCCTAACTGAGTTTCCAAATGACACCAGTCCTGCTGCCATCTGACTGCAGTGGCAAGAAAGATTGCCACCATCGCCACCACCACCACCACCACTGTCACACACACAACACCAGCCAATCCCCAGAACCATGAGGTAATAAAATGACAAAGTAATTATTGCTGTAAGACTTCGCATTTAGGAGCAGCAGCAGCTAACCCAAAGAGGGTGTGAACTTCATTTTCCCACTGCATGAGCTGCTAAGATGGAATTGGGTTGTTGAAGTATTCTGAAAACAAAAAAACAAAAATGGTGCCAATGCTTTGTGCTAGATGCCAGCTGGCATCAGAAACCAACCACGGAGCCACCTGGTGAGGGGAGGACTCAAAGATTGCCCCATGCAAGACATGAAACACTTTGATGGTGGCTGAAGTCAAAACTAGTCCCAGGAAGGCCTGTCTAAGAAGGCTGAACATCCTAGTCTGGTTTGAGGGGCACTCAGGAAGAGTTGCTGGACGGTGCAGAATGAATACTTCCGGTTGATGTGGGTGGGAATGAAGGATACACTCCTAGACACAATAATTGTACCAGAAATCATTAGACCCAAACAGATAACTAAAAATAGTAGCGCGTTCTTTGCTGAGCCGAGTGGTTACAAGGGCATTTGGCTCTTGGCCTGGGACTTGCTTAGTTTCCCCCGGGTTTTCATGTTTTTCCTCTTGCCAGTGTTAGATTCTCTGAGTGCAAAAAGTATGCATTCTTTTGCTTCCTCTAAAGCCAAGTAGATTCATTCCTGTCTTGGTGGAGTCCTAAGGTTTCAAGGGTTTTACAAGGTCTGTTTAATGTGGCGATGCTGTGAATATGTTTCATTTTCAAGAGAAAAGAGAACTGTTGAATATCACATACCCATAGCTTTAGAAACTTTTTCATGTACATCATGAAACTTGAAGTAAATGGCTGTCACTTACATTCACAGAGGAGGAAAGCAGGTTTTGAAAAGTCCTGAGTTCACCAAAGGTCACAGAAGTATTCAATGGGGAGGTGGGATTTGAACCCAGCTACTACTGATTTCCAAGATGGGTACTGCACAAAGGATATTGTACTTGGGGCCTTAATGAACCTTCCATTCTGCTATGTGCCGAAGATGCAGAGAAGGAGGTAGCCCTGGGAACTTTCCAAGAGGAGACACTGAGCTCTGCTTTAAAGAAGAAGTCAGCTTGGTGTGTGGGGAGGCTGGCTGAAGGTAGAGGGATCAGAAAGTGGAGTCTGCATGTTTGTGATGGATTTTGGAATGCATGAGGTGTGCGTTGTCTCGTATCTCCTCCAGTCTTACCTGATTTTGTTCTTGTCAGTCAGTGGTGGTGGTGGGTGGTGGAGTTGGTTCCAACTCAGAATGACCCTGTGTAGGATTTCTGAGGCTATAAATCTTTACGGGAGCAGAAAGCCTCATCCTTATCCCACAGAGAGACTGGGGGATTTGAACTGTTGCCCTTGCGCTTAGTAGCTCAGCTTGTAATCCACTACACAACCAGGGCTCCTTTTGGAAGTCAGAGGAAATAAAATCTCTCTTCTCTCCGCTCAACCTGTGTATGGGTGAGTGCTTCATTACTTTCATTCATACACACACAATACACTCTTATTCATATGTGAGCATGTGCATACATGCCTTCCTTGCTGTCATGTGAACACAGTATTGTAGGTAGCTGCCCTGGAGTGGTTGTACCCATACGTGCTGCCTTGTCCTGTGCCATCCCCGTGCTCGGCTACACATCAGACCTTTGTGATCCAGAAGGCTTTCTGGCCGACTTTGGGAAGTAGATCACTAGCCCATTCTTCGAATTCCAACTTAGTCTAGAAGTACGTCTGAAACCTGTTCAATATCAAGTGACAAGCAAACCTACACTGACAGGTGCATTGTGGCTGTGTTTGAGATACATTGAACAGGAGTTAAACCATTGAGTCCCCCCCCCGGCACCCCTGCCTCACCCCAATTTATGTATGTGTGTCTGTGTATATGTACACAGCTTATATGTTGCTGCTCTGTCCGGGTCCTGTTGATGAGGTCAGCACATCCATTGCCCACCTGCTATGACTGTTGCTCGCTAACTGCTCATGGGTGACGTCTGCTCATGGAGAGCTGATCCCATGTGAGGGCAGTCTTGTCACACCCTGAGGATAACCCGGAGGCTATCCTCTAGAGCGAGGACAACTCTACTGTAGTATTTTCTGGGTATGTTCGTTCTCCATTCAGGAGTCAGGCTGAACTAAGTACACATTTCTGCAACCCTTCTGAGACCCTCTTCCATCCTGATGTACCTATCCATCCATTCATTCATCCTTCCACATATGTATTCATCCATCCTTCTATCTATCCATCCATCCATCATACATACATGCATACATACATCTATCCTTCCATCTATCCATACACACATCTATCCCTCCATCCATCTATCCATCATAAGTACATGCATACATCTATCTATCCATCCATCTATCCATCCGTCATATGTACATACATCTATCCATCTATACTTATACACATCCATTCATCCATCTATACATACATACATATATATATAACATCTATACCAGCATTTACACATCCATCCATAAATGCATTATGTTGTTAGTTGCCGTGAAGTTGGCTCTGACTTGTAATGACCTACCTGCTGTATTGCAGAAGGAAACCCTGAGCAGTTCTGCACCATGTTCACGGGTCCTTGGCAGGTTGCATCCATTGTTGCACTGTCCTGTGAGTCTGTCTCACTGAGCGTTTCCCTCACTGTCGCTGATCTTCTGCTTTACCAAACATTATGCCCTTTGCCAGTGATTGGTCTTCCCTTCCTGATGCTGTGTGTGCAGTAAGCGAGCTGAAGTCTCACTGTTCTCATCTCTAAGGAGCATTCTGGTTGTATTACTTCTGTGGCTGTTCACCACTGGCCTGTCATTCACCATGTGTCAGTTTATCATACTGTAGTAACGTGTGTGTTAGTGTGATGGTGCTATGCCACCAATGCTTCAAATACCAGCAGGGTCACCTGTGATGGACAGCATTCAGAGTGACCTCCAGACTAAGACGGACTAAGAAAAAATTCTGGTGATAATACGACTGAAAATCAGTCTTTGAAAAGCTTATATACAGGGTAGTGGTGATGGTGATGTCGGCTGGGTGGGTGGGGGCTGCGGATGGGTGCGGCGATGCTGCAGCTGTGCCATGAACCACACGGCGAGGAGGTCTGGCTGGACGGGTGCAGGCACGCCGCTGAGCCAGACGCTGTGGCCTCTCAGTGTCCATGACCCTATGCGCCACACGTGTCCAAGAGTACTTGGTGTTCCAGGCTTGATCACTGGAACAATGAGAAGAAGAAGTGCCTGGTACTCATCACAGTCCAATCTCTGCACATCTGTAAATAGGACTTCATCCATCTCCAGGGCCCGCAGGTGGTCAGAGTCATTCTGAATGCCGTGGCCACCATCTCCTACAGAGAGTTCCAGTTCCCTCCAGAGTCCCTGAATAAGTGAGTCTGCCCAAACTGTCCAGAGCCACTGAACTTGGCTGGAGATGACCTTGCAATATACTCCTGTAACTATCCTCCCATTTCCCCTTACAAAGTCAGACCTCAGTGGTTTTGCTGCCACTCCATTATATGGAATTATGGAGAAAGAAAGTGCTGCAGCTTCACAGATCACTGGAGGATTTCTTAGAGCAGAAGCCTGTGATTTCTGGGCAGCTGATGGACGAAAGGCCTATAGCAAAAGTGGCTGATCTGAATTCAAGGAACAGTTACGTAGAACCCTACATGTTAAAAGCCACCTTGTATAGTCTTCATTTGTATAGTTTGCATTAGAGTTGTGTTGGTGAAGAATGTTAAAAGTAGCATGGATTTCTAGAAGAACAAACACATTTGTGTCAGAAGAAGTCCAACCAGAATTCTTGGAAGCCAAGATGGCCAAACTTTGTCTCTCAAACAACTGACATATTATCAGGAGGGACCAGTCCCTGGAAAAAGACATCATGATTATTAAAGTGGAGGGTCAATGAAAAAGAGGAAGACCCCCAACGAGATGGATTGGCACTGTGATAGCAGCAATGGCCTTAAGCATAAGAAGTGTGAAGATAGTGTAGCACTGGGCCCTGTTTCTTTCTGCTGTGCGTAAGGTCGCTATGCGTCAGAGTAGACTTGAAGACACCTACCAGCAAGTATTCAGCTGAAGGCCAAAACCGGCATTTTCTCTGTGGAGGAATGGTGTTACATCAACCTTATCAGTTCCTGATGTGGCTCAAGAAACAAGGAGAGACCCAAAATGGGGGGCTACAAAGGCAAGAAGTGACTGGCTTACAAGCTTTCAAGAGGGAGCCTACATCTAGAGGGCACGGAGGAAGGTAGAATCTTCACTGAGTGGTATGCAATCTGTCTGGGCGGGGCTGATGAAAGGAGATGGGGATACAGCACTCATGTGGTACAATAGTGAATCATTACTATCAGGACTGACTGTGAGGGTCGGAAATGTAAAGGTAGACATTCTGTAGCAAAAGGAGGGGAGTGGTTGACTTTGCAGTCCAGGAGCGGAGGCCCCTGGGACGATCAAGGGAGAAGAGCAGAGAGCGGGACCCTACCCAGAGAAACAGTGATGCCAGAGATGGAGGCAGAGACGATGACATGGAGAGATGGATCAGCTGGGAACTCTAGACCAAGAGAGGGAGAGGGACTGTGTGCTGACGACCAGGGGGCAGGCTTGCAGGGTCTACCCTTTGGTTGGTTGATGATGCATGGAGGGGAATATAACCATGGCAATGTAATAAAATACGATAGGATGAATGTAAAGCTAATGTTCTCCCATGTAAACTATCACATAATTCACAATAAAACATTTATATATATAAAAAAAAGAAAGAAAGAAACAGGGAGGGCACCACTTTCCTAGCTGTCTCTGAACACTAGATACATTTGACAGTTTATTGAACAGTTTTCCAGAAGTGATTCTCTACCTTCAAGGGATTGTTCTGAAATGTGAGAAGCCTACATGTGAATATGAGCAGCCCTGGTTGGCACTGTAGGGCGAGAAGGTTTTGGGCTTCGCAAACAGTGGGACAAACAGAGTTGCCCTTCTTTCATATACCGATGGAATCCTTGGTCTACCAACGTGCCCTGTGCCACCGTCACTGAGCACCCAATGGCTGATGCAGATGAGAAGATGGTGTCTCTGTGCCAGCTAGGAAGCTTCACGGCTCTGTTGATCCAGGCTGTCAAAAAAGCCCAGAAAGAGAGTCCTCTGCCAGGAAGTGCCAACGCTGTGCTGGTCCTTGAGTGCCCCCTCCTCACCGAGACCTACGTGGGACTGATGTCCTTCATCAACAACGAGGCCAAACTGGGCTACTCCATGACCAGAGGCAAGATAGGCTTCTAGGGACAGCTTCAGGGAGAGTCTGCCAGACATGGCTGCCAACCAGGACCTGAGAGCCCTCAAAATAATGAAGTGAAGGGTGCATGCTAGCTGCGTGTGGACCTGTGGTCACTGGAGCTACGATGGACAGAAACCAAGTGAATCTTGCTACCCCTGTACTGGCTAGGATTCCCTTTCCATGCTTCAGTTTTCCTTCAGTGTATCTATTTGGTTTCTAGGTTCTTGCCAACCCACCCATTCCTGCATGTTAATAAAGTCACAGTGGTTCCGGTACAATACCACGGCAGCTGCGTACACAGCTAGATCCAGGATGGTATTCAAGACCCTTGGTTCCCATTGAAAGGCAGGGACGGCCTGTTGTTGTCAATAAGTTTATTCATTGTTGTTAAGTGCCGTCGAGTCACTTCCAACCCATAGTGACCCTGTATAGTGTTTCCGAGGAGTGACTGGAGAGCTTGAATCGCCAACCTTGCAGTTCAAATGGCTTTGAAGTCTGGTGCAATAACCCACAGTGCCACACCAGGACTCCAAATAAGTTTAAACTTGGTGTCACATTTCTTATTTTGAAATTTACTCTTTTTTGACATTTTTCTTTTTTGAGCTAAATGCAAAAGAAACCGGCAGACTGGTAATTGATGTCTGCACCTGTCAGCTGCGGTGTGAAGAGTTGCTCTTTTGTAAACATTTGACTTCGGGTCCCACTTTTCCTAAAATTCATCTAAATGTGTTCAAGCAAAAAGGCTTAAAGAAAATCCATTTTAAGACTAAAGTTCTCAGTTTCTGATGCTCACCAGGTAGTCCTGCATAGTCGGTGGCGGTGTCCCATTCCAATTCAGAGGGAGCTGGCTTGTTTGCACTCAACAGAGGGGACCTGTGAGATGCTCAGGAAATGGGAAGGCACGCCTTGGTCCCCAGTTAGCATACTGACTTGGGGTTCTGTGTGTGTGTCTGGCTTTAAATGTGCTTGCATGCTGGGCAACTCTGGTGGTCTTCCCATGGTGTTGGACCAGGTCCTGAAGTACCCCACCCCCTGCACAGCTTGCGTGATGGAGCATTGTGGGAAACTCCACCCACTGCTGAAGCGGTGCCCTGTGGTGACCAGGCCAGTTCAACTGGTGGTGTAGCAAAGGTTCACGGGGCCTTTGCTTTGCATTGTCTCATAAAGACATTGACAACTGTAGGTTATTGTTTCTTTTATTAAAATAGAACAAAAACCAAAAGAAAAGCTTATATACACACACACATAAACTGATGCTTTCTTTTTCATATAATCAGTTATATGAAAGATTATATATGTATAAATTAGCCTAGGACGCTAAAATCAGCTGACCCAGTTCACAACAGCAAGTTAAAGTCAACATGAGCGCTTGTTATGTTCTACTGACTCGGTTCTGCTTTATTGCAACCTTGTATAGGATTTTCCAGAATGGCTGGTGGGCTTGAAGCGCCGACCTTGTGACTAGCGGTCCAGTGCTTATCTCCTAGCACCACACAGGGCTCAAACTAGCACTGTTATTCTCATTAAGTGCCATTGAATCGGTTCCGATTCCTAGCAACCTTGTCTAGGGTTTCCGAGGAGCTGCTGGTGAGTAGGAACTGCTGACCTTGAAGTCCACGGCTTATTCTCCAGCACCACACCAGGACTCAAACTAGTACTTTTGTTTTTGGTAAGTGCAGTCGGGTCAGTTCCAATTCATAGTGACCCTGTATAAGGTTTCCAAGGAGCAGGTGGTGGATTTGAACAACTGACCTTGTGGCTCAAAAACTCCTTTATTCTGAAGTCACATCCTGCCTTCTTTCCAAAGTAAGTTGGCTCTAGTATATTCTTGTAGCTTTTTAGTCTTTGGGATTTTAGGATTTATTGATCTTTGGGGGAACCTTTAGCTCACTGATCAGTGCTGCCAAATTTATTGTAAGTAGAGAAATCTCACTCCAGGAAGAAAAGTGAACATAGGGAACTTAACAGGAAGAGGGGTCAGAGTTGTAAAGAAAGCCCCGCTCTGTAGAGTAAAGTGAGAAATGTACCAGGGAAAAGATGGTATCTCCAAGGTCAAGCAGCTCCCAACCTGCAATGCATGGAAATCGTGGAATGGGGCTGTTGGAAATTTTACACATTCATAAATATTGATAGGCTGACAAAGAATTTTAATTTTGAGATGTCTGACTCTGATTATTTCTGAAACATAAACACCTTTTAATTCTTCCCTGAGGCCAAAGATCAAGCTTGGGCTGTCATCTTTTAGATAAGGCATCTGACTGCTAGATGTAATCCAGATTTGTACGCATTGCTGCCCAGGGAAAGCTAACCATTCAGCTGTCAAAGGAATGAGAAAGCTGGCTCTCACTCGGGACCTCCTTGTTGATTTGGCTGGGTATGTGATTGTCAGCCGAACCCGGCAGGAGCCCTGTGTGCGCTGCCAGGAACCCCCCACTTTGGGTGAGGTAGGATCTCTGGAGTATCCTGTGATTTTCAAATACAGATTTTCAGGAGCGTCTCACTGTACTCAGAACCAAATCCAAGGCATCATCACGGTCCACAAGGCCTTCCATTGTCTTCCTCCTCTCGTTCCTTGTACGTAGCATTTTCCTGGTTCACTGCTTTGCCCACCGCCAGCTTTCTGTTCCGCTAACACCCCAGTCTGTTTCCTGTCTTGGGAGTATTTGCTCATTCTGCTCCATCTTTTTGAGCTATTGTCCCCCACCCCATTTCTATGCTTTTTTCCATTTGAGAGGTCGTCTTTTCATAAAGCCCATTTCCAACCAGCATAGGTCCACAGTGTCAGTCCATGGCACCGTTCGCTGGTTTTTATTTTCCTTCAGCCTTTTAGCATAAAATAAAACTATTTATCTGCTTCTTCCTCTGTTTGAAGGTAGGGACTACAGCTCTCGTCTTTCCATCTTGTGTTCCTCTTCTGGCTTACTTCTGGTTATCTTTGAGCATTATTTAAAAACAAAATAAATAAACAAGAACCTCACCTACTGTATTTTTGATGATCTATCTTTGTGTAATTTTTTAGTGTTGCCTTTTAGGTTACAGTAATTTATCACTGTAGACTTCAAATCAGTATTTGTCTATCCTTTATGGAATGTAAACACTGGACCGCCATCTAAGTTCCCTAGTTTTCCCTTTATGTTCTGATTGTCTCATTATTACAACTTCATGTATTGAAAACCCCATCAGTGTTTTCATATTTGCTTTCAACTTTCAAGTGTATTTTAATAAACCCAAGAGAACGGTCTACAGACGCTCTCCGTTGTATTCCCTTTGTTCTTTCTTGGCTACTGATGTTCCAGATTTTTTATCATCTGGTGCCACCTCTTTTCCTTTGAAGAATTTCCTGAAGCAATTTTGTTAGGCCAGATCTGTTGTCTGTTGAGTCCCTCAAGGATGTTCAAACTGCCATTTTGATAAAAAATTTTTTCAGGGACAAGTTTAGAGAGATGGAGACACTACCCTCAGATGTCCATAGACCTAGATGGCAGATATGTCGACACACAATAGCATTACATTTTGGTATTTTTGATTAATAAAGGTTTCTATGGTGTTGTAGCAATCTTTTCTGATGTACCTGGGGCTTCAAAATGTGTGTGGGAAAATTCCATTCTCTTTTAATGCTGTTTTTACATGAAAATTTTGAACCCCTTTTCTTTTTATCTTCATCTGACATTGCATTCATCTTTATTCTTTGTTTTTTTTAATAGTTTATTTGATTTTGTTGTTGTTGCTGTAAGAATTGTTATTGTTGGGATTGGATATCATTGGACTGGTCCCAACTCACAGTGACCCTGTCTACAGCATCACGGGACACTGCTCAGTCCTGTGTCATCTTCATGATTGTTGTTATATTCGAGTCCTTTGTTGCAGCTACTGTATCTATCAGTTCATCTCGTTAAGGGTCTTCCTCTTTTTCTCTGACCCTCCACCAAGTATAGCATCCTTTTTCAGGGACTGGGTCCTCCTGAAAAAAATGTTCAATGTATGTGAGATCAAGTCTTGCCATTCTCAAGTCTAAGGAACATTCTGACTATATTTCCTCCAAGATAAATGTGTTTGTTCTTCTGGTAATCCACGGTACTTTCAGTACTCTTTACCAACACCATAACTCAAACGTATCATCAGTTCTTCCACAGTCTGCCTTACTCACTGTCTAGCTTTCACATGCAGATGTTGTTGTTAGGTGCCCTCAATTTGGTACCAACTCTTAGCGACCTTCTGCAGAACAGAGTGAACCATTACCCAGTCCTGTGACAACCTTACCATCATTGCTGTTTTATGCTCTGTTGAATATAAAGTTGAATTCCAACTTTATGGCCCCTGTACCCATCCATCTCGCTGGGCTCTTCCTCTTTTTCTCTGACCCTCCACTTTACCTAGCATTATGTCCTTCTCCAGGGACTAGTTCCAAAGTATGAGAGACGAAGTCTAGTCATCCTGGCTTCTTCCAACACAGATTTGTTTGTTCTTTTGACGGCCTATGATACTTTTAATATTCTTCTCCAACACCATAACTTAAATGCATAAATTCCTCTGTGGTCTTCCTTATTTGTTGTCCAACCTTCATATGCATATGAGGCTATTGAAAATACCATGGTTTAGGTCAGGTGTACCTTAGTCCTCAAACTGACATCTGTATATATGAGGTGATTGAAAATACCATGGCTTCGCTTAAGAACACCTTAGTCCTCGATTTCACATCTTTGCTCTTGAATGTTTTAAAGATATGTTTTGACAGTTAAGCCCAATTTGATTTATTGTACTGATTCTATGAGCATTGATTTTTGGATCCAAATAAAATGAAATCTTTAACAGCTTTAGTTTTTTTCTCTATCATGATGTCTTCTATTGGTCCCCTTGTGAAGATTCTTATTTTCTTGACATAGAGTTGTAATTCATACCAAAGGCTGTATATGCTGACTTTCACCAGTAAATAGTTCAAATCCTCTTCACTTACAGCAAGCAAGGTTGTGTCATCTGCATATCATCGATAGTTAATGAACCATCCTCCAATCTTGATGCCACAATCTTTCTCATATTATTTGACTTTCAGAATTATTGTTCAGCATATAGATTGAATAAGAATGTTGAAATTATACAACTCTGACACAAAACCTTTCTTGATTTTAAACTATACAGTAGCCCCTTGTCCAGTTCAAATGACTGCCTCTTGGTCTATGTATAGGTTCTGCATATCACAATTAAGTGTTCTGAAATTCTAATTATTTGCAGTGTTATCCATGGTTTGTTATGATCCACACACTAAAATGCCTTTGCATAGTCAGTCCTGTTTTAGTAGGGGATTTACCTGGTTATGGGCACGTCCTGTTCCACCAGTGTCGGCTTGGTTTTCAAAGGCTTTTCACGGCTTTTGGATCTGTCCAGAGAATGCGCCTACCAGTGGTCACTTTGGCTCGTGCTGTTGTTAGTGCATGCCTTCCCATTGATTCGGACTCAGTGACTCTAAGGGACAGAGTAGAACTTGCCCCAGGGTTTCCTAGGCAGGCATCTTTATGAAACCAAATCTCCAAGTCTTTTCTCCTGCAGAGCTGCTGGTGGATTTGAACCACCGATCTTCAGTCAGAACCCGTGTGGGTTCTTTTGTTGTTGTTAAAGTGCCATAAAGTTGGTTTCAATTCATAACGACCCTTGAGGCTATGAATCTTGCAGGAGCAGAAATTCTCTTCTTTCTCCCACAGAGTGGCCGACGCTGCTGATCTGCTTTGCAGTCAAGTGCTTATCCTACAGAGCTACCTTGCTCCTGTGTGGGACGTAGAGGGTGGTTTATCTGTTACCTGATTGTTCACCATGTCTGGTATGCCAAATAAGATCAGTTCATGCATGTCCTATGAGGGGGTGAGCCCCAGTGTTCATAAACATGCTTTCAGGCTTCTTTTCTTGAGTTCCTCCTTCGTTGTGATCTCCCCAGTCCTTTCAGGTTCCCAGGAAGCTCCTCTTTTTGCCCTCTGATTAGACAGTTGGGGGGCTGGTGGATTTGAACCCTGTTCCATGGTGTACGTCTGACATTTTGCCCTTGCCAGAGGCCAGTCAATGGGAAGACACAGAGAGAACAAAGCAGGTCCATCCCTTTGGGATTGTAAATCCATCAAACTATGACTGGCCACTGTCACCACCCTCACAGAATTGAGGGCACAAGTGAATGGAGAAAAAAGACAGTTTTTATTGCTAAGTGTCATCAAGTCAGTTCTCACTCATGTAGTTGTTGTTGTTAGGTGCCATCAAGTTGGTACCCACTTATAGCGACCCTGTACACAACAGAATGAAACACTGCCCGATCCTGGGCCAACCTCACTATTGTTGCCACGCTTGAGTCCATCGATGCTGCCACTTGGCCAGTCCATCTCGTTGGGGGTCTTCCTCTTTTTCTCTGACCTTACCAAATGTGATATCCTTCTCTAGAGATTGCTCCCTCCTTGACAGTACGTCCGAAGTATAAGAGACAAAGTCTGGCCATCCTGGCCCCCAAGGATCACTCTGGCTGCACTTCTTCCAACACAGATCTGTTGGTTCTTTTGGTACCCTATGCATAGTGGCCCCCAATAAGATTTCTGAGGAGCAACTGGTGGGTTTAAACTGCCAACCTTATGGTTCAAACTGACCTTGCAGTCCAGTGCCTTATCCTAGAGCGCCATACCAGGACTCCAGGAAGGTTAGTTAGCATCTCTAATTGTTGATTAAAATATGAATACTGTCAAGGAGTCCTGGGGAGGCATTATAGCATAAGCACTGGACCACAAAGTTGGTTTGAACCTCAAGGTCAGTGGTTCAAACTCACCAGCTGCTTCATAGAAACCTTATCCAGGGTCGCTAGGAGTTGGAACCAACTCAATGGCACTTAACGACAACAACTGTAATGCTGTTTCCCCAAATAGACCTCCTCTATCGCCAGGTCCTTTATACTGGTCAAATAAGATCCATGGATGTGATATTGTTTTGGAAAGTGTAAAATGGCATTTAAAGAGAATGTCCTATGACTTACAGGAAGTAATGGAGATATGCGTGCTTGGGATAGGGCAGTTACTGCCCAACTCTGCAAGAATGGCGAATCAAGCCGCCTGTTGGGTTGCCTCCCCTGGATTCTCTCTTACCTGCATCCTCTCTAGTATCATTCACATATGACCGCCCTTCTTGCCTGCACATCTGTCTTCTCTCAGGTTTCTGGGATCTCCTTAAGATGAACTGTTGTAATGAAAAGCAATCAGCCTAGAAATCGGGGGATGTGGGTCATGATTCTGCTCCGGATGCACTTTTTGGCATGGGACCATTTGTTTTTCCTTATAGAGTTGCAGTTTCCTCAACTGCGAAATAGAAAGAATTGGAATGCAACAGTGATTTTCCAGTTTTGTTTTATGGAGTCTGGGGGTTCAGGGAACACTTGCTCAGAGGCAATGGATGCTCAAACTAGGAGTTTGAGGGCTGTGAAGACTTCTTCAGGTACCTACTATCTCTTCACGTGGAGTAGTTCTGCCATAGAGTTTCGACCTCTGTTTTCGTTGGACAAAATGATTATGGCTCCAGAGGATAAGCATTTGACTGCAAGGTTGGTTTGAACCACATGGTCAGCGGTTCATACTCACCAGCTGCTCCTTGGAAACCCTATATAGGGTCACTATGAGTCAGAACCAACTCAACGGCACTTACCAACAACAAGCTAAATTGAATGAGAGATCTACCAATGTTAATATCCCAGAATCCCACACCTTTCTTTGGTCAACAGTCTTTTTCTTCCTTTCTGTTTATTCTTTTTTTCCTTTATCTTCAAGTTCTCTATCACCTGTCCTTAATGTGTTGTTAGGTGAACGAAACACTGTCTGGTCCTGCTGTACTTGAGCCCATTACTGCTGCCACTATGCCAGTGCTGCTCACTGGGGGTCTCCCTCTTTTTAGCTGATCCTCCACTTTACCAAGCTTGATATCCTTTTGCAGGGACTAGTGCCTCTTTGAGTTGTGGTGTTGGAGGAGAATACTAAAAATGCCATGGACTGCCAAAAGAACCAATAGATCTGTTTGGGAAGAAGTGCAGCCAGAGTGCTCCTTGGAGGCCAGGATGGCCAAACTTCGTCTCTCATACTTTGGACATATTGTCAGGAGGGGCCAGTTGCTGGAGAAGGATATCACATTTGGTAAGGTGGAGGGTCAGAGAAAAAGAGGAAGACCCCCATCGAGATGGATTGCTCAAGTGGCAGCATCGATGGACTCAAGCGTGGCAACAATAGTGAGGTTGGCCCAGGATTGGGCAGTGTTTCCTTCTGCTGTGCATAAGGTCACTATGAGTCGGTACCGACTCAATGGCACCTAACAACAACAACAACAACAAACAATTCAGTATATTCCAAACCTGACGGAACTATCTTTTCTTCTATGCCCTTCCTAAACTTTTCAAATCTGTCTTCCCAGAAACTGATGTTTAACATCTTAAGGTTAGGTTTATATTACTATTTCATGTCTCCAATATCTACATAACCTTAAAGATCTCTTCATTCTACATTTTCAGTATCTCTCCCATTGAGTCCAGATTCTGTTCACTTTTCATTTAGATACGTCATTTAGACACATCAGTTAGTTCCTTCAGCTGTCCTTCTCAACCCTACCTATCCTTTCTCCTGTCCCCACTACAACCTGATCATATCTGAAACCAGCAGTTGTTGTAGCCCTATCAGTAAATCATAATTAGATTATTAAATTAAATCCCAGTCAACTATAGGATAAATCCTTGAGGATTGATTCCCCGACTAATCTTTTTGTTTGCCTTCAATCAAACTCGTCCAGTAGTTAGCTTCCGAGCAGGACTCTCTTTGCTATTTCCTTTATGACATCATCCTGACGTCCCAGCTATGGAAATTTCACCGCTTGCTTTTGGGAAATTAATCTATAAAGATTGTTGTCTTTTTATAATCTCTGTGTGCATCCTCCCTCCCCAATCTGACCATAATCTCACTAGAGTCTTGAACTGAGTCTTTACTCTTCTTGAACGTCACCAGACAGTCCAGGAGTATGCTTGGTTTTCCTTAGGGACAAATTTGTTGGGATCAGACCAATTACCATGAGTTCCAATAAGTATAATGGGTATGTGTTTACAAAGTTTGCTGCATGGATTCACCCATCTTGTGACAAGAATGTGTATCATGAATTAAGCAGGAAACTACCAGCTGTTCCATGGGAGAAAGATGAGGCTTTCTGCTCCTGTAAAGATTTACAGCCTTGGAAACCCTGTACAGGGTTTCTATGAGTCGGAACTGCCTCCACGGCACATAACCACCACCATCACCACCACCACCATAGCAGCCAAGAGCTTTAACCATGGTGCTGGGAAAGTTCTTTGTAAAGAGTTAGACTTTGACTATAAAGTGGTATAAATTGACTGTTTGTGGCCAGGAGGCAGGCTTGCAGAATGTGCCCTTTGGTTGTTTACATTATGTATCCCTGAGTGTTTTTGTGTATATCCCCTCCCTCCAAAAAAAACACCCCAAAAACAACACGGAGGGAATAGAAGCAAATACTGTTGAATGACAATGCATAAGGCGATTGCAGTCATTGCAAAAATGATGAGTGTAAAACCGAAGTTCTCCCATGCAAACCATCCCTCAAATAAAATAAAAACTGAAAATAACAATAATAAAGTGGTATAATCCAATCTAAGAGTTTAATTACAACATTTACAAAGAAGTCAACCTGTTGTAACTTAGTATAATCATATCTGTCGGCTGCCTTGATACTTGTCTCCCAACAGCATGCGTTTTGTATATCAAACGATTCTCTCTCGGTGGCATCCGTATACTTTTTTTCATTGATGAATCAGCACAATGTGGTGTCTTACTCACAGATTGCTCAACATTTTAGGCTGCTTTAAGGACAGCAGATGAAAGAGATGGATTACTTTCCTGGAAATTCCTTTTGGGTTTCTTCAAATCCTAAGAAAAAGAAAAATATGAACCAACAATTAACAAGTGTACTTATTTAGTGGTTGGTTTGGGGATGATAGATTACAATCCCTGTCAGTTAGGATAGCTGTCTATGTCAAGTTTCAGTGTATGTTACTGGGAAATATCTCAAAAGCATTTTTTGTGTTGTCACTATTAATGTATTGACCATTTAAAAAAATGGAAACCAAATATAATAAGAAAGATAGGGGCTAGTTTACTTATAAGTGAAAAAATGGAAACCAAATATAATAAGAAAGATAGAGGCTAGTTTACTTATAAGTGAAAAAATGGAAACCAAGTATAATAAGAAAGATAGGGCTAGTTTACTTATGTCAACTATGAACATCATAGAATATGGTATTATGACATCTTTATTAAAACTGCAAAGCACCAGGCTTGTAGTGTATGTGTGTACCCTTTGGTTGGTTGATGATGCATGAAGGGGATTGTAACCATGGCAATGAAACCATATACAATAGGATGAATGTAAAACTAATGTTCTCCCATGTAAACTATCACATAATTCACAATAAAACATTAAAAAAAAATAAAGGTGCAAAAAAAATTGTGTATGGGGGGAAAAAACAAACTGCAAAGCACCTTGGGTTTCTCCTTTTTAAACTTTTTATTATTTTCTAAAGCTTTTTATTATTAATTGAGTGAAGGTTTTACATTCAGTAAGTCACATACTCTGTTTCCTTTCGATGATTGCAGTTGTCTCCATGTACCGTCGAGTGGTCCACTTCCTCCCTCTGTTTTTATGTCCAGTCCGACCTTCTGAAATCTGTCCTCAGGTAAATGCTGCCCTCTGGCTCTTGAATCACCAGCCACTCCTTGGAAATCCTAAACAAGGTCGCTATGAATTGGCAGTGACTCGATGGCACTCAGCAACAACAACCTATACCTATCTATTACGTGGCTGAAAATTGAGCTACTAGGGTCAGTTCAGTTCCAGACCTGAAGGGTGACCGCAGTTGGTAGTCTTGGGTTCCCCTAGTCTCTTTCTGACTAGGAATCCTGATCTTTTTTATTAGTGAATTTGTCCTACGTTTCCCCCTACTCTATCTAGTACCTTCTAATGTGATCCCTTTCAGTCAGTTGGTAGTGGTAACTAGGCACAATCTTGTGCTTTTGATCTCAGAGTCAGGGAGACTGATATTCATGTATTCCATTAGTTCTTTGGAATAATTGATTTGAAGCATCTTCAATTTTTATCACTCTTCTTCCCTCCAGATAGAGACAGACCTATTGTTGCCCCTTACATGACTGTTCATGAGCTTTTAAGACCCCACTCACTACTCACCAAAGTAGGATGTAGAACATTGTCTTTGTGGATTCTTAGGCCAGTTGACCATGGACGCACCATGAATATTTAATAGCTTCTGTATCAGTCAGCTTTTTGCTAGGTTGTGCGGTGGTAACAAACAATCCCCCAATCTCATTTGCTTACACTGTTGTTGTTGTTGTTATGTGCCGTGGAGTCAGTTCCGACTCATAGCAACCCTGTACAGGGTTTCCGAAGCTGTAAACCTTTACGGGAGCAGAAAGCCTCATCTTTCTCCCACGGAACAGCTGGTAGTTTCGAACTGCTGACTCTGAGTTTTTGCAGCCCATGGATTATTTGCCACTCATGGCATTTTCCTTCATGTGCTGGCTATGGTTGTAGTCTTCATCTCTTCATTTAGGACTTGGGACTCAGGCTGAAGAAGCAGGCCCCTTGACGAACCAAGAGAGACAATGACAGAGCCATACAAAAGCGTCTAAGCTTCTGTTCTGACAGGGCATAACCCATCTCTGCTCACATTCCAGTAGCCAAAGGAATTAGTTGTTTGGGATGGACCCAGTGGATGGAGTAGTCAATAGTTTGATATAAAAGCAGTCTACCGTGAACCTGACCTATACTCACGGAGGTGGTAACTCTACCAACAGAAAGGGAAGGAGTCTTCATATCAAGTACCAATGCTATCCCCTCTGTACACAGGGTAGATAGGGCTGGTCAACTTAAGACATTGGCTACCTAAAAGGAGGCTACCTAAACGTAGACATTGGCTACGTAAAATAAAGGCATGAAGTGACTGGCTTACAAGGTTTCAAGAGGGAGTTTAGTTTAAGAGTCGGGGAGGGGAGAAAGAGTCCCCACTGAACAGTTTTCATCTTGTCTAGATGGGTCTGGTGAAAAGAGATGGGGACAAGATTCGTATGATTCAATAGTGAATAATTGTTATAATGACTGATTGTGACTGTCACAATTGTAAAGGTAGAAGTTTTGTAACAAAAATAGGGGAGTGGCTAATCATCCAGTCCAGAAACAGAGGACCCTAGGACCACCAAGGGAGAAGAGCACAAGCAGAATGTGGGAACTTATCCAGAGAAATAGAGATGCCAGAGATGGAGGCAGAGATGGGGACATGGAGAGAGAGCTGAGGACTCTAGATTCATGGGAAGAGAGGGACTAAGAGCTGGTGGCCAGGAGGCCGACTTGCAGAATGTGCCCTTTGGAGGTGTAAATTATTATATATGTTTTTTGAAAAAAGCTAAAGTGAATAGAGAGAAATACTATTAACTGATGGTACATGGAGGAGATTATAATCATTGTAATGAAACAAGGCGTATGATTTGTTGAATATAAACCTGATGATTTGCCCTGTAAACTTTCACTCAATCCACACTAAAGCAGTCTACCTAAAGTACACTACTAAAATATAAAATACTATCATAAGCAGAAAAATACAAAAGCTTGTATATTATGATCCTATCCAATTGGGAAATCCATAGGAATGCTTACCCATGTGTTGCTGAGTAGAACTGAGTTCCCTTGGGTTTTCCAGGTTGTGATTACCGGGAAAGTAGATAGGCAGTGGTTTTCCAGGACTTTCTTCTGGATGTGTTTCTTTCAGATACTGAGCTAATATAAACTGTTTACATTGCCCAAAGACCAAGTGTGTGTGTAAACATTTTCAAATCAACCGAATTGTACTGGACCACATTAGTGTAGTGTGGCGCTCTAGGATAAGCACTGGACTGCTAACTGTAAGATTATCAAACCCTGCCAGTTACTCCTTAGAAACCCTATCTATACGTGGTTGCCATGAGTCAGAACCAACTCAACAGCACTTAACAACAAGTCAGACAATGATTTTCTAGTTAGGATCTCACACTCCACTCATGCTCTTCCTTCTTGCTGGTCCTGGGATCATCTGTTTCTGAAATGAAAGGTTGATGAACTACTCCCTTCTTTGAGTTACATGTCTTCTACGATTACAGGTGTGACGATCACAGTTAATCCTGCTAACGGTTACTCACAATGGAATCATAAAATGCTATCACCATCATCCCACAATCTTATTTCCCCTGGTCTGTCTGGATTAGAGTCAGTGGGGATTCTACGTTACTCCTCTCATTCTGAAACTAAGCACATTCATGAAAGCTTGTGCTTCATAGGATTTTAACTGACTAATCTCTTGGAAGCAGATCACCAGGACTTCCTTTCATGGTGACCCTCGGTGGACTCGAACAGCCACCATTTCAGCTAGCAGATGAACTCATTATTGGTTCCCATTACCCAGGGACTGATCTCTTTCAGAGGTGAACAGATAACAGGACTTTTGAGGCACGTCACAGAGGGCAGCATTTCATTTTCATTGCTGGCTGAAGTTTCCATTGAAAAGTTGAAGATTAATGGAACAAGTAAAAGTTAATAAGAAGAGAAGGCCAGGACTGTCCAGCATTTGTAAACAGTGTAAAGCTTTGTACTGATCAAATGGCTGCAGACAGGGAAAGCTAATACCAACGCAATAAAAAACAATGGCTAACCTTTCATTGTGTGTCTGGTGCGGAGCTTCTAGAACTTGATGAATGACTAGGTTGTGCCGGAGGTCACTGGGGAGTGTCTGGGCCTTTCATGTGGTTGGGACAGCTGTGGGCAATCTGTGGATGTGGATTACATGTGGATTCACATGTATATGTGAAGGCAGCAGAACAATTAGGAGGAGTCAGAAGAGATGAATATCAAGAACCAGTTTACATCCTGGGTGAAGTCTTTGTTAGAGCTGATTTCAACTTGACAGTTTTTTTTTCCTTTGATGTTTCCCTAGAATGAGATCATTTTGTCTCTGACTTGAGGTGTACATGTGCACAGTTAGGCCTTGTTTTACATTATTTCTGTCATGCTCAGGACTCCTGATGTGACACTGTAGGATAAACGAAGTCGGTTTAAACCACAAGGTCAGTGGTTCAAACTCCCCAGACGCTCCTCCGAAGCCCTATAGAGAGAGGGTCTCTGTGAGTCAGAAATGACTCAAAGGCAGTTAACAACCATGACAGGAGAGCTGGCCAGTGTGTTCTTTGCCTTGTCCTCTTTCAGAAAGGCTTAAAGATAGATGCTCAGTAGCTTGTCCAAGTTGACAGAGCTAAGAGGTGGCTGATTTGGGGTTTGAACACTGGTCTATCCATTTCCAAAGTTCACGCTGTACCCTTTGAAAGGAAACTATAGCTTTGGATGACTGTAAACTGTTTTACTTTTTTATACCAGGAGTTACTGCTCTTTTATTAGGGGCAGGCTGTGGATACAAGGTAAGGAGTATCTCTTGACTCTGAAATTTCTGAAGAGCCACATAGTGACCTGTGTTCACTTTCTTCTTTCAGATTAATATCTTCAACTGAGTTCCGAATCAATGCCATGAGCTTCCCTCCATTGTTTTTGAGAAGGAAATGCCCTCTGAACTTTGATAGGCATGCTAACAATTACCAGACCCCTCAATTTGTTATTCTTCTCTCAGAGTCCCATGTAAGTTTGCTTTGCAAATAGTTTCTTCATCGATATTAATAATCTGTTGACATAGTGCAAACATTGTGTTGGCCAAAATGACTTCGTGTCTATGAACTCATTTCATCCTCACGTTTCTATCGGAAGTCTTGTACGTGCTAAGTGCTGGCTTACATGTGCTAAACCGAACCAACTTCATTGTCATCAGGTCCGTTATGACTGATAACGACTCTACAGTGTTTCCAGGGCTGTGAATCTTACGCAAGCAGGCTGCCCCATATTTCTCCCTTGGAGCAACTGGCAGGCTTGAACCACCGACCTTTTGGTTAGCAGCCAACTGCTTTCACCACTGTGCAATCAGATGTGTTGTTGTTAAGTGCCATCAAGTCCGTTCCGACGTACTGTGATCCTGTATAGGGTTTCCAGGGAGTGGTTGGTGAGTTTGAACCACCTACCTGTAGCTCAAATTGTCCTTGCGGTCTCGTGCTTTATCCCACAGAAGCACACCGGGACCACCACCCGATGTAGGGGCTATTAAAGGACACATACACAGTTCTTCCCTCAAGAATTCAGTCCGACTCTGAAACTGAGCTTATGAAGTAGACCCAATATTGTTCTCTTTTATCTATGGTCATTTTCTTCAGCCTGGAGTCCTGCTGTGGCACTGTTGAATAAGCACCGGACTGCTATCCCCAGGGTTGCTAGTTCAGGTTCACCAGCGGCTCCTTGGAAATCCAGTATACAGAGTTGCTATGAGTTGGCGCTGACCACCAGCACCCCTTCCAGCATGTACTCACCTTCCACATCTTCCTTGTCGTCATCTGCGAACTTTCACTAACACTTCAGCTCTTCGTCATCTCCTTTTAAAATCGCCCACCATTACTGTTGTTGTTGTGAAGTACCGTCCAGTTGATTCCCACCCATAGCAACCCTGTTGTATAGGGTTTCCAAGGAGCAGCTGGTGAGCTTGAACCACTGACCTTACAGTTCAAACGACTTCGCAGTCTGACGCATTAACCCACAGCGCCACCCCAGGACTCCAAATTATTCCTGTAGATTTGTCTGTTTCTTTCTTCAAATCTATTAGCGTTTGCTTTATATATTTTGGAGCTCTTTCATTTGGGAGCATAGATATTTATTATGGTTATGTCATCTTGTTCAATTGTCCCTTTCATAACGAGACAATGTCCTCATCATCTACTTTTCTGCCAACATCGTATGCTTCCACGTTGGACTCATTCTTTAAGATCCGAAGTAAAGTCTCTTCTTCCCCACAGCAGCGCCAAGAATTGAAGGGCTTCTCGCTCCTCTAATGGTTTTTTTTGTATGTGTTGTCAGTATCTTCTGCGGGCATACCTGATTTGTTTGCACTTCACTTTGCTGACCTTCACAGATAATGGTTTCTTGCAGATTGAAGATTTGTTGGAACCTGGTGTTGATCAGGTCTCTTGGCACCATTTTTTCATCAGCGTGTGCTCACTTGTGACTCTGTGTCTCATGTTGGTCATTGTTAAAATAGTTTACATTTTCATTTATGCTATTGCACACTTAAGACTATGTTGTTGTTGTTGTTGCTAAGTGTTTGGAGTCAGTTCCGACTCAGAGCGACCTTAGCTAGAGTTTCCAAGGAGCAGCTGGTGCATTGGAACCACTGACCTTGTGTTTAGCAGCCCAGTGCTTATCCTACAGCATCAAACCAGGAGTTCAAATAGACAGTCGTTAAGTGCTGTCGAGTCAGTTCTGACTCATAGTGACCTTTATAGGGTTTCTGAGGATGAGTTGGTAAATTTGAACTGCCACCCTTGCAGTCTAGTGTTTATCCTACACACCAGGACTATTGTGGTTATGTGCCGTGGAGGTGGTTCCAACTCCTAGCGACCCCGTACAGGGTTTCCGAGGCTGTAAATCTTTACAGGAGCAGAAAGCCGTATCCTTCTCCCGCAGAACAGCTGGTAGTTTCTCCTGTGGAACAGTTAGTAGTTTCGAACTGCTGACCTTGAAGTCCGTAGCCCGATTCATAACCACTACGCAACCAGAGCTCCTTAGTTTAACACCCATTTTAAGAGCTAACTTACCTGTACTCTTCCAGGACCATCGGGTCTTTTTTACCTGGCACCTGGCCTGCCGTATGCAGTAGTTGTTATTGTACGGTGCCGTTGAGTTGGTTCTGACTCATAGCAGTCCTTTATAGGGTTTCCAAGCAGCACCTGGTCACTTTGAACCACCAACCTTATGGCTCAAACCAACCTTGAGGTTGAGCGCTTATCTACAGCGCCACACTAGGACTCCCTGTTGTGTTGTTACGTGCCATGGAGTTGGTGGAGTGGTTCCAACTCATAACTACCCTGTATAGGGTTTCTGAGGCTGTAAATCTTTATGGGAGCAGAAAGCGTTGTTCTCCTGCTGAACAGCTGGTAGTTTTGAACTGCCGACCTTGAGGTTAGCAGCCTGATTCGTATCTACTACACTACCAGAGCTCCTTAGGACTCCATATGTTGTTGTTGTTGTGAAGTGCCGTCGAGTCGGTTCTGACCCATAGCGACTCTGTATAGGGTTTCTGAGGAGCAGCTGGTGAGCTTGAACTGCTGACCTTGCAGTTCAAATGGCTTTGCAGTCTGGCGCATTAACCCACAGTGCCACACCAGGACATATAGCAGATGATTAATACTCATTTGTGGAATGAATCAATAATGTATAATAATCCATCACTCAGGGGTCTTAAAGAGTGTAGAATCAGTTACATTGGCTGCCTTTTTTTTTATCCTCCCCGCATTTCTCATGAAAGGATCGTTCTGACGCTCAGTGTGGTTATACACGTAAGTTTTCTTTTTCTTTCTCTTTCTTTCTTTTGTAGGTCATGGACACAGCTAGTGGAGGGTGGTATCTTTTGAAGAATGTTTATTTCACTTTCTGAAGATCTTTTTGTCTTTCCCAGCTGTGCTTCGCTGCTCTATATTCCCTTCCAACAACTTACCAGCTGGTGGCAGTGAGATGGGTAACAATACAGCTGTCAGGAACATCTTTAATAATGAAGGGTCAGACTGAGCCAGTTAAAGCACACAGCAACAGCGTTTATTATTACATCCAAGCTCAAGTCGTCTTGTTTTACCAGAATTCTCCTTGAGCAGCGAGGTCAAGATATCCATTAGTTTGCACTCTTGGCTGTTCTCTGAGCTTCTTTTCTTACTTGGCATTAACGAATGCCCTTTCAAATCAAGGTTTCATTAACATGTTTGGGAAAAGGAAAAGAAAAAAAAAAGAGACAAAATTGGTCTCAGCATTTCATGCCGAGTCGTACATTGTTGTTAAGTGCTGTCGAGTTGGTTCCAACCCTTAGTGATCTTGTTGGGGGTTTTCGAAGAGCAGCTGGTGGGCTTGAACTTCCGACCTTGCAGTTAGCAGTCCAGTGCTGATCCTAGAGTGCCATACCAAGACTACTTAGTCCCAAGAAATCCCTCTTATATAATACTCTGAGAGTTTCCAGTTCTCTCAAGATCATTTTGAGTTTTTACTTTAAACTTCGTTTGGGGCCTCAAGGGAAGTGAGTAGAATGAGGAATTATGGGTACCAGGCATGGTGTGGGACCCTTTCATAAATAATGACTTGTTTATTCACTGAAATTGCTGGACTCCTAATGGCTGGCACATGGTAACTTCTCCAAGAAAAACTTCAGCTCTCCTCTACAGTCTATGATTGCCTTTCTGTCTTCTTATCTCCCAGGAAAGGATGTTCCAAACTCTTAGGGTTTGTGATGATGGGATCATGGGAATATCTAATATCTTAAAGATGAGGAGCAATTCTACTGTTTTTATATATCTTTCTCCAAGTAGGTGGGGACTGTGAGCGTGGTAGTGTGTGCACTAGGTGTGGTCACCATTACTGGTGGGATATTCATGGAATGTTGGTTATGAATATTGTGCCCACATGACCTCCCTGGAGTGAGAGAGAAAGCCAGGTGGACACATGTCAGTAAATAGCTCGTAGACGTTTGTTTTGTTCATTGAGTCGGTTGGGACATACTTTTAAATATGGTAATTTTAAGGATGATAACAGTTGCTCTGGTAGCGTAGTGGTTACGAATCGGGCTGTGAACCACAAGGTCAGCAGTTCAAAACTATCAGATGCTCTGCGGGAGAAAGATGAGGCTTTCTGCTCCCATAAAGATTTACAGCCTTGGAAACCCTAGTTAGGGTCGCTATGGGTCGGAACCGACTCAACGGCAACTTAACAACAACAACAACAGTAGTTCTCTAGTAGCACTGTTTTATCAGCCCTGGACTGCTGACCACAAGGTTGGCGATTCAAACCCACCAGCTGCTCCTTGGAAATCATATAGGGTAGCTATGAGTCAGAACCACCTGGACAGCACTTAACAACAACAACCATAGTAGTACATATGCCTTGTGGATCATCTGACGTGTATAATCATTTATTGAATGAACATCAATTCATTGAATACCTATTGTCTTCCACTGTGTCTGGTGGAGTTTACAGACTTTCGGGGGAGACACGCAAGCTAATTCTAAATTATAATATATTATTATTTTTTCTTCCTCTTCATTTAAGTTTCATCAAGGAACTTCAAAGCAGAAATAAGAGGTTGAGACAGAGACGAGGGTCTAATCTACCCATCTGCTACCCGTAACATTCTGGTGCGTTTTGGGTTGGTCTTCTCTTTATGAATTGTGTGGGAGCGAATCTGTACCAGCATCTGGATTCCATTGTGTTTCATTTGATTTCAATTAATAGTCCATGTTAGGTTGTTGAACAAGGTAGACGTGTGAACGGTACCTCATGTGTTCCTGCTTCTCTACATCAGGGCAGGCAGTATTTCCAGAGAACCACCTTTCCCCTCTCAATTTACCCTCATTCCTCAAGCCCACAATCCCAGAAAAAATCCTGGCTCAGGCCCAGGGCACCTGGGACAGGCAACCTGGGGCCGGTAGCCCCCGCTGCACAAACACCCTCTCCCCACCATCCTGATCTCCTGATTGTGGCCCAGCCGTGGCTGTTTTCAGCTGAAATAGCATGAAAAATGAGTTCTTGTGGTGTTTTCAGTGTAAGTAGTGGAGATGCCACAGGAATGCACGCTCTCGAGGGATCTGCTTTCTGCCAGGGCTTGATATGACCTGGGAAGACCTTGAGTTCTGCCCCACCACCAACTCTATCTTGTAACGGGACAGGGCGGCTGGCAGGGCGCAAGGTCTGGGAACGTCCCCCAGGCTGTGAACTCCATCCAGGTGCTATCAGCCCAGAGCCCACTGAGGGTTAGCTCTAGGGCAGGGTGGGCAAACTTATTTTGTAAAAGGGCCAGATTACTGCTGTTGTTAAGTGCTGTCCAGTCAGTTCCGACTCAGTGACCCCGTATAGGATTTGCAAGGTGCAGAGAACTGGTGGGTTTGAACTGCCATCGTGCAGTTAGCAGTCCAGTGCTAATCCTACACCATCACACCAGTAGGCATCAGATAATTAATTACATGTTGCCTGAGTTCCACCTCTGTATCATTTTAATCATTCTGGAACAGTTTTTCTTTGCTTAAGGAACTTGGTTTCCAAATGGTATCTATACCTTTCATCTTTATCATGATGAAAATACTGAATGTAGAATGAGAAGAGGCTCAAAACCTTAAAATGACAAGAGAAAAAACTAGTTAGGGAAAGTGGGTGGAGGGGCTTCAGAACCCCAGCTCCTTGTCCTTACAGCCGGTCTGGGTGGCCCTTAAACCAGACAGGATGATTATCCCTCCAGCCCTTGTACTCTAAATTATTTACATTTCCCAGGCAGGGCACCAGGAGGAGAAGCAAGAAGGACCCCAGCCCCCTCCATAAGATCAGACTTGTCTCACATGTTCTGTGTGCCCCCCTTGCACCCCCAGCTGACCTGAGAGATCTTCTGGAACACAGAAAAGAGCACCATAGGGAAGTCAGCTTGAATCCCAGCTCTGTGATTTTGAGTAGGTTACTTTATTCAGACAGTTTTTCTTTTCCCTTCTGGAATACGGGCATGTCTTAAGAGTTGTTGTCAAAGACAAGCAGAGAAGCAGGAAATGATGAGCAGATGTACAGCAGCCTGTGTACCATAGAAGATCGTGGCATGTTTGCTATTTCCCACTCCTCTCTGCCTTACATATAAGAATGTGAGTTCTTCTGTTTCTGCTCCTTGAGGAAATACTTGGAGAGACTCTGGCTTTGTAGGAGCAGAAATGAGCGTTTCTCCACCTCTGCACCGATGACATTTTGTGCTGGCCAGCGCTGTGTTCTAGAGCTGCCCTGTGTTCAGCAGCATGGCTGGCTACCTGGCCTCACACCTCTTCCCCCCCCCCGCCCCCCAGAAGCCAGTAGCACCCACAGTTGTGACAACCAGTGCATCTGCAGACAATGCCAGATGTCTTGGGAGTGAAGATTCATAATCATCCCCAGCTGAGCACAGTGGATGAATGAACCAAAGCCCCTGTCTGGCAGGGCTGCGACACATAGGAGCCTGGCTTGGGAGTGAGTTCTGCAAGTGATCTCCTTTCTCCTTCATAAGGAAAAAGCGCTGTTCTGCCCCACTGCCCCACTGTCCTGCTGGACCTGGAATACATTTGAAATCCTGACTGGCTCCTGGGAAGCCGCACATGCCCTGTCTGGCCCCTCTCCAATCTGGCCTCTCAGGGCTCCACCCTGACCTTCCAGGCCTGGACCTCTCTGAGCTTCTTTGTCCTCCAGAACCTTGCAAGCTCCTTCCTGCCTCGGGGCACTTCCAGGTCCCTCTGTCTGTCTTCTCACATACCCGAGTCCTTTCTGGTGTCTGTTCTACTGTTCGGAGACGAACATTCACTTCCACGCCCCTGCCCTCCCACCCCCAGTCCATCAGTACACTCCAATTTCTTTTCCTTTTCCAGGATTTGTCAAACTAAAAGTCTGTTTTTTGTTGTTGTTTTTTAAATCTGTTTCCTAAATAAGACAGAAGAGGACTGGGGCCTCATGAAGTTTCCAGTCTTATGAATGCCTGCATTACTCCCATGTGGCCTAGTACTTAACACATGACAGATGATCAGTACATGATGGCTGAATGAATGAATGAATAAATGACTCTGATTTCCCCCCAATATTTCACAATGGTTTTAATAATCTCCCTAAAACCCAGAGACTTCTTGAGCGATTTAACACATTTTCCTTTTTGGTGTTGGTCAGTATTATAGATTCAGCAGACATGTTTCACCTGTAAATTTACTTAAAAAAACACACTTCACTGGCCTTAGAGTTTTAGCAAATTTACTTACTCTTTGTCATCTGTACTATGTGGGACGAGATCTGTGTGTGTGTGTGTTTGTACAAAATACATTCATGTATTTTGTATGTGCATGGGTATGTTTGATTGTATTAGCACTGAACAACTGGGCTGAAATTCCACTTTAGCCATAAAAGGAAAATTGAACAGTCATTAGGATACTATTTAAGATAATGTAGACTTCGTGTCACCTTGGCTGGACTAGGAGTGCCAGTGATTTGGTAGTTAGGTCATAATGATGAGATCTAATATGATCATGTAGTCATGAGCACAGTGATGTCATTACTTCCATGATGAGATCTGCTAAGAGCAGCCAATCAGTTGAAAGGATGTTTCCTTGGGGGTGTGGCCTTCTTCCCATCTATGTGGGCACTGTGGCAAAGCTGAGTTGCTTTTTGCTGGATCAGCATCCAACATCTGGCTCATCATCTGACCTCTGGTCCTTTGAACTTGGGGTGGTGGCCTGTTTGCCATATTGCCTGCTGACCCTAGGAGTCTGCAGCAGCCTGCCGCCTGACCTGCTGACCTTGGGTTCATTCCGCTCTGCAGCCAAAAGGCTGCCGTTTGATGGGTTGGTCTGGAGTTCACAGCTCCTGCAGCTATGGGAGTCAGGAGAAGCCTCCAGACTGACATCTGACCCACAGACTTGGAACTTGCCCACTTTTAACACTGTGTGGACCATTTCCTTGATATAAACCTCTGTGTTGTTGTTGTTAAGAGCTATCAAGTTGGTTCCGACTCACAGTGGCCCTATATAGGGTTTCTGAGGAGCAGCTGGTGAGATTGAACCATTAACCTTGTGGTTAGCAGTCTGATGCTTACTGCACAGCACCACACCAGGACTCCAAACCTCTCTGTGTAAATATATATATATATTATGGTTATGAATTGGGCTGTGAACCACAAGGTCAGCAGTTTGAAACTACCAGCTGCTCTGCGCGAGAAAGATGAGGCTTTCTGCTCCCGTAAAGATTTACAGCCTTGGAAACCCTGTTCAGGGTCGCTATAGGTTGGAACCGACTCGACGGCACTTAACAACAACCACATATATAAGCGTCATTAGGAGTCCTGGTGTAGCGCTGTGGGTTAATGTACCAGACTGCACAGCCGTTTGAACTGCAAGGCTGGCAGTTCAAGCTCACCAGCTACTCCTCGGAAACCCCATACAGGGTCACTATGGGTCGGAATGGATTCGATGGCACTTCACAAGAGCAAGCTTTATTGGTTATGCATCTCTAAAGAATGCCGCCTCAGACATCACCGCCACTGCTACTACCTGTAATAATAAATGTCTAAAGGAGCTCTGGTAGCGTAGTGGTTATGAATCGGGCTGCTAACCTCAGGGTCAGCAGTTCGAAACTACCAGCTGTTCAGCGGGAGAAAGATGAGGCTTTCTGCTCCCTAAAGGATTTACAGCCTCGGAAACCCTATGACTCCAGGGTACTTAACAACAACAACAATGTATGGAAATGTCACTCGGAGCCCTAAGGTGTGCCTGTTGCAAGCCATGGTCTTTTCACCCACCTCATATGCACATGAAAACTCTGGACTATGAATAAGGAACAACAGAAGATGAGGTGATGAATGGTGATGTTGGTGAAGAACACTGAATATACTGTGGACTGTCAGAAGAACAAACAAATCTGTCTTGGAAGAAATACAACCAGAATGCTCCTTAGAAGTTAGGATAGTGAGACTTTGGGTCGTTCACTTAGGTTTTTTTTTTTAATGTATACTTTTAACAGAGCTGACAAGAGGCTGATACACACCAAGGTTTCAGATCGCTGCTCCAGAGGAAAAGCCTGAAACTTTGCCTTTCAGGTCCCCTCCAACTCCTCTGTTTACTTGTGTGATCTTGGAGAAGTTAGGCTGAGCTGCCTCCGTAAAGTAGGTGCAGACGTATCCTCCCCACTGGACAGTCGTGAGGATAAATCACTGTGTTTTAAGCTCCCGGTAACTCTCAGGCATGTAATGCTGTCATTACACCTTCCTGTATGTCATTTCAATGATGACGTACAGCACATCCTGTCTGTCATTTCCATGAGCATTTTTACAGATTTCCAAGAAAAGAATCTCACTTCCTGTTATAGGTGATTGCTGTGAGGAATAGTATGCCTTTTGTATAGAGGAAGAAATTGAGCCTTACAAAGTCAAGTGCCTTGTCTGTCCAAGGATGACATAGGCCCATGGCTGTGGACTCTAGGGCTCAGCCTAGGGGTCCTGACTCACAGTGAGGACTTGGACCACTGATTCCACTTCCCCACTTGACTTGCTTGGCTCCACCCTGCCCTAATTCTAACTCAGTATTTGGTGGTGGTGGTGGTGGCCTTTGAGTAAATTTCAGCTCATAGTGACTCCTTGTGTGACAGAATATAACTGTTCCACACAGTTTTCTACGCGGTTGTCTTTGCAGGAGCCAACTGCTTGGTCTTTCTTCCAGGAGCCTCTGAGTGGGTTTGAACCACCACCCTTGGGTTAGCAGCCAAATCACCCAAACTCATCTACTGCCATTGAGTCCGTTTCAATCCTATAGGACAGAGAACTGCTTGTTAGGGTTTCTGTAAATCCTTATGGGAGCAGACAACTTCATCTTTCTAACTTGGAGCGACTGGTGGGTTTAAACCACCGACCCTGTGGTGAGCAGCCCAGTGCTTAACCCAGCACATCACCAGGGCTCCTGGTTTGTCAGCAGGACTCCTGTATTCAGCATTCACCTCCAGGTTTCTGTTCAAGGGTAACACAGAGAGGAAGCAAGCAGATTTCCACCAGAGCGTCATGACAGAGAAACCAATGCCAGGTTTCCCACAGGGCAGCCAGAGACGGGGCTTGCTGGGAGCATCCATCCTCTCTCAAATGAATGCAGGCAGTAGAGAGATCTGCACGCCTTTCTGTTCTGGGAGTGGGCATGATGGCAGGGTCACGGGTGGCTCCATTATCATAAACCCCTAATTTACTTTCACCTAATGCCAGCCTTTTGCCACCCACCTCGACATCCTTCCGGCTTCCCCTTCCATTGAAGGAAATGACTGCCAGCCAAGGGTCAGTCCGCTTCCAGGGATCTCCACTCAGATGCCTCTCTTCTCACGGGCCAATTAGGAGAAAGAGCTCAGAGGGTTTCCCCAAGCAGAGCTGATCACAGTCACTAATTGGGGTCTGTCAGGAAGCACGCAGATAGATGAATTGATGGAAGTGGGCAGCGCTTTCCTTGCATGATTGCATGAACTTGAAAGCTCTGTTCAGGACATTGTGGGCATTTTTTAACTAAATGCTTCTTTGACCCCAGACTTCCCTGTGAAAACACCCCACTGGTGATATGGGGGTGGCTAGCTGAGTAATGCAGGACAATGTGGCATGGGACCACACACGAGACCCAAACCCTTGCACATGGCATAGTGTGTACGCTGATGGCCCAACACGGACGAGTGTCTCCACATTTTCCTGATGATGCAGGCGGCTGCGTGGCAGAAACTCATCCCCTCATTTTACAGCTGGTACCATGAAGCCTGGACAGTGTGTCCCAGGTTATCATATTAAGATTTGTACAGAGTTGTGTAATCTGGAAAGTAGTACTGTTTCCTGTTTACCATAGACCCATTGACTCAGAGCCTAGGATTCCTCCTCTCCTTCCATTTGAGAGGCCAGTCCCTGGAGAAGGACATCAAGGTTAGTAAAGTAGAGGGTCAAGGAAAAAGAGGAAGACCCCCAAAGAGACAGCCTGATACAATAGCAGCAACACTGGGTTCAAAATAACAACAATTGTGAGGATGGTACAGAACTGGGCAGTGTTTCTGGTGGGCACAGGGTCCAAGCTGATGACCCCTAATAACAAGAGCAGCCCCTGCCCACATTTAGAATTTCCTTTGAGGTCTGTTTTATCGATTGATCCACAGTTTGAAGACTCAGCTGCATGTTCTAAGTACATTTCTTTGATGTCAATTTCCTGTCTCAAAAGTTCAGGTGGCAGCAAAGACCAGCTATTTCTAGAGAGCTTCCTGGTGATCCAGCCAGTAACTCAGCATGGCCTTTATCTTTTCCTCATCACTGGGTCGGCTTACTTTTGTTGATGTTTAACAAGCTTTCAAATATTTATCGAGTACTATATAATGGAGCTCTGGTAGCATAGTGGTTACGAATCGGGCTGTGAACCTTAGGGGCAGCAGTTCGAAACTACCAGCTATTCCACAGGAGAAAGATGACGCTTTCTGCTCCTGTAAAGATTTACAGCCTCGGAAACCCTGTACAGGGTCCCTATGACTTGGAGCCGACTCCATGGCACATAACAACAACAACATACTTTCAAGTAATATAACTTTCATTCATAATTCTTAGAGCCAGTTCGAGGATGAGATAGTGTCTCTAAGCTAAGAATTATGGTTGGTGTTCCACGGAGTCGATTCTGACTTATAGCTACCCTGAGGGTGTAAGTCTTCATGGGAGTGGAAAGCCTTATCTTTTTCTGCTGAATGGCTAGGAGTTTTGAACTTCTGACCTTGAGGTTAACAGCTCAACACGTAACCACTACGCTACCAGAGCTCCTAATAATTATTGTTTGTTGTTGTTGTTAAGTGCTGTGGAGTCGGTTCTGACCCATAGCGACCCTGAACAGGGTTTCCAAGGCTGTAAATCTTTGCGGGAGCAGAAAGCCTCATTTTCTCCCGCGGAACAGCTGGTAGTTTAGAACTGCTGACCTTGCAGTTCGCAGCCCAATTCGTAACCACTACGCTACCAGAGCTTCTAAGAATTATCGTTAGATGATGTCAAGTCGATTCAGACTCACAGTCATCCCACGTGACTGAGTAGGCCTGCCCCATAGAGTTTTCCTCCTCATTGGCAGGAGTCATGGTAGCGCAGTGGTTGGTGGTCTGTTGCTGTAAACATTTAGTCTTGGAAATCCAGTAGGGCAGTTGGTGCCCTGGTGCAGCACCCTGGTGCTTGTCCCAGGATAAGCACTGGTTTTCAAGGTTGGTTTGAACCACAAGGTCGGCGGTTTAGACTCACCAGCCACTCCTCGGAAACCCTATACAGGGTCGCTGGGAGTCTGAAACCGACTCGAAGGCGCTGAACAACAACAACTCTGTTTTACAGGGCTCCTGAGTCAGAACCAACACAATGGCAACTTTCCTTTTGTGTGTGTGTGTGTGTGTGTGTGTGTGTAAATATTTACTAGGGCCCAGTTGTGGTGCTGTAGGATAAGCACTAGCCTGTTAACCGCTGGTGGGTTCGAACCACTGACCTTTCACTCAGCAGCTGAGCGCCTAACCATTGTGTCACCCGGGCTTCTTAAGCGGAAATCGTAGGACTATGAAAAGTTGTTGATCTTTATACAGGTGTCTTCCCTCCATCCCCCCTTCCTGTAAAGGAGGCCTTCCGCTTCTTTGGAAACATAGTGAGTCAGTAAGTGAATCAGTAAATCCCCGAGCTCCTCTGAAAGGTGGTAGTTAGTGGTGGGTCCGACTCACAGCGACCCTGCATAGGGTTTCCAAGGCTTTCAATCTTGGCGGAAGCAGAAGTATCTTGTATTCTCACTGCTGAGTTAGCATTGCGCTTAGCAGCCCAACATATAAAACCCACTACCTACCGGTTGCTGTTAAGTGCCGTCGAGTCGGTTCCAATTCATAGCATCCCCTTGTAGGGTTTCTGAGGAGCGGCTGGTGAGTTTGAACCGCTGACCCTGGGGTTCTGAGGTAGCTGGTAAAATGGCCCTGATTGGAAAGCCCCAAGGAATGTGCTGGTTGCTGGGGTATGCTGTTTCTGTCGATGTCCACAAGGTGGCAACCTCTCCAAGGAAACTGAGATCCAAATGCTGTTACTTAATCATCTAGTATTATTTACATACTCATTGGACAACTCCTGTAGGCTTGGCATGGTACTGAATACTTAGCCTCTGCCTTCAAGGAGCTTACTAAATAATCTGACTTCAGAAGTCCCTTGAATGAGACCTTTTCTCCTGGTTCAATGAATCTGTATATTCCTGAGGTCTGAGTCCTTAAAAGGGAAAGTAGGGTTTAGGACAAGGAGGCCTGGTGGCGCAGTGGTGAAGCACTTGACTACTAAACAAAACAATGGTGGTTTGAACCTGCTCACTGGTTCCTTGGGAGAAAGACCGGGTGAACTGGTGCCGCAGGAAGATGGCTGCTATTGGTAGGTGCCATTGAGTTGGTTCCAACTCCTAGAAACCCTGTATACATTGTTGTTGTTGTGAAGTACCGTCGAGTTGGTTCTGACCCATAGCAACCCTGAACAGGATTTCCGAGGCTGTAAATCTTTATGGGAGCAGAAAGCCTCATCTTTCTCCTGCAAAACAGCTGGTAGTTTCGAACTGCTGACCTTGAGGCTTGCAGCCCGATTTGTAACCACTATGCTACCAGAGCTCCTTACCAAACATGAGATCCTTCTCCAGTGACTGGTCCCTCCTGACAATATGTCCGAAGTATGAGAGATGAAGTTTGGCCATCCTGGCCTCCAAGGAGCACTCTATACAGGATCACTATGCGTTAGACCCGACTCAGTGGCACACAACAACATTATGCACCAGGGGTTTTATATATAAGATTCTCACTGTGGATCTTTGGTGCAAACAGTTAAGAGCTCAACTGTTAGCTAAAAGGTTAGAGGTTCAAACTCACCTAGAAGTGCTTTTGAAGACAGGCAGGCCTGGTGACTTTCGTCTGAAAGGACACACCCTTGAAGACCCAGGGAGGAGTTCTACTCTGAACAGGTGGGGTCACCATGAGGTAGAATCCACTCAGGGGCAACTTACCAGAATAAACAATGAACCTGAGACAAAAGTGGTGGGCACCCGTCTTGGTTGGTAAGGAAACGTAACAAGTCTCTTACTCTTTGGAACTCCAGCTTCAACATAAGGCAGCACTCAAACCCTACCAACTGGACCCTGTAGTCTTCTCACTCAGCCTCACGACAGGAAACGCAGGGAGCACATTACTGCTCAGAGGTGGTCCCCAAAGAGAAGAAGCCACAAAAGTTTTCAGAGATGTCACGCGCGTAAGAACCAACTCAAAGGGAAATCACTGGACAATGAATTCCCCAAACAGACTGTAGTACATGAAACACATCCAAGAACCTGCCGTCACTATTGTGTGTGTGAGTGTATAGTTGTGACTAAATACAAAATATAAGAAGGACTCCTGCTGCTTCTGTAGGAGGCACTGGACTGCTAAAACCAAGGTCCACAGTTCAAGCCCACCAAGTGCTCGGTGTGAGAAGGATGAGGGTTTGTGTTCCCATACCCGTAAGCAATCTCGTGATAAACAAAGTAAAGACTGAAGTTGTCTAGGATTTCATTTTACTCAGATCCATAATCAGTGCTCATGGAAGCTGCAGTCAAGAAATCCAAGGATAGATTGCATTGGGAAAATCTGCTGCAAAAAACCTCTTTAAAGTATTAAAGATGGAAGATGTCACATTGAGGACTAAGGTGAACCTTTTTATGTCATTATCTTTACAATAACCTGTTATACATGCAAAAGCCGGACAATAAGTAAGGAACGTGGGGCAGGGGGGCTGATGCATTTGAATTATTGGCAAAGAATGTTAAAAGAACCACGGATTGGCTAGAAGAACAAAGAAATCTGTGTTGAAAGAAGGACAGCAGAATGCTTCTTAGAAGTGAGTAGAGGGAGGCTTCACCTCACATGTTTGGACATGTTGTCACGAGGGTCGAGTTCCTGGAAAAGGACATCATGCTTGGTAAAATAGAAGGTCAGCATAAAAGAGGAAGGTCCCCAATGAGATGGAGTGGGACAGTGGTTCAAACATCACAATTGTTTGTGTGAGGACGGCTCAGGGTTGGACAGTGGTCAGTGGTCATTCTGTGGTGGATAGAGTTGCTCTGAGTTGGAGCGGACTTGAAGGTACTTATCAATAATAGGATCTGAGGCGTCAGATTTTCACCTCTCAGGAACTCTTTTGGATATTTCGGGGGGAAGTGGGTGGTGTCCAGAATCCTACCACGCATCTGTCAGCTTGGTATACTGAGGTGGCTTGCAGTATGTTGTGATGTTGGAAACGATACCATCAGTATTGCAGATGCCAGTAAGGTCACCCATGGTGGACAGGTTTCAACAGAGCTTCCAGATCAAGAGAGACCAGGAAGAAAGGCCTGGTCGATCTACTGCTGAAAAAAAATCGGGCAGTGGAAACCTTATGAATAATAGTGGAATATTATCTAATGTATTGCCAAAAGATGAGTCCCTCAAGTTAGAAGGTATCTAGAACACTTTTTGAGGGTAAGCCAAAAAGTACTGTGACAATAACAGGATGTTGTTGTTGTTAGGTGGTCTCTGTTTAGTACCAACTCATAGTGATCTGACGCATAATAGAACGAAACACTGCCTGGTCTGGCGCCAACCTCACAATCATTGCTCTGCTTGAGCCCATGGCTACCCCTGTGCCAATTCGTTTTATTGGGTTTTCACTGACCCTCCACTTTACTAAGCATGTTGTCCTTCTCCAGGGGCTGATTTCTCCTCGTAATATGTTCAAAGTATGTGAGATGAAGTCAGGCCATCGTGGCTCCTAAGTAACGTTCTGGCTTGTAAGGAGCGTTCTGGCTCTTCTACTTCCAACCCAGATTTGTTCTTTTAGCTGTCTGATATCATAGAGCCCTGTATTCAACTGAAAGATCTAAATGTGAAGATACTGTTTCTCAACATATCCCCTATCTAAGTCTACACACTTGTGAAGGTGATGTTTCCATCTCTCTAACCCGTCCCCAAAGGATTCGGCATTCTTGAATTTATATCACATCAAAACAGTAATTTCAGCATTCTTGAGGGATTCAAATCTTGTTCCTTTTCAGCGTTCTTTGTGTTTGGGGAACCAAAAGCCTGACGGGGAAGATCAGGCTGTAGGGTCGATGGGGGATTGTCTCCCAATGACATTCTTGTAGGACAGCCTTCACTACCATGTCACAATAAGCATGTGCATTGTCGTGAAGCGGGGGAGGGGGACAACAGCACTTTGGCTCAATGGTCTGGGCCTTTTTCTTACAATGCAGTTGTCAGTTTTCTTAAAACTTCTTTCTAATAAACCCCCATGATCATCTCGTGTCCTTTGAAAGAATCTAGCAAGATGACCTTGTTGTTAAGCACTATGGACTCAGTTCTGACTCATAGCAAACTTTTATAAGGTTCTGAAGCTGTCATCTTTGTGGGAGTAGAAAGTCTCATCTTTTTCCCACAGAGAGGCCGTGGTTTTGAAATGCTGACCTTGTGGTTCGCAGCCTAGTGTGTGTCCTGCAGAGCCACCATAGTTCCCATGATCACATTGTTGTTGTTGTTAAGTGCCGTCGAGTTGATTCCAACCCAAAGCGACCCTGTCTAGGGTTTCCACGGAGCAGCTGGTAAGCTTGAACCGCCGACCTTGCAGTTCAAACGGCTTTGCAGTCTGGCGCATGAACCCACGCCGCCACATCACATAGGAGTCCCCAAAACACTTACTGCATCCTTCTGAGTGAATCACCCTACCTTCAATATAACTGGCTCAGCAGATCCCCTAGGAAGCCATAGTTTTGAGTGGATCTTTTTTGAAGGTATCCTAACCAGACAAACACAAATGTTTTACTGAGAGAACTTACCTGCAACCATCTGCTGATTGTAGAGATGTATTTAAACATGGCTTGTTTGGGATAAACCTTTATGCATGTGTGAAACAGAACATCAGTAGCAGTAGTTTTACTGTGAATTGAGTGAAGGTTTGTAGAGCGGATCATCAGTTTTACATTCAACAAATCTCAGTTTGTTTCATCTCAGTGATTACAATCCCCTCCATGCAACAAGGCTTATCCCACTTCCTCCCTGGGGAGTCTTATTTCCATTCCACCCACCTCCCCTCCCTTCTCAACTTTGTCCTTAAGTAAATGTTCTTCATTTGATCTTGAGTAGTTGACCGTTCCATGGTGAGCAGACCTTACTAATGTTGTTGTCCCTTCTGTATACCTGTCTACTGCTTGGTGGGTCACAAGGGTGAGTTCCTTTCCAGACCTGAAGAGTGGCCAAATACCATAGTCTCTGGTTCCTCCAGTCTCTTTCTGAACAATAAGCGAGTCTCTCTCTTTAGATCTATAGATAAAATTTTGAGTTTTGTTACATATCTTCTCCCACTCGTTCCGGCACCCTCTAATGTTGGTAGTGGTAGCTGGGCCACCATCTAGTTCTTCCGCTCTCAGAGTCATGGAGCCTGATGTTCATCCACTCAGTTAGTCCATTGTACTAGTTGATTCCAAGTGTCTTCAATTTTCATCACTCGTCTTTCTTCCACACATGGAAAGACCAATAGTTTCACCTTAAATGGTCGCGTGTGAGCTTTTACGATCCCAGATGCTCCCTACCAAAGTGGAGTGTAGAACATTACCTTTGTGGACTGTTAATACCACTTGACCATGGTGTCCCTTGAGACTATGGTCCTGGGCTCCCAGGTCCAGAAACTCATTGCCTTAAGATGTTTGATAATATCTAAGAAGCTTTCAACGCTTTGCCTACTGGATGCTCTATCACATTCATAGGTGTGTTTACAGTAAAGGTAAATGTTGTTGTTGATAAGTACTGTTGAGTCAGCTCTGACCCACAGCGACCTTGTGTAGCATTTCCGAGGAGCACCTGGTGAGTTTGAACCGCCAACCTTGTGATTCAAATCGACTTTGTGGTCCAGTGCTTATCCTACAGTGCCACACTAGGACTCCAAAGGTAAATACCCATGCACATATATCCTCTGTCAAACCCTTATATATTTGTAGGTCCACTCTCACGCTGCCTCTCACACCTGTTCAGCCTGTGCATGTATTTTCTTTGGTGAAGTGTGTGTTCATGTCCTTTGCCCATTTTTTAAGTTATGTTCTATATCTTTGTCTTGTAAAGGTGTTGTAGTTTTCCATAAATTTTAGAGATTAAGCTCTTGTTTGATATGTCCTAGTAAGAACACTTATTGACTTACATTGTACAGTTGAGGAAGAACTATCTCCTCAAAGTAGAATCCACCTTACCGATGTCCATGGAGTAAAGTTTTCAGGACCTTAATTTGCTGATGTGTCATAACTCAAAATGAGAAGAAATTGTTGAAAACATCCACTAATCTTTGGAATGTGTAATGTACAAAGGGTGTGTCTGTGTAACTGGGAAGACATCAAAACTGTAATGGAGCACACAAAAGATCAGTATCCTGACATGACTCGTATTGGCTATTTTGAATCTGACAATCATGTGGTTTATTATACCAGGGATGACAAATTGAAAAGACAGCGGTTTCTTAAGTAGAGAACTTCGAAAGAGAATTTGATCTGCACACACCATTTCATCATATAAAGCAAGGTACACCCCACAATTATGAGATGTTGTATAGGAGGCACTTCAAAACGTTTATGAAAGGAAAAAAAAGGGTGGGGGTTTCTATAAACTTTTTGAAGCTCTCTTGTGTTAATCCCATTCTATTAGCAAAGTTGTTTGAATTGCAAGGTCGGTGGTTCAAGCTCACCAGCGGCTCCTTGGAATCCCTATACAGGGTTGCTATGGGTTGGAATCTACTCGACGGCATTTCAAAACAACATTAGCTATCTCAAAACTCTTTCACTTATATGTTTTAAATTTTTTATTTAGTTGTTGTTGAGATTATACAGGGCAAAACACATCGATTTAGCTATTTCTATGTGGGCAATTCAGTGACAGTGCTGACATGCTTAGTTGTGCATCCCTTCTCGGCTTCCTTAATGCAAAAATGTGAAACACCAACTGTTCCTCCCATAGCACACTCTGCCCAACTGAGTTCTATAATCTGTTGGGAGCAACTGAGCCGAAGGTCCCTGACTTGGGGGTAGTTTAACCGAAGGAGTGATGCTGAACAGTTGTGGTCCAGAAACTCGGGCTGCTTCCAAGTCACGTTGTCCCCTGAGGAACTTACAGGGCTGCCTCAGGGGAAGGGAACTTGCAAGGTCTTTCCTTGTACTTAGCTATGTCTGCCTGCTCAGCTTGTGTAACATTCTAGCCGCTCTAATTGTATGTTCTAGCTAGCTACCACAAGTTAACATTTTTCTGATAAAGTTCTGCTTACTGCTGGCTCCTTCAGTACAACATGTTCTGTACTCCTTACCCACCCTCAAGCACCTCCCCTTGAGCTGTGTATAAAACGCTGCCTTGGTCTGTGCCGCAGTGTCTCCATCAGAGTGCTGCGTCCCACCTGGTCCCAACTTATTTTACTTGTGTCTTGTATCTTTCTTTTATTTCTCGTCTCCTGTCACCCCTACTCAGGTTTAAGCTCTCTGCGCTGGTCGCGGAGTATAACCGATTGTTGACTATGACAGTAATCTATTGCAATGGCCACACAGAACTGAAATACCATACCCACAGTTACGGGGTTTATTAGAGAAGGTAACAGGTTACATTACAGGCTCATCAAATGCTCAGGGCACAGTTGTTCCAGTCAGCTGCTGAGAAATGCCCACAGGGTACACTTCTCCACCTTCATTAAGCCTCAGCCTGAAGGCACTCAGCTCTAGCTCCATGGGTCAGCAAATCTAGCTCCCTAACACTTAAGTGCCTGGAGGAACTCTACTCTACAAGCACGCTTCCTGCCCAGAGTCCTTCAGCTTTACGTGTGCAGTGGGCAGGAAGCCCGTTGCTCTGTCTCTCGCTCTGGGTCTTGGTTCTGTTGATGGTGTTCCCCTGCCCCTCTTCTGATGTCACTGCTTCCTGTCTCTGGGTTGAGGAGTTTCAGTGTGCAGGGATTCCATCTTCCCGAGATGGTGTCTCTGGTCCATCTGGAGAACTCTTTGCTCTCCTCTGGATTGTTCTCTCCTCTATTTCCCACTGTGGGTCCTGGGCTACCACCGTAGTTACTGAAGTCTTATCCCAGCCTGGGTATCCCTCTGGTAGGAATATGTAACCACTCTCTAGTGGGTTATATATAGTTACTGTGATTCTCCTGGATGGCATAAACTGAGCTCAACAACTTACCCAAAGTTTGTCAGCTTAAATCTACCCATCAGTGAGTGCCATGGGCAAAGTTTCGATGGTCTACTTCTCTAACATTACAGCCATTGGCATGCAGTTTTGCTCTGAAACATGTGAGGTTGCCTAGAGTCCGAATCACTTCAAAAGCAATGGGCTTTCGGATTCTTCTTGCTATTAACATAATAGCTTACGCAGACACGATGTTAAACACTCAAACACAATTGTTTTATTTAATTCTTATGAGGAGACTTTCTAAGTCTACTACTATTATAATCCTTTTTCAGTGGAGCAGTAGAACTGGCTGGGAGGGTTTGAATAAGGCACTCAAGAGCAATTGACATACTGCATAGCAGAAGAGGGATTCAGACCTAGGTCCATCCAACTCCACATACCATCTCATATGAGATTGATGCCAAGGTCCGGGCTTCCTCACATCATTCATATACTTAACACTCCCTGGGACCATCATGCCTAGACATAGGTTAAGTCTGTCTGTCTCTCTCTCTCTCACAATTATGGGGTTTCTTAGGGAAGTTAGAAGGTTACAATTTGGGATCAGAAATGCCCAGGACACTGCTATTCCTGTTACCTGCTGATAAATGCCCCTAGGATACACCACTTGGGGCCATAAGCCTCAACCTGAAGGTGCTGAGCTCTAGCCCCATTGGTCAGCAAACCTAGCTGAGCCCACTTAAATGCCTGATGGTAACTCACTATACCAATGAGCTTCCTGCCCCAAATCGCTCAGCTTGACCTGCTCCATCAGCTGGGCAGCCTGCTACTCTATCCCATGATCTGGTTGTGGGTTTTACTGCTGCTCTGCCCCTCCTCCACTGCCACAGCTCTGTGTCCCTGGGTCCAGGAGGTTCAGTGAAGGGATCTCAGTGTCCAAATGACACGCTCTATTTCTGGCTCTTCTTACGTCATGGTAGTGAGATTCCCTTCTCCTTCTCCTGAGATGGTTCATTTGATATGCATGTTAGGTGCTCAAGTTTTTACAATTACAATTGACATCGCAAACATCTATAACTTAATCATGCCACCTTATCAGTACCTCCTCTCATTGTCTCTGACCCAGACCCAACGGGGCAGAAACGTTTGCGAGTTAGACTATGGCTGCTGTTGTTGTTAGTAGGAGACTTTGAGTCAGTACCAACTCATAGCATTGGAACAAAACACTGCCCAGGCTTGCGTCATCCTCATAATCACTGTCCCCATAGGCTAAGTCTTTAACCTCTGTCCGTAGATCTCCAGGTTTCTTCAATGTGAGTAGCACCCCCAGGTTCTCTCTAGCCACTGTTCTTTTTCAATGAAGTGCAAGTTTGCGCCCTACGAGCTATGGGCTTGGATCCATCGGCTCACATTCAAGGTGATAATCTGTCAGGGTCAAGAGCAAGAAGAAAAGGGGAAATCAGAGGGATTAGCACATTGGTGTTTTCGTTCCCACTGGAGATGAGCCATCCTTGTGAATGATAAAGTTTGCATCGCTCAGCTCACTTAGCAGGCTAGCAGCTCAGTCCTACAGACGGCCAGTGTTTATTTGCACAGATGCAGCAGAGGAAAACATATTTCTTCGAGGTCATGTTAGCCCAGCTGATGGGCTGATACGAGAAGAGCCGCACCATCTGCCAAAGCCTGAGTACTTTAGGGATCACCGTTAACCACATTTATGATAATATCTGAGGAAATGGGCCGTTTTGATTTCTCCATCCATTCAAGCTCAGTATTTAGATTGTAAAGCAAACATAAGCCCCCTTTCCTGTCTGGACCCTCCCTCTACAGCTCTGTTCCTTCCACTGTGCTTGTCCTTCCCAGAACACATGCAGATTTGAGTTGTTTATGTCTGCTGAGACATGGGACTTCATCACGATGGCGTACAAGATCCCATCTGATGAAGTAGGCTCATGAGGCGCACCGTGCAACTGAGCAAAGAGGAAGTCTCGGCAAATGTGAAGCAGTGATGCTGAGAAGCAGTTGGCCCCAGGGCTCATTCCTTCAGAAATAGAGTTCAGATCTATCTCTCCCACAGTCTTTGGAAACAAACAAGGGCACCCAAACAGTCTCTCTTACGCTTCCGTGCCTGTGGATGGGGTGGGCAAGGCAGTGAGGGGTTAGGTCTTCGGTATATGGGATGCTTCCCTCTGAGGCTGACAAAGAAGGAATTACATTGCATTGAGAAGCAGGAGACCTGGGTTCTTACCCTGACACCTCTACCTCTTGACTGTGTGATCTTGCCAATCTCCTATCTTCTCTGAACCTCAGTGAGTATATGTGAGGTGGGCAGAATGGTCTGCTGAATGCAAATGATTTAACTACTGCCGAGGGGACAGGTTTCAGCAGAGCTTCCAGACAGAGTAGGAAGAAGAAGATACAGATGACTTCCAAATGTTCAGCCACTGAAGAACTAGAACTCTGATGACCAGCAGTGGAACATTGTTAGCTATAGTGCCAGACAATGAAAACATTGTGAATAGCATAAGAACATTGTCAGACATAGTGTTGGAAGATGAGTCCAGGACACACACAAAATATGACTGAAGAAGAGCTGCCTCCTCAAAGTAGAGTTAATTTTTAGCTTAATGATGTGAATGGAACAAAGTTTTTGGAACCATCACTTGCTGGTAGGGCACAACTCAAAATGAGGTGAAACAGCCGTTAGCTGTCCATTAATCATTAATGTGGATTGTATGAAGTATGAATCTAGGAAAATTGGAAGTTGTCAGAAATGAAATGGAATTCATGAAGATTGATATCCAAGGCATTTGTGGTATTCTCAGTAACCTCATATGCAAGCGAAAGTTGGACAGTGAATAAGGAAGATCATAGAAGAATTGATGCATTTGAGTTCTAGTGTTGGAGGAGAATATTGAAAGTACCACGGGCTGCCAAAAGAACCAACAGATCTGTTTTGGAAGAAGTGCAGCCAGAGTGCTCCTTGGAGGCCAGGATGGCCAAACTTCGTCTCTCATTTTTCAGACATATTGTCAGGAGAGACCAGTCACTGGAGAGGGATATCATATTTGGTAAGGTGGAGGGTGAGAGAAAAAGAGAAAGACCCCCAGCAAGATGGATTGGCCAAGTGACAGCATCAATGGGCTCAAGCGTGGCAACAATTGTGAGGTTGGCCCAGGACTGGGCAATGTTGTGTTATGTTGTGCATAGGGTCACTATGAGTCAGTATTGACTTGATGGCACCTAACAACAACAACAACAGTGAACTGAAATGGACTGGAATTGGCCATTTTGATTCAGACAGTCATTTTGTTTACTATTCAGGAATGACAACTTTAAGAGGCAGTCGTTCAGACAGAACAAGTGGACACTGAATGGTTTGGAGTAAGGAAAGGTGTGCACCAGCATTGTATCCTTTCACCGTATTTATTCAGTCTGTATGCTGAGAAAATTAGCCTATCAGTTGGATTATATGAAGAAGAATATGGCATACAAATTAAAGGAAGACTCATTCACAACCTGCTATATACAGATGATACAACCTTGCTTACTGGAAGCAAAGAATATTTGAAATACTGATGAAGATCAAAGACCACAGCCTTCAGTATGGATTGCACTTCAGTGTAAAGAAAACAAAATTCCTCACAACTGGAACAATAAATAACATCATGGAAAACAGAGAAAAGATTGAAATTGTCTAAGATTTCAATTTGCTTGGATCCATAATCAACAGACCCTCATGGAAACATCAGTCAAGAAATCAAATGGTGGACATATTGGATTAGGCAAATCTGTTACAAAGACCTCTTTAAAGAGTTAAAGCAAAGATACCATGTTGAGGACGAAGGACAGATTGCACAGTATTGTCTTCACTGAGAAAAGTAAGAAACTGAATAAGATAAATTAAGCACACACACATATATGCATGTTGTTGTTGTTAAGTGCTGTCGAGGTAGCCCTGACTCATAGCAAGCAACCTTGTATAGGGTTTCTGAGGCTGTAAAATTTTTGCAGGATCAGAAAGTTTAATCTTTCTTCCACAAAGTGGTTGGTGGGCCCAAGTGGGCACCAGTCCAGTACTTATCCTACAGAGCCACCATGATCCCTGGTACATATATGGACACATACATAAAATACATCATTTACAAGGTGACACACATATTAAAAGGCACATATCAAATAGTTTACAATGAGGTACCTGGAGGAGAAGAAAGCAGTATGAATCATGGGTGAAAGGAGAAGAAAAGTAAATTAAAAAGATGAGAACCCTACATGATCTAAAGAGGAAAGCAAGCCATGGATTAAGGAGTATGATTAAACATAGTCCTTCCTTTTCCTAATTCAGGTGCGGTGCTGCGGATTAATGCGCTGGACTGCTAAGTCAGTTTGAACTGTAAAGTTGGCAGTTCAGGCTCACCAGCCGTTCCTTAAAAACCCTATAGAGGGTCGCTATGAGTTGGAACTGACGCCACAGCACTTAACAACAACAATTCAGGTGCAGGTATTTGAGGAGCAGGACTTTTTAGTTCCTGTGGATCTCAATGACTTGCATCATCTGGAGGACAGTCTGAATCAGTGAAAAGTCTGCATTCTGGAACCCAAAGGACAGTAGCCTTCTATATAAACCTATGCCCTATGCTAGGCTTAGATCTATGTGGTTGGAGTAATCTTGGTTTCTTTCCTGGAACAGCTCTAGAACCTGGGGCGGTGCTTGGTGGTTATGTGCCGTGGAGTCGGTTCCGACTCATAGCGACCCTGCACAGGGTTTCCCAGGCTGTAAATCTTTAGAGGAGCAGAAAGCCTCATCTTTCTCCCATGGAACCGCTGGTAGTTTCAAACTGCTGACCTTGAGGTTAGGAGTCCAATTCATAACCACTACGCTAGGCATTCTGGAAATAGTTCTGGGGTGTTTATATGAGAGGCTGAGCAAGCCGGTGAGGGAGTGAGTGTTCTGACTCAAGTCAGAGCTAAGAAGCAGGGTACTAGTGTCAGGTATGTTTGGCTGGTGTGCTACTACAGGATTACACCCTGGACTACAAGGTCAGTTTGAATTGCAAGGTCAGAGGTTCAAACCCACCAACTGTTCCTTGGAAATCATATATAGGGTCGCTATGGGTTGAATCATATACAGGGTCACTATGGGTTGAATCATATACAGGGTCACTATGGGTTGAAATTAACTTTACGGCATTTCACAACAAGAAGCATAGCCCTTGCTAACCACTTGCTGGGTGTCTGGCACAGAGGTTTGTGCTGTTGGGAGTGAAAAAAAGACCAGAAGAAAGACAGACAGAAAAGAGGAAGGAAGGAAGAAAGAGAGAAGGGAGGAGAGAGAGAAAAGAAAAAAAAGAAAGAAAAAGGGGAAGGAAAAGAAAGATAAAGCTGTTACATGTCTTCAAGTGGTCCTGTAAAATATAAATCAAAGACATCTTCTCCACAGGAAACCGCAGGGACCAAAGCCTCTGATTAAGAACAAAGTGGTCAATGCTGAAGTAGGGATAACAAAGAACATGCTAGAACTTAAGTACAGTCCTTAACCGTACCAGCTGTTTCAAGTGCTCACCTGGAGTATTTGAATTACTGTTCACCTCAAGGAAATCCTCTCACTTTTGACCATCTGGCTTTGAAGACTAGAGCCGATGGCTTTGGAAGAACAACAGAGGCTCTTTCAGAGTGAGAGCTGTGAGGGAAACACTCAGTATGTGTAGCAGTCAGGAAGCCGTTGGCTGTTTTTGAGAAAACTTGCAGCCTGTCCCCCTGATCCTTCCTGAAGGCGATGCAGCTAAGTTAGGAGGGGCAGAGGGGCATGGTGGCCCAGGGCTTGGCCATGCTGGCCTGCTTCTTCTCTCCTGACTCCTAACAAGTATGCCTTTGTCAGGCAGCTCTGATGAGCCCCGCTGCCTGGTAAGTTTTCCTTTTGGAAAGAATTGGGGGAAGTTGGCGGGCTTTTAGATAAGGAGACAGCTCCATTACCTCGGGCCCCAGCCCTTGGCAGGTCCTCTCCAGGATTTCCCTGGCCATCTGAGCATCACAGGGAGAGGAGAGGTCAGACTGGGCTGCGTGGTAAACTTTGGGATCTCCGAGGCAACTATGGTGCGAAAAGGAAGAAGTTCCCTGGTAGCCAGCCAAGATCTGAACACAGACGCTCCTTGCATTGGGAGAATGCATTACTGTGAAGAAACCTCAGGGGGCTCCTTTCTCCTGCTCACATCTGCTGAGCACCCAGGAAAGACAAGGCCTCGGTGAGAAGCGGGTGGAAGATTTTTAAAACAGGCAGAACACCGGTCTCCATTTTTTTCTCCCACTTGTTAAAATTGGCTTTCCCTCAAAATCTTGATTTTTACATTTCTCTAGTTCATTTTTTCTACCTCCTTTCCTCAAGAGTTCTCTGCTTTCATTATTCAAAGTCAGCGGTTCTTATTTGGGACAATCTTCACCACCCCATGAGAGGACACCTGAATATAATTCGGGTTGTCATAATGGAGAAGAGCTATGCTCAGGTGCCAAAATAAAGGTTGGGAGTTCAAGTTCCCTGCAGGGCCCCTCATAAGAAAAACCCAGCCATCTACTTCTGAAAAGGCGGCCATAGACAAACCTACAGAGTACAGTTCTCCCCGGACACACATGGGTTTGCCAAGAACTGGAACCGATTCAATAGTTCTGTGTTTTTACTGTCATTTTATAGGATCAGCACTGGACTGCTAACTGCAAAGATGACAGTTCAAACCCACCAGCTGCTCCTTGGAAACCCTATATGGGGTCAGTATGGGTCCTAACCTACAATGCACAGGACAGCTCAGCCCCATACCCTGACACAAAATAATGACACACAAACTGTGAATAGTGCTGACCACGCCCTGTTCTAAGTCTCCTAATTTCGGTGTGGCCCTTCCTTCCTGATCTTCATTTCTTCATCCAGTCTAGCTTTTCTTCAAGGTTCCAGATCCCTTTTTTATTATCTTATGTAAGTTTAGCTTGATGGCTTGGAGCAGAAGCATGTTGAGTTTAAAGCATGGTGAGGCATCAAAAAGATCTATAGAAAAGGATGTCGGTGGTAACAGGGATAAAGATCGTAACTCTCTCCATTGCCATCAAGTCACTTCTGACTCATAGTGTCCTTTCGGTCCCCATGGCACTTTCAAGGCTGTCATCTTTACTGTCTCACGAATCAACTCATGATATTGAGTCTGGTTTTAGAATCTTCTGGAGGCAGATTACAGCATCTTTCTCCCATGGAGCGGCTGATGGACTTAACCCACCAGCCTTTTGGTTAGCAGTCAAGTGCTTAGCCACTGCATCACCAGGGCTCCTTTGATCACAACTGATGATATATTAACGTGCCATAGCGTTCCTGAGGAGCAACTGGTGGGTTTGACTGCTGACTTGTGGTTCACAGTCCAGTGATCCTACAGTACCACACCAGAAGTCCAATGGGCTCTCAGTTTTTGGGAGAATTAATAAGTATTCACAATACCTTTGTCTAGTTCACCCTCAAAACAAATCTAGGAATGAGGTACTAATAGTGTCCTCTTCATCTCCCCCTTCTTTTTGTTTTTAACAGTTGAGGAAACTAAGTCAAAGTGAAAATAAAATCCTGCCCAAGGTCCTAGTGTGGTGAAGCTGCATTTTCAAATCACGTTTAGTCAAAACTGTCTCTACCTTTGTGTTGTTGTTGTTAAGTTCTGGTGAGTCAATTCTGACCCATAGCAACCCTGTATAGAGTTTCCAAGGAGCAGCTGGTGAGCTTGAACCGCTGACCTTGCGGTTCAAACAGCTTTGCAATGTGGCGCATTAACCCACAGCGCTACTCCAGGATCTCCCTTTTGTTGGTATCATTCTACCATCAAATCAGCGTTTCCTATCCCCAGCTCATCCAATGTTTCTCTTACCTGGAAAGACTGCTGCTCACTCATGCACATCCTGGTCTTCAGCACCCTTGGAAGCGGAAGTCTTATGATTCAGGAACTTTGCCTTGTCAGTGCCTACCAGTCCTCCCACATCTCTTCCCGCCATGGGATGTGCAATGGGCCTTCATAAATTCATGGAGAAATTTCATGATCTTTTCATCCCATTTGTCCATGGGCTTTTTGAAGCCATGGTTTGCAAGCATTTTAACGTGAGAAGTTCCTTTGAGGCCACAGGCCAGGAGACTCCAGGAGTTCATGGAGGGGTCTGGAGCTTTGGGAATAAGCATTCTGGAACCTCTGATGGTGAGACCTGGGTGGGTGTGTGATTTAGAAGCTGCACAGGTGAGCCTGAGGTACACGTGGCTGGTCTTCTTAGCAGTTTGCAGATGGAGAGACTGAGGTTCTGAGAGGGAAGGAAGCTGGGAACAGCCCCCCAGTTTCTTGATCATCATTCCAGTTCCCAGCTCCCCCCCCCCCCCATGATGCCTCTTTATTTCTGTGTCTCTCCCTTTGCCCCAGGTGGAGGGGAAGCTAAATAAACAATTCTTGACTGAGCGATACCAAAGAATCCTTCAGCAAAAACATTTTTGTCATATTTGTCTCCTTTTTGTCTCCCCCCTCTGCCCCACCCTTCCAGTTCCAGCATTCTTTCAGGTAATGATATTTAGTTTCCTAGCTTGTCATTTAAAATGTCATTCTTTTCATTTTCTCCTGAATTTTAAGCTAACCTCTTTCTCTCCTGATGACTGAAAACATTGTGGGGTTTGTTTTTTTTAAGTCCTTTTGAAATCTTTCAGATTCCTGAGGTGAATTAGCATGCAATAAAAGCAAGTCCCGTTTATCAGTTGTTTTCTACACATCAGGAGTTGAGCTTTGTTATTTTACATGCACAATTTCTGTTTCCTGCAGAGAACCCGAAGACCCAGGTTTCCTATGTGTTGGCGGCACGATGTAGGTTCACTGGCTTGCTTAAAGTTACACGCAGTGATTACAAACAGCATGATGACCAAGCCACACCCAGTCTCGCTCTAAGACCGAAATCTGACCTGTTAAGTTACACTGGTGGCCACCAAGTCTGTGTACTTGTGTTTTGATTCTAACCTTAGATTTGTGTGTGTGTGTGTGTGTGTGTTCTATTTTTGGACCTTTTCATTGTGAATTGAGTGAAGGTTTACAAGCAGATCATCAGCTTTACATTCAACAAATCAGACACTTGGTTTCACCTCCATGATTGCAGTCCCCTCCGTGCGACAACAATTGTTTGACTTCTTCCATGTGGTTCTTATATTCATTCTACCCTCCTTCCCAATCTTTCAGGATTTGGCCCTGGGTAAATGTTCCCCTTTTCATCTTGAACGGGTGACTGTTCTGTGGTGAACAGACCTTACTAGTGTTGTTGCCCCCCTCCCCCAATATACCTAACTAGAGTCCTGATGTGGCAACGGTAGGATAAGCACTGGACTACAAGGTAGGTTTGAACTACAAGGTTGGCAGTTCAAACCCACCAGGTGCTCCTTGGAAGCTCTGTACAGGGTCCCTATGGGTCAGAACTGACTTGATGGCACTTAACACCACCAACAACAACATATACCTAGCTGCTGTTTGGTTTAAAATGGGTCATAAGAGTGAGTCCTGTTCTAGAACTGAAGGGTGGCCAAGGGTCATAGTCTCAGGTTCTTCTAGGCTCTTTTTGCCCAGTAAGTCCAGTCTTTTAGATGATTTTGAGTTCTGTTCCACACTGTCTCCCACTCTATCCAGAGCCTTCTAATGTGATCCCTTTCAGAGCAGTTGCTAGTGGGAGTCGGGCACCATCTAGTTCTTCTGGTCTCAGAGTTGTGGAGACTGATGATCACATATCCCATGAGTCCATTGGACTAGTTGATGCCAAGCAGCTTCAATTTTCATCACTCTTCTTTCTTCCGCACATGGAGAGATCAATCTTTAACTTCAGTTTTAATGTTGGTAGTAAATGTTCTAGGACCCTGGTGTGTCATGGTAGGATAAAGCACTGGACTGCAAAGTCAGTTTGAACCACAAGGTGAGTAGTTCAAACTCCACTCCTTGGAAACCCTTACAAGTCGCGATAAGTCAGAACTGACATGAGAGCACTTAATAATAACAGTGAATTCTCTAAAGAATGTTTGTTTTTCTGAAACAGAGTAAGTGTGCTGGTCAAGGAACAGCCATGCCTCAGACTTCAAAATACAGATGAATCGCAGAGAGACTGCGGCTTCAGTTCCAGACCACCCTAATAAAGCGAGTCACACAGGTTGTTGATTTCTTGGTGGTGGTGGTGGTTATGTGCCGTGGAGTCGGTTCCGACTCATAGCAACCCTGTACAGGATTTCCGAGGCTGTATATCTTTACGGGAGCAGAACTCCTCATCTTTCTCCCATGAAACAGCTGGTAGTTTCGAACTGCTGACCTTGCGGTTCACAGCCCGATTTGTAACCATTAAGCTACCAGAGCTCCATTGATTTCTTAGTACATATAAAATGGGAGAAAGATGAAACTTTCTGCTCCTGTAAAGATTTACAGCCTCAGAAACCTGAAATGGGGCCTCTGTGAGCTGGAATCAACTTGAGGATACATAACAACAACAACAGGCCATATAAAAGAGATGTTTACACTGTGTTGTATCCTATTAAGGGCACAATAACATGATGAAGAAGTTTGAATTATTGTGAGCATGTCCAACATGGGACAGAGAACACATAGAGTTGGAAAAATGGTGCCTATAGACTCACTTGACACAGGGCTTGTCACAACCTTGTAAAAAATTTGTGAAAAACATAGTCTCTAAAGAATGCTATAAAGCAAACACAATAAAGTAAGGTGTGCCCGCAGAAGCCAAGGGGACTGGGTGTCGTACTATTCTACCAGCAGATAGGGTTCTCTTGCTGTACAGACAGGCAAGGTTAAAAGATCTTTAAAATTAGAGATTCAAATCCTATTCAAGGAGGGTCTTGCTCTCTTTTCCCATGTTCATCGCCACTTCCCCTTCCAGTACACACACACATACAGGTACACACTCAAGCTAATTTTTCCACTGAAATTCTTGTAGATGCTGAATCCTGTCACATTCTCTGGATCTGAATTTTTTCACAGACACCTTCAGTTGCCCACTTTTCCTTCTGGGGGCCAGGGGAAGTCTGCGTCCACTTTCACAGAGGAGGGAACTTCCTGACGTGTAATTCAAACTCTCCTTGTGTCTGCCCCAGAGACTCAGACAGTCTGACCTCCAGGGGAGGTGACAAGAAGTGCGAGTTTCCCAAGGACGCGTGCTCTTGTCCAAAAACAATACTCTTACTTATGACCCCGGTTGATGATAAAGATGGAAATAATTCATTAACACTCAAGCAGACGTGCTTAGGACAACTGAGGCAACCCTGGGGGCATTTCAGAGTCAACTTGGCTCTCACAGAAAGACTTCACAAGTCTGTTGTCAGTCTCCTGAATTACAAGTCATCCTTTGAACAGAGCAGTATCAGAAGCCGACACTTGGCTGGTGAACAGGGACACATCTAGAAAAGAAAGAGAAAAAGTCTATTAACATTTCAGCTAAGAGAAGGTCACATTCTGTGCCTCAGGTCATGTAACAAGCTAGAAGGGTCCTCAGATTAGGATCCAGGCTGCCAATGAGTAGCAAGACCTATATTTGAATGCAAATTTAAACCATTCTGTTCCCCCTCACTTGTTAATTCAGTATTTAATAAGTGTGTACTATATGCTAACAGGAGCTCTGGTAGCGTAGTGGTTACGAATCGGGCTGCGAACCTTAAAGTCAGCGGTTCGAAACTACCAGCCGCTCCGTGGGAGAAAGATGAGGCTTTCTACTCCCGTAAGGATTTACACCCTCGGAAACCCTGTAAAGGTCGCTATGGGTCGGAACCGACTCGACGGCACTTAACAACAACAACAACATATATGCTTACTATATGATAACGAGCAGGATCTTGGTGTGGGTGGTAGGATAAGCACTGTAGTTTAGGCTAGAAACTGCAGGGCTGGTGGTTCAAACTCACCAGCCGCTTCTCGGAAAACAGCGTTGCTATGAGTCAGAACCGATTCGACGACACCTAACAGCTACAACAACGGCATCGTATGTTAGCTGCTTGTCCCTGGCAAAGGAAATCATGCTTGGTAAAGTGGAGGATTAGCAAATGACAGGAAGACCCTCAGTGAGATAGATTGGTCGGCTGCAACAAATGTGAAGGTGGCACACGTCTGGGTTGTTTTGTTCTGTTGTCCAGAGGCTCCCTATGAATCAGAACAACAGCCATCAACCAAACTATCCGAACCCATACCAACGACAAGATTCCAACTCATAATAAAGTGACAGGGAGAGTGTTGTTGTTGTTAGGTGCCATCGAGTTGGTACCGACCCATAGCGACCTTATGTACAGCAGAACAAAACACTGCCCGATCCTGGGCCAACCTCACTATGGTTGCCACGCTTGAGTCCATCGAAGCTGCCACTTGGCCAATCCATCTCGTTGGGGGTCTTCCTCTTTTCCTCTGACCCTCCACCTTACCAAACTGACCATATAGATTTTCCCAGGCTGTCATCTTCAGGAAAGCACACTGCCGTACCTATCTCCTGGAAAGGCTGGAGGGTTCGAACAGCTGAGTGCTTAACCATTGTGCCCCGGGGACCCATTGTGCTAGGGATACAACAGTGGGAAAAATGACAGTGATCCTGCCTTTATGAAGCATCGTTTGTTGTTGTTAAGTGCCGTCGAGTCGATTCCAACTCAGCAACCCTGTGTAGGGTTTCCAAGGAGCAACTAGTGAGTTTGAACCATCAACTTTGCAGTTCAAACTGACCTTGAGGTTGAGTGCTTGTCCTATGGTTAGGAGAAGACAGACGGTGCCCAAGATAAATAGTGGAAGTATGACATACATTTTATGAGATGTGCTAAGGGAAAACAAACAAAACAAAAACTCGAGCCGAGACAGGATTGGAGGCGTATTGTTGTGAGTTGGGAGATGGCAGCTTCAAGGGAAGAGTAGCTTAAAGCCTAGAAGTGGAGGAGAGCGTCAAGTCTGAGGATATCGTTGTTAATTGCCTTTTAGCCGTCTCCCAACAGCCCCAGGTACAACAGAACATACCTGTCCTGCCCATCGTCACAGTCATTGGCCAGCTTGAACCCATTGGTACAGCCTCTGTGTATGTTGTGGCCATTGCTGAGCTCTGGTTGCAGCCACTGTGCCCTCACCCTAAGTGACTCATCTTCCAACCCTGCATCAGATCCCTAAGGGTTTCACTGGCTAATTTTCAGATGTCAAATACCAGATCTTTCCTCATAGTCTGTCCACTGAAACCTGTCTGCCATGGGTGACCCTGTTGGTTATTTGAAATACCGGTGGTACAGCTTCGAGTGTTACAGCCACACGAATATATCGCCTGACAAATTGAGAAGCAGATGGTGGGTTGATAGTTGGGTAAGTGCATGTCTGGTAGAACCCCGAGTGCAAAGACGGACCATGGCTGACTTGGCTAAATTGTTTTGTCTTCCTAAAAGAAAATTGTTGGCTCATTGTCCGTTCATTCATTCAGCAAAAGACTGTGAAGCTGTACCCAGTACCTGAAGTTATGAATGGAGCATGTTAAGAATGTTACATGCTACAATGAATTATCCAATTGAGAAATATCAGATTGGGGGGATTGTGAGTTATTGAATGAGTAGTTACTAGATACCTGCCCAGTGAGGCAGACAATACAGATTGCAGTGTATACAAATCAGTGGTGGACCACCTGCTAGAGGTATTTTGAGGACAAAAGTAGTAAAGAAACAAGACAACAACATGACTATTTTTAAGGGAGCTTCTGATTGAATTAGACACCCCAGAATATGTTCAGATATGACCCACACACCACAGAAGATGTAGGGCTGGTCATTCCCTTTCTGGGCAGCAGTGTGTACCCACTCTCCTTCAGTGTTGGGCAAAGACACAAGGAGGAAATGGAAGGAAGTCTTCTGTAATGCAGCCCAAAGCAGAAGTTGGTGCCCAGTCACTTTATGAGACATATCTGATGATTTTACAGACTTTTGATGGTGAGGTCACTTAGGGGTGTGTCTGGAGCTCATCTCCAGAGTGGGACTCCGATGCTACGTCAGTCTGTTGACTGAGCCCCAGAGAGTCAAGTGCCCTATCCCAGTTTTCTATCACAGACGCACTTCTCATGAACTGCGACCAATCCCTTGAGATGGGAACTCTCCACCACTCCACCCCAGGCTCACTGTATGGGTCTGAGCAGCCAATGCTAGGACTTGTCCCTTTTGTCCCTCATGAAGTGAAACATCTACCCCTCACCATGTTAAAGCCGTAGATAGTAATTGTTTCTGTTGTTAGGTGCTGTTGAGTCAGTTCCTATCCATAGCAACCCTGTATAGGGTTTCCAAGGAGCGGCTGGTGAGCTTGAACTGCCTTCCTTGTGGTTCATACCAACTTTGCAGTCCAACACATTAACCCACAGTATCACACCAAGACTCATAGATAGTTAGTAATGGTGTTACAAAATATCAGTAAATACGAAATAACAGTCAGACTCGATGAAATCAACGCTAGAGTTGGTGCAGATGGTTAGCGTGCTTAGCTGCTGACGTCAAGGTTGACGATTTGAGTCCATCTAAGGCAGCTCAGAAGAAAGGCCTGGAGAGAAGCCATTGACAACCTTATGGAGCACAGTTCCATTTGGACACACGTGGGCTTGTCATGAGTTAGGCTCAACTCAAAGGCACCTTGGTTTTTGGTTTAGAATAAAAAATAATATATGAGCTTTATTTGTTTGATTTGATTTGATTTGTTTCAAAGTTCAATGGTAGAACCATCCTGAGAGTAGAAATTCTACAATTTGTAGGACATCGGGGCTGCTTTAGATTTACAAATGTTAAGTTGTATGCAGCATTGGTAGATATTCACGTTGTCTTTTTCTCCTCTTTTGTTTTCTTCCTGGGGCACAGACGTGCACACCCCACCTGCGGGCACCCAGAGACCCTAACCAATGTCCATCTGTAGGTGGACAGTTGCCCCTGGGAGAGTGGGATCCTTCAGCACCAGTCTGTGCCACATAGAGGGGCAAAGTCCAATGAGGAGGACCTATAGGAGTTCTGTCCACTACTTGTCAGGTCTGCCTCTTCCAGAAAGTTCTACCCAAAGTGAAATTGCCTACAGCTCATGACTGACAGACGCCAGAGCCCATCAGCTTGCCCCTCTGCTGTAGGAAGACAGCTCCCACCCTCTGCTGCCAAGTCGGCTCTGACTCCTAACAACCCTGTAGGCCAGGGTAGAACTGCACATTGGGTTGCTGACACTTTCAGTCTTTACAGAAGCAGACTGCATCATCTTTCTTTTGTAGAGCAGCTGGTGGGTTTGAACTGCCGACCTTAAGGTAAGCAGTCCAATGCTTAACCCACTATAGCACTAGGGCTCCTAAGAGTACAGCTGAGTGGTATGATGTGTGCTCCAGAACCTTCCATGGTCAGACCAAGGTTAACATGTACCTGAGGTCACACCCTGGCTCAACCCTGTCCCCTTCTTACCCAGCTTTTGTTGTTAGTGGTTGTGAATCTCATGTTGTTGTGATGCTGAAGCTATCCCACCAATATCTCAGATACCAATAGACCCACCGTGGTGGACAGGTTCCAACAGAGCTTCCACACTAAGACAAACTAGGAAGGGAGACGTGATGTTCTACTTCCAAAAATTAGCATGCTATGCATGACAACAGAGTATTATTGCCTGATGTACTGTTTACTTGCTTCTTCCCTAAATGATACTCACTTGGTGATGGTACATGGAGGGCATCGTGATCATTGTAATGAAGCAAAGAATATGACTTACTGAGGATAAAACTCATGATCTGCTCTGTAAACCTTCATTCATTTCACAACAGGAAGTTAAGATAAATAAAATGGATACCATTTCAATCTCAGGGTCTACAGAGAAAGAACTCAGCCCAAGTCACAGCTGTATTGCTATGTAAACAATGACACCCCCAAACATAGCAGCTTAAAACAACAGTAACACTTACTTCCTACCAGTTCTTGTGGGGCAGGAATTTGGGAGAGACTTCGATAGGAGATTCTGGCTCAGAGTCTCTGATGAGGTTGCACTCAAGATCTGAAGATGAGGCTGGAGTTCGTGCTTCCAAGGTGACTCACTCCCATGGCTGGCAAGTTGTGCTGGTTGTTAGCTGCAGGCTTCAGTTTCTTACCCCTGGGCCTCTCCATAGTGTTTGAATGTGCTCATGGAATGATGGTTGACTTCTCCTAGAAGGTGTGATTTAAGAGGGCGTGGTGTAAGTTGTCATCTCTTTTATGACCCAACTTTGGAGGATGCACACGATGATTTCTGCAGTATTCTATTGGTTATTACAGGTCAGCCCTATTCATTGTGGGAAAGAGCTACACCAAGGCTTGGATACCATGAGATGAGGATCTTAGGGAGCTAGCTATCTGCAAGCTGGAAACCACACCACCCAAGTTGTACTCTGAATTCTGATTGTTCCCAGGTCTTGAACTGTCTCCCCTTCTTTCCAGTCTCTTAGGGACTTACCAACAGTAAGATTTCTTTTCCTCCATGGACACCTCAAATCCTAGTCTACATGACTTTGAAACCCTTGTTCTTAACCAGCAAACATAATGACTTTCTCCATCGCTACTAAAGGAATCAACAGTATAACTAAAGCATTATATTTTGATGAGTCTACAAAGATGAGGAGTCCTGGTGTGGCGCTGAGAGTTCATGCACCAGACTGCATAGCCTTTTGAACTGCAAAGTCGGTTTCTTTGCTCACCAGTCACTCCTCAGAAACCCTATACAAGATCGCTATGGGTCAGAACCAACTCTACGGCACTTAACAACAACAACAAAGATGAGGGGGGCTTCAAAATATGGAAAACTTCCATTATCTTTTATCTCCAGTTTTTCACAGACTTTTAAAACCCCCTCATATCAACTTCAGCTAGCACACATACTATGTTGATATTTAGGGTGATGGTATATGAGAGGGCTTCAAAAAGTTCATGAAAAAAAAAAAAATGGAATTGAAAGACAATGGAGTTCTCCCATGTAAACAATCACTCAATTCACATTAAAGACTTGAAAAGAAACAAATAAAAGACAATGGAATATTCCACAAACTTTTTGAGAATTGTTCCTTCAGACTGACTGCTGGGACACCTCGTTCAAGCATTATGAAGTAACTATGGAGTCCTGGCGTGGCGCTGTGGGTTAATGCGCCAGACTGTAAAGCTGTTTGAACTGCAAGGTCAGTCGGGAGTTCAAGCTCACCAGTACTCCTTGGAAACCCTATACAGGGTCGCTATGGGTCGGAATCCACTCGACAGCACTTCACAACAACAACAAATGTGTTACGTCATGGTGGTGGTGGTGATGTGCCATGGGGTCAGTTCCAATTCATAACTAGGGTTTTCCGGGGTTGTAAATGTTTACGGGACCAGAAATCCTCATATTTCCCCCGTGGAATGACTGGTAGTTTTGAACTGCTGACCTTGAGGTTACCAGCCCAACTTGTAACCAATCTACTGCCAGAGCTCCTAGGGGTTAAGTCATACAGGAACTCTTAAGTAGGAACCTTGGGTAAGCAGCTGTATTTCTGTATTAGAAACATGTCTAATGCAGAGGGATGCCATTAACTTCATGTGAAATCGATATAGCTCATTTTCACACTGTTCTGTTTTCTTCTCTTTCTGGAATCTAGGGAAAAGGTCATAAGAAAAACCATACTGGAAATCTGCTGTAGGTGAGGGAGTGAATCAAGTCTAAACTAAGACTCACCATGTTAGTTGTCAGCTATCTTTGATTGATTTATTCATTCTTAGCAACCCGTACTATACACCTGCTGGGTGTCTGGCACAGAGCGTTGTGTTGCTGTGGATAAAAGAGAGGCTAAGATAAGAGAAAGAGAAGACTGGGGGATCACAAAGGAAGAGCAGATCATTAACACTGGAATTCAGTGCAGACGTCCCTAAGCAAGTGACATAACCGAGTTTATATCAAGAGACCTACAAGGAGCTGAAGTCATACAAGTGGGGAGAGGAGGAGACGTGGTAGGAACTGGATTGTTCCAGAGAAAGGAACGAGCTTGGACTCAGATATGTCGTAGTGACGTAAAGGAGCAAAAGGGTCATCCTGGCTGGGATGGACAGCCTTGAGTTTGAGGCCATGAGAGGACACCGAGGCTGGGTCATTGGAGACCATTGGTTGCCCCCTAAAGAGCTGAGATTTCATGCCGAAGGTGACATCTGTTAGCTCAATAATGGCTTGACAGATTGTCCTACCTAAAGGCTACCTTATTGCTCAGTTTGCTTCTGTGTTATCTAGAGTTGCTTCCCTAAGTAAAACCTCACATTCCTGAGTCTCAATCCTCTCCTTTCCAAATTAGGGTAAGAACTCACAATTGTGCTAAGTATGGGAGATGAGGAATTGTATGGGAAAGCATACCATAAATCCTTGAAGCTGTCTACACATGAAAGGAATGATTATTGATTTGGGACGGGATGGTCTCATGCATCTTGTGTCCTGGAAACGCTGAGGTCACATCCTAGCCCTCCCACTACTTGGACATGTTGCATAACTTTTAGTTGCTGATATCATCATTTTTATTTTATGGATAAGGAAAACACCTAAGACATGAGTTTTTTATGAAGAAATATTTGTAGCATGTGATTTCAGTAGAATTTACTGTATGTTACCTACTGCTACACACATACACTTATTTTCTATCATCTATCTGGCATCTCTCTCTCTCTCTCTCTCACTATCTATCTATCTATCTATCTATCTATCTATCTATTATTTATCTATCTCTATCTATCTATCTCTCTGGGGTCCTGGCATGGTGCTGTGGGTTAATGCACCAGACTGCAAAGCCGTTTGATCTGCAAGGTTGGCAGTTCAAGCTCACCACCTGCTACTTGGAAACCCTATACAGGGTCGCTATGGGTCAGAACCAACTAAATGGCACTATCTATCTATCTATCTATCTATCTATCTATCTATCTATCTATCTATGTATCTATCTATCTATCTTTCTATCTATCTCTGTCTTATTTATCATCTATCTATATCTATCATCCATCTATCTCTTATCTGTCTACCTATCATCTGTCCATCTATCTTTTGTATCTATCTACCATCTATCTATCTATCATCTATCTATCTATCTATCTATCTATCTATCTATCTATCTATCATCTATCTATGTATCTATCTATCTATGAATCTATCTACCTATGAATCTATGTATGTATGTATGTATTTACCTATCTACCTACCATCTATCTTCCTATATGTCTCAGACTTGAGACACTGACCCTTGGAGTGATAACTTCTAGACATAGAGTTTCAGACTCCTTAAAATACCGAATTATTTTGGAAATGAGCCAAGGCTCAGCATCGCCTGAAAGTAGTCCACTCTTTGCTGCTGATAACATTAAATTTTAAACTAATTTCAGATGGTGATAAAATATACTACAAGGCTTGAGACGGAAACCAAGTTTAAATAAGGAGTTCTTGAGTGAGTTTGCAAAATGTTGTCCAAACTTTCTTCTAATTATTTTAATGTTTCCTTCTTTATTCCTAGGGGTTTTCCACTGAATTACACCTACAGTCTGGCACACGTATTGTGAAATTTATGGCTGTTATTTGCTGGGGTTAGATAAGCCGAGAGCATAAGATTAATTAAAAGCAATAGGACTTGCAAGATCGCTCTTCCCACGTAGACTTCCAGGAGTAACTTAACCTGTCGATCTTTGGTTTGTGCTCATTAGTGAGACTGGAGGCATGAGGAGCCTGCTTCTTATAAGGCAGACTACTTAAAGAAAACAAGGGAAACTGCAGAGTCATGAATTTGTGAAGTACCTAAGATCTACCAAAGGAGCTCTGGTAGCGTAGTGGTTACGAATCGGGCTGTGAAACACAAGGTCAGCAGTTCGAAACTACCAGTTGTTCCGTGGGAGAAAGGTGAGGCTTTCTGCTCCCGTAAAGATTTACAGCCTCAGGAACCCTGTACAGGGTCGCTATGAGTTGGAACCAACTCCACCACTCATAACAACAAGAGCTACGAAGGTAATTAATTCACTGGAAATATTGACCAGCTAGAGAAATGATTTATGAGTTCCCAGTTTTGTTTCAAGTGTGATGTTTTCTTAACTGGTTTTCTATGGGACTGGCCTTTCTATTGGCAACCTGGTACTTCCTATAAGCTGGTTAACATATAGAGTACGTCTAGGTTTATAGCAATGACTTAGGCCACCATTGCAAAGCCTTGAGTATATTCCTACAAAGGCCAACTGTGTCCTGCTTGTAGTTCGTAGAGACACAGTGTAGAGGCCAGGATGACTTGTGGATGTGACTGAAATGGATGTTATCAATGTGGAATCATAGAGTTGAGCTCCTTACTCAGATTAAGATCCAGGGTCTCCTGGTGTCTGCCTTCTACTCTGATTCCCAAACACTATTTAGTGAACTGAAGCACGATTCAAGGAACTGGATCTACCCACCAAACTTCCTGTCCTTTCTCCTTCATGATTTCAACAGTGGGTGAGTTTCTGCGCCTGATGAACACAGCTTGGTGCTCACTCTTCATTTGAAAAGATAATATTTGTAACCAAGTACTTTCATTATAAACCCAAACCAAACCTACCGTCACAGAGTTGGTTCTGATACTGTAGTGATACTTACTATAGACAGAGTAGAACTGTTCCATAGGGTTTCCAAAGGTAAGTCTTAAAGGTTCCAAAATTTCATCTTTCTTCTACAGAGAAGATGATGGGTTTGAACCCTCCACTTTGTGGTTCTAAGCTCAGTGTTTAACTCAGTGTACATCCAGGGCTCCTCACACAAGGAATGGTGGTGGTGGTGGTTATGTACTGTCCAGTTGGTTCCTATTCATAGCAACCCTGTTTAGGATTTCTGAGGCAATAAGTCTTTATGAGGGCAGAATGCCTCATCTTTCTCTTATGTAGTGGCTGGTAATTTGAACTGGGGACCTTGCAATTAAACAACCCAACGTGTATCCACTATACTACCAGGGCAGAGGTGAAATATGCCAAAGAAAAAATATATTGTTGGGAAACATGGATATGAGTTCAACTTCAAGAATAAACAGAAGATAACCTAAGTAAATGGTTGATTTATAGATTATATTGGTAAAGATTCTGTGTTTTCATGAAATCCCCCACGTTGGCAAGAATAAAATAAAATGGCCACATTTAGACATTGTTGTTGTTGTTAGGTGCCATCGAGTCAGTACTAACTCATAGTGACATTATGCACAGCAGAACGAAACACTGCCCAGTCCTGGGCCAACCTCACTATTGTTGCCATGCTTGAGCCCGTCGATGCTGCCACTTGGCCAATCCATTTCGCTGGGGGTCTTTCTCTTTTTTCTGACCCTCCACCTTACCAAACATGATATCCTTCTCCAGTGACTGGTCCCTCCTGACAATATGTCCTAAGTATGAGAGACGAAGTTTGACTATCCTGGCCTCCAAGGAGCACTCTAGCTGCACTTCTTCCAGAGTGAATCTCTTGGTTCTTTTGGCAGCACTTCCAATATTCTCCTCCAACACCATAACACAAAAACATCAATTCTTCTACACTCTTCCTTATGCACTGTCCAGCTTTCGCATGCATATGAGATTATTGAAAATACCATGACTTGGGTCAGGCGTACCTTAGTCTTCAAGCTGACATCTTTGCTCTTCAACACTTTAAATAGGTCCTGTGCAACAGATTTGCCTAATGCAATATGTCGTCTGATTTCTTGACTGCGCTTCTGTGAGTGTTGTTAGTTGATCCAAGAAGAATGAAGTCCTTGACAACTTCAATCTTTTCTCCATTGATAAGAATGTTTTTTATTGGTCCAGTGGTGAGGATTTTTGTTTTCTTGACATTGAGATGTAATCCATATGGATGGCAGTGCTCTTTGATCTTCATCAGTAAATGTTTTAAGTCCTCTTCACTTTCAGCAAGCAGAGTTGTACCATCTGCATTTTGCAGGTTGTTAATGAGTCTTCCTTTAATCCTGATGCCACGTTTTTCTTCATATAACCCAGCTTCTCGGATTATTTGCTCAGCATACAGGTTGAATAAGTATGGTAAAAAAATACAGCCTTTTCACACACCTTTCTTAATTTTAAACCATTCAGTGTTACTCTTGGTCCAGTTACAGATTCCTCATGAGCACAATTAAGTGTTCCAGAATACTCATACTTTGCAATGTTGTCCATAGCTTGTCATGATCCACACAATTGAAAGTCTTTGCGTAGTCAATAAAGCACTGGTAAACATCTTTCTGATATTCTCTACTTTCAGCCAAGATCCATCAGACATCAGCAATGATATCCCTCATTCCATGGCCTCTTCTGAATCCAGTTTGAACCTCTGGAAGTTCTCTGTCAATGTATGCTTGCAGCCGTTTCTGTATTATTACCTTTAGTAAAACTTCACTCTCATGGAATATCAAGGAGATTGTCTGATGATTTCTGCATTCCATTGGGTCACCTCTCTTTGGAATGGGCACAAATACAGATCTCTTCCAATCAGTCGGCCAGATAGTTGTCTTCCAAATTTCTTGGCAGAGATGAGTGAGTGCCTCCTATGCCACCTCACTTTCTTGAAAGATTTCAATTTTTATTCCATCAATTCCTGGTGCCTTGTTCTTTGCCAATTCCTTGAATGCACCTTGGACTTCAACCTTCAGTATCATTGGCTCTTGATCATATGCTACGTCTTGAAACGGCTGAACATTCACTATTTCTTTTTGGTACAGTGACTCTGTATATTCCTTCCATCTTCTCTTGATGCTTTCTGCGTCATTCAGTTATTTGCCCAGTGAATCTTTCAATAGCAAAAATCAAGGCTTACATTTTTCTTCAGTTCCCCCAGCTTGAGAAATGCTAAGTGTGTTCTTCCTTTTTGGTTTTCTGACTCCAGATCTTTGCACATTTTGTTGTAATATTTGGCTTTATCTTCTCAAGCTGATGTTTGAAATTTTCTGTTCAGCTCTTGTACCTCCTCATTTCTTCCATTTGCTTTAGCTTCTCTATGCTGGTGAGCAAGTTTCATTGTCTCTTCTGACATCCCTTTTGACCTTTTCCTTCTTTCTTGTCTTCTTAATGGCTTTTTGCTTTCTTCATGTATGATGTTCTTGATGTCATCCCACAACTCTTCTGGTCTTGGGTCTTTAGTATTTAATGTATCAAATCTATTCTTCAGGTGATCTGTAAATTCAGGTGGGATATATTCAAGGTCATATTTTGGCTCTTGTGGACTTGTTTTCATTTTCTTCAGCTTCAGTTTGAATTTAAATATGAGTAATTGATGGTCTGTTCTGCAGTCTGCCCCTGTCCTTGTTTTGACTGATGAAATGGAGCTTTTCCAGCGTCTTTTTCTGTAGATGTAGTTAATTTGATTTCTATGAATTACATCTGGTGAGGTCCATGTGTATAGTCATCTCTTATGCTGTCTAAAGAAGGTATCTGAAATGAACAAATCACTGGTTTTGTAGAATTCTATCATGCGTTCTCCAGCATCGTTTCTGTCACCAAGGCCACATTTTCAAACTACTGATCCTTCCTCTTTGCTCCCAACCTTTGCATTCCAATCACCAGTAATGATAATACATCTTGATTGCATGTTTGATCAATTTCAGATTGAAGATGTTGATAGAATTCTTCTATTTCATCCTCACTGGCTTTAGTGGTTGGTGCATGCATTTGAATAATAGTGGTATTAACTGGACTTCTCTGTAGGTGCATGGATATTATTGTATCACAGAAAACGTTGTACCTCATGACTGATCTGGATATGTTCTTGTTCAGGCATTACAAGTCCACTATTCTATTTATAGCAACCTATCTGAAGGAGTGGTGGTGGTTTCGGGGTATCTCTTCAAATTTTAAAACTAAACTATTATTTAAATAATCTAAATTAGTCACAAGGATATAGTGATGTAATATCAATTTTACTAAATGAAATAGCCCAATCCACTGCTATCAAGCTGCTGCTGATTCCTAGTGACCCGACAGAACTGAGTTGAACTGCTGTATAGAGTTTCCAAGGCTGTAAATTGTTATGGGGATAGCCAGCCTCATCTTTCTCCCATAGAACATCTGTGGTTTTAAACTGTTGACTGTGATTAGCAGCCCAGAACTTACCCCACTACGCCACCAGGACTCCCTAAATTGTAGTTGTTACATGC
>NW_006408555.1:12371167-12381912 GCF_000296735.1 Chrysochloris asiatica
TAAATTGTAGTTGTTACATGCCATCGATCGGCTCTGCCTCATAGAACTTACCCCACTACGCCACCAGGACTCCCTAAATTGTAGTTGTTACATGTCATCAATCGGCTCTGCTTCATAGAACTTACCCCACTACGCCACCAGGACTCCCTAAATTGTAGTTGTTACATGTCATCAATCAGCTCTGCTTCACAGAACTTACCCCACTACGCCACCAGGACTCCCTAAATTGTAGTTGTTACATGTCATCAATCAGCTCTGCTTCATAGAACTTACCCCACTACGCCACCAGGACTCCCTAAATTGTAGTTGTTACATGCCATCGATCGGCTTTGCCCCATAGAAACTATGCACAACAGAAAGAAACACTGGTCCTAGCCCCGCCTCACGGTTCCTGTTTTGTTTGACGCCATTGTCGAACTCATTGCTCTCTTGTCAATCGATTGTGTTGGGTGGGGATCTTCTTCTTGTTCACTGACCCTCGCTTTACTCAGCATATAGTATCCTTCTCCAGGGCTTCGCCCCTACTGTCAGCATGTCCAAAGAATGAGAGATGAAAGTCTCACCATCCTTTCTTCAAAAGACATTCTGGCTCTACTTCTTCCAAGACAGATTTGTTTATTTTTCTGACAGTCCATGGAAGTTTTAATATTCTTTACCAACACCTTAAATCCATGCACCAATTTTCTCATAGTCTTCCTGATTCATTGTCCAACTTTCCCATGCTTATGCGACTCTTGAAAACACCATGGTGTGTGTCAGTGATCTCTTGGCTCTTTAATACTTTTGAAGCAGATTTGCCTCATATAATGACGATTTAGAATTAAATAAGTTCCCTAATGAAGGAGCTCTGGTAGCGTAGTGGTTACGAATCGGGCTGCGAACCTTAATGTCAGCGGTTCGAAACTACCAGCCGCTCCGCGGGAGAAAGATGAGGCCTTCTACTCCCGTAAAGATGTACACCCTCGGAAACCCTGTACAGGGTCGCTATGGGTCGGAACCGACTCGACGGCACTTAACAACAACAACAACAACAACAATGAATGTATTTATCTAAGGAGACAGATTAGCGCAGTGACAACAGCCATGGGCCCGAATGTAACAAGGACTGAGAGAATGGTGCTGAATCAGGCAGTACTTCCTTCTGTTGGGCTTTGGGTCCATATGAGTCAGAACTGACTCAAGGACACCTAACAACAACACCAGCAAATAATGTATAAGAGGAGTTTGTTGTAATATCACAGGATTCTTAGGAAATATGAAGTAGAAAACTCAGGAGAAAATGTTTGCATGTACATATTTTAAAAAATGATTCAAGAGTCACATGATTTGGTCATCCTCCACTTTTAAAACTTAAAAGGAAGACAATGGATAGGAATTGCACTGCGGGGGGAAGACACCGTACAAAGGTATCTTCGTGGAAAATTCGAGACACTCTTGTAAGACCTCTCAGTTGTTGTTGTTGTTAGGTGCCATAATGTAGGTACCGACTCATAGTGACATTATACATAGCAGAACGAAACACTGCCAAGTCCTGGACCAATGTCACCTTTATTGCCACTCTTGAGCCCATTGATGCTGCCACTTTGCCAATCCATCTTGCTGGGGGTCTTCCTCTTTGTCTCTGACCCTCCACTTTACCAAACATGATATCCTTCTCCAGTGACTGGTCCCTCCTGACAATATGTCCAAGTGTTCCACTCATAGTGACCCTGTATAGGGTCTATGAGCAGCAGCTAATGAGTTTGAACCACCAACCTTGTGGTTCAAATTGAACTTGCGGTCCAGTGCTTATCTTATAACATTACACCAGGACTCCTTAGACAGAGGTAGGATGCATTATAATCAAACTTTGGCATTGAACAAGGACCCATGTCTATCCTTGTTTAAGAACAAAGAATAGTTCCAAGGACCTTTCCAGTCTTAGCACCCTTTTGTCTTTTGTGGTTTGAATTCCAGCTTCTCCCCTTCTGAGTTCCGTGTTTCTGAAATGGGAGTTGAGCTACAGGATTTGGGGATTTTCTGGCCCATTCTTTGTGGTACACAGGAAAATAATTGAAAGGTCAGTCTGTCTTCTCCAGATCAGGGTCTTGGCATGTGTCCTATGCATTTTCGACAAAGCAGATGTCTTGATTTAAAGCATTAAAGTATTTGGGGTTGGGGGACTGTTCTGATGTATTAATAAATGTACAGTCTGATCCTTCTTACCCTCAGCCCCAAACCTAGGAGCCAGGGAAGATTAGTGCAGGTACCTAGAAGATGTTGGCACTCTCCCTTTCTTCATTCATCAACTCTTGTTATCTAGCATGTCACATTGATGACAACTTTGAAAAAATTCTCAGGCAGTGCCTCTGATGGTTCAGGCTGAAGCTCATACACTTGGGGTGCCCTCTGCCGGACACCCTAAATGATAAATACTAGAGGCCCCGGTGAGGACAGTGATCACCAGCCACAGGATAATGTGTCTCGTTTGTTTGTGACAGCTGGGTCTGGCCACAGAGCACATGAGGTGGTGGTAGGCAGGTAGAGGAGACTGGGGAGGCCTGAAGATGCTTGGGAGGTTGTGAGGAGCATCTGCAGTGTCATAGGCCAGGGTGGATGGAAGATGAGTAAGATTCCTGCTTAGGGTGGGCAGCGGGAGGCAGCAGGTGGAGGATAAATGGGATCCCTGCCCAGGGGTGCAGCAGGCAACACCCTATCACCACAACCACTGCCCTTAATCCCAGCAGGCTCCAAGGTGGTGGGGAAAACATGGTGTGGGGGCAGGGGACCTCCTGCACCATATGTATCCCAAGATGCACTGGTGATGCCTGAGGGGTGGTGAGTGATGGAGAGGCGGGGACGGAAGTCACTGGCACCTAAGGTACAGCCCCCAACCCTCACAAAATGCCCATTTCACAGAACAACCTGGTCTTTGGAACCTGACTGTGTCAATAGTGAGACTTGAGTGTACTAATGTTGCAGCTGTTGTTCTGTACTGTAGAGTCGGTTCCGACACACAGTGACTCTGTATAGTTTACAAGGACTGGCTGGTGAATGAATCACCGACCTTGCACTTCAGACAGACCTTGTGGTCTAGTGCTTTATTCCACATCACTACACCAGGACTCCATACTACTAATAACAGAGTATTAATGGTAAAGTACCAAAGATAGAGTATTAATACTGCAGTACTCCCTGCAAGGGTACAAGCACTCCTCCTAAGGAGGACACTGAATGAGTTGAGGTGCTCCAGAGGGTTTTAACTGCTTGATTTTCTGAAAGTAGATCATCAGATCTGCCTTCCAAGGTGCCTCTGGGTGGACTTGAACTTCCAAACTTTGGGTTAGCTGCCGAGGGCACTAACCATTTGCGCCACTCAGGGACTCTCCTCTCTTGAACCCTTTATGTAGAAGAAGAGTTAAGAAAGTTTGTGAGAAATTCCATGCTATTTCAATTCCACAACACAACTTTTTAAAGAAGTATTCTTTCGTTGTTATTCATTTAATTTTTTGAAACATTTTATTGTGAATTGAGTGAAGGTTTATAAACAAAATCACTCCTTTAACAAATGCCTCTCCCCAGCTTTTCTAAGCAACTGGGCACACAAAGACCCTCTTCTTGTGGCACATACCCTTGAAGAGGGGGTTAGTCGCAAGTAAGTGGCCATTTAATATAAGGCCGGGCTGTTCCTGGAGAGACAGGGAATACATACTCTTTACATTCAACAAACCGTATGTCTTGTTTCATCTCAGTGATTCCAATCCCCTCCCTGTAACAACAGTTTTCCCACTTCCTCCCTGTGACTCCCCATTTACATCTTGTATTTCACAAATGAACAAAGCAAACGTGTTTGATGTACTCATAGAAAACATAAAATGCATGTTCATTTAAATGTCCAAAGTGCACCTTCTGCAAACCAGCCTTCTACCTGGGTGGTGTAAACGGTTAACACAGTCATCTGCTAAGTAAAGGGTTAGAGGTTTGTGTCTGCCCAGAGGTGCCTTGCAACTGGACCAATAAACAACATCATGATCAATGAAGAGAAGATTGAAGTTGCCAAGAATTTAATTTTACTTGGATCCACAATCAACGCCCCATGGAATTAGCAGTGAAGAAACCAAAGGTTGTATTTCAGTGGATAAATTTGCACAAGACCTCTTTAAAGTGTATAGAGCAAAGATGCCACTTTGAGAAGTAAAGTGTGCTATCGACTGATATTGCACGAGAAAGCTGACTTGAATAATGAAGACAAAGAAAAATTGATGCATTTGAATTATGGGGTTGGAAAAACATATTAAATAGAACACGGGCTGCCAGAAAAACAAACGTATCTGTCTCAGAGGAAGTACAGTCAGAATGCTCCTTAAAGGCAAGGATGGAGAGACTTCATCTCACTTCATCTTTGGACTTGCTATCAGGAGGGACCAGTCCCTGGAGAAGGACAGCATGCTTGGTAAAGTTGAAGATCAGTAAAAACTATGAAGATGCTTGATGAGATGGAGGACACAGTGATTGTGACACTGGACTGTGAGGATGGGGCAGGACCAGGCAGTTTGATTCTGCATAGGGTCTCTGTGAGTTGGAACCAACTTGATGGCACCTAACAACATAAAAAATCAAAGGGCACAGCCTACGGTATAGATTACATCTCAATGTAAAGAAAACACTGGATCAGTAAACAACATTCTTATCAACAGAAAAAAGATTGAAGTTATCGAGGACTTCATTCTTGTTGGATCAACTGTCAATACTCCTGGAAGCAGCAGTCAAGAGATCAGATGACGTATTGCATTTGGCAAATCTGCTGCACAAGACCTTTTTAAATGTTGAAGAGCAAAGATGTCAGCTTGAGGACTAAGGTGTGCCTGACCCAAGCCATTGTATTTTCAATAACCTCATATGCATGTGAAAGCTGGACAGTGAATAAGGAAGACCATAGAAGAATTGATGCTTTTGAGTTATGGTGTTGGAGGAGAATTTTGAAAGTGCCATGGGCTGCCAAAAGAAGGAACAGATTTACGTTGGAAGAAGTGCAACCGGAGTGCTCCTTGGAGGCTAGGATGGCCAAACTTCGTCTCTCATACTTTGGACATATTGTCAGGAGGGAGCAGTCGCTGGAGAAGGATATCATGTTTGGTTAAGGTGGAGGGTCAGAGAAAAAGAGGAAGACCCCCAGCAAGATGGATTGGCCAAGTGGCAGCATCAATGGGCTCAAGCATGGCAACAATTATGTGGTTGTCCCAGGATCAGGCAGTGTTTCTATCTCCTATGTATAGGGTCGCTATGAGTTGGTATCGACTGGATGGCACCTAACAACAACAACATACCAAAGGTATCTCAGAAGAAAGATCTAGCACTCTTTGTCTCCAAAACCAGCCATTGGAAAACTCTATGGAGCACAGTTCTACTCTGATGCACATGGGGTCGTCAGAGTCAGTTAAATGGTGACTGGGAGGGTCATCATGCTCATTACTCTGTGAAGCAGAATCCTTCACTGGGCAGTGGCTGGCAGGATGTTGGGAGCCCCTCCTCCCTCTGAATGTTTTGTTCGTCTTATCTCTGACCACGTGTCTGCACACACCCCACAGTCCAGCCACAGTGCTCACGACTCTTCCTTTCCCCCACCTGTCTGATTTTAAAAATTTCAGATGGAAACTATGAGTCAGGAATTCTGCCTACTGGCGTCTTCCACTTTCTAAAACCTGGCTAGTTTTTCCACCGTGCCTTTCCCTCTCATCTCTGTGGTCATAATTGGTCCTCTGTGGGCTCCTATTACATGTTCTGCTTTCCTCAGAACACTAATGATGCCTGCTTTGTGTCATTCCAAGTGACTGTCTACCCCGCATTCAGTGATTCTCAGTCAGACCCTTCCTTCACCTGACAGTGAGTCACCAGAGGGTGGTTGGGTAGTCATTAGTCCTGCTAAAATGCACATTCTTCAGCCCCTCACCAAATGTGGTTGTCTGTACTTTGTGCTGTTCAGCATTTATTCCCATTCTTTCTACAATCAGTCTGCTGACTGGCCTGTGGGAGAATTTCCCAGTTTGCATTCTGTCTAGCTAGACTTGGAAGACACTTCGTCTTCTCATCAAAAAGCCAGCAGGTGACACACACCTGGCCAATTAGACACTGTCTCTCTGGCATTTTGAATGTCAGACAACTTTACTAAGGACTAAACATTGTTCTCAGAAGACTGACTCTTCCCTTCATTTATTCAACCCAAAACACCCACTGTGATGGGGGGGAGGGGGGATTAAATTTATTCATTTATTTTTTGACTAAATTGAATTTCAGAAAGGAAAGCATTGGAGGAATGTATGATATCTCATTTAATAGAAGGAAAGCTGAATGTCCAGGCCACAGAATGGGCAGAAACCAGAGTCAGGTTCTCTTGCTTCTACCTCAGAAACAAAACATAGACCAGCTGATGCACGCTGACTGAAGGGGGCAGACCGAAGGGGGCAGAATCTTGGGGCGATGGACCCAAGATAGCTGCAGCTTCACCAGACTTCTTGAGTGATTCTTTTTTATTTCAAGAAAACATTTTATTTCAGAATAGTTTTAGATAACAGAGAGTTCCTATACCTCCCTCACGCAGCATCTCCATTGTCAACATCTAACATTACACTAGGATACTCTCCAAAACTAAGAAACAGATGTTGGTACAGCACTCCTGAGCTCCACATTTTATTTCGATTTCATGATTTGCTTCCTCTTTCTGTTGCAGAATCCAATCCAGGCCACCCTATTGCATTTAATCTCCATGTCTTTGCAGTCTCCCCTGGCCTGTAGCAGTTTCTCAGTCTTTTCTTGATTTTCATGACCTTGACCTTCTTGAGGAGGACTGACCAGGTAGCCTGTAGAATGTCTCGCTATTTCCCTGTCTCGCTGCTGCAGTAACAGAAAGACCATAAGTGGGGAGCGTTAGGGAGCAGATCCGTACCTTCTCATATAGATCAGAAGGCGACAAGTCTGGAGTCAGGGTCTGGCTCTGGAGGAGCTCTTGTCTTCTCTACTTTGGCTTCTAGGAGCCACCAGCAGTCCTGACTTCCCTGAGCTTGCAGATGCATCCTCTGCATTGCCTGCTGTTTTCTTTTCCCTCTGCTCTTCTCTTGTGTCTCTTCTGGATTTGGAGACCTCAGGCATGAGGCAGGAGGTTTAGGATCTACCCTAGAATGGTATGATCTCATTGATCAAAGAAGCCCCCCTATTTCAGACAGAATCATAGTGACATGTACAAACCCACCAGTTATTGCCCAGTTGAGTTTGACTCCTGGAGACCCCACGTGGGTCAGAATACAACTATGCTCCACAGGACTTTTAGTGTCTGGTTTTCTAGACCTTTCTTTGGAGGTACCTCAGCGTGGACTCAAACCTCAAACCTTAGGTTCAGTGCCGTGTCCTAGCTTGGGAAACGCATGTTGGTATAATGACCGTAGTCGCGTCTCTCCCTAAATTGCACTGCCCTGCAGTAGGACCCAGGCCGGGCCCATCCCTGCATGTGGCCCTATGCCATCAGTGTGAACATTGTAGTAGAGCTCCAGGCAGCTCCCACTGTGATGGGATTTTCAGACAGAAATAATTGCATAATTGCAAAGGAAAACTCTAATTGTGATCATCTGAGCACTCTGACAGCTCTCTTTCGGTTGGGTTATGAAGGTGTCTCTCAGAGCGCAATTAGATAAAAAGACGAAAGAGGGGCTGCTGGCACTCTCAGCAGAGCTGGAAAGACAGACTCTAGTTCTTGGCATGTTTGTAAGTTTAGAAATACTTGAGAAGCTTCTGAGATGCTGTTTATTCTGGTTCAGTGACCAGGGGGAATGTGCTAGGGGAATTTCGGATGCGCTTCCTTCTGCTATCAGGGGATGCCTTCAGGCTTGGTTTGCCTTGTCAGACACTGGCTGCAAACAGTCATAACAAATAATGTGTAGTGAGTGATGCTCAATGGTCCCCAGTGCGGTATTAGTGCATCACATACATAGATGCCGCATGGAATGACATTTCGAAAACGGAGGTCACTGCAGTTCCATTGTGCAGAAGGAAGAATAATGGCCTGTAGAGGCCTAGGACCATGTCCAACCCATGTACGCGGCAGAGCTGAGAGTGAAATTCACATCACTGTAATGTACAAGGAGTCCTGATGTGACACTATGGGGTAATGCACCGGACTGTAAGGTTGGTTTGAACCGCAAGGTTGGCAGTTCAAACTCACTACCCACTCCTTGGAAACCCTATGCAGGGTCGCTACGAGTCGAAACGGACTCAGTGGCACTTAAGACAACAATAAATGATGCCTAAAGGAGTCCTGGTGTGGGCACTGTAGGACAAGCATCAGACCACAAGTTCTGTTTGAACTTCAAGGTTGGCGGTTCAAGCTTACCAGCCCCTCTTGGGAAACCCTATACAGGGTTGCTATGAGTCAGAACTAACTCGACGGCGCTTCACAATGATGCACAAAGAAGAGCCCTGGTGGCGCTGTGGTGGCTCCTAACTCAAAGTTGGTGGTTTGAACCCACCAGAAGCTTTGTGGAAGAAAGATGTGGCCAAAAGCTTCTGCAAAGATTGTTGTTGTTGTTAAGTGCCATCAAGTTGGTTCTGATCATAGTGACCCTGTGTACGACAAACAGCACGCTGCCTGAACCTGTGTGTCATTCTCTAAGAGTCTCTATTAGTTGGACTCATAGGGTCTCTATGAATCAGAACTCACTTGACAGTACTTTATAACAAGTAAACAAAACCAGTAATTTTGCTATTAAATAGACTCTATATTCAGCATTTAACAGTGCCAGACCAGTAAACTAGATGTCATCACATGGATTGTAACTCATGGTGACCCCATGTGTGCCATAGGAGACCCGTGCTCTAAAGAAGTTTTTGATGCTGATATTTCTGAAGTAACTCTCCAGACCTTTTTTCTGAGGTACATCTGAATAGACTTGAACCTGTAACTTTGTAGTTAGCATCCAAGCCTGTTAACCATTGGTACCACCTAGAAACAAACATTCCTTAAAATGTGATCCCTATAACAATCGTATCAAAACCTTTGGGAACATGTCAAAAATACCACTTCCTGTACCTCAGTCTGTACACCTTCAACCAGAACTCTGGAGTGGGGACCAGAGCTTTGCAAACAAGTCTTCAGGCCATGCAAACAGGAAGTTTACTGTAGAGAAGCTTGCAAGGTTTGGAGCCGGAAGTTTGTCCAGTTTCAATTCTGGAATTTTCGAACTGGTTGTTAAGAAATGAATTGTGCCTACACACCCACCCCCACCTTCCGCCAAATATGTGTCAGTTTGTCTAGGCCATGATTCTTAGTATTATGTAATTATCTGCCATGTTGTGATCTGATGTAATTATCCTATGTGTTGTATATCCTAACCTCTATGATATTAACAAGGAGCTCTGGTAGTGTAGTGGTTACGAATCGGGCTGCTAACCTCAAGGTTGGCAGTTCGAAACTACCAGCAGTTTCATAGGAGGAAGATGAGGCTTTCTGTTCCTCTAAATATTTACAACCTCAGAAACCCTGTGCAGGGTCACTAGGAGTTGTAACCGACTCCACAGTACTGAACAACAACAACGTGATATTAACAGGGTGCTGTGGGATAAAGCACTGGACCACAAGGTCAGTTTGAACTGCAAGGTCAGCGGTTCAAACTCACCAGCTACTCCTTGGAAATCCTATGCAGGGTTGCTATGAGTCAGAACTGACCCTACAGCACTTACCACCACCACCACCACCAACATGTTTATGAGGTAGGATACAATCGACAGGATTAGATGGAAACTTGAGTCATCTCTTTGAGATATAAGAATAAAAATCAAACCCATTTCTGTTGACTCTTTTCTGACTATACTCACCCTGCCAGACAAAGTAGAAATGCTCTCTGGGGCTTCCGGGGTTGTAAATTTTGATGGAAGCAGACACCCTCATCTTGATTCTGTGGAATGACTGGTAGGTTCAAACCCTGGCTTTTCCGTTAGTAGCTCAACATTTTTCCCACTGCACAGGCTTACTTCTTTGAGATCTAAAAGAGATTGAACAAGTGAGCAGAGATCCGAGGAACCATATGTAACCATCAAGGAGGTAGGACTGGGAGCAGAGGGGGTGTCCGTTGGACCAGGAGTCCTTGTGCTGGGGACCTCCTAGACTTGGGAAGATGGATGCCAACACACATGGAGACCTCCAAGAGTGAGAGTTCACAGATGTTGAATGGAGGCAACATAGAGAGAAGGACGTCCAAGAGCCAATAGAGAGAAGGACGTCCATCAGTGCTGGCATCCTGAATTTGGACTTCTAGCTTCTTAACTAGAAAACCGGGTTGCGAACCTTAAGGTCAGCAGTTCGAAACTACCAGTGGCACCGCGAGGCTTTCTGCTCCTGTAAAGATTTACAGCCTCAGGAACCCTGTACAGTGTCGCTATGAGTCGGAACCGACTCCACGGCACTTAACAACAACAACAACAACTAGAAAATAAATTTATGTTAGTGAAAGCCTTCCATGTGTGACATTTCTGTTATAACAGTACTAGATAATCGATACACTGGTTAACCCTGAAGGTTAATCCTTCATTTTATATATATGTAATATGTTGTTGTTGTTGTCAGGTGCCATCGAGTCGGAACTGACTCATAGCGACCCCATGCACAGCAAAAAGAAACAATGTCCAATCCTGGGCCAACCTCACTACCGCTGCCACACTTGATGCCATCAATGATGTCACCTGGCTGATCCACCTCGTTGGGGGTCTTCCTCTTTTTCTCT
>NW_006408555.1:12384853-12405053 GCF_000296735.1 Chrysochloris asiatica
TGTTTCTCTGCTATTCATAGAGTTTTCAGTTATTAGCAATTCGGAAGTAGTTTGTCACTCTTTCTTCCTAGTCTGTCTTTGTCTGGAAGCTCATCTGAAACCTGTCCACCATGGGTGACCCTGCTGGTTATTTTAAATACCGGTGGCAGAGCCCTCAGAATCATATTATCTATTATATCGGTGTTCCTCACTTCACTTAGGATTCTCAGCATACATGTAGATATGAAATTTATGATACTGAGAAGTAAGGCATTCCGTAGTTATAAATAAACATAATACGGCACCACAGATGGACTCAAGCGTGGCAACAGTAGTGAGATTGGCCCAGGATCGGGCAGTGTTTCGTTCTGCTGTGCATAAGGTCGCTATGAGTCGGCACTGACTTGATGGTACCTAACAACAACAACAACAACTGTATGCTTCCCTTCTGCTTGCAGAGAGCCGCTAAGGCAACATACATTCATTCATAAGACAATAAGACTGGAACCATAGATGGATTGGTGCTGGAAGGAAATTATTGATGCAAGAACAATACAGCCGGGGGCTGGGGGATGGGGGAAGGGAACAGTCAACAGTACAGACTTGACTAAGCAAGACCGGGGCTTCGCAGTCTCCCTACTATTCTCATCTTTGTTGTTGTTGTTATGTGCCGTGGAGTCGGTTCCGATTCATAGTGACCCTGTATAGGGTTTCTGAGGCTGTAAATCTTTACGGGAGCCGAAAGCCTCATCTTTCTCCCACGGAACAGCTGGCAGTTTTGAACTGCTGACTGTGAGATTAGCAGCCTGATTTGTAACCACTACGCTACCAGAGCTCCTTTTATTCACATCTTGGACCAGATAATTCTTTGTTGTGGAGGCTGCACTGTGCATTGTAGTCAGTTGTGATTACCAAAAATGTCTTCTGATGACCAAAAGTGTCTTCTGACGTTGCCAAATGTGCCCTGGGGAGTTTGATGGCCTTAATTCAGAATCACCGCTCTAGAAAAAAGATGGAGCTGGACTCAAACCTGACTCTTCAACTGACCATCTGTGGAAACATGGCCAATGGGTGTAACTTCCAGAAATCTGTATTTGAAATCCATCAAACTGGGGAGGAGGTGGGGCTGAAGGAAGCAGTGCTGCAGTTACCTACCCTGTTGGGCTGTGGCTATATTACATGAAAAAGTATCTCTCAGCAGTTTCATTGTTTCTGGTTCTATACTAAACTTACTGTCTGTGCATCTCAGACGCCCTGAGTGGGAGCTGTGAGTGGGAGAACTGAGGTAACTTGTCACAGTTTCCGTGAAATGCCTTGTTTTCCCAGCTCAGAAGTAGTACAGCTGGGATTTGAAGTCAGGCAGGCTGATTTCTTATTCATTGTTCGGCATTCTCATGAATGTGAGTTGACAGAGATGAACGTAACTGCGTCAGGTGCATGTTAGACCTCTTTGCTTTTTAACACTTTAAAGAGATCTTTTGAAGCAGCTTTGCCCAATGTAATACAGCCTTTGATTTCTTGTCTGCTGCTTCTGTGGGCATTGATGGTGGATCCAAATTGCATGAAATTCTTGACAACTTCAATCTTTTCTGTTTATCGTTTTATATTTTTATATAAATCTTTTATATTTCTTCTTAGGATAGGATTTTTATTAGAATGTTGGTTTAATAAAAAGTATTGAATGTACCATGGATTGCCAGAAGAATGAACAAATCTGTGTTGGAAGAAATACAGCTGAATGCTCCTTAGAAGGCAGGATAGTGAAACTGCCTCGTGTACTTTGGGCATGTTATCAGGCAGGATCTGTCCCTGGAGAAGCATATTGTGATTAAGTAGAGGGTCAGCAAAAAAGGAAGACCCTCAATGCTATGGGCTGACGTAATGGCTGCAGCAATGAGCTCAAGTACAGCAGTGGTCGTGAAGGCAGCACAGGAGTGGGTAACGCTTTGTTTTTATCAAAACAACGGACAACACCTAACGAGAGTCTGAGCATCCAAGTCTATTCTCTGAGGCTCTAGGTGGTAGTAGAGCGTGGTGGTTATGATTCTATACAGGGTTATTTATTTTCCCCAAGGTCAAAGAGAGTGAACAATCGTAACCAAAGATGTATCTTCTGAGTATCTGTAACATGAAAACAAGAAGCAGTTTCCCAAGAGAAAAGCATTTTTTGGAAATAAATAGTTTAGGAGAAATCTCTCCTGTGGCTTCCTATAAGTAGATTCTATAACATTGGATCATTTTTTTTTTTTTTTTTACAACGGGCCTATGTTCCTTCAACACGAATGCCTATTTCATGATTGCTTTTTATGATGTCTTTAAGCCTATGACGTTGTTGTTGTTAGGTGCCATTGAGTCAGTGCTGACTCATAGTGACCCTATGCACAATGGAATGAAACACTGCCCGGTCCTGGGTCAACCTCACAATCATTGCCACGTTTGAGCCCATTGCTGCTGCCACTATGCCAATCCATCTCACTGGGGGTCTTCCTCTTTTTCTCTGACCCTCCACCTTACCAAACGTGATCACCTTCTCCTATGACGTAGTTGTTGTTGTTAAGTGCCGTCGAGTTGGTTTCTACTCACAGCGACCCCGTATAAGGTTTCCGAGTAGTGACTGGTGAGCTTGAACCACCAACTCTGCAATTCAAACCAACCTTACAGTCCAGTGCATTAACCTGCAGTGCCGCACCAGGACTCCTGTGACATAGTATCAGCAGATCATTGGAAAAAACGGAGACATTCAAAGGCCTGATCTTTAGGGTTCAGATATACTTCTCTGTGTTTGTTGGGTTTGATCCAAACGTAGATCAAAGAATACAGGTTATACTCTTTGGTGAATAACTTCTCTAGAAATCATATCTCAAAAGCACTTTGCTGAGTGTCTGACTTATTTTTCTGAACATTCATTCAGCAAGTACCTTGCTCTGTTCCATGCACTGTGGAAGATGTGGAATAAAGACCTTCCGAGAGGACTGCCCTGCAGAATGTCTAGTTTCACAGAGCATGGCGTTAAGCCATGGGGGATACATTGGCGGTATTGCACATATCACTTCTGACAGTTTGATCAAGTCGCCTTCTAAGTGTCTACTTATCAATCTTGGTCACAAAGCAAATGAAACCCATGGTTGGCGAATCAATTGTGACTCACAACACCTTATAGGATAGAGCAGCCGTATCCCTTAGGGTTTCCAAGGCTGCAAATCTTTACTGAGATAGTAACTGCCTCAGTTTTCTCCGGAGGAGAGGCTGGTGGGCTCCAGTTGCCTTTTGGATGGCAGCTAAGCTCTTAATCACTACACCACCAGTGCCTTTGGTAGGTTCTTATTTTCCACAAGAATCTTCTTCCACACAAAGTTCGCCAAGGGATTTTTATGTGCGTGCATGTACATGTGTGTTTAGCCAGATTTTAAGCATTTGAAAATCACAACCCTCCTTTCTGGAGAAAGGGATTGTCTGAAAATGCTTGCTTACCTTCAGGTAAAAAACCGTGACCTGAGGATGTTTTTTTTTTAGGATGGGGGTGGGAATGGGCACACCCAACTTGGCTAAAGTGGTTTCAGAGATCTTATTTTAGGCTAGCACTAGATAGGAGTCCTGGTGTGATGCTGTGGGATCAGCACTGGATTGCTACCTGCAAAGTTGACAGTTCAAAACCACCAGCTGCTCTTTGGAAACCCTATACAGGGGTACTGTGAGTTGGAACTGACTTGAGGGCGCTTAGCAATAACACACACTAGGTAGACCCCCAGTGAGATGGATTGTACAGTGGCTACAGCAATGGGTCAGTCATGACAATTATGAGGATAGCTCAGGACTGGCTGTGTTTCATTCTGCTGTACGTCGGGTTGCTAGGAGTCATAACTGCCTTGACGGCACCTAACAACAACAACAACAACACTAGATAACAATTGATGCCTAACATTGGATCAAATGTAATGATAGAGACTTCGTGGATTAAATTTGACCCAAACTCTAAAAGAAAATTGAAATATACTGAGGCTGAGTCCCCAAACACTTCTTGGTGACTTGATTACAAATCTCTGGGCATCAGCAATGGGACGTATCTGCACAAGGATCGGCTGTTTCAACCCAGCGCACATCTCAGCAAGTGCTTCAAGCTGCAGGCAGAACCCATTCATCTCTTCCCACTCTGGAGCAAGTGGAAACCAAGGGCGTGTTTGGTTTAGCTCTTCCCTGGTCTGGCTGTTTATTTACTGGATCTGGAGACGGCAGATCTTTCAAGGGAATGAGAGGGTTTTAACATTTGGGACAAATTAACCAGTTTGACAAAAGCAAAACAGCCCTCCTTTTGAGATGAAGTGTTCCTTTAAGTGCCTATACAGTTTCCAGGCCAGACCGGACCTTGCTCCTCCCTGTCTGCTTTGGAAGGGCACTGAAGCCAGTGTGAGCAGGGGAATCCGCCACGGTTCTCCTGTGGCCGTGCTATGAGGGGCTGAGTGATTACTTTGTGATAACAGTCTCAGCCTGGCCTGAACTCGGCCTGAACCTAGAGCTTTCTGCTTTTCCTGCCATTACTTTGGATGGCTGTGGTGTTCCCCCAGCCCGCCCCCCACCTCCTACCACGTTAATACTTTCTCCCCTATTGTTTCTCTCATCAAAATCACTGTCATGTGCAGTTGATACTTTCCTGGCAGGGGCCCAGCCTTCGAGAATACCAATCAATCACCCAAATCCATTCTTCTAGGATCCCGCCTCTCATTTCAGGGAATGTCACCTCCTGCCTGCCGTCAGAATGGACTCCATGAGGAATCGGGTCGACTAGCGTCTGCTTCCCTCAGCCTGTAGTGGTGGGATCGTTCGCTGCTCATCCAGCCTTTGATGGAATACTTCCAGTGACAGAAAGCTCACTATCAGAAAAATGGCATATTTCCTTCAGCTAATTATTCATTTTTTCATCGGTTGGCTATCTGGATCTCTGTCCTCCCCAGTAGGACATAAATACAATGAGAAAAGGAAATCTTGATGTCGTTCCTGTTTGAAATCCCTGAGGTTCTCATTGACAATTGCTGGTTACCATCAAGTTGATCTGTAGACCTTTCTTCCGAGGTCCCTTTGGGTAGACGTGAACTTCCAGGGTTTCGGTTAGCAGCCAAACACGTTAATCATTTGTCCCATTGGGGAATCACTGAAGTTGGATGAAAGAAAGAAACCAAACCAGTGGCTGTCAGGTCACCTCTAACGCATGGTCACCCATGTGTGTCAGTGTAGAGCTGTGTTACATATGGGAATTAAGACTGTGGCCTTCTGGGAGCAGATCGAACACCTGGCCTTTTGTTCAAAGGGCCTATGGGTGGGTTCCATCAGCCAACCTTTTGGTTAGTAATTGAGGATTTAACCATTGATACCACCCACAGATTCCTGAAGTCTGATGTTGTTGTTAGGTACAGTGGAATTAGTTCTAACTCATAGCAACCCTATATAGGGTTTCTGAGGCTTTTAAATCTTTGAGGGAATAGAAAGTCTCCTCTTTCTCCTGCGAGTGGCTGGTAGGCTTGAACCACAGACCTGTGCTTATCATATGAGCCACCACGTTCCTGAAGTCAGATAGAACTATGTTACAACCAATTTACTAATTTCATATGTATGCGAAAGTTGGACAATTAATAAGGAAGACTGTAGAAGAATCGATGCTTTAGAGTTATGGTGTTGGAGGAGAATATTGAAAGTGCCATGGGCTGTCAAAAGAACCAATAGATCCATGTTGGAAGAAGCGCAGCCAGATGCTCCTTGGAGGCCAGGATGGCCAAACTTCATCTTTCATACTTCGGACATAATGTCAGGAGAGACCAGTTGCTGGAGATGGATATCATGTTTGGTAAGGTGGAGGGTCAGAGAAAAAGAGGAAGACTCCCAGAGAGATATACAAACATTTAGTAAGTGGCAACCAAGAGCCTGTCTGATTCTAAGTATCCTTCCTTCCAAGACATAACAGTGAGCGCTGCCATCTTTGTTTCTTGAACTCCTTCTTAGTCTTGGGTTCTAGACAGTGGATATATGTAAGAGGAAACAAGGTTCAGTTCACAATGTTCAGTTTTCTGGTGTTGTTGTTGTTAGGTGCCATCGAGTCTGTACCGCAGAATGAAACACTGCCCAATCCTGGGACAACTTCACAGTTGTTGCCACTCTTGAGCCCATTGATGCTGCCACTTTGCCATCCGTCTTGCTGGGCATCATTTAATGGTGAGGGTGGCCCAGGATCGGGCAATGTTTTGTTCTGTTGTGCATAGGGTCACTATGAGTCGGTACCGATTCAATGACACCTAACAACAACAACTGAGCCATAGTTTTTCCCATGTGCAAAATAAATATAACTATCTGATAGTATCTACTTCACATATTGTTGTGAAGATTAAACAAGATTTTAAAATTTTTAGTCGTACCTAGCACATAGTAGGTGTTCATTAAATGCAAGCTAAGTTTCACTGCAGAGGCCAGATAGTGACTGATGAGCCTTGGTGAACAGAGCCTCGGGGTAGAGTGTGGCCACTCCATCTGTCTTTCCAGAGGTTAGCTCATTGAAAGTCCCAATCCACCCATTCTTGGAGACTTTCTAGGGTGTCCCCCGTCCAGAAGTGTGCTCACCAGAACTGGTGTCACCAGTATGCTGGAACCCCTCTGTGGTGGACACATGCTCTTGCTGATTTCATATTCTAATTGATCTCCTATGTGCATTGATTTTCTTCATGACTGTGGCTGCTTGGATTTTTAAGCTATTTATTCCCCCAAATGTGCTTGGATCCTGAATGTCATCCAAGTGCCACACACACACATGCACACACACATACACACTTCAGGCATTTGTCTGCCACTGCCCTAAATGAAGAACAAATCATAGTTCCTTTCAATCACCCGTTTTAATAAACACCAGATCCCCAGAATGTTAGAGACTCTTATTCTTTGTAGCGTCTTTAACTTGTGGCTCGTACTTGAGAAGAAGGAAAAAAGTAGTAAATGGCATGCTATAAAGGGGGGTTGTGGGAGCAGACAGGGTTTCTGAGGAGGCCAAAAATGTGAGGGCAATCTCTACTGAGCCTTCTGGCCCCTTGGAGCCTGAACAGGACAACCCAGACTGTGCTTTATGACCAGCAGCGAGATGTTGAGTAACAAAACTGTTCTCCAAGATGCTTCCAGAATGGATGGCCTTCCAGATCACAACAGGAGGCCAGCTTTCCAGGGTCCAAGGGAATCACATCTATGTCTTATTTGGCAAAGCGACATGGTGATTATGATCATGGCTTGCACGCCATTAAATCTCTGCTTTTATTGTTGGTGGTGGTGTTCATATTGTCCAGTCAGCCTCCCAACTCACAGCAACCCAATGCAAAACAGAAAAAAATGCTGCCTGACACGGTGCCAGTCCCGTGATTGGTTGAGGGTTGGACCATTGTTATCGATAGAGTTTTCATTGGCTGATTTTCAGAAGTAGACTTCCAGGCCTTTCTTCCTGGTTTGTCTTTGTCTGCAAGTTCTTCTGAAGCCTGTGGAGCACCATAGCAACATGCAAGCCTCCACTGACAGACGAGTGTTGGTTGTACATGAAGTGTGTTGTTGTTGTTGTTGTTGTTAAGTGCCGTTGAGTCGGGTCCGACCCATAGCGACCCTGTACAGGGTTTCCGAGGGTGTAAATCTTTACGGGAGTAGAAAGCCTCATCTTTCTCCCGCGGAGCAGCTGGTAGTTTCGAACCGCTGACGTTAAGGTTCGCAGCCCGATTCGTAACCACTACGCTACCAGAGCTCATGAAGTGTACTGACTGGGAATTGAGCCTGGGTCTCCCACATGGAAAGAGCAACCACCAACGCCCGCAGTATTAGTCACAGGAAGAGCCTTTAAGGTAGTTGGGGACAGAGGAAAAGATGTTACATCAGAAGTCAATCCTAACACAGGATCTCTCCTACAGATCCGCAAGGAAGTCTCTTCCTGCCTCTGGATCTTCATAATTCATTCATCATTTGAGTAAGACCACTGATCTGGGGTGTTAGAATTGTGACTTGCACTGGGTTGGGGCTCTAGCCATTAGAACAAGGTGCTTTCTGCCTGTGCTCCAACCCCAGTGTGGTCAGCCTGATCAGATGCCCACATCCAACCCTCAGAACCTGTGAGTGCTGTCTGACACCGCAGAGTGGGCTTTGTAGCTGCAAAGAATTCAAGGGTCTTGAAATAGGAAAATGATCCAGGGTTACAGAGGGAGGCAGGAGGGCCAGCCTCAGAGAAGGGAATGAGGCAAATAGAGCGCAGTGAGAGATTTCAAGATGATACACAGCGGACTTTGAAGTTGAAGGAAGAGGTCACCAGCCAAGGAATGCAGGTGGTTTCTGGAAGCTGGAAGAAAGACAAGGAAATGAATTCTTCCATGGAGCCGTTCAAAAGAATGCAGTCCAGATGATGCCTTGATCTTAAGACTTCTTCTGTGGCTCCATAGGATAAGCACTTGACCTCAAGGTCGATTTGAACCACAGCGTTGGGATAATGCACTGGACTGTAAAGTTGGTTTGAGCTGCATAGTCTATGGCTCAAGCTCACCAGCTGCTCCTCAGAAACCCGACACAGAAGGGTCGCTATGGGTTGGAACCAGCTCAATGGCATTTACCAACAACAACACACAAACAGTTCTGTGTCCGTACTTTCTCTCCATCGCTCCCTGGGCTGACTTCGCCCCTGCCATTAATCCGTGCTGTACTTCCAATGGTGACAGTTATTCCTGTGACTCTAGGGCTGTGAGTTCTTGAGGGGCTGACAATGCCTTCTAGTAACCACAAGATTGCTAAGATAAGCACCGGACTGGCAACCACAAGATTTGCAGTTCAAACCCACCAACTGCTACTTGGAAACCCATGCAGTGTCTCTGTGAGTCCATATTATTCTAAAATACTGACTTGATGGCACACAACAGCAAGAATAAGGGTCCTACAGGATTTTGTTGATTGAAGTGAAAACACCTAAATGTACCTTGCAACATTTATTCCATCTTTGCCCAAACGTCCCTCTCTTTTCTCTTCCAAATTCCCGATTTTCCTCTCTGCTGATTTCCTTCTCCTTTCTTTCTTTCAGACATATCAATGTCAGTTTGCTCCTTCCTTCCCTTCTGAGGTGACCAGTGCCTTTTCTATTCCAATACAAGATACTCTGTAATTTCCAGAATCTTGAAAATCTGAATTTGTCTACTTACAAGAGTATGTGTTTCAAATGTGTTAGTCTCCATATGAAAATGAGCACTCACGATTTTTTCTGAGTTGCTTGCTTATTTCCTTTTTTATCTTCATGAAGTGTTTTAAGAATGTCTCATCCCTTTGGAAGGGTATGTGTATAAATACATGCATACATAGTAACAACACCCAAGTGCTCTCTTTGGACGAGCAATTGACATAACTGGAATTCATAATGTGAGAGCAAAACCCAAGGATCCTGCAGAGTCTGACAAGGGAAGAAAGCTCACCTTTAAGAAGTCAGTGGGTTATAGGAAGCCATTCATCCACCCTTTCAGAAGAAATCAGCCATTGAAAACCCTACGGAATACCAACTGACAGGAAAGAAGTCTTCACATCAAGTATCAATCCTATCCCCTCTGTCTACAGGGTTGATAAGGATGGGAAACTTAGAAATTGGCTACCTAAAATTGTGGGGGGGGGGGGCGGCAATAAAGGCACGAAGTGACTGGCTTACAAGTTTTCAAGAGGGAATTTAGTTTCAGAGAGTGCATGGGAAGGTAGGATCCCCACTGAACAGTTTCCATCTTGTCTAGACAGGTCTAGTAAAGGAGATGAGGATAAGATCCTTATGATTCAATAGTGAGTCTTTCTTATCATGACTAACTGTGACTGTCACAAATGTAAAGGTAGAAGTTTTATATCAAAAAAGGGAAAGTAGTTAATCTTACAGTGCAGGAACAGAAGACCCTAGGACCATCAGGGGCGAAGAGCATGAGAGGAATGTGGGACCCTATCCAGAGAAGTAGCGACACCAGAGATGGAGGCAGAGATGAGGACATGGAGAGAGGGAGCAGCAGAGGACTCTAGACTTATGGAGAGAGAAAGGCTGTGTGCTGCTCGCCAGGAGGCAGGCTTACAGACTGTGCCCTTTGGTTGTTTAAATGTTTATATTTTCCTAAGTGTTTTTGTGTACATCCCCCACCAAAACAAAACAGAAGGAATAGAAGCAAATACTGGTGAATGATGATGCACAGAAGAGACTGTAATCATTGCAATGAAGCGATGTGTAAAACCGATATTTTCCCTTGTAAACTATCACTGAATTCACAATAAGAACTTTTTAGACAAACAACTTTATGGAGCACAGTTGTACTCTGATATACACAGAGCCGTCAGAAGTCAGGTCCAGCTGGACAGCAGCAGGTCTCACTGTCTGAGAGTGGGTGGGAGCCCATTGCTGGCTCTTGTCATTCTGGATTTGAGTGTCATACCACAGTGTGAACTCTGTTGATGGTTCAGGCAAGCTCATGAAGACAGACTTCAATTTATTTTCAGAGGCAGTCCCTCTCTGTGTTCTGCCAAAGTCTTAATAAACAGAACAGATTTTTAGGCCAGGGAAAGTTAAATTCCCATCTCGATTCCTCCTGTTACCATTTCAGGGATTTTGAAGAAACTGAGACACAGGAAGGTTGAACAGCTTCCTACTGGAATGACTGCCACTTTCAGGTGCAGAAAGACATAGTCCATCGGAGGTTTGACACAGACTAGCACTTGTTGCCATATTGGTTTCCTCATGTGCCCAGCATTGAAAGAACCAGTTATGGGTGTTGACCATTGGCATGATATTGTCCCCTTACCCAATCACATCAGAGTCACAGATTCAAACCTCAGCCAAGTAATGAGGTTACAGGGGCCGCAGGATCCAGGGAGAGGGCAGCAGTCTGTCATCTCAGTCCAGTACTGTGACCTTGAGTAAGCCACTCTCTGTTTCTTCATTCACATAAGGGTATTTATATAGATTTCTTTTTCCTAAAATACCTTATCATGACTGTGATGACTTTCCCCAAGTTACAAATTACTCTAAAGCATCAATAAATCAGAAGGACCTTTCTGGATAGCATATCATTCTGATGAGATTGTTGATCTTATTCGTTTTAGCATGATTTAGAAAATAGGCTTAGATATTTTTTAAAAAGAACGCAAGTCTGAAAAAGTGTTTCCTGATTAACTTATTGTTTGTTGTTGTTAAGTGCCGTCGAGTCGGTTCCGACCCATAGCGACCCTGTACAGGGTTTCTGAGGGTGTAAATCTTTACAGGAGTAGAAAGCCTGATCTTTCTCCCGCGGAGCAGCTTGTAGTTTCGAACCGCTGACCTTAAGGTTCGCAGCCCGATTCGTAACCACTATTTTACCAGAGCTCACTTATTAGGACCTCTCTTTAGTAGAAAACTTGTGTTTCTCTCTGTCTGGCTTTAGATCCACTTACCTGTCTCTGTCTCTCATGCCTTTCCTGAAAAGTAATATTAAGTCGACAGTTCTCATTTCTTTGGAAAACGAATGCTTACTGTCCTGACTCAAGGATACAGCATGGAAGTAGATTTAAAACATCATTAACAAAAGGCTAACACAGTTTTGTTGTTTTCCTGTTTGCATTTTTACAGAGCGAAATACAGCCAAGTTGTGGGCCGTTAGGTTTTGACTCTTCACGCTACACTTCAGCTGGATTTGAGACTCCCTTTTTAGAATGTCTCTTCCACTAGAAATCTAAGCACTTTTTAAATCTCAATATGCAAATATTGAAAATGAATGTCAGCTCTGTTTCCTCACTGTTTCTTCTAGGAGAATTTGAAAGGGTCCTTACCATTGTTCCCACTCCTTCCTCCACTGTACTCCATTACAAACATTACTTTCCATACTGCGGCACTTAAACAGGTAGAGTTTTAGCTTCTATTTGGATAGTGGTTCCAAGTCAGCTGATGGCCTTAATATCAAGAGATTTGTAAATAGTTTATTTCAAAGGAACGTGAGAAAGGAAGCCATGATTATTAGAAACCAAAGCAGAACAAATCATGTTAAAATAATCTGCCTGCCTTGTTTTAGAATACAGCTACCAGAGAGAGAAATAATGAAGCTGCAATGTGTCTTTCTGCTTCTCAACAAGGCATCTGATAGTCATTGAGAAAACCAGAAAAAATATGGGCTGGATTAGAATTCACTGAGTGACAGAGTTGGTGCCCAAAATGACGTTGATAGGCCTCAAGTATCTGGACGTGTTTGATCAACAGAGAGAGAATAAAACCATTCAGCTGAAGCATTCATTGTAGAAAGGATTAGAACATCAAGTGGAGTATTGTACTAGGTAGACCTCTAATCTCCTCTAGTCTTAAAAGGCTGTGATTTTAGCAAAATATATATTCAGTCCAGATACAAGAATTCTTAGATAGGAAAAATAAATAAATAGTATTTAAGCAACATCAATAGCTATTCCTTAGACTTTTAGGATTTTATTAGCTTAATTCTGGTCAGTTTTTATTTTTTATTTTTTATAGCTCTCATGAATCTAATTCAAAACACATTGAGGAGCCAAACCTATGCTGGGCTTGAGAATGGAATTAATAAAAAGGCAAATACACCAAGATTGCCAAACACTGCAAAAAAGAAGCATATGACACCACCTCTAATGTGAGAAATTGTAGAGCCTTAGTTTTGTTTCCCATCTTTCTGATGGGAAACATAAGGCTTGTTTCATGCTAATAGAGACAGGGCCTCATAATTGGTAACAATGACTTGAAAAACACCACTCTGGTCAAGTGAGAGGACCCTTCACCTCTGGCAATGATCTAGGTAGAATGCAGACACTGGTCTTTCCTCTGGGGGTCTCCATGCATTCTCAAATTAAGTGTCCTATTGAAGAACTGAAACCTCACCTTACAGTCCCCAAGGTGATATGGAATTCATGCAGGTGGCGACAAAAGGGGGCTCATGAAATCCAGAGTGGGAAAGGCTTGAGGTCAAGAATTTCCTTTTCACCATTGTTTTCTGACATGTCCTGCCCCAATCAATGTGCATTGGATTGTTGGTGTTATTAAGTGCTGTTGAGTCAGTTCCGACTCATAGCCACCCTGAATAGGGTTTCCAAGGATCATCCGGTGAGCTTGAACTGCCGACCTTGTGATTCAAACCGACCTTGCAATCCAGTGCATTAACCCAAGGCGCCACACTCGAACTCCCAGTAAGGAAGTCTATATTAGATCACATTTTTTATTGAACTTCATGGCACTTGGGGAATAACCTTGAGCTATCTGGAGTCTAATAAGTAACCTTCTACTTCCAGTAGGAGTCCCTGGGTGGTGCTAATAGTCAACACTTTCACTGCTAATCAAAAAGTTGGTGGTTCAAATCCACTCAGAGGGACTTTGGAAGAAAGGCCTAAGGTTCTACTTCCAAAAAACAAAAAAACCCACAGAAAGCTCTATGAAACACAGTTCTACTCTGTTATATAGTGTTACCATGAGTCCGAATTGAGTGACTGACAGCTGTTCTCCCCATCTCCCTTTCCTCCAGTATACAGAAGAAACTCCTTACCATGGCCTCCAAGTCTCATACATCATCTTTCAAACTCTCGTACTAGTCTTGCTATGGACAGAACTTTTGGCGTATTCCACTTCTTCCACCTGGAATTCTCTTCTGTCTTCATCTGATAAACTCCAGAACCATTTTCAGGTTTCAGCACAACCATTAATTATTCAGGGAAGTCTTCCTTGTCCGATCCCAACACTGCCCTCCAGGAACACCATGACCTTCTCTTTTATAAGGACTTGTTTCTGTTTTTGTTCTTAAGTGTCATCATGGTTCCAACTCATAGCGACTTGTGTAGGGTTTCCAAGGAGGGGCTGGTGAGTTTGAACCACCGACCTTGTGGTTCAAACTGAGCTTGTTATCCAGTGCTTTATCCTGTAGCACCAAACTTTACACTCACCCGAGTATGCAAGGATCCATCAACATCCGTCACTTGAACTACATTAAAACTGACATGAGGGCTTTCATCTTCTTGTATAGTTTGTGTCCAATACCTTGTGCAGTGTTTAGCAGATCCTGAAAGTGTAATCCATACATGTTGAGTAAATGAAAGATTCACTGAATCAGTTTGCTCTCATCTCAAATCTGGCACTTCCATCAACTGGCTGATGAACCTCTCTGGACTTCTTGCAGAGAAAGAAGTTTCTATAAAATGGGGATACAAACACCTATACTTCCTTCCTTATGAGATCTTTGCTACAGTCATCTGAAATAGTGCCCAGCATGCAGAATACTGTAAGATCTCAATAAAAGTTTGCTGAATTTCATTTTAAACCATTTGGCAACAGCTCACATTTGTGATATATTTGTGATGTGCTTGTATTTTATACTAACTCTTTACTGAGAAAGTGTTTCAACTTGATTCTTCCCTTTTCTTTTTCCCTTATACGTTTCACTGCTAGATATCGCCTCCCATGGCCTCATGTGTGAAGCTGCTAGGCATGGTGTTGCAATAATAGTATTATTCTAATAGCTTACATTTGTATGCTATTGTTGTTGTTGTTAAGTGCCGTCCAGTTGATTCTGACCCATGGCGGCCCTGTATAGGGTTTCCAAGGAGCAACTGGTGAGCTTGAACCACTTACCTTGCAATTCAAATGACTTTGCAGTCTGACGCATTAGTCCACAGTGCCACACCATGAATTACTTGGTAGCCCTATTTGTACATTCTTTTCAACAGAATGGATTTTAAAAAAATGTGTATATTCACATAATGGAGAATTATACCACAATGAGAACCAACGATTAGAGCTTCTCACAATATGGTTGAATCTTACGAACATCATGTTGGGTGAAAGAAGGAAGCAACACCACGCATATGGCGTGATTGCCTTCATGTGCAGTCCTGGAGTCCTGGTGCTGTGGGATAAGCAGTTGAGTGCCTTCATGTGCAGTCCTGGAGTCCTGGTGCTGTGGGATAAGCAGTTGAGTGCCTTCATGTGCAGTCCTGGAGTCCTGGTGCTGTGGGATAAGCAGTTGAGCGCAAGGTCAGTTTGAACCTCAAGGTCGGTGGTTCTAACTCACCAGCTGCTTCTTGGTATACAGGGTTGCTATGGGTTGGAACCAACTTGACAGCACTTAACAACATCAACAATAGTACAACAAGAGACAAAGGTCATCTTTGATCATAGAATTAAGATAGTAGTTACCCTTACTGCTGCCCCTGATTAGGGACTGGAAGGGAATGGTAGCATGTAGGTTACCTGTGACTTATTGGAATGGATAGTGGTTACACAGTGTGTTCCATGTGGAGATTTACTGATGTATAATTGGTTACGAATTGGGTTGCGAGCCTCAAGGTCAGCAGTTCGAAACTACCAGCTGTTCTGCAGGAGAAAGATGGGGCTTTCTGTTCCTGTAAAGATTTATAGCCTCGGAAACCCTGTGCAGGGTCTCTATGAGTCGGAACCGACTCCACGGCACACAACAACAACAACTTTCTGAAGGAGTCCTGGTGTGGTGCTGTGGGTTAATGTTTTGGACTATGAGGTCAGTTTGAATGACAAAGATGGTGGTTCAAGCTCGTCAGATGAGTCTTAGAAACCCTATACAGGGTCACTATGAGTTGGAACCGACTCAACAACACTTAACAACAACAACCCTTCTGAAAGGTGCATGCTCCTGTCTATAGATGAGTATTTTCCCTAAATTAAACATTTATGAAGCTTGTCCATACATTGCTTCATTTCATTGCCACCTTAAGCCCTGTGAAAATACTTATCAGGATAAATACTTTTGTATCTATTTTAGAAAGGGAGCAAGTGATGCTTGGAGAGTAAATATTTTCCAGAATCTTGCACCTGTAGCCCGTGTTTTAGTTGGGGCGGAAGACTCGATCGCATTATAATACCACAGCGCTGCTTAAACGAGTGCTTTCCCAGTGGACCCTAAGGAAGGTTGTGAATGGCAGAAATCTTAGATAAAACTCGCTCAAGGTGTGATCTTGAACTACGGAGATGTTTTGACACACCCCACAGCTCACTATGTTGGTGACCATCTGCTTAACTGTTCCCCACCCTCATTATAGTTGCAATAAAACAGAGGGATATTTATAATGAAGGGCATTCCTCCTCATACCACCTCCTTCACCAGCTGCTGATGGCTCTATGTGGTTGTTAAGTGCTGTCGAGTCCCAAGTCTGAAGCAAGGTGTAAAGCAGCTGGAACACTCTCTAGCATATCCAGTGAGGTCCCAGATGAACTGATTCTGTCTGTGTTTGTTCAGAGCCCCACGTTCTAATCCTTGCAATGGGAAGGCTAGCCTGCTGGCTCACACCTCGTCACCAAGGGCTTAAAGGAGGAGAGGAGATTAACAGCGTTGTTTAAAGACATCAGACATGATGGAAGGAAAGACGTTCCAGATGTATGAACGCCATAGGAGTGGTCCAAGTTCCCAGGCAAACTGGCTACAGGAATCTGTGGGCGCTGAAGACGATGAAAGGGATAAGAAGTAATGTGAGCAGTTTGCATCCAAAGATGGAAAATGTATAAAATCGAAGGAGATTTGAAGACATGAAGCTTGAGCTTACCAACTCCAGAATTGGAACCCAAGATTCTTAAATCCCAAACCAATGCTTTGCGGTTTGATGACCTGCCGTGTGACTTCAAGCACTCCATGTCTCTGAGCATGGATATTGCGCGTGCACACTTGAGCTGTGGTTATGCCCCTGGCGGGGAATAACAATGGTGCAAGTTTCCTACTAAATGCTACGTGATAAAGAAAAAGATGCTGATGTCTGTCCGTCACAGTAGGCATTCCACTCATTGGGGTTCTGATTCGTTTCACAAAACTATCCCAACTTACCAGGTTTTCAACATATTTAAAACAGTCCAGCACACAGTTGTGGGTCTTCATCTTACATTTTGAGTAGGAGGCCTTAGTTATATGTGGATGAGGAGTAGAAAGACAACTGAAGGATCATTAAGCTATGCTCTATTGAAGGAAAAATGAACATTCCACACTTTCCTTTGTAAAAGCAACAGACGTATAGATCTCAAAATATTGGACAGATCACTTCTAAATAGAATCCTTATCAAACATAGCATTCTTTTGACTCCCTGCTTTTCATTTGCTTTTATACTGCTTGGTTTTCTGAAGTTGCATCATGTCATGGGATTCAACTTGGACCTCTTTGATATTGGCTTTGTTGAAACACGATGTCTTTTTTTTTTAATTGAGGTTTCTTGAAATATGGTTTTATTTTTCCAACAAAAACAACCATAAAAGATTCGTATTTCTTTTCTTATATATCTTCAGCTTTTTCATTGCTGTTAATAAAAACTCATCCACGTAACAAAGAAAAGGTTGCTGCTATTCCTCATAGTAGACATTCCACTCATTGAAGCTCCTATTCGCTTCACACAAATATCCGAACCTGCCTGGTTTTCCGCATGTTTAGAACAGGTCAGCACACAGTTGTGGACATTCATCTTATACTTTGAGTAGTAAACCTTAGCGATTGGCCTCACGGATCACATGTCTCAAAGTGTATGCATTCCCTCTGGATAAGTGCAACCCTCGTGATAGACAGAGAGGTCCTGACTCTGCACTGGTAGACTGCTGCTTACTTCGCCTTGGTCTCTCCTCTGAAATGTCATATTTCATTACACACAGTTTCCTATAAACTTCAGACACCTAAGTTGCCTCACCAACTTAGAAGGCGTTGGGAGGCAAAGTCTTTGACAATGCTAAATTTGATTGCACTTTAAAAAACACCAACCAACACACACCATATGCCACCATGCCAAGGAAGATAAATTTCATGGTTTCGACTTCACGGCCTTAGAATGCACATGACATGAGTGATGCAGAAGGGAAGCACATTGGGATGATAAGATGAGGATAATTTGTACTGTGAAATTATTTGCAATTGTGATGCATAAGCCCTGGCATGCTGTAACAGAAAATCACAACCCATGAACTGAATTATATATGTGTGTGTCTCATAAACAAGGTAGAAAATACATTTTTTTAAACTGCTGGGCTTGCAAAGTCCTGCAACTTCCCAGCTACCCTCATTAATAATCCGAAAGAAGCACAGTTCCCAGCTCAGAATCACATTAATCTCCCCACATGTGACCTGATCGTGCACTTTGGGGGAAATGGATGGGATGCAGTTGCCTCTGTGGATAGCAGGAGCTTGTTTCTTTTTCCTGGTGTATATCTTGGAAATGCGGAGTGGGTGAAGAGTGATAGAAAAACCAGGGAGATTACAAAAAGGAATAGTTCCAGAAAGTTGGACTTCTTGTGGTTAATCACTAAAACTAGATGTTGAAATGGAGAGATAAGGATGGCTTTGTCGGTTAGTTTCTTTGTCTGGTGTTCCCCCTTATAGTTGGGAAAGGTAAGAAGGGAGTGCTGCTTCTCCTTTACCCAGAGGCCATGGAATCATATCTGGGAAAGTTTATGGGGACACTTAGCAGGGCTTTGCTTAGGAATATCTGTGCTTATCAGTCCTACAGAGTTGAATTTTCCAAGAGGGGAAGGTTATCCAAGGGTTGGTGGCAAGAGGAAGGACTGTACTCAAGGAGGGATGTGAAGATTCTTCAACAAGAAGCTGGAATGGCAAGAGGGAAAGGTGTTGGTGGAGTGAAGCAGAAGAAACATATGACAAGCAGGCAAGGCAGATGTACTTACTCTTTCTTCTTCACCTGTTGTTGTTGTATGCAATCCTATATAAGGTTCCCAGGGAGCAGCTGGTGAGTTTGAACCACTGAGTTAGCAGTCCAGTGCTTTATCCTACAGAACAGTACCAGGGGTCCCCCTAGAAGGGAATAACTTGAAGGGTGCAGGATAACTACTTGATACCTATGGAAGTTGGAAACTAAGTTCTGGATTTTAGGAGAAGCTATGATCAAAGCGGACTGCTAACCACAAGGTTGGTGGTTCAAACCTACCAGCTGCTCCACGGAAACTTTACATAGAGTGTTATGAATCGCAATGGACTTCAGGGCACTTAAGAAAAACAATAATGGAGCTAAAAAGAGTCCTGGTATATTTCACAGTCCAGTGCTGATCCTGTCAGTGTCGTCCTAGGATTCTTTTATCTCTGTTTGCTCCATTTACTCGGAGGCTCAAGCTTGGGGCCACCATTCATCTGTTGTTTTGTCATATGATGGAGACTTATGTATTATTGTGAAGCTATGCCACAGGGATTTTAAAAAGTGACAGGATCACCCATGGTGGAGAGGTTTCAGCGTAGTTTCCAGAATTAGACAAACACAAAAGAAGGAGAGTTGGAACACTTCTGAATGGTTAGTCTCTGAGCACTTTATGATTAACAACAGAGTATTGTGTGATGTAGTGATGGGAGATAAGCCCCTCAGGTTGGAAGACCCTCAAAATATGACTGGGAAGGAGCTCCCTCCTCAAAGTAGAGTTGATCTTAATGATGTGGTGAGAGTAAAGTTTTCAAGACCTTCATTTGCTGGTGGGGCACAAACTCAAAATGAGAAGAAACAATCAGATTGTGGAATGTACAAGGTATGAATCTAGGAAAATTAGAAGTTGTGAAAAATTAAATGGAACACATAAAGATCAATTTCCTAGGCCTTGGTGGCTGTGTGCCGTGGAGTCGGTTCCGACCGATAGCGACCCTGTACAGGGTTTCCAAGGCTGTAAATCTTTATGGGAGCAGAAAGCCTCATCTTTCTCCTGCAGAAGAGCTGGTAGTTTTGCACTGCTGACCTTGCAGTTCACAGCCCGATTCGTAACCACTACTGGTACTGACCATTCTGAATTGGATAATCGCATAGTTTACCATGCTGAAAATCACTAATGGAAGAGGTATGGCATCGAATTCATTGTCAAAAAGAACATTTCAAGATCTATTTTGAAGTACAGTGCTGTTTGTGATATAATAATACTCATACGTCTATAAGCAAGACCAGTGATATGACTAATATTCAAATTTATACACCAACCACTAGAGCCAGTGATGATGAAGTTGAAGAATTCTACCAGCTTCTTCAATGTGAAATTGATCAAACATGCCATCAAGATGCTTTGATAAATACTGGTGAGTGGAATGTGGAAGTTGGAAACAAAGACGAAGGATCCATAGCTTGAAAATATGGCTTTGGTGTTAGAAACAATGCTGGATATTGCATGATGGGCTTTTTTTTTTTTTTTTTTTTTTAATATTTTATTGTGAATTATGTGATAGTTTACATGGGAGAACATTAGCTTTACATTCA
>NW_006408555.1:12411683-12412239 GCF_000296735.1 Chrysochloris asiatica
TGACCTTAAATATATACCACCTGAATTTAGAGATCATCTGAAGAACAGATTTGATACATTAAACACTAAAGACCGAAGACCAGAAGAGTTGTGGGGTGGCATCAAGAACAGAACATCATACATGAAGAAAGCAAAAAGTCATTGAGAAGACAAGAAAGAAGGAAAAGGTCAAAGTGGATGTCAGAAGAGACAATGAAACTTTCTTTCCAGCATAGAGACGCTCAAGCAAATGGAAGAAATGAGGAGGTCTAAGAGCTGAACAGAAAATTTCAAAGATCAGCTCAAGTAGATAAAGCCAAATATTACAACAAAATGTGCAAAGATCTAGAGTCAGAAAACCAAAAGGGAAGAACACCCTTAGCATTTCTCAAGCTGGGAGAACTGAAGAAAAATTCAAGCCTCGACTTTCGTTTTTGAAAGATTCAATGGGCAAATTATTGAATGATGCAGAAAGCATTAAGAGAAGATGGAAGGAATACACAGTCACTGTACCAAAAGGAAATGGTTAATGTTCAACCGTTTCATGAGGTAGCATATGATCAAGAGCCAGTGATAC
>NW_006408555.1:12412721-12419569 GCF_000296735.1 Chrysochloris asiatica
GTTTACATGGGAGAACATTAGCTTTACATTCACCCTATCGTGTATCATTTCATTGCCATGGTTACAATCCCCTCCATGCATCATTAACCAACCAAAGGGTATCCCCTGCAAGCCTGCCCCCCGGTAGTCAGCACACAGCCCCTCTCCCTCTCTGGGTATAGAGTCCCCGGCCACTTCATCTCTCCATGTCATCGTCTCTGCCTCTATCTCTGTCATCACTGTTTCTCTGGGTAGGGTCCCACACTCCGCTCTTCTCCCTTCATGGTCCCAGGGACCTCCACTCCTGGACTGCAAAGTCAACCACTCCCTCCTTTTGCTACAAAACATCTACCTTTACATTTCCAATCCTCACAGTCAGTCCTGATAACAATTATTCACTCTTGTACCACAAGAGACCTAACCCCATCTCCTTTCATCAGCCCCGCCCAGACAGATTGGATACTACTCAGTGGAGATTCTACCTTCCTCCGCACCCTCTCGATCTAGGTTCCCTCTTGAAAGCTTGTAAGCCAGTCACTTCTTGCCTTTGTAGGCCCCCGCCCCATTTTGGGTAGCCAATGTCCAAGTTGCCCATCCCTGTCTACCCTGTGTATGGAGGGGGTGGGAATGAATCTTGCTCTAAAGGTTTGTTCCCTCTTTTGAACTACTGCATCCATAGGTGTAGGTCAAGTTCATCAAATTGTATCAGATTACTCTTTTTTTCCCTCTTCTTTCTTTTTCTAATTGAGCTCTGATCATCCAGTCCTCGAAGCCAGGTCAAGTGGGTATTATCTGCAAGTGTGGATATTCTTGTGCATATGCCCTCTCTTTTTATCAGCTGGATGCTTCACTCTCCACTCTAGTCCTCTGTAGCTATGTCATTGACTCTGGGCCCAAGAGTCCCCAGGTCTTGTCACACTGCTGGCCAACCAGGTCTCCATCCGGGTTCATAGGAGTCTACTGAACGTTGTAGGGCTTAGCTCGTCACTTCATTGCTGTTTTTCTCTCATCTCCCCTTATTGGTGACAAATGTGTCACCAATCAGAGTGCACGTCTGCTCGTATATTTCCATTGAGTTTTAGTCTTGGAAGGGGGTGCATGATGGACTTTTACAAGACCAGTGACTTATTCCTTACAAATACCTTTTTCAACAACATGAAAGGCGATGGGGGGTGGGGTGAGGGAACACACAGGAATCAAATTGACTACAATCATGGGAAGAGATGGTGGGGAAGCTCCATATCCGCAGCCAAAGCAAGGCCATGGTCAGACGTGAAACAGACCATCCATTTCTCACATGCAAGTTCGTACTGAAGCAGAAGAAAATGAAGACAAGTTCAGGAAAGCCAAAATATGATCTTGAGTTTATACCTGAATTTAGAAACTATCTCAAGATTTGATACAGTAGACATCAATGACTGAAGACCGTAGGCATTGTGGGATGACATCAAGAACATCATACATGAAGAAAGCAAAAGGTCATTAAAAAAACAGGAAAGAAAGAGAAGACCAAAATGGATGTCAGAAGAGACTCTGAAAGTTTCTCTGGAAGTAGAGATGCTAAAACAACTAGAAGACATGATGAATTAAAAGAGCTGAAGAGACAATTTCAAAAGGCAACTAAAGAAGACAAAGTAAGGTATTATAACGAAATGTGCAAAGACCTGGCATTAGAAAACCAAAAGGAAAGAACATGCTTAGCATTTCTCAAGATGAAAGAACTGAAGAAAAAAAATCAAGCCTTGGGTTATAATGTTAATGGATTCTATGGGCAAAGTGGAGTCTTGATGTAGGCTAAGCAGTGAACTGCTAGCTGCAAGGTGGTAGTTCAAACCCACCACGTGCTCCTTGGAAACCCTATACAGGATCTCTGTAAGTCAGAATCAACTCAACAGCACTTAACAACAACATGGACAAAATGTTGAATGATGTAAGAAACATCAAAAAGGACAGCAGTAATATGAAGAGTTACTGTACCAAAAAAGAATTATTTGATGTTCACCCGTTACGTGAGGTGGCATATGATCGAGAACCAATGGTGCTGAAGGTTCAAGTTGCACTGATGGCTATGGCAGAAACTAAAGCTCCAAGAATTGATGAAATACAAATAGAAATGTTTCAACAAACTGATGCAGCACTCGAGGCCCTCACTGGTCTTTACCAAGAAATTTGAAAGACAATTACCTGGCCAACTGATTGGAAGAGATCCACAGATGTGCACATTCCAAAGAGAGGTGACCCAAATGAATGCAGAAATCGTTACTATCACATGCAAGTAAAAAGTGTGATGAAGATAGTAATTCAAAAACAGTTTCAACAGTACATATGTAGGGAGCTTTCAGAGATATAAACTGGATTCAGAAGAAGATGTGGAACAAAGGATATCATTGCTGATGTCAGATGGATCTTGGATAAGAGCAAAGAATACCATAAAGATGTGTACTTGTGCTTTTTTGACTATGCAAAGGCATTTGACTATGAGGATCATGACAAAGTTATAGAAAACATTGGAAAGATTGGGTTTTCCAAAACACAAATGGTACTCATGAGGAACCTGCACATTGACTAAGAAGCAGTAGTTTGAACAGAATAAGGGGATACTGAGTAGTTTAAAATCAAGAAAGGTGTATGCCAGGATTGTATCTTTCCGCCATACTTATTCAATCTGTATGCTGAACAGAGCATCGGAGAAGTTGTATTATATGAAGAAGAAAGCGGCAACAGGATTGCAGAGAGACTCATTAGCAACCTGCAACATGCAGATGACAGGACCTTACCTGCTGGAAGTGAAGAGAGCTTGAAATACTGATGAAGACCGAAGATTACAACCTTTAGTTTGGATTGTACCTCACTGTATAGAAAAGTAGATTCTCGGGTGACTGGTGTTGCCAAGTGCCTGTGGTGGCTGTTTGCACAAGTTCCCACTTTCCTAACAGGTCAAAAGTAAATCTTTGTAAAGACCCTCCCTGGCAAGACCATCACTCTGGCGGTGGAACCCAGTGACCCAATCAAGAGCATGAAGGCTGAGAACCAGGACAAAGAATGCATCTTCCTGCCTGGAAGATGGCTGCACTCTTGCTGATACAACAGCCACCTTGTCCTTCATCTGAAGGGTGGCTGTTAATTCTTCTTGTAGCCACAGTGCCCACTGATAACATTACTCTGTCCTATAAGCATTTGTCCCAATTTAAGTCTAGAAATTGTCACTTTCAGTAATAGCTGAACCTGTTCAGAATGTTAATAAAGGTTTTGTTGTATGACAACATTAAAAAGAGAAGAGAAAAGGAAATCCTTACCACTGGACCAATAAACAACACCATGATACAGGGAGAAAAGATTGAAGATGTCACAGACTTCATATAACTTGAACCCACAGTCAGTACTCAGAGAAGCAGCAGTGAAGAAATCAAATGGCGTATCGCATTAGGCAAATATGCTGCACAAGACCTCTTTTAAGTGTTAAGAGTAAAAATGGCACTTTGAGGACTAAGTTGTGCCTGATGTCAGCCATGATATTTTCAATCACTTCATACAATGAATAAGGAAGATAGTAGAAGATCAATGCATTTGAATTATGGTGTTGACAAAAAATACTGAAAGTACCACGGAATGCCAGCGAACAAGCAAATTTGTCTTGGATGAAGTACCCCCCAAAATGTTGCTTATAAATGTGGATGGCGAGACAGTCTCTCTTACTTTGGACATGCTGTCAGAATGGAATAGTCCTTGGAAAAGGGCATCATGCTTAATAAAGTGAAAGATCAGTTAAAAAGAGGAAGATCCCCAATGAGACAGACTGGCACAGTATCAACAATAGGAAAAAATTGCAGAAATTGTCAGGGTTGGACAAGACGGGGCAGTGTTTCATTCTGTTGTGTATAAAGTCGTTATGAGTTGGAACTGAGTCAGTGGCACCTAACAACAACAACAAAGCCTTGGGGATGTTCAGTGATTTGTTGCATTGCCTAGGCAGTATAGTTATGCAAGTAGAACCAAGTAATCAGGAGCTGATGTTTTGAAATCAGATAGGTCTGGGTGCTAGTCGTGGCCTTGTTGACTATATAATTATGTGACTGTGTTCAATTCACTGCATTTCTCTGAGCTTCCACTTCCTGGTATGTGAAATGGGCGCCATAAACGCACTTCCCATCAGAATTCAATTAGAGTAGCCAGACAATGTTGCAAAGGACTTTAAACGTATCTGGCATGTGACTTGACAAATGATTTGTTTTCTGTGTCAGGGGACAGAGGAAAGAACTAGAGATTGGAGACTTGGAATAGACCTGGCTGAGAGGAGGGATATGCCATCATTACAAGTAGAGGATTCAGGATCCGATGCTGCGTTTTGAGTGTCAAATCCCATCCGTTTCCCAAAGTGACAGACTGTGCACTTCTCCATGTTGTTTAGAGTTTCTGAATCGTAGCACTAGGACACTTTGGCCCACACAAATTACTTCTTGTCACCATGCTGGGGAGCTGTCACATGCGTTATAAAGCAATCAGTGAGAGTCCTTATCCTCTACAGTTTAGATGTTGTGGCAATCAAAACTGTCTCCAGATGTTGCTGAGCGTCCCCAGGGGAGCAGAATGAACTTTGGTGGAGAACCCCCGTCTACTGTTGCCTCTCCTCTTCCCAGTGTGGCAGTGTGTGAGGCTCCCTTGTGGAAACTTGGACCCCGACTCCCCTAGAAGCTCAGCACTTGCACGACTTCACCAGGAATCGATAACTCAGCCCCGGAGCATCTTTTTTCTTTAATCCTCAAGATTATATTGCATTTTGTTTTGAGTCTTCAGCTCTGGGAATTCATCTCATCTCCCTCACCAAAACCACACTTCAGAGCAACCATCAGAAAATCGTTAACACTGTCTGTGCCCAAGTAATTAAACAATTGCAAGGTGTATGTGCCTGGGTAAAATGTGTACTTAGTACATGCATGGCCTCAGTGAAAGACAACATGATGTATTTTATTTTACTTTTTTACTGTAAGAATTTTGTGAAGGAATATTTTCCTCCATTTTGTTTTCTTTTTCAGCTGTTAGAAAACGTAACATTCTTTGTCTTCAAGTCTTGCCATCTTTTTCTTGGTGTTCTTTGAAATAATCCCTGGGAATTTCACTGGGGAGTTAGGGAGGATTTGGAGAGGTCACCTAATTTAGAGGTGTCTGGATGGCTATTGAAGGAGTCCTAGTGACACAGTGGATTAAGTGTTGGATTTCTAACTGCAAGGTCAGCTGTTCGAACCCACCAGAAGTTCTGCTGGAGAAAGAGGAGACCTTCTGCTCCCACTAAGGTTTACAGCCTCGGAAACCCTATGAAGCAGTTCAATTCTGTCCGCTCGGGTCGCTGTACATCAGAATCAACTCTATGGTAGGACTAAGTACTCTCTAGCATTGTGGGGGCTGCCCGTCAAAGTCTAAGTTCCTCTTTGTGGGAAGAAGAAAGCTTAGGGAGACCTGATGTTAATTAAGTGCTAAATTAAGCATCTCACACTGTCTTTTTCTATCTCCACTAAAGCGTTATATGAAATAGAATGATAATAATCACACTATTGTGCTGTTGTTGTTAGGTGTCATTGAGTCAGTGCTGACTCGTAGTGACCCTGTGTACAACAGAACGAAACACTGCCCGATCCTGGGTCAACCTCACAATTGTTGCCACGCTTGAGCCCATTGATGCTGCCACTTGGCCAATCCATCTCGCTGGGGATCTTGCTCTTTTTCTCTCACCTTCCACTGTACCAAACGTGATATCCTTCTCCAGCGACTGGTCCCTTCTGACAATATGTCCCAAGTATGAGAGACAAATACTAACAAGATGGCGGATCTGATAGACGTATAATGAGGAGCTCCATCAGCAACAACACAGAATACCAGACCAAGCAGGCTCAAGGGGTTGGTGCTAAAACTCTGAACAACATAATAATGAATATTTAGAAGCTTGGAAGGCTTACAGCTAGGGGAATTTGTAGCAAAATCAAGACATCCATTGCTTCCTAATTCAAGATGCTTAGCTGCTCCCAGAGCCGCTATCTTGGAAGAGACCAAGCAGGGGAAGAATCAGAACAGAACAGCTATGAACACCTGACAGGACCGTGAAGATACAGGTGTGGACATTCATTTTTTTTTTTTTTTTTTTGGTATCTGTGCATTGGTCTCTTTCTGTCTTGGCACCTCTAGTGACTAGAGGGGATACCTGAGTGAACGGACACTCCACCTCCATCCCTGCAAGGTTCTACTACACATGCGCACAGATCTCCTCAAAATTTAAAGTGACAGTTTCCACTTAAAACCAAATGGCCACCACTCTTCTGTCAGTTGGTCATACTGTGGTGGCTTGTGAGTTGCCGTGATTCTGAAACTTATGCTACCAGTATTTTAAATACCAGCAGGGTCACCCATGGTGGACAGGTTTCAGATGAGCTTCCAGTCAAGACAGACTATGAAGAAAGAGTAAAGAACTACTTCCGAATATTTAGTCACTGAAAACCTTATGAATAGCAGAGTAACACTGTCAGATATAGTGCCAGAAATTGAGCTCGTCAGTTTGGAAGGCACTGAATATGCAACTGGGGAAGAGCTGCCTCCTCAAAGTAGAGTTGACTGGGATGATGCAAATGGAGTAAAGCCCGTGGGATAGAAAAGCCCGCGGGACCTTCATTTGCTGATGGGGCACAACTCAAAATGAAGAGAAACAGCTGTAAACGTCCGTTGAAAATTGGAACATGGAATATACGAAGTATGAATCTGGGAAAATTGGAAGTTGTCAAAAATGAAACAGAACGCATAAACATCAATCTCTCAGGCACTAGTGAGCTGAAATTGACTTATATTGGCCATTTTGAATCTGACAACCACATAGTTTACTATGC
>NW_006408555.1:12421624-12434557 GCF_000296735.1 Chrysochloris asiatica
ACATATTGCATTGGGCAAATCTGCTGCACAAGACCTTTTTAAAGTGTTGAAGAGCAAAGATGTCAGCTTGAGGACTAAGGTGCGCCTGACCCAAGTCATGATATTTTCAATAACCTCATATGCATGTGAAAGCTGGACAGTGAATAAGGAAGACCATTGAAGAATTGATTCTTTTGAGTTATGGTGTTGGAGGAGAGTTTTGAAGGTGCCATGGGCTGCCAGAAAAACCAATAGATCCGTTTTGGAAGAAGTGCAGCCAGAGTGGTCCTTGGAGGCCAAGATGACCAAACTTTGTGTCTCGTACTTCGGACATATTGTCAGGAGGGACCAGTCACTGGAGAAGGATATGATGTTTGGTAAGGTGGAGGGACAGAGAAAAAGAGGAAGACCCCCAACTAGGTGGATTGGCCAAGTGGCAGCATTGTTGGACTCAAGCGTGGCAACAGTATTGAGGTTGGCCCAGGATCAGGCAATGATTTTTTCTGCTGTGCATAGTTTGCTATGGGTCAGTTCCAACTCGATGTCTTCTAAGGAGAGATGAAGTTTGGTTATCCTGGCCTTCAGGGGGCGATCTGGCTGCACTTCTTCCAACCCATCAAGTTGACTCCTACTCATAGAGACCTCATGTGGCATAGTAGAATTTCTCCACAGGGACTTGTTCAGGCTGTAGTGTTTACAGGAGTAGATTCCTAGGCCTTTCTCCTACAGAGCCAATGGATCGGCTTGAACCAGCAATCTTTTAGTTAGCAGTTAACCGTTACATATCGAGGGCTCCTAATTGGTCTATAGAGAAAGTGGCAGAAGTTCAGGTAGAGAGATTCACACAGTGTGTAATCCCAGCTGGGATTTAACCCCATTGTCTCTGACATCAAAACCTGTACCCTTTGCCGAAACTCACAGGATCTCCTCATGATGGGGACTGAAGTATTAGGATTTTATCATGTCTGCTCACATTTATGTAGAGTCTCTTGTGTTAAGGGTGCTCAAGAGATCCCTGCAAGGAGTTTAAGTAAATGGCAGGTCAAACCTTGCCTCATCCCAATGGACAATGCGTACTCCAGCTCTTGGCTTTATTGATAATGGGCAGCAGCGGAAGTCCAGTTGTTGTTATTAGGGGATGTTGAGTTGGTTATTTTCATAGCAACCGTGTGCATAGCAGATTGAAGCATTGCTCCATGTTGTATCATCTGCACAATAGTTGTCATGCTTGAGCCCATTGCTGCTCCCATTGTGTCAGTCCATCTCATTGGGAAGTCCTCCTATTTTTAGCTGACCCACCACTTTACCAAGTATGATATCCTTCTCCAGAGACTGGTTGCTCCAGATAATATGCCCAAAGTATGAGAGACAAAGTCTTACCATCCTGGTAAAGGAATACTCTGGCTGCGCTTCTTCCAACACAGATTTGTTTGTTCAGCTGGCAGACCATGGTGCTTTCAGTATTCTTCTCCAGCACCATAACTCAGATACGTCAATTCTTCAATGGTCTTCCTTTCTCACTGTTCAACCTTCACATGCATATGAGGCTATTGAAAATACCATGATTTGGGTAAGGCATACCTTAGTCCCTTGCAGATAGAAAACCAAGGATTTGGGATTGAAAGCCAGGTCTTCATGGCCCTTGGTAAATTTAGCTCTTAGTTTCCTCATCTGTGAAAAGGGAATGATGATTCCCTCCTTCGCCATGCTGAGAGCATACCCGTTGTTAGTTGTTAGAAGCCATCAAATAGGTTTGGTCTCATAGGGACCCGTATACAACACTAACCTGTCCTGGGCCGTCCGTCCTCACAAATGCTATGTTTGAGCCCATTGTTGCTCCCATTTGTCAATCCATCTTCTTGGGGGTCTTTCTCTTTTTTGTTGACCGTCTGCTTTACCAAACATGATGTCCTTCTCCATAGATGGGTCCCTTCTGACAACATGTACAAAGAACGAGAGACTAAGTCTCACCACTCTCATTTCTAAGGCGTATTCTGGCTGTAATTCAGCGCCTAGGACAAAGTAAATGCTCCGTAAATGGTTCTTAACCTCCTCCTGCCGCACCTTGCTATTAATGTCAAGCGTCTATGCAGGTTTCTCTATCTACCTCTTTTAGCCTTCGTCCTGAACTTCATCCCTGAGGGCTGTTGACAATGCTGTCTCCCACGGCATCAACACCCTCCAGTGTCCACCTGGTCCTTTGAGTCTTCCCCAGACTCCCCAGCAAGGCTCTGTTTTCCATAACTCAGTTCTCCCAAACAGTGTCCCCTTCCACTGTTCTCCAGGTCAGCCAGCTCAGTCACTGCTTCTCTGAGCTCTTTCCTCCCAATCTGGGGCAGCCTCGTTCACCCTGCACAGTGACCCCAGGAAACACCCTGCTGTCTTCTCCTTCTTGGGATTTGATGTGGACAAAGGAGGTGTTGGCCACTGTTGGCTTCTTTGTTCTTTCTTTTATGCGTTCATATCTGAATAGACAAATGAACCTTCTGCTTTTTAGTTTTGCAACATCACTGCAAGCAAATGACATCTGTGATGTGGACATGAATATATATGGTCCAATCAAGAAATATTTTCTGTGTGTTTGTAATATATATGGAGCATGTTTGCTGGTGGTCATCAAGTGCCAACGAGTTGGTTCCAACTCATAGCAGCCCTGTGTAGGGTATCTGTATATGCATGTGAAGGTTGGACAATGAATACAGAAGACTGTAGAAGAATTGATGCATTTGAGTTATGGTGTAGGAGGAGAAGGTTAAAGGTGCCATGGACTGCCAAAGAACAAACAGATCTGTGTTGGGAAAAGTGCTGCTAGAATGCTTCTTAGAAACCAGTATGGCCAAACTTTGTCTCTCATACTTCAGACATGTTATCAGGAGGGACCAGTCCCTAAAGAAGGGCATCATACTTGGTAAGGTGGAGGGTCAGTGAAAAACAGGAAGACCCTCAACAAGCTGGATCGACACAATGACAGCAGCAATGGGCAGAAGCTTAAACACGATTGTGAGGACAGCACAGGAATGGGTCATGTTTCGTTTTGTTGTGTACAGGGTTGCTGTGAACAGACACTGACTTGACAGCACCTAACAACGCCAACAACAACATAGAATCTCTGGGAAGCAGCTGGTGGGTTTGAACCATCAACCTTGCGACTAGTCCCATGCTTATCCTAGAACACCACACCAGGACTTCATAGGGTATATTTACATAGGGCATATTTTATTGCTGGGCACCATTATAAGAACCTGGCACATTTTAACTCCTGTTACCCTCTTAAGAAAGCCGAGGTGGTAGGTTCTTTTATTAGCTCCATTTTGCAATGCAGAAGCGGGGTCACAGTGAAGTAACCCCTCTGAGCTCACACGGCTAGGGAGCTGTGAGGCTGACTCTTGAGTGTGTGCTCCAAGCCATGAAGCCCACGTGATTCTTTTGCATAGAGCTCCACGCCAAGTCTTGCAACGCGATAAAACCTATTAATTTACTACCAGATGTAAAATGTGATTTAATTGCCGTAGTAAAAAGAATTAAAGGCATGAAATAGAGACATGACTGGAATATTCTACGTCTAAAAACGTGTACTGCTTAATGTGTTTGAGTGGACTCTGAGAGCTTCTACCAGGGGAGCAATAGGCTCTCCAGACCACCCTTGGTGTTCCCTTTAGCTCTCTGAGTCTGGGGCAGGAACCTGACGCAGCTCTTGTTTCTGGCTTCACTGAGCCTGTTCCGTTAGTGGTACCTTTACATTTTCCAGAAGCTTGGACTGGACACAGAAGACTCCCAGTCTGACTGACTCTTCATTCCCACACCTACTGCAAAAACACGTACACTCAGAAGTAGGCCCCATGCCCTTTCTTCGGGCCCCCCTCTTGCATGCTGCCCAGAAGCATCTGAAAAGAGAGCTCAGTGGGTTCCATCTGTGGTTCCCTTGCTTGATATTTTAATAACGTTTTAGAATTAGGATAAGAATTAAAATTCGACTAAGAATTGAACAGTAAAATGTAAAATAAGAACTAAGAATTTAACAGTGAAATGTGAGAAAAGAAAGACATGATAAAAATGTTTATTCTTATTGTAAAGATGGTACATGCTCGCTGTAAGCAATTGTTGGGAGATGCTGAAGAGTCTTAAAAACCAAAACCAAACCCATTCCTCTGGAGTCGATTCTAATTCATAGTGACCGACAGACTAGAATGGCCCCCAGAGGATTTCCAAGGCTGTAAATCATTACAGGAGCAAACTGCCTACCTCATTTTTTGCCCATGGAGTTAGTGGCTGCTGGGTTTGAACCACAGAAATTTCAAGGTAGCAGACTGATGCTTGACCTACTACGCAACCAAAGAAAAGGATAGAAAATACTTTCAATCCAACCAATCAGAAACATTTAATGTTAACATTTGGAGTCTTTCCTTCCTTGCCCTCCTCTCCCGGTCACAATCTCTGTGTCTCTCTTTCTCTTTTCTCCTGACTGCTCTCCCATTCTCTTTGGAATTGTGGAATTCTACTCAGTGACCATGCTTACTATCATTTTGAAGTGAACCAAAATTGAGAGTTTGCAATATGCATATGATTACATCTATTGATATTTTCTCTCTGCATTTTTTAAAGTTGATTTTGAGTTTAGGATATATTTACTCTCCTCTTTTTGAGGGTGGGATTCACACCCATTACTGTGGATAATGCAAGGACGTATTATTATTCATTGTGCTTGACTCACAAAAAGCTAGCTGCACAAATGAATATACTGTCCTAGCTGCACAAATGAATATCCGTTCAGAGGCCTTCACCCAGTGCTCTTCAGAGTGTGGTTGAACAGAGTTGAGTTTATGAACTTGTAATGAGGGAGAATGCATATGGTGGGAAGCTGCGAATTTTGTCACTAAGACAGTGTTTGTAAGGACCTGCTGTGAGAGCTTCTGATGAGTTTGAGGAGAGTTCTAGGCAGTGGAGCTTGGCTTGGCTTGGATGTTGTCTTAGCTACCTACGGCTGCTCTAACAAAAATAACACAAATGGATGTCTTTAACAAACGGTTTAGGGGTCCATTTCATGGTCCGAGGTCCAGCGGAAGACTTTCTCTCTCTATTGGCTCTTCATTTAGGAGGAAGATGTCCTTGTCTCTTTCCAGCATCTGTAGGCCATGTGTTGCTTAGAGATACCCACGTGTTTTGATGTCAGTCTTTCTCAGAATCTAGGAGGTTCGCAGCACAGTGGACTTGGGTCCAGTGGACTCATTGTACTTCCATCTTTCTTTCTCGCTCTTCTTTTTTTGGATGATAGTAAGCCCTCCATCTCCCTACTGTTTTCTCTTCCCTTTTAACTCTTGTTAATTAAAAGATATCGCAAGTTACACCCCAGGAAAGTTCCCCTTACATTGGATCAGGGTTATGAGGGAATTAAGGGTTTGCTAGATGTGGCGCTGTGGGTTAATGCACCAGACTGCAAAGCCATTTGAACTGCAAGGTTGGCGGTTCAAGCTCACCAGCTGCTCCTCAGGAACCCTATACAGGGTCGCTATGGGTCGGAACCTACTCGACGGCACTTAACAACAACAACAGTTCACCTTTAGGAGTCCTGATGTGACCGTGCAGGATAATGCTCTGGACTGCTGCAAAGTCAGTTTGAACCTCAAGGTCGGCAGTTCAAATCCACCAGCCACTCCTCGTAAAGTCTATACAGGGTTGCTATGGATGGGAACTGACTTGACAGTGCTTAACAACAACAACACACCCTTAATCCTTTTATAGCTGATTGGTTTAGCACACTGAATTGCATCATGGGGAATCATTATGCAAACTGCCAAACCAATGATAATTATGATCCAGTCAACTTGACGCATTTTGAGGGGACACAATTCAATTCACTACCGATGTGGTCAGACTATAAAGGTAATTCTGTGAGTAGGTATTTTAATAATACCCATCCAGAAGGAGCAAACCAGAATTTGTTACATGTGTTAGCCTGAAAAGGGTAATATTTGTCTTTTTTTTTTTTTTTTTTAAGTTTTTATTGTGAATTATGTGTTAGTTTACATGGGTGAACATTATCTTTACATTCACCCTATCGTATTTTGTTTCATTGCAATGTTCACAATCCCCTGCATGCATCATCAAACAACCAAAGAATACACCCCACACTCCTGCCCCCCCTACCGCCAGCACACAGCCCCTCTCCCTCCTGGAGTCCAGAGTCCCCAGCTGCTCCTTCTGTCCACGTCATCATCTCTGCCTGGATCCTTAGTGTTACTGCCTCCCCAGACAAGGTCTTACACTTTGCTTTTCTCCCTTGATGGTTCCAGGGATCTCTGCTTCTGGACTACAAAATCAGCCACTCCCCTCCTTTTGTTACCAAACATTACATTTACCTTTCCAACACTCACTTTCAGACCCGATAGCAATCATTCCTTATTGAACCACAGGATTCCTTTTCCCCTCACCTTTTATCAACCCCATCCAGACAGGATGGAAATAATTCAGTGGAGATTCTACCTTTCCCTGTATCCTTTGGAGCTAAGTTTCCTATTGAATGCTTGTAAGCCAGTCACTTCTTGCCTTTGTAGTCCCCCCATTTTGGGTAGCCGATGTCTAAGTTCCCCATCCCTGTTGACCCTGTGTACCAAGGGGATGGGAATGATCCTCAATGTAGAGATTTTATAGACTCCTGTTAACCTTGATTGAGACCTGGTTAATCAGCAGTATGATGAGACCAGGGGACTCCTGGGCCCAGGGGCTGGGACATGGCCCCAGAGGACTAGAACGGAGTGTGAAGCATCCAGCTGATATGAAGTGAGGGGAGATGTACAAGAACACCCACACTTGCAGATAGTACCCATTTCACCTGGCATCAATGGCTGGATGATGAGAGCACGACTAGAGGAAGAAAGAAGAGGAACAATAAAAAAAATAAAAGAAAAAGTAACCCATGATGAGTGGATGAACTTGCCCTATACTTGTGGATGCACTATAACAATGTTTGTCTTTTCAATTGTTTTCCTCTTGTACTTGATAGCAGAATGGTTTGTGTGTGTCTTGCTCCATCTTGGTCATACTGTGGCCTTGTCTAATGTTGGTGTTTGGTGAAATTGTTTATGTCCAGCAGGAAAATATCACAGCTGTGAGTGCCAGACAGCACTTAACAACACCCATGCACAGCTCCACTGGATAGTGAGACCCATTCCTGGCTCTGAGGGCTTGCTTTCTGTTTCTCAATTTTATGACTATTTCTTGAAAACTATAATGTGATGCAATTTCTATGCAGGGAAACTTGCTGGGGTAGTAGTATATTATTGAAATTAATGGGACTTTAGAGTCTTTTGCAGATTTGATGGTAGCGTAGTGGTTACGAATCGGGCTGTGAACCTTAAGGTCAGCAGTTTGAAACTACCAGCTGCTCTGCGGGAGAAAGATAAGGCGTTCTGCTCCCGTAAAGATTTACAGCCTCGGAAACCCTGTATAGGGTCGCTATGAGTCAGAACCGACTCCACGGCACTTAACAACAACAACAGTGACATTAGGAATCCTGGTGTGGCGCTGTGGTTGAACTGCAAGGTTGGTGGTTCAAGCTAACCAGCTGCTCCTTGGAAACCCTATCCAGGGTCGCTATGGATCAGAACTAGTTAGACAGCACTTAACAACAACAACAACAACATTAGAGTCCATTACACTTGGTTTTGAATTCCAGCTTTGCTAATTGTCAAATAGGTTTTATAGTCCATGTTAGGTTCTCTCAGCCTGTTTCATTCCATTTAAATGATGGTAATGATCCTCTTAGAAATTTTACATGAGACAGTAACTGATAAAATAGAATACTATATTGTTTCACAAATAGTACTCTCATGTAAATAACATAACCAGACATGTAATACTTATAAAATAATGTACTGGTTTTGTTTTGTTTTTTTGGCTCATTTGGCAAAACACTTAATGAATATGTTATTTATATAAAACTAGGAACTTTTATGTAAATAAATTGTGATAGTTAAGGTTTTCTGTTAACGTGCCTGGGCCAGAATTCTCAATGATTTAGCAGCTAATATGTAGTAATCACCTCCCTGATGAGATCTGTTTTGATGTGATCATTCCCTGTGATGTGATCAGGTCTGAGCGGATGTACGTATCTTATGTGTTGTAAATCCTCACTTCTATGATGTGAATGGATATTAACACTGTGCTTGGATATTAACAACAGCATTGTTGTTGTTAAGTGTCATCGAGTCAATTCTGACTCTTAGCGACCTTTATAGGGTTTCCAAGGAGCAGCTGGTGGGGTGAAACTGCTGACCCTGTGGTTCGCAGTCCAGTGCTGATCCTACAGCACCGCACCAGGAGTCCCTAACAACAACAAATGATGTTGAAGAGGTTAGATGCTGTCTACAGGATTAGGTCGTCTCTTGAATCAATCACTTTAGAGAGATAAGAGGCTAAACAAGCAAGCCAAGCTCAGAGGGACCTATTACCACTAAGAAAGAAGAGGCAGAAGCGGAATGTGTCCTTTGGTCTTAGACCCTGCGCTGTGAAGCCCCTCGATCCAGAAAAAGATACGAGACAATTGAAGATACCATGACTTGGGTCAGGCATACCTACATTATCAAAGTGACATCTTTAAAAAAAAATTAAAGTGATGGTTTGCTACAGATTTGTCCAATACAATACACATTGCTTGATTTCTTAACTGCTCCCTACACTGGCATTGATCATTGGTCCAAGTAGAGTGAAATCCTCGACGACCTTAGTTTCTTCACTGTTTATCACAGTGTTGTTTATGTACCCAATTGTGAGGATTTTCCTCTCCTTTATATTGATTCTCATAGACACATAAGGAGCTCTGGTATCGTAGTGGTTATGAATTGGGCTGCGAATCACGAGGTCAGCAGTTCGAAACTACTAGCTGTTCCATGGGAGAAAGATGAGGCTTTCTGCTCCTGTAAAGATTACAACCTCGGAAACCCTGTACAGGGTCACTATGAGTCGGAACCAACTCCACGGCACATAACCACCACCAATAAGCACATAGAAAATAAGTCATTTTCCCATTCTTTTTCCTTTTCCCGTTTGGATAAGAACATTCTTTTGAAAAGCTATTTTCCAGAAATGACCAACTTACATATCAATGACTCTGAGAATCTCCCCACCTCAGACTCAAGTAAATATGCTCTCCCAGAGTCCTGGTAGTACAGGGAGTTAAGCATTGGGCTGATAACCACAAGATCGGTGGTTGGAACCCACTAACCACTATGCAGAAGAAAGCTGGGGCTTTGTGCTCCTGTGGAGATTACAGCTTTGGAAAGCCTGTGGACCGATTCTAGTCTGTCCTATAGACCTGGAGTCCTCTCCATGGCAGTGGGTGAGTAGTGGGCCCAGCTTTGCCATCGCCACTTGTCTTCATCTTCCTCTTTGTCTTGCTCACGAAGCTGCGTTTCTTCCTGACACATAGTTGGAAGGCTGAGATTTATTTTCCCTCAGTCAGGTTTGTATTACAGCTGAAATGTTTTGGATCCTCCCCCCTCCACCCCTATTCTTTAGAAAGCTGGGAATAATTAATCCCGCTGTACTTGCAACAATGGAAAAATGGACAGAAATTTTAGAAGCTGCAAAAACCTAAACACATTCTAAAGTATTCTCTCCCAATCATGCAATTGTGACAATAATGTGCTTTTTTTTGTTTTTAACTCAAAGTCTCTACTTCTTGGGCGTAATTCTGGCTAATTAAAAAAATACAGAAGGATTTAGAAAAAATGGTGTGAGCCTGCAGTTGTAAGATGGAATTCATGAACAGAGTTCACATGCTCCGGTTTTGCTCTGTTGCTTGCCTCGATTTGGGCCTCACTCAGAGCTGTCCCTGCGAGAGTCAGGAAGCATCAGTAAGTGGGTGGGTTAAGTAAAGCAGGACCACCCACTACCTGTCTCTCAGTTGGTGATAGTTTGTACTATGACGCTGGAAGCTGTACCACCAATATTTGTAATCCCAGTCGGGTCACCGGTGGTGGAAGATTTTCAGCAGATCTTCCAAAATTTTGGCAATCTGCTTCTAGAAATTGGCCAGGGAAGACCCAGTGGATGGCCACAGAACATTGTCTGATCTGATGCTGAAAGATGAGCCTGACACATAGGAAGACAGTCCTTGCTGGGTGCTATTATGACACCAGACATACCAATGGTTGTCAATATGGCATAGTACTAGTAGCAGACAATGTTGTCTTCTGTTATATCGACGGTCACCATGAGTCAGAGCCAAATAAGTGGGCAACTAAATTGGCCTGCAAACCTTAAGGTCAGCAGTTCGAAACTACCAGCCACTCCGCGGGAGAAAGATGAGGCTTTCTACAGGGTCGCTATGGGTCGGAACCGACTCGAAGGCACTTAACAACAATAACAACAACACCAAATGAGACAGGAAAGGGAAGACAGCGGATGCAGATGTGTTATCAAGGCCCTGCTTGGTCTTTGAATTTAATCTGGAACTTCATCTTGCGGTAGAACAAATGACTTGGTGCTACCCTCCTGAGAAAGAGGCATTTGGGTATTTATATACCAACTCCCTACGCTCCTTAGATGAGGAAGTTCATTTCCCAGCATTCCTTGCCTGCTGTGTATGCACGTGGGCAGATCATGTGGAGGCCAGTGCACTCTGGGTAAGAGTGTGAGGACATTGCTCGGGCAGCAATAGTTACCATGTCAAACGCAAGTTCAAATTTTAGTTAGAGGTACTTTTACAGAAATGTCTTCTTTTTAAGGCTAATAACGTCCTTCCTTTTAAAAAAAAAAACAAAAAAAACTTTTTGTTGTGAATTGGTTGAAGGTTTACAGAACAGATCATGAGTTTTATAGTTAACAATTCCTACACATTTTGTTTCATCTCACTGACAGCAATTCCCCAAGGCAACATCACTTACCCGCTTCCTGCCTGTGTTTCGTGTTTTCACTTCTCCATCTTTCCTAGTCCTTCTGAACCTTGTCCTTGGATAAATGCTGCCCTTTTGATCTCCAGTGGTGGGTAAGTCTAAGGTGTGAGTCCCTCCCTAGTGTTACTGTTCCCCTTATAGACATGTCTGTTGTTTGCCTGAAAATTGAGCCATGAGGGTGCGTTCATTTCCCAAAGAAAGAATTAGGGTTTTAGTCTTGGGATTCTACCAGTCTCTATTCAACCCGTAAGCCTGGTCTTTTTGATGATTTTGAGTTTTGCTCTACTTTTTTCTCACTCTGTCCAGGACCTTTAATGTGAGCACTTTCAGAGCAGTTGGTAGTGGTAGCCGGGCACCATCTAGTTCTTCTGATCTCAGGGTCTTGCAGACTGATGATCATGGGGCCTGTTAAACCATTGAATTAGTTGTTTCCCTGGGCCTTTGTGTATCCCATTAATTCACTGGGATACTTGTTTCCATGTGTCTTTGATTTTCATCATTTTTCTTTCCTCTGGATAGGGGAAAACCAATAGCCAGACCCTAGCTGATCACCGATGAACTTTTAAGATCCCAGTGGCTATTCCCCAAAGTAGGATGTAGAATATTTTCTTTGTGGAGTATGTTATAAAGCCATTCGCTCTCCAAGATGCATTTTCAGGGACAGATTAGTGAGAAAGACATTGAATCGAAAAGTCAAACAAGCTTGGATTTGAGTTATGACTCATCCTTTGTTCCTGCTTTCTCTTGATGGCTGAGTTGCTTGGCTACTTAGGGCATTGGTTCCCATATACCTTCTAAGGTGAGAGCCAATGATCAACTGCAGACACTTTGCCCACCCCAGGTCAGAATACCTGTAGGCATTCAAGAAATTGTTTGTTGTTTTTCATTTTCTTCTCAGTACAGAATATGTCTTTGGGTCCATTTGCTTTCAGAAATTGGTAGCGAGAACTGAAAGAGAAAATGATGTTAGAAACAATCACATTGACCTGCACTGGTTGTGGTTGCAGCTTGCTGCTTCCCACACAGCACAGAAATGGGTCTCAGTGATTGGAATTGATGTGCACCAAACTGTCCTTCACTGCCACTGCTTCTAACTGCTGTAGAGTAAAATCCAGTGATTGTATAGAGCTTTTCAGGTTCATTAGTGGTTTCTGATTATTGAAGTGAAAGACTTTTTTTTTTTTTTTTTCTTCCTCTGAAATCTAGGAGTCCTCATTGGTAACTTCAAATACATCAAACTTCAGGTTGGCCCCTGCACATGCTTGTGAATGGATAATGGCCCTCCTTGTTCTACTGGTGCCAGTTGGTTCAGAGACCTCACAACCACTACTGCTGTAAGGAGCCCTGGTAGCATAGGGGGTTATGCATTGGGCTGTTAATTTGCAAGATTAGCAGTTCGAATCCACTAGTTGCTCTATGGGAGAAAGATGAGGTTTACTGCTCCAGTAAGGATTTACAACCTCAGAAACCCTATACGGAATGACTATCAGTTGGAACCAACTTGACGGCATGCAGTAGCTTACTGCTATAAGTAAGACTTCCGGTTTGAGTCGTGACTCACAGTGAGTCATGAGTCACAATGTAATGATGATGATGACAATGGTGACTGTGACTATCACTGCTGTCAAATTGCTATTGCTACTGCTATACTATTACTGTTCTACTGCCACCAACTCGACGGCATTTAACAACAACAACTGCCACAACTGCAGGATTACTGCCATTACCATACTACTGTCACTCATGCTGAGTCCTGGTATTCGTAGCTCTGTAGGATAAGTACTGGGCTGCTACCCACAAGGTTGGCCGTTCAAACCCACCAGATGCTCTTGGAAACCCTATACAGGATCACTATGAGTCAGAACCAACTAGATGGCACAGAGCAACAACCACCACCATTTATACACTCTCTGCTTTAAAACTACTAGTGTGACTATGAGAGTATTACTGCTTCACTGCTACAGCTTTCATTGGTACTGCTGCTGTTACTATGATCATTGTTACTACCAGTAGTACTGCTACTGTGACTATGAGAGTATTACTACTTCACCGCTACAGCTCT
>NW_006408555.1:12436217-12441565 GCF_000296735.1 Chrysochloris asiatica
ACTGTTACTGGGACTATGAGAGTATTTCTACTTTACCGCTACAGTTCTCATTGCTACTGCTGCTGTTACTACGATCACTGTTACTGCTAGTAGTACTACTACTGCGACTATGAGAGTATTACCACTTTTCTGCTACAGTACTCATTACTGCTGTTACTATGATCACTGTTACTACTAGTAGTACTACTGCTGCGACTATGAGAGTATTACTGCTTCACCGCTACAGCTCTCATTGCTGCTGCTGCTTTTACTACGATCACTGTTACTACTAGTAATACTACTACTGTGACTATGAGAGTGTTACTACTTCACCACTACAGTTCTCACTGTTACTGCTGCTGTTACTGTGATCACTGTTACTACTACTAATACTATTACTGCAACTACAATATTACTACTTCACTGCTACAGCCCTCATAGCTACTGCTGCTATTACTACGATTACTGTTACTACTAGTAGTACTACTGCTGCGACTATGAGAGTATTACTACTTCATTGCTCCTGCTGCTGTTACTACAATCACTGTTACTACTAGTACTGCTATTACGACTATGTTATTGGGAGTGCTGTTGCTACTGCTACTTCTTCTAGTTGTTTTCCTTTCATGTAGTAAGCACAGTGCTCAGCAGAGACAGCTGAAGACAGCATATGCAAATTGAGAGCTTAAATTTTTAATCCTCTCAACAGCATAGTGATAGACACTGTTGTTGTACCCATTTTACAGATGAGGATCTGAAGGCTGAGAGAAGCTAACTAACAGGTCCCCCATGAAGAGCTGGCTAGTGCTGGAATCAGAAGTTCCCTTTAGATCTGCTTGACATCCAGGCTTAGCTCCTAACCACACCTCTCTGCTGCTCCTCACATTTCATTTCTGTGTAGAAGGTCATTCTGCAAAACTGCAAGAGAGGAGGACTATCTACAGCACAGTGGATGCTGGTGGTGAAATGCTATGCAATTTAGTTCCATTTAATGAAGATGAAGGGACTGGGAAGATTATGGAGCTTAAATACATGATGTATGTGTAAAGAAGACCATAGATGAATTGATGCATTTAGGATATGATGTTGCAGAACAATATTAAAAGTACTATGGACTTCTAGAAGACCAAATAAATCTATTTTGGAAGAAGTACAGCCAGGATGCTCCTTAGAAGCCAGGATGGCTAGACTTTATCACTCTTACTTTGGTCATATTACCAGGAGGGACCAGTCCTTGGAGAAGGACATCATGCTTCGTAAAGTGGAGGGTCAGCGAATAAGAGGAAGAACCACAATGAGATGGATTGGCACAGTGGCAGCAGCAGTGGGCTCAAGCTTAACAATGGTTGTAAGGTTGGGGGAGGACCCGGACAGTGTTTCATTCTGTTGTGTATAAGGTTGCTACAAGTCAGAACCAACTCAATGGCACCTAAGAACAAAAAAAAAATTGTGAAGTATTCTGCATTCTTTTGGACAAAACTCGTAACCACTTTGAGCCACAGGTATCCGCATGGGTAATATGGAAATCACACATACAAATGGCCAGTACGCTCAATTGCTAAACAAAAAGTTGAAGGTTCAAGTCCACCCAGAGGTGTGTAAGAAGAAAGGATTGGCAATCTGCTTCAGACAGATCTGTCATTACAAAACCACAGTTCTCTGCCATACACGGGGACATCTCTTACAGACTTGTTCTGAGAATCTCTCTCTCTCTCTCTGTCTTTTTTTTAAACATTTGAGATTTGAGTGAGCATATTCAGAGCACATTAGTTTTCCCACTCAATTTGTACACATTTTGTTCTTGACGGTAATCTCCTGAATATAATAGCACTTCCTCCCTGGGTCTCTGTCTCCATTTGTCCTCTTTCCTGCCCCTTCCTGCCTTCCTAGCTTTGTTTTGGTGGCAGTTTTGCCCTTTTGATCTTATACGGTAGATTGTTCTAAGAAGTATGTTCCTCAAGACTGTTACTGTTCCGTTTAGGTTATTGGTACGTGCTGTGGAGTTGGTTCTGATTCATCGCAACCATGTGCACACCAGAACGAAACACCACCTGGGCCTACACCATCCTCACAATTGTTGCTATGCTTGAATGCATTGTGTTACCTCTGTGCTAATCCGTCTCATTGGGGGTCAGCCTCTTTTTTGCTGACCCTCACTTTGCCAAGCACGATGTCCTTCTCGAGAAATGGTCCCTCCTGATAACGTGTCCAAAGTGTGAGCAAAGAAGTCTTGCCAACCTGACTTCCAAGGAGCATTCTGGCTAGATTTCATCCAATACAAATCTCTTCTCTATTGTTTGGCTGAAAGATGAACCCAGGGGTGAGGTGAGTTCAGTTCCAAGTTTGAAGAATGTCTTAGGACCATAATCTCAGGGCTTCTATTAGTTTCTATCAAACCAGTTTTTGTTTTTTTTTGTTTTTTAGTGATTTTTAATTTTCTTTTACATTTTTCTCCTATTCTGCTCAGCATCTTCTATTGTGACCCCAAAGGGCTCAGGATCTTCTATTGTGACCCCCAAAGGATGATCTCTTCATGAAAGCATGTAGTCAATTTGTAAGCATATTTAATCATAAGTTATTATTACTCTAATAAATTTTGAAACTGCGTGATGATTAGACAAAGATGTTAAGTAAACCTCATAAAGGATAGTTAACGCAGTAGTTTTAAACAAAGCATTTTGTTTCCTTCTTTGTTTATTTTAAGGCCAGCCTTCAAAGGAGAAATGTTCAGGGAATTTATCAGTTGACCTTCCTGAAGATCACCTTGTTGCGTCAGGGAGACCAAAGGAAGCAGAAAAGTTCCTAGTTGCTCTCACTCCCACCCTGCCCTGCCTGAGGGATGAGACTTTCTGGTCTCATCCAATATCCTATCCTACTGCCTTCTCATTGCCCTCAGGGCTGGACTGCTTCAAAAAGGTCATGGAAATGCTTTATTATCTTTTAATTCCACTTTTCTACAAATTTTTTGAAGTCTCTTTGTATTTCCCAAATCTCCTGTAGGTCTCCTCAAACTGAGGAGTTTTAGAGCTGGAGAAAGGTCATCAAAGACTTAGAATCAAGAGTCCTGGTGTTTCTAGTATTTCTACAGATTAATCATGATCGGATGGATGGATGGAAGGGTAGATGGATGGATGGATGGGAGGGTGGGTGAAGAGTGGATGGATGGATAGATGGATGGGTGATGAATGGATGGATGGATAGATGAATGGAAACGTATATGGATGGGTGGATGGGAAGGTGTATGGATGGGTGGATGGATGGATGGATGGATGGATGGATGGATGGATGGATGGATGGATGGAAAGGTATATGGATGGGTGGATGGGAAGGTGGATGGATGGGTGGATGGGAAGGTGGATGGATGGGTGGATGGGTGGACGGACAGGCAGATGAATGGATGAACTGATCTTGGCCTTTATAACAGTGGACTTTATAACCTCTAATTTCTACTCTTAGGCAACATCATATTTAATAAACATATTAGTTTATTAAATATGTATGTGGCATGTGAAGAATACATTATGTTGTCATTTATTTCAAGTTCAGATCCTATTTTCCAATCTATCCAGGATCTATGAGGGAAGAGGATACAAGAAAGATTCCTGCTCTGTCTTCTTCCTGTCCCAATGCCACCCATCAAAGGGTATGAGTCATATCACGTGGAATTTTGGGGCCTCCTTACCTTCCTACTCTTTCCCCATGGTTAGTGGAGGAATCCTCCTTCTTCAACATTCCCTTCTCTCTCCTTTTCCCTTGGTGGCCATTGGGACCATTTAACCCTTCTGCTTCTCTTCTCAGAGCCCCACCCTTCGTGTGTTATCTGTCATTCTGTTTCACTTTACAGGGATGGGATAGGATGGCAACGGGAGCTTCAGGTCCTCTCTCACATACAGGGTATAATCACAATGTCAAGACAAGCTCCATTGGTGATACTTCTTTTTGAATGAAAAAAAAAAAAGTTCATTTCTATCTTACTTACATTATTCTCCTCCTTCTTACAAACTTAATTTTGTCCAATGGAATTAAAAATTTTTTTTTGTTGTTTGTTTACCTTCTTATTATTAATTGAGTGAAGGCTTACAGAAAAGATCATCAGTTTTACATTTGATAAATCAGACACTTTGTGTCATTTCAATGACTGCAGTCCCCTCCATGTAATAACAGCTGTCCCACTTTATCTGTGGTTCTCATTTCTGTTCCAGCCTCCTTCCCAACTTCTCTGAACCTTGTCCACAAGTAAATGTTGCCCTTTTAATATCAAATGGTTGATCATTCCATGGTGAGCATACTTCACTAGTGTTGTTGTCCCCCCTACGTATCTATCTATGGCTTGACTGAAAATTGGGCCACGAGGGTGAGTTCAGGTGGACTGAGATGTCTATTCTACTCAGCCCCCATCCCTCTTTTTGTTTTTTCTTCATAGTGGAAAGGTAGGTCTGCCATGAATCATTCCTTTTAGAAGGGTCAGCACAAAGCTGGTTCCTATGAGATAGAGGTCCAAGATGTCTCAAGTGTCCAGCTCTTCCAAACTGCTGCAGCACTCCATCATCTCTGATACCAACTACTCCTCTTCTCCTGGTACCCTCCCTCCCATACTTGGGTCCTGTAATTCTTTGCACTGCCTCACAGAACTCAGAAAACATCAGGAAAATAGCTTACACCGTCGTGGAGGCTGGCAAGTCTCAAAAATGGAGGGCAGGCTTTAGTCTGGAGGCCTCTCCTGAACCCTGTGGTTGCAGGGACTGGCAAACCTAAATTGTGAGTCTGATGACAGGCTGCTGGCTCACAAGCTGCAGAAGCCAACAAGTAAGGTCTGACAATGGAATGCTGACTCAGATCCCCAGAACTGGAGACCAGATGATGATGAGTCAGTTACAGGATACAGAGCAGAGGGGAGAACTTTGCCAGAGCGCTGGTATAGCTACGATGCAGACCAGTCCCTGAGGGAATTCTCCTTACTTTAGCAATGTGGTACAAGGGTGTGCAAGATGATCACTGGGGTACCCGTGGTGAATTAAGTCACCCCCTCTACCTCTAGTAAGGCGGTGATTTAAGATGCATCCCCAGCTTAATCCTGCCTTATTAGCATAATGAAAAATTCACTCCAAAACAGGGCAGTAACCTCAGGCATAGAGGCTAGGGTTTACCACAAACACATCACAAAGCAAAGGGCTTCAGCTAAATGGGCCATAGTAAGTAATTCATCACACTGGGATTATACATTAGGTGGACAGACTTCTAACTAGGTTGTTGTTGTTGTTGTTGTTGTTGTTGTTGTTGTTGTCAGGTGCCATTGAGTTGGAACCGACTCATAGCGACCCCATGCACAGCAGAATGAAACAATGTCCGATCCTGAGCCAACCTCACTA
>NW_006408555.1:12442570-12499933 GCF_000296735.1 Chrysochloris asiatica
TAAAGCACAGGTAAACATCCTTCTGATATTCTCTGCTTTCAGCCAAGATCCATCGGACATCAGCAATGATATCTCTCGTTCCACGGCCTCTTCTGAATTTAACCGAAATACAGCACGCCTCTGTGTACTTAGCGAAATCAGCTAATATTAAAGAAAGTATGTTTTTGATGTTTATTCCTTGACCCTAAAGAGTATGTAAAGCTTAATTTTTAAATGGTTTTCTTAGATTCTTCTGGTTTAAAAATAAATAACTCTTTTTATTCAGAAAGTTAGGAGTAAGCATAAACACATTTAGAGCAACAGTAAATGAACAAAACATCTGATAAAATGTTCTGGAAACATCAATATTGCTACCTTATTTCCACATTTTGAAATATAGGAGATTGCAGTTTTGAAAGAAGGGTATGCACTTATCTGAGGGGAAGCATATTAGAGAAACCTACAAACATATCCATTGTGGGTTTCTTTTTCCCTTGAGAATTAATTTCATTGATGAAACAAAGTAACTGTCGTGGGGAATCAGAAGCAAAGCTGACTGTGTCCTTCTGTAATTTTTCTCATCTATTTGTGTGCCTTTGGTCCCATTTTCAGATTACGGCCTCTGTTGTATCTTCTTGGTTTTCTTAGCTTCTGCTTTTAACAAAAAAGCAAAAAAAACCCCAAAAACTTAGCAAAGTGTCTCTAGTCTGCGTGGCTGTTCCTTGATGCTGCTGATTTCGTTCTCAACATTTTACTCAACAGGCTCCCTCGCCCTGAATTATAGCACACCCTCTGTTGAGTTGTAAATCACAAATGTAATAGTTAAATGAGCACAGAATGTAACACCAGACACTTCTCTCCCCCAGCTACCAATTTGTCTTCCCCTTTATTAGGAGGGAGCGTGATGGGAACTAGTTTAAGATGTTGCCGAGGCTTGGGGAGTTGCTGCAGGATGCTAAGAAGCCTGCCTGCCAAGAACAGGACCAGAGAAATTAGTACGATTTTATGACTTGGCTCTGTTCAGAACATAAAGTGAGAGGCCTTGCTGAAGGCTGTGCATATTTCAGCAGGTAAGAATTTGGCCTCCTGTGATGACTAGAATCAAGAGATGCTTCAGATCTTAGCAACCTTCTAGCCAAGGCAATGGCTTCTGTCTATAGCTTTCTTAAGTGGTGATTTCCCAGGTTTTGATTCAATATGGGCTATGCTGGGAGCTTCTTATCTTCCACAACACCCTGAATAAGAATAGTATTGGTTCGTCCTCAATCAGATTAATTATGGTGGGGTGGTTTTGTGCCAGGAAGTTGGTTCCGACTCTATGTTGTTGTCAGGTGTCATCGAGTCAGAACCGACTCATAGCGACCCCATGCACAGCAGAACGAAACAATGTCCGATCCTGGGCCAACCTCACTACCACTGCCACACTTGACGCCATCAATGATGCCACCTGGCCAATCCATCTCGTTGGGGGTCTTCCTCTTTTTCTCTGACCCTCCACCTTACCCAGCATGACATCCTTCTCCAACGATTGTTTCCTCCGGACAATATGTCCAAAGTAGGAGAGACAAAGCTTAGCCATCCTGGCCTCCAAGGAGCACTCTGGCTGCACTTCTTCCAAAACAGATCTATTGGTTCTTTTGGCAGTCCATGGCACTTTCAGTATTCTCCTCCAACACCACAACTCAAAGGCATCAATTCTTCTACGATCTTCCTTATTCACTGTCCAGCTTTCACATCCAGATGAGGTTACTGAAAATACCATGGCTTGGGTCAGGCGCGCCTTAGTCCTCAAGCTGACATCTCTGCTCTTCAATACTTTCAAAAGTTCCTGTGCAGCAGATTTGCCCAATGCAATATGTTGTCTGATCTCTTGACTGCTGCTTCTGCGAGCTCTATAGTGATCCTGTATAGGGTTTTCAAGGCTGTAGAAGAATGCTTCATATTTGTCCCATAGAGCAACAGGTAGATTTGAACTCCTGGCCCTGTGGTTAGTTGCCCAGCTCATAACCCACTCTGCTACCAGGTCTCCTTAATAATAATTATGGTCGTGGTGGTTATGTGCAATGGAGTCGATTCCGAATCATGGCCACCCTGCATAGGGTTTCTGAGGCTGTAAATCTTTACAGGAGCAGAAAGACACATCTTTCTCCCATGGAACAGCTGGTAGTTTCCAACTGCTGACCTTGAGGTTAGCAGCCCACCTCGTAACCACTAGGTTAATAATAATTCTAGTACAAATAAAATAATAACTCACATGTATTGAGTGCTTTGGTTACGTCAGACCTATTCTTAGTGTTTGCTTGTGTTAAATATTTTAGCCACTAAGAAAGGTGTTGGACAACAAATAAGGAAGACTGTAGACGAGTTTGAATTATTCATTTGAATTATGGTGTTGGCAAAGAATGTTGAAATTACCAGGGACTCCAGGAGAACAAACAGATTTGTATTGGAAGAAGTACAGTCAGAATGCTTCTTAGAAGTGAGGCTGGGGAGTCTTCATCTCTCCTTCTTTGAATATATTATCACGACGGAACAGTGCCTGGAGAACAACATCATGCTTAGTAAAGTGGAGGGTCAGTGAAAACTGGGAAGAACCCCCAACAAGATGATTGACACACTGGCATCAACAGTGGGCTCAAACGTAACAACAATTTTCAGGGTGGCACAGGACTGACAGGTGTTTCGTTCTATTGTGCATCGGGTCTCTGTGAGTCAAGACTGACTCTGTGGACTCTAACAACAACAACAACAAAAGTGTTACTGTTATCTCCAGTTTACAGACAAGGAAAGCAAAGCTCTGAGAAGTCAGGGTACTTAATCAAGATCACACAGGCTATGTTTTCTTAGCGTCGTCACTTAAGTATTGCACATACTGTCCTGTGTCAGTCACACTTCCCTCCCTGTCACACTCCCGTTGGTCTATGTCTCTGCTCCAGATTGTTGTTGTAAAGTGCTTTTGAATCGGTTCTGAAGTATGCCAATCCTTCCTAGGGTTTCCAAGGAGTAACCGGTGGGCTTCAACTGCCGACCTTGTGGTTCGTAGTCCAGTGCTTATCCTACAGTGCCACACCAGGACTCTCCAGGGCTAGAGGTAAGCATATTTGCCCCTTTTCCTACTTGCATTAATTCCAAAAACATTTGGAGGACGTGTCTACAATGGTTACAGTAATGGGTTCCAACATAACAACAATCATAGGAGGGTCAAAGGACAGGGTTGTGTTTGGTTCTGTTGTACACAGGGTCACTGTGAGCTGGAACTGACCAGCCAACACCTAAGTACAACAAGATGCGTGAGGGTTTGGTCATCTTTGAGGAACATTATTATGCCTGTTATTTTGGGGAAAGAACTTGTTCAGTGTTTTTCAAGCTGCAAGAACCAAAGAAAGAGTTCAAGTCTCAATTTGCAATGTTGAAGCATTCTATGGGCAAAATATTGAAGGATGCGGTTGTTTTTGTAGATACCTTCGAGTGATTTCCAACTCATGGTGACCCTACGCATAACAGAATGGAACACTGCCCAGTCGTGTGCCATCCTCCTCCTTGTTGTTATAACTGAGCCCAGTGTTACTACTACTGTGCCAATCCATCGCGTTGAGTGTCTTCCTCCTTTTCACTGACGCTCCACTTTACCAAACATGATGTCCTTCTCCTCCAGGGACTGAAATATGAGAGAGGAAGTCTGGCTTCTAAGGACCATTCTGGACTCCTGGTGTGGCACTGTGGGTTAATGTGCTGGACCGCAAAGTTGGTTTGAGCCGCAAGATTGGCAGTTCAAGCTCATGAGCCGCTCTTCAGAAATTCTACGCAGGGTGCTATGGGTCAGAACTAACTCAGTGGCACTTAACAACAACAACAACAATGAGCATTCTGGCTGTGCTTCTTTCAACACAGATTTTTTTCTTCTACTGGGAGTCCATGGTACTTTCAATATTCTCTTCCAACACCATAACTCAAATGCATCAATTCTTATATGGGCTTCCTTATTCATTGTCCAACTTTCATATGAGGTGATTAAAAATATCATGACATAGGTCAGGGGCACCTTAGTCCTCATACGGACATCTTTGCTCTTGAACACTTTAAAGAGGTCTGGTGCAATAGAATTTCCTAGTAAAATATAGCATTTTATTTCTTGCCTGCTGCTTCCAATGGTGGTGATAGTGCTTCCAAGCAAAACAAAGTCTTTGACAATTTCAGTCTTTTTCCATTTATCATGATGTTATTTATTAGTCCGGTTGTGAGGATTTTTGTTTTCTTTACATTTAGGAACAACCTATACTGAAGGCTGTGGTCTTTGATCTTTATCAGTAAGCAACAAAAGAAGATGGAAGGGATACACGGAGTCACTTTACCAAAATAACTGGCCTATATTCAGCCTTTTTAGGACGTAGCCTAATTCAAGAACCAATGGTATTTAAGAAAGAAGTTCAAACTGCACTCTTATGGAGAAACAAGGCTCTAGGAATTGATTGATCACCAATTGAAGTATTTCAACAAACTGGATGAAGTACTAGAAACACTCACTATTCGCTCCAGGAAATTGGAAAGGCAGTAAACTACCTGGACAACCAACTGGAAGACAGCCATATTTTTGCCCATTCCAAAGAACGGTGACCCTTTAGAATATGGAAATTATTGAATGACATAACCAAGATCACATTCAAGTAAAATTTGGCAGATGATAATTTTAAATGATTGTAGCAGCAGATCAACAGGGTACTGTCAGAAACTGAAGCTGAATTCAGAAGAGGATGTGGAACAAGGGATATCATTGCTGACATCAGATTGATTTGGGTTAAAAGCAGAGAACACCAGAAAGATGTTTACTTGTGCTTTATTGACTATGCAAGACATTCAACTGTGTGGATTTTTAACAAACTATGGCTAACATTGTGAAGAACAGGTATTCCAGAACACTTTACTGTACTCATGTGGAACCTGTACATAGACCAAGTGGCAGTCATTCAACTAGAACAAAAAAGATACAGAATAGTTTTAAATCAGAAAAGGTTGCATCCTATTTACTTAATCTGTATGCTGAGCAAATAATCCGAGAAGCTGGATTATATAAAGAAGAACACAACATAAGCATTGGAGGAAGGCCTTTTTAACCACCTGCAATATGCAGATGATACAGTCTTGCTCGCTGAAAGTGAAGAGAACTTTGAAACACTTGCTGATGAAGGTCTAGCACTACAGCCTTCAGTATGAAATACAGCTCAAAGTAAAGAACATGACATTTTTCACAGCTGGACCCATGAACAACACTATGATCAACAGAAAAAAGATGGAAGTTATCATTTTACTTGGATCCACAATCAATTCTGATGGAATCAGCCGTCAAGAAATCAAATGATGTGTTGTTTTGGGCAAATTGGACCTGAAAGATCTCTTTAAAGTGTCACAGAGCAAAGATGTCACATTGAGGAGTAAGGTGCACCTGACCCAAGTGTGGGTGTTTTTCAGTTGCCTCATATATGTCTGAAAGTTGGGCAATGAATGAGAAACACCCTGGAAGAATGAGTGCATTTGAATGAAAGTGTTGAAGAAGAATTTGGCAGTCCCATGGACCATCAGAAGAACAAACAAATCTGTCTTGGAAGAGGTACAGCCAGAATGCTTTCTAAAATCAAGGATGGTTGTTAGACTTCATCTCTTGCCCTTTGGATATGCTGTCAAGAGAAATCAGTGCATGGAGAAGGACATCATGCTTGGAGAAAAGGAGGTTCAGTGAAAAGAAGGAAGCCCTTCAATGAGATAGACAGACACAGTGCAGTGACTGCAACAAAGGGCTTAAATATAAAAACAGTATAGAACCTACAAGTGTTTCATTCTGTTGTGCATAAGGTCCTTCTGAGGTGGTCCCACCTCCAGGGCACCTAACAACAACAACCCTGTGTGACACAAAGGGTTTATTCTCAAATACTTACCTGAAAGTTCTAACCCCACCAGGTACCGTGGAAGGAGAGGTCAGTATTGTACTTCTGGAATGACTCTAGCCAAGAAAACTCTGTGAAACAGTTCCTCTCTGTAACACATTGGGGTCACCATGAGTTGAAATGGACTCAGTGATAATCAGTTTATTTTTTATTCTGCTAATTTCACCCATAATCTCAGATACTTTCTACAGTACCACTCCTGCTCAGAGATGACCATCATATGCTACGTGTTTTGACCCAGTTCATCTCAGGAAAGGACTGTCCTCAACACATTAGCAACATTCATCCCTAGATCCTCATTTATTAAGCACTTCCTTTATTATCTGAACCATATATGGTAAAGCCTGGGCTAATCATCTCAGACTAGATATGTTTTTTCATGCACCTTTTATATTATTCACTTGGCACTTAATATACAAAGATATGCTTTTGCCAAGAACCTGTGTGGAACTGAGACAAGGCAACACCTGATTTCTTTCCATGGCGTAGTATGTATGACCCTGATGGATCAAAAGTTGTATTTCAAGGAGAGCAAATCAGTTTCTCCAAAGGTGTCTTTGATTAGGGGAAAAAGAAAAAAAAAAATTGGCATCCGTCTTCTGCCTCTGTCTTCTCTTCATCACTCCTAGAAGTACACTCTGAATTTTGCTACTGAATTGCTCATGTTCTGCCAGTCCTCCTCTCGAGCAATGAAATATCTGTACAAGTTTCAGGTCAATGTTGAGAGGCAGTAAGTCAGTTTTCCTACTGCTTTTCTTGGATTCCCTCAGCAGGCCAAGCCAGAGGAATTTCCCCTGAACGCATAATTTACAGCGTTCTCACAGATGATGAATTTACAATTTCATGGTGAAAATGGAACACTCATCCCGACTTATCATTTGTTTGATGGTTGCATTTGGAAAACTATGTGTATTGAAAATTACTGCAAGTTCATATTTAGCCTAGCTTTGAGTTTCGGGGGTTACACATTGTTTATATGACAATTATAATATTAGATGAACAAACTCGTTAATATTTTAAATATTTTGATAACTCCTTCTCTGTGTTACAGAGAAGCTGTTCAAACACGGGGAGTTGATTGTAGGTTTTCTTTCCATAGGTCACTGTTATAAAAAGGCATTCTAGAGTCCAGAGTTTTGATCTTAAAGTTTAAAAATCAAGTCTGTACAAGATTCTAGATGACATTTCCCTTTGATGTTTCTGGTCATGAATAGACATATTTATTTTTCTGTATACGCCACGAGAACAGAGATGGAGTCCATCTGGTATATCAGGAAATCTGTACATAGGGGAGACTTTATCATTTGACAGTCAAAACATATTTAAGAATAAATGCATTCTGATGTAAAAAACAAAAGTTTGACTACAAAGTGATTACTGTATATTGAAGTCCATTTTTCTATTAATTCCCTCTATGAAATGAAAGGAAACTTCTACAAAGTGATTACTGTATGTTAAAGTCCATTTTTCTATTAATTCCCTCTATGAAATGGGAGGAAACATCTAGAAAAGTATTAGGAAACTCTTCCCCACCCTCTACCTCCCAGTCCCATAGGAAGGGCATCTCATAGGGTTGGGATTAGCCCTTTCCGTCTCCCCATTCATAGTGCTGAATCATTTTAACCGAATGGAAAGAACAAGCCATCTTCCTTCTTTCTTCTGCCATTCTGATGTTGCTGTTGTCAAGTGCTATAGAGTCGGTTTCGACTCTTGGCGACGTTGTGTAAGGTTTCTGAGAAGTGGCTGGTGAGTTTGAACCACTGATTTGTGGTTTAAAGTGACCTTGCGGTCCAGTTCTTAGCCTGCAGTGCCACATCAGGACTCCACTGTTGTTAGGAGCCATTAAGTAGGTTCTGATGGGCTAACTCATGAGAACTTCATGTGCAAAAGAGCAAAACATCCTCACAACTGTTGCTATCTTTGAGTCCATTGTTGCAGTCCATCTCATTGGGAGTCTTCCTCCTTTTTGCTGACCCTCTACTTTACTAAGCGTGATGTACTTTTCCAGGGATTGGTCCTTCCTGACAACAATGTCCAAATTACAAAAGACCACCTTGGCTTCTATGGAGTATTCTGGCTGTACTTCTTCTAAGACAGATTTGTTTGTTCTTATGGCAGTCCATGGTATCATCAGTATCTTTCATCAACACCATAACTCAAAGGCATCCATTCTTTTCGTTGTCTTAACATCAGTTGATCTAATGAGTGTGTCTCAACCTTGGCACTGATGACATCTGGGCCAGATAATTCTTTGTCGTGGGGAGCTGTGTCATGAACAGGATTCCTGGCTTCTACCCATTAAATACCAGTAGCAACCCCCTACCCATGTAACAGTAACAATGTCTCCAGGCATTGCCTAATGTTCCCTGTGGAAGGAAATTGCCGCTGATCTACGCTCTTGTCTCCCTCACCATTTTGAATAAATAGGATAGCATTGAGAGCCCTGCTTGTTGGGGTGGCTGGTAAACTAGACTTCCATAGTCAGGGTCTGTGTATTGATCATCTCTCTGGCAATTGTTGATCTGAGATGGCAACATGGTACAATGGAAACAGTATTGTCTTCGGGGCTGGCCCAACTGTCTTCAAAATTCCATCAGTTTACCTGACCTTTCTAACACTGAGTTTTGTTTCCTATAACTCGAGGTCACGATCATTTGCCGGGATCACTGTCCATTGGAAATAGAGGGTGGAGGTGAGGGGTAGAATTGCGTGCGAAAGGCCTTTGCAAACATGAACAGATTACACCAGTGGGGAATGGTGTTCCTTGTCTTGCAGTATGATGTCAGTTGTTAAAGCAAAAGATATCCAGGTGGTCCCTGAGTTATGAACGTTCTGACTTCGGGACAACTCTTCCATACTCTTGGCTGTGATGTAATCTGCCTTCATTTTGACACTGTTGAATCACTCCCTGCTCACAACTAGTGTGTTTGTGTGTGTGTGGTGGTGGTTATGTGCCATGGAGTCGGTTTCGACTCATAGCAACCCTGTACAAGGTTTCCAAGGCTGTAAATCTTTACAGGAGCAGAAATCCTCATCTTTCTCCTGTGAAACCATGCGCAGTTTCGAACTGCTGACCTTGAGGTTACCAGCCCGACTATGCTACCAGAGCTGGATGGGATAACAATCAGTGTCATGAAACAAAGTATGTGATTTGTTGAATGTAAAACTGATCATCTGCTTTGTAAACCTTCACTTAGTTTACGATAAAAAGGGTTTGTTGTTGTTGTTATTGTTTAAAAAAAAGAATATTCCAAATAAAGGGAAGGAAATATACAAAGACTGGAGAGAAGAAAGAGCTTGGCCTGTGAGTCAGCAGCAACCAATGTGGCTGGAACCTGTATTTTAAGGGGACGTGATTCAGTGCCAGGCAGGATCTTGGAGGCTATAGTTAGGAATTTGGGTTGAGGTCTATAGCTTTGGTGCTGTGTGGAGAGTAGATGAAAGAGGCAAGTCGCCACCATCTGTTTCCTAGACAATTGCAGCCATCTTCTGTCTTTACTTTGGAAAGTAGCAATGGAAGAGATTGAAGATGGATGTTGAGGATACAAACCACAAGTCTTATTATAATTAAAACCAAGTAAGGGAAATAAATACAAGGGGGCATCAAAAAGTTTGCAAGAGAATGCCATTATCATTCAACTCCATTTTCCCATGAACCTTTTGGAGCCCCCTTGTTGAGGAATCAGCATGATCATACAATATGAAAAGGACGCAGGTTCTCTAAGGTTGGAAAGAGCAGGCCTGTCAAGTGTTTATAGAAGCGTGACCACTGATGGCTTGATTTGAATTACATTTCATCCTGATGAATGGTTTGAAAAGCTGGAGGGGTCAGTAGATATGGCCTTCCTGTTTGGACCTGCTGCTGCTCTTCTGTGTAATTGACCTCAAGGTGGGGACCTCTGGCTCCTGGAATGTCACTGATTATTGAGGCCAATGCCATGGTCAGGCATAGAAGACTGACCTACGCTGTGTATTGAACTTAAGTGCATGATGTCATTGGTGTGAGAAGTTCTCCTGTGTGATAAGAGACTTGAAACCCCATCTAATCCAAACCCGTGACTTTACAGAGAAGGAAATTGAGGAGAAGAGTCATCTACTTGTTCCCAAACAGGTTCCAGAATTCTTGTCATCTGTATTCCTGGTGTGGCGCTGTGGGGTAATGTGCTGGACTGCAAAACTGGTTTGAGCTATAAGGTTGGAGGTTCAAGCTCACCAACCGTTCCTTGGAAATCCTATGCAGGGTCGCTATGGGTCAGAACCGACTCAATGGCACTTAACAACGACAACATATTTTTTCTTTCCACAAGGAAACTCAAAGTACTTGGGTAGTTTTTAAAAGTACTTTTTATAGGCATTATCTTCCTGTATTTGAGAGGAAGACGATGCTATTTCCATATTTTAGAGGCAGAAACAGATGCTCGGAGAAGGTAAACACCATGCAATAGGGGCTTCACATGCATAGGTGGGACTTGATACAAAGAGTTTTCACTTTAAATCTAGTCGATAACCTTCTTCTTCTAAAATAATTAAAGGAAAGATTTTCCATTCTTCAATTCATTTAAAACTGACAGAGCTTAATGAGAAGTAGTTAACAGTGTGAATTCAGAGATTTAAAAGCAAACAAAAAGCCAATCTTTCCTTTTTCTAGGACTTTGGAGTCCTGGTGTGGTGGTATATAGGGTCAGCACAGGACTACAGGTCAGTTGGTCCAAACCTACCAATTGCTCCTTGGAAATCCCATGGCACTTAACAACAACAACAATATGACTATGAAAAACTTACAGCGAATAAGGATCAGTTTTCTTATCCATAAAATGGAGGTAATAATGCATATTTCAGAGGGTTCTTAGCAGGATAGAATGAGAAAATGGCTTGAAAAACAGACGTATAATGTAATAGTGGAATCCTGGTGTGGCTCTCTAGGATAAGCGCTGGATTGTAAGGTTGGTTTGAACTACAAGGTTGGCGGTTCAAACTCACCAGCTGCTCCTTGGAAACTACGCAGAGTTGCTGTGAGTCAGAACCCACTTGATGGCGCTTAACAACAATGTAATAATAATAAGGGAGTCCTGGTGTGGCGCTGTGGGTTAGTGCGTCAAACCACAAAGCTGTTAGAACTGCAAGGTTGCCGGTTCAGGCTCACCAGCTGCTCCTAGGAAACCCTATACAGGGTCACTATGGGTCGGAATTGACTCGATGGCACTTCAGAACAATATAATAATAAGAGTCCTGATGTGGCACTGTAGACTATGCACTGGATTGCTAACCAAAAGGTCAGCAGTTCAAACCCACCAGCTGCTCCTGAGAAACACTACACAGGGTCACTATGAGTCGGAACCAAGTAGAAGGTGCTTAATAACAACAACAATGTAATAGTAGCTACTCCTTCAGCTAGGTCATCACTCTGAGCCTGGAATTCTGAACTACAGCCTGTCATAAAGATAAAGCTTAGTAAAGGTGATTTAAAAAAAAAATAATCTTGCATTTCTCTGTTTTCGTGAGAAAGCAGAGGACACTACTCTTCGTTGCATGATGACAAAGTCATTCCCTCATCCCATGCCCAGTGGGAACCCCAAAGGGAAAAGAAGCACCTCCATTAGAGGCGCTGGAAGGTTTGGTGTAGGAGGCACATGAGGTGAGAAGGGACCAAAGAGATAAGAGTCTACCACCTCCCAGGCATCAAGCACTGTTTGATTGCATTCAATGGCATTCATCAGAGCTGAGCAAGCTCTCAGCATACTAAAGAGTCACCTGACCTTTTCTCTGCAACCAATCTCTTCATCTTCTCCATGATTCTTGCATTTTCTTTGTAGAACTCATTCATGCAAAAACTGTATTTAGTGCTGAAAAGATTTAGCTGTGTCCATGCCTCCTCAGGTCCAACAGTTCAGGAGTCCTTTGAGCAAAGGAATTAAAAAGTGTGTGTGTTTCTAATTGGTATCACATATAGACTGTGGAATCAGACTGTATGGATTCTACATATTATGGCTTGATTTTACCTCTTACTGGCTCTGTCTTGTTTGACTTTGTGATCTCCATCCTTGGCTTACTCAATTATGAAAAAAGATAATCACAGAACCTACCTCAGAGCATTTTTTAATTAAACAAACTGATCTGTGCAAAGCGTATGGTATACACCAAACCTAATGCCTTTGAGTCAGTTCTGCCTCATGGTGACCCCAGGTGCGCTGGAGTAGAACTGAGTTCTGTAGGATTTTCACTGACTATAACCTTTACAGAATCAGGTTATTAGGTCTTTGTTTAGTGGTGGTACTGGGTAGATTCAAACCACCCACCGTCTGGTTATTTGTTGTTGTTGTTAAGTGTTGTTGAGTGGGTTCCGACTCATAACAATACTGTATAGGCTTTCTGAGGTACAGCTGGTGAATTCGAACCATCCACCTTGTGGTTTAAATGGACCTTGAGGTTCAGTGTTTATCCTACAGCATCACACCAGGACTCCTTTGGTTAGTAGCCTAGTGCAAACCATACGTGGCATCCAGAGACATAGCTCTTTATCAATAAGTATGGTGGTGGTGGGTTATGTGCCGTTGAGTTTTTTCTGACTCACAGCGACCCTGTACAGGGTTTCTGAGACTATAAATCTTTACAGGAGCAGAACGCCTCATCTTTCTCCCACAGAACCGCTGGTAGTTTCGAACTGCTGACCGTGCAGCTCGCAGCAACTACGCTACCAAAGCTCCTTATAAGTAAGTATACATGTTGCTATTACTGGCGCCCTGGTGGCCGTTTGACAGATCCAACCCATTAGCCGGCTCAGCGGGAGAAAGATGAGCTTTCTGTTCCAGTAAAGATTTTGTTGTTGTTGTTAAGTGTCATGGAGTCTATTCTGACTCATAGCCACTCTATATAGGGTTTCCAAGGTGTGGTTGGTGGATTTGAACCACTGACTTTGTGGTCAGCCATCTAGGGCTTATCCTATAGATAGCAGAACTGCTCAGAAACCGTATACAGGGTCACTATGAGTCAGAATGCATTTTACATAAGTGGGTTTTGTTTTTGTTTTTTCTGTGGGGGAGAATGTGTGCTATTATTTTTGTTTCACATGATTTTGTTGGTAATATTCCTTAAACCTACTAAATTCCTACTCATTCTTCTGTAGGATCAGCACTGGACTGTGAACCACAAGGTGGGCAGTTCAAACCCACCAGATACTTCTTGGAACCTACAAACAGGGTCACTATGAGTCAGAACTGACTCAGCCGCACTTAACAACAACAACAACTTCCAAATCAACTTTGAACGGGCCGCTCTTGAGAAAGACCCCTCCCACCTTTTTATGTGACCTCCTGGAGTGTTTGTGCTCTACCGTCTTTAGGACTTCTGTGTTGGACTGGGCATTTGAGGGCACGGAGCCCTCACAAAGAACCCTGGTGATCCACTCAGTTGCTAAGTGAAAGGGTAGGTGGTTCAAATCCATCAGCTGCTCCATGAGAATTGATGAGGCAGCCTGCCTTCATAAAGGTTTATAACCTTGGAAATAGGGCAGTTCTACTCTGTCCTGGGAAACCCTAGACAGTGCCACTATGGTTTGGAATCAACTTGATGGCACTTAACAACAACAGCTCTGTCCTAAGGAGCTCTGGTAGCGTCGTGGTTAGGTGTCCGGCTGCTCATCTAACGGTCAGTGGTTTGAAACTACCAGCTGTTCCGTGGGAGAAAGATGAGGCTCTCTGCTCCCGTAAAGATTTACAGCCTCGGAAACCCTGTACAGGGTCGCTATGAGTCAGAACCGACTCCACGGCACACAGCCACCACCGACACCACTCTGTCTTAGATGGGGTCCTAATGTGGCACTGTGGGATAATGTGCTGGACTGCAAGGTTGGTTTGAACTGCAGGGTCAGCAGTTCAAACAAACCAGCTGCTCCTCAGAAACCATATAGAGGGTCGCTATGAGTTGGAATCAAATTGACGGCATTTCACAACAACTCTGTCCCAAAGGGTGGTCGTAATGAGTCAGAATCGACTCGATGGCAGTGGATTTGAGTTTGTCTTTGGTAACTCCCTCTGCAAGTTGCTGGCCACAGAGTCGAAAATCAACAAGAAAAAGAATGTAAGACGTCATGACTATTGAGGAAAATCTCAGTGAATTTTGTTGAATTGGTTTGATGAAATTGAAGTATATGACCTGAAGTGAACTGATGGACAGAAATGCCCCCTAACTTGAAAAGAGTTCAAGAAATTGACTCAAAAAAGGCATATCGTTTTTCTGTATGTTCTTGTGTCTTTAAGAGACCTCGGCAGCTAAACCCAAAACAACCAGGATGCTAATTAACTCTGATTAGAGAATTTATTCTCTGTACTTTGTAGAGGGTTAGATAATTGTAATGTTTGTAGTGAACAAATTACTTATTATCTCTTTGAGACATTCCTACTGGGCCAAGAGTTCTTTGATCCTGGGGATGTATATATACAGTCGAACATGTATTCATTTTACATATGAGCGCCTGGGGTTCCTTTAATCCTTATGGGACAGAAAGATTTATCAGTGGAAAACAGATCTAAACCGCCCTGACCTCACCTCGACACAGAAATCCTTAATTCGGGTGTAACGACAGGCTGGAAAGAGCAAATGCTTTTAACTTACATCAACACTCTCTGGCACTCTTTGTAATTAATCAGGGCAGAAAATTTGCAGACAAGAGAGTAGCAGGGCTGCCGTAAGTCATACTCCGTCTAATCAGCAATAGCACACACTTTTTCTTCTCTCTTGGTGCTTCAAAAGGACCATCGTTTGAAAATGACAACTTCTATTGTTGGGACGCACTGAGAACTTGGTCAGCCTTTGAAGACTTAGTGTTTATTGATGCAGGCAAGGAATAATAATGCACTTTGGTTTCAATTAATTATCCCAAATCACTCCCCACAGCCCCTCCAGAAACCAAGAAACCCAGCCCTCTGACTGTGATAAAGTCTGTCTCTATTACCTCTGTGCATTATTGCATAACAAGAGAGTGTAAAAACATAAAAAAAGATGGTTGAAATAAACGTGTTTTCTTAAAACAACAGAGTTGGAGAACAGAAACAAATGATTTTATCAGCATTGTGCATAAACGGGGTCACTTGGCATTCCCACCACGTGTGACTACAGTCCCCCCTGAAGTCAGTGGCGGGCAGGTCATTGCCCAGGGTGCAGTCTGGGTTTCGTCATTTTTTTTATCATGACAGGTCAATGCATTAAAGATGACATCTTAAAACGAAAGGTGGTTAGGATTTAAAAATGAATTGAGGCTGTAGATAGTGATTCTCATCATTTAAATGGAGACTTTATTGTTAAATAGCCTTCATTATGTAAAACACGAAGGGGGTGTGGTGGAAAGAACTAGACTGAAAGGGTCCCAGATGTTGACCTTGAGGAGGTTCTGTAACCACCCTGAATTTCAGATTCTTCTGTAAAATAGGGCCAATAAGGACTTCTCCATAGATTTATTTGGGGATTAAGTGAGATTGTACCTGGGTTTGTGTAACAGTTACCGTAACTGGAGGTCTTAAAATAACAGAAATGTATTATCTCATAGTTCTGGAGCCTAGAAATCTGAAATCAATGTGTTGGCAGGGCCAGGGTTCCTTTGAAGGCTCTAGGGAATCATCCTTTCTTGCCTTTTCCTCTTGTCGGTTGCCAGTAATCCTTGATATTTCTTGGTTTGCAGCTGCATCACTCCAACGTTAGCCTTTTGGGCAGGGAGGACCAGGGTTTCCTTTATTTGATCCCATCGACGGCACTTAACAACATACCAAGGGAAGGAGCTCTGGTAGTGTAGTGGTTACGAATCGGGCTGCGAACCGCAAGGTCAGCAGTTCGAAACTACCAGCTGTTCCATTGGAGAAAGGTGAGGCATTCTGCTCCCATAGAGATTTATAGCCTCAGAAACCCTGTGCAGTGTTGCTATGAGTCGGAACCAACTCCATGGCATATAACAACAACATACCAAGGGAGTTCAAAAAGGTCATGAAAAAAATGGAATGAAAAGATAATGGAAAATTTCCATGAACATTTAGAAATCTAGAAACACACTGATTTCTGCTTATAATGAGGGGCCTGGGGCCCACATATGGTTCTACCAGAGCGTGCTTTACTGCTAAGGACAGCCAGACCTCTGCTGCACTCTTCTCTTCTGATCCGGATGAGATCTTTATAAATCCAGAAATCCATACAGTTCCATCTTAAGGCAGAACCTCCTTGGGGATCGTAGTTTACCATTCAGAGCCTTGAGAAAGGATTACGTTCCTCTTTGGTATCCACTGAAGGAAAACCAAATACACAGTCTACATCATACGTATTTGTCCTATTAACTTTTCCAGTGACTTTCCTTATGGACATTATTGTTCCCCTCAAATTAATCTCTGATCAGTCAGGGGGATAAAAGAAGTCCTCTCTGAGGGAAAAACAAAGAGAAAGAAAAAGGAGGATATTGGCCTGACAGGCAAAGAAGGTCATTTGATGGTTTGGTTGACCTGGGAAGACTGGACGCCCCCATGAAAAAGCATATGGCTTACTACATTCAAAATGAAGTCTTTAGGTTCAGTAATCCCTTGTCTAGGCTAGAATGTAATCCAAATTCTTAACACGATAATTGATTAAAATAAGTAGAGGTTGGAATCAACTCAATGACACTTAACAATGACCACTATGTTCAAAGGAGCTCTGGTAGAGTACTGGTTACGAATCTGTCTGCTAATCTCACAGTCAACAGTTAGAAACTACTTGTGGTTCTGTAGGAGAAAAATGAGGCTTTCTGCTCCTGTAAAGATTTACAGCCTCGGAAACCCTATGCAGGGTTGCTATGAGTCAGAACCGACTCCACGACGTATAACCACCACCACCACCATATTACGTTCATGGATCTGAGAATAAAATATTGTGAGGCAACCATTTTCCTCAAATTGATGCATAGATCAACTGTTACCCCAATAAAAACCACAGCAGGCTTTTTTTTTAAACCATGGTAGAAATTGACAAGCTGATTTTAGAATTTGATGGAAATGGAAAGTACCCATTTTGTAATGGAACAAAACTGGAGGACTTACAGTATTTCAAGACTTACTATAAAGCTAGTGATTAAGATAATATGATATTGGCATAAGAATAGACAAGTGATGCAATTAACTAGAATGCCAAGTCTAGAGTGCTATTGTTGTTTAATGCCATCTGCCATTGAGTTGGTTCCAACTCATAGCAACCCTTTATAAGCTTTCTGAGGAATGGCTGCTGAATTTGAACCTTGACCTTGTTGTTCAAACCAACCTTGCAGCCCAGTGCATTATCCCAAAGCGCCACACCAGGATTCCTTAAGTTTAGAGTGTTGTTGTTAAGTACCATCGAGTGAGTTCCAACCCATAGCGACCCTGAACAGGGTTTCCAAGGCTGTAAATCTTTATGGGATCAGAAAGCCTCATCTTTCTCCTGCAGAGCAGCTGAAAGTTTCGAACTGCTGACCTTGCGGTTCGCAGCCCGATTCGTAACCACTACGCTACCAAAGTTCTCTTTAGATTACTCTTAATTCCCAGTACAATGTAAATGTTGTAAACAACTCTTTCCCCTCCCTTTTGGCCTTTGAGGGATTGCTTTGACCACTTCATTGCCTGCTTCCCTCCAAATGTTTTCGATCTGAAATTGATTGAATCAGGGGTTGTGGAACCCATGGATATAGAGAGCCAGCTCTGTATGCGCACATGCAGAATTGTGCTCAAATGCTATGTTTATTAGTAATTGCTCAAAACCTGAGAAACCTCAACTGTTCATCAACAGATGACTGGATAAATAAAATGTGGAATACTTACATAGTGAAATACTAATGGGGCAAAAGGATGAAAACAATTAAAATATTGAGACATGGATGAGCCCCTTGCTAAATGAAGGAAGCCCCATTCAAATGGCTACCTATTGTCTACTTTCATTTATAGGAAGTGTCCATAAAAGGCAAATTTCTACAGATAGAAAGCAAATCAGTGACTGTCTTTAACAGGGGTTGGGGCTGGGGGGGGGCATGTTTAGGAAGGTTCACTCTAAAGGTGAATGAGAACATTTTGAACATTTTAGAGAGGTGGAATTTTTCTACACCATGGTGTTAGTGATGTATACAGTGCTTATCTGTGTGTCTAAACTCATCCTAGCCTGTATTTTGCTGTATATAAATTATATCTCAACAGAGTTAATTTTAAATACTCAAATCAAGCCTTAATAATGAACAAAGAACAAATGATGCTATGCTAATGAAACATTGTGCCTAAGGTTAAGCACTTGTCTGCTAAGTGAAAAATTGGCAGTTCAAACCCAGAAGCACCTCATGGGAAAATGGTGAGGCAAATTGGCTTCCAGACAGACTCCAATCTTGGGGTAGTTATGAGTCGGAATCGGCTTGACAGCAAGCTTAAGCAAGTGCCTGGAAAATAATAGTTGTTGTTGTTGTTGTTGTTGTTAGGTGCCATTGAGTTGGTACCGACTCATAGCGACCTTATGCACAGCAGAATGAAACACTGCCCGATCTTGGACCAACCTCACTACTGTTGCCACACTTGAGTCCTTCGAAGCTGCCACTTGGCCAATCCATCTCATTAGGGGTCTTCCTCTTTTTCTCTGACCCTCTACCTTACCAAACATAATATCCTTCTCCAGTGACTGGTCCCTCCTGACAATATGTCCAAAGTATGAGAGACGAAGTTTGGCCATCCTGGCCTCCAAGGAGCACTCTGGCTGCACTTCTTCCAACACAGATCTGTTGGTTCTTTTGGCAGCCCATGGCACTTTCAATATTCTCCTCCAACACCATAACTCATAAGCATCAATTCTTCTCCAGTCTTCCTTATTCACTGTCCAGCTTTTGCATGCGTATGAGGTGATTGAAAATACCATGGCTTGGGTCAGGCGCACCTTAGTCCTCAACCTGACATCTTTGCTCTTCAACACTTTAAAAAGGTCTTGTGTAGCAGATTTGCCTAATGCAATATGTCGTTTGATTTCTTGACTGCTGCTTCCGTGAGTGTTGATAGTTGATCCAAGAAGAATGAAGTCCTTGACAACTTCAATCTTTTCTCCATTGATAAGAATGTTGTTTATTGGTCTAGTGGTGAGGATTTTTGTTTTCTTAACATTGAGATGCAATCCATATTGAAAGCTGTGCTCTTTGATCTTCATCAGTAAATATTTTAAGTCCTCTTCACTTTCAGCAAGCAGGGTTGTATCATCTGCATATCACAGGTTGTTAATGAGTCTTCCTCCAATCCTGATGCCACATTTTTCTCCATATAACCCAGCTTCTCATGTTATTTGCTCAGCATACGGGTTGAATAAGTATGGTGAAAGAATACAACCTTGTCACACACCTTTCTTAATTTTAAACCATTCAGTGTTCCCATGTTCTGTTCGAACAACTGCTTTTTGGTCATTGATCTGGAAAATAATAGTAGGCCCTCAATATTTCTTTCCTTTCCCTCTGGTCCCTCCCTTACTCACTCTCTCCTTCCACCTCCTTCCTTTATACCTTCCATATTATTTTCAACTTGGCAATTCACCGATGCTAATAAAGACTCCTGGTGTGGCACTGTGGGTTAATGTACTGGACTGCATGGTGGATTTGAACCACAAGACCGATGGTTCCCACCAGCCACTCCTCGTAAACCCTATATATGGGTGGGAACACACTAGAGGGTACTTAACAACAACAATAAAGACTAGTCTTTGCTGAGGTGTGAATGGCTGTTGTCAATGCGATTCCTCTCTGAGTCTTAGGAACTCTAGTGATGGTCTATCCATGGCCTTTGTGAATGATTGGCCCTTGGGGATATAATATTTTCTAGACAGTAGACTTTGAAAGAAAGCTGTTATTAATTAGCCCAGTATACTCTTGGCTGGGGAAATGGTGTAACCATTTGTTTGGTAGAAAAACGAACATCAATCTTTAGATAGACACTCAGTATTAATCAGGCAAGTGGAATGTCAAGTGTTATTTCTGTTTAGTTAGTCTTTGTTGTTATAGGAGGCAGGGTAGCAGTTGTTGAAAGAACATCTCCTTTTGAGTCAAGCAGTCTTATGTGTGAGCTTACCACTTGTGAGCTGTGTGACACAAAGTGTCTAACCTTAAATACTTACTACAGTTTGATGTTTGCAAAATGGGTGTTAGAGAGAAAGAGAGAGATGAGCAGGGCTAAAAGAGGGTTGCATGCTGAATAAACAGAAGTTTTGACTTTGAAGTGAAACTAGAAACTCATGTTTGAATCTCTAGCTAGTTGTGGAAGTTAATGTTTCATGTCAACTTGGCTGGACCAGAATTCTCTGTGGTTTAGCAGTTAAGATGTAGTTATCACCTCCATGATGAGATTTAACATGATGCATCACCCCATGATGTGATGAGCTCTGGTCTGATGTCATTATCCTGTATGTTGTAAATCTTTGCTTCTATGATGTTTATGTGGTTAGGAGTAGGTCGCATCTTGAGGCAATCTCTTTTGAGATCTAAAAGGAGAAAGAAGTGAGCAGAGAGAGAGGAACCTACTACCACTAAGGAAGAAGAACCAGGAGTAGAGTGTGTCCTTTGGACCTGGGGTCCCTGCCCTGGGAAGTTCTGGATCCAGAGGAAGATTGATGTCAAGATATGTAGAGAATTTCAAGGAATGTCGGACCTACAGCTGCTGAAAGGAGACCAGGACCTGTATCAGAAGTGGTGCTCTGAATTCAGACTTCTAGGCTCCTGAACTGTAAGAGAATACATTTCTACTTGTGAAATCCGTCCACTTGTGGGATCTGTGTTATAGCAGCACTGGAGAACTAAGCCATTAGTCAAGAGGCGTGTGGCTATTGGAGTGGCCTACTGAGAATCTGCTTTCCTTCAACTTTCGTATTCCATTCTTGGATGATTATGATAATGTAGACACAATAAAAAGTGACTTCTAGGCTAGGGAACTGTCTGGTTAGTTGTTTTGAACTCCAGTTGTCAGAACTGAAAGATCAGAATGTATGTTAAAATTTTTCAGGACTTACATTCCTAAGGAACTGCTTTGTTCTCTTAAAAGCGATTCTATGTATATTATCCTGTTTGAGTATCTCTAAGATTCACATTAAAAGGCCCAATGAGGATGGGATCTATAGTCTCCTGTGTTGTTACCAAAAAGGAAGGACAACTCAGATGCCTTAAGTGGTTGCTCAAGAGCCGTACGTTGTTCCTGGAAAAGGCCGATGGTATCTTCATGCTGGAGCTTTATCAGTGAGTAGCAACAACCACCTACCTCCAACACCTGGCACCCTGTGGTTTCTAATGTAGCTTTTGTTGGAGCCTTTGGAGGTATCATGTATGGCCTTCTGGTAGAGTTGGACAGCCACAGATCTGCGTCATCTATAGGACTTCAAGTCACTATGGCTTTGTGATACAGGAATGTCTTTGTGGCAGGCACATATGAAATGTCCGTGGAGGTAGCCTGGTGTCTTGAAGAGTAAATGGTGTTTGGGACTACTTAGACTTGAGCTGACACACCATTCCATAACTCTTAATTTGGGTAATTGTATCCATGTTTCTTATCACTAAGTCTCCATTTCCTCATCATTCAAATGAATTCCTGTGAGAAATGAAATAGCAGATGTATAATTTCTACCCTGTAATAATCACCAGCAAGCTATGATTCACCTTTTCCTTCTCCCTTCCTACCCAGTTGTGGCCGGGTTACTTGTTTCAGGAAGAGGAATCCTTCGTACAAGAGATGATGATGCCAACAGAGACAGCAAGAGTAGAATAGACTGGCTCCGGTCTTCTTCATGATGCCTCGTAAGACATCTGTTCCATCTCTTATGGTTAATTTTCTATCACTGCTGGTACTTTTGAGAAACTGATACATATTTTTTTTTATCTCAAGAACATCTTAACATTCTCAACACAGATGCTGAGGCAAAATTAGACAACTGGTTGTTTTTTTCAGTTCGTTATCAAAGTATAACCTTTGTTCATTCTTGCTTTGTTGGCAGAAAACAAAGCCATCTCTCTCACTCATGGGCTCACATAAATATCAAAGTTTAACTATTGGTTTCTCTCCAGGGAAGGCCTATCAGAATTCCTGAAGGGTTGGAGTTATAGGCATCAGTTCTCTCATGGGCTGGAAGACTAAAGATTATATAGCACAATCCTTTCATGTTATCGATGAAGAAACTGAAACTTGAGAATAGGAAATGTCTTGTCCAAGTTCATCCAGGGAGAGTGTAGTTCCGTTCCCCTGAACTGTCTCCTGTAAACATGGTCATTACGACACTTTAATGAAGAATGAGGATCCCAGAGGTGAGCTTATTTGCTTCATTCCATACGCCCTCTTAGTAACTTTTATCAAAATGGGAACTTATCCATAAGAAACAAAGCTATTTGGAAGGAACATTTAGAAGTAGGAGTTTTACTTACTTCAAAGAGCAATTTCTATGCACAATTGATTTGCTGAGTGAACTCTTTCTAGAGGAGACTCTATGGGTGGACTTTCAGGGGACTCTGGACCCCAGGAATTACATGCAAATCTTTCTGTGTGCTTTCTGATGTTGTTTTTGTTGTTGTTAAGTGCCATCAAGTTGGTTCTGACCCACAGCGACCTTAGAGTCCGTCCCTACAGAATCAGCCATTCCAGCACATACTTTACAAAGTCTGTTCTACAGAGCAGAAAGCCCACTTGATGGAATATGCTTGTCTTTCAGTGGGAGAACCATCTTGGCTTTCTTATGAGAAAGGTTTACACTGCTTTATTGTGTATACTGTGGACTGCCAGAAAAACAAACCAATCTGTGTTAGAAGTACAATCAGAATGTTCCTCAGAAGCCAAGATGACCAGACTTCATCTCTCATATTTCAGACTTACTATCAGGAGCGACATGCTTGGTGAAGTGGAAGGTCAGTGACAAAGAGGAAGACCTCAGACAAGATAGATTGGCACAGTAGATTCAAATGGCAGTAGAGTCTAGCATAACAACAATTGTGAGATTGGCTCAGGACCGGGCATTGTTTTGTTCTGTTGTGCATGGGGTCGCTATGGGTCTGAACCAACAACAACATTATGTGTAGTCAGCAGTGGAGACCTAGAGCATTCCGCAGGAGCGTCAGTAATCCCGATCTTCTCTTGACACTTGTCAGGAAAGATCCCAGAGCGGAAGTAAACTGGGGAAGGTGACCTCAAGGCAGTCCTACGTGGATTTCTAGTTTTTCTGTGTGGATTAAAATACAAAGCGTAGATTAAAGTCTTTGAATTTAGGACTTGATGAAGAAACCTTTTGCATTTTAATGTACATATTAACATATCTTGTTAAGTGGTGTTGAGTCCATCCTGACTCAGAGCAACCCTGTATAGGGTTTTTGAGGAGTGGCTAGTGGGTTTGAACCTCTGACCTTGAGGATAGCCGTCCAGTGCTTATCCTATTAGCACCATACCAGAATGCCATAGTATTACAATGTTGTTGTTGTTAAGTTCTGTCAGGTCAGTTCTGACTCATAGTGACCCTGTATAGGGTTTCCAAGGAGCAACTGGTGGATTTGAACCACTGACCTTGATGTTAACAGTCCAGTGCTCATCCTACTGCACCACATCAGTACTCCATATAATGCCCGAGTACTTCTTGACTCCTTCTTTAGTTCATATCAGTATAAATAGCACTCAACTCTGTATACTACTTCTTGTCTGTCAGCATGTGTGTGGTCAGAAGGTATAGAACATCTGAAATCTCACAGGAAGATGTGGTACCATTTACTGAGACTACTTAAGCTTGACCAAACCAGGGTTGTTGTTATTAAGTACCATTGAGTCAGTTCTGACTCATAGTGACTGTATAGGGTTTTCAAGGAAAGGTTGGTGGGTTTGAACCACTGACCTTGCAATTCAAACTGACCTAGCAGTCCAGTGGGAAAAGGGGAATGCCTTGTAAGTTCGTAGTTTTCCCAATCCTTCTCCTAGGATCTGAATTTATAGAGCTTTGACACCATTCAAAATCACTTCATAGATGAACATAGAACAATCTAGTAGAACCTCTGAGCTCATTCCTCCCCCACTGTCGTCTCAGCGTATTGTCTCCAGCAGTCCACAAAGATCAATTCCAAGCAAGCCCTCCTCTGGCTATCATCCCAGGAAGCATTACAAAAACATCACTTCTCCGGTACTTCTCTCCCACCCCAAATCCTCCCCCTTCTTTATTTCTGAAGAGTAATTTTATATTACAAATAGATTTTTAATTTACTTGATGACTTTAAAATTCCTACACTTGAATAATATGGGATTTCAGTGTGTGTGTTTAGCTTGTGGACCACTCTGATATCCAGAATGGCTGTCTAACTTCCTGTGGCAACCTCTCTGCAACTTACTCCCCTCCTTTACAAATAAGAATAACACAACAGAATATACTTCGGGACTAATTCATCCACAGAAATTTTGGACATTTAATATATTCAGCCCCGGTGTTTAGAGAAATGACAAAATAAAAAAAAGGACGGACAAGATATTTCTATGTGACCACAGAGGTTACAGTGTCATTTCCCGTCCCCATTATTCACCAAAAAGCTGTTATATACAAGGTGCTGAGGAAATGAGGGCGAATCCTACAAGTCTGGTCTTTACCCTAATCGCTGTTGTAGAACATATTTCAGAACAACCAGACTGGAGAGCTAAAATTCCCCAGGTCTGAAATGTCACGAACATTTCTTATTTGAAGTTTTTCAAGTGTGAGCAAAAGGGCAGCCCACCTGCCCATTGGTCATGATGAAAATTCCTAATGTGCTGGAGGGGATGTTGAAGAACCTTGCCTCCTGAGGAAGCATTTACCTCTGAGGCCTTGCCAAGATCAGCCACGATCTGGCCTCATCATTCAAACTGTCAGCATGCCAGTTTCACCCCTGCCTCCCACACTGGCGTGGCTGGTTTCCACCTTCCTCTCATCCTGTGAAGAGCCTTGGGCCACTGCTTTCTTTTCTGAACTGGGCGTCCGTTTTTAAACAGGCTTCTGGAGAGCACTTGACCATGTGCTACTCGTCACAGGCTCTGTTTGCAGGGTAACTCACTTGTTCATTTCTCTTCATTGGGTCTTTTGTCCCATGGGCCTAGTAACACGGGTCAGCTGTACCTGAGAGCATCTCCATTTGCCAGAGTGTAGAATGTCAACGTCACAGCTACAACCTTCTCAAAGAAGCAGATGGAGATTTCACATCCTGTCACATCACTGCACAGGGACCCCAGTGAGCAGAAGTGAGAAGTAAGGCATGGGAGAGAATTGAAACATCTCAGAAACCTTCAACTGGTGAGAGACACAAATGGCAGCCAATGTTTCACACCTGCATATTTCCCACTCCTCTGGCAGGAAGAGCATCACAGTGATCCTTTCCCAAAGGGGGCTTGGTCAGAATGCAAGATGCCTTGGAGAACAGTAGTCTCATGGCCTGAGCAGCTTGACTTCCATCCTGAGTGTGGAATGACCTGAGGAATTGCTTATGCTCTTGGCCTGGTCACTATGTGTAGGAAGCCACTTAATGGCTATGGATTGGGTTTTAGGTTGGTTTAAGCATATGGTTCTCATGTCTCCTTTGTTCTTTTCTTCTAAGATGGCCACACCCAGATCTTCAATACTCCTTCAACTGGGGGGGGGGGGGGGGAGGGGAAGGGATCATGTTGATGGTATCTACTTTGTGAGGTGGTGGTTTGGATTACCCCAACACGGACTTCATGTATTTAAGGACAAAAGAATTTAAAAATAGGGTTCCATTTGCTCTAAAATAAATCTGTGTTCAAATCAGTGTTCTTATTAACAACAACAATAACAAAGTTGTTGGTATTTTGTCTGAAGAATTGTGTTAAAGAATTGAAAGGGATATGTTTCAAGGACAGTGATGAGTTCACTGGTGGCAGAAACAAGATTGGCTGAGCCCGGAGAACTAATGACAGGCAGGATTCAAACAGACACGGAAACCAGCTGTGTGAGTTTCCTGTGGGGGTTCCTAGGTGAGGTTCCATTTCCCTCCCTACCGATTAAGGGCAATACTTAACTAATTCATACAGCTGCTTTCATGATTCAGTGATATAATGCTATAAAGATCTGAGAAATACCTGGCACTATAGAATTTGTTGTTGTTGTTTTACCATTGAGTTGGCTCCAACTCATGGTGACCTTGTATGTAGCAAACCAAAACACTGCCCTTCCCTGGACCATGTTCATTGCCATTGCTGTGTTTGAGCCAATGGTTTTAGCTGTTTTGTTAACCCATTTCATTGAGGTGCCTCTTCCTTGTTTGTGCTGACTGTCTAATTTACCCCATGATATCATTTTTTAGTTACTCATTTCAGAACTTAGTCAAAGGTTATTAATCAAGCACAGTGCCCTAATTTTATAGACATATGGCTGCTTATAAAACGGTGGTATTTAGGAACTGGGATCTGGTGAGAATGGCTTGTTAGCTGTTCAAGATATTTCCCAGGTTGCATTGCCTGAGAATGCACAAGTTACCTGAATACGGTCGTGTGTACCATATTTCTTGTTGATAAGTGCTGTCAATTTCAACTCATAGCAACCCTCTGTAGGGTTTCCCAGGATCAGTTGGTAGGTGTGAATCACTAACCTTGCAGTTAGCAATCCAGTGTTTATCTTTCATCGCCACACCAGATCTCTGCCTGGTGTGCCACACTGGTAGTATTTGACATTTCTTTTTTATGCTCGAAACCTTTAGTGTTATAGGCATATCTAGAAGCTTTTTCGGATTTTGTTTCTATACTTGGTCTGACCCTACTAGTCAATATTCCAAAATAGTTCCAGAGGGAGATACGATCTCTGTCTTCCAAACCTATTTGTTATACAAACATTCTTAAGTATAAATTAATATAACTCCACAACTAAGACCGTACTCTATTTACAACATGTGCAAAATTGTATGCGAGCCTTGGAGAACTGTCTCCGAACAGTGCTGGCAATCTCTAGTTTTGTTGAAACTGGAAACCACTACTAGTTTAGAAAATGCCATTCTGCTCTCTTTCCTTTTTTCAGCCCTCTTCCTGCTTTTGGAGTCCTGGTGTGGTGCTGTGGGCTAATGCTAATGCAAAGTCTTTTGAACTGCAAGGTCAGTGGTTCAAGCTCACCAGCTGCTCCTTGGAAATCCTGCACAGGGTCGCTATGGGTTGGAATCGACTCCACGGCGCTTAAAAACAACAACTTCCTACTTTTAGAGATGGATTTCGGTGAAAATAAAATAGTCCTTGAAACTTGATGTAACTGCTTCTGATTTCTTCTGAAGCCTTGGGCGAGTGGGTATTATCCCTGAACCTCAGTTTTCTCATCTTTGAGATGGGGATAAAAATGCCCACCTCACACGCTGAAAGTTTGGTTTTTAAATAACCTAAACTCAATGCCACTGAGTCAATTCCAACTCACAGTGACTCTGTGGACAGCATAGAGCTGCCTCATGAATCGTTGTTGAAGCAGACTGCCACACTGTTCTCTCATGGAGTGAGATCTTTTACTTAGCTGGGCAGTCAGGCACTTTAAACTGCACTACCAGGATCCCTTGATGATAGAACAGAGACTTAACATTTCAATTGACATGTGATTATGTTTCTATCATGAAACTTCAAGAGAAGAGCATATATTTTATCTTGAGAACCTATGTCTGTAAAGAAGGTAGCAGGTTAGAGGTTGGTTGTTGTGGTTAAGTTCCATGGAGTCTGTTCCAATTCACAGAGACCCTCAATAGGGTTTGAATTGCCTACCTTCTCATTGGTAGTCCAGTGCTTATTTTACAGCACCACACCAAAACTCCAGAGACTAGCTATAGGATGCCATACTTTTGTGTCATATTTTGAGAAAAGTTACACAGACAAAAGTTTGGTTTCCCTCAGCTTTCCTTAAGGAAGAAAGCTCATTTCTCATCCTGGTGGATGGCTCATGAGCAGGTCAACCTCTCCTCAACTGAAGGACAGCAGTTTCTTTGACTTTTACATGGAAATCATATCCCATGACCAGTTTGTAGTCCTTCGGTTCCCATTTCCCCTTCTATTAATCTACACAAAGCCCACCACATCCCCATCCTCTTCCTCTCTGGCCTACTTTCAGCGCCTTCTTCACCTCTGTAGGGTCAGCCCCTGGCATTTCCTTCCCAAGTACCTCTGTCTCTACAGCAACGGTCTAGGCAAGCTGTGATTGACTGTCAGCACCTCCTCCACCTTCCTTTCCATCAACTCTTTGTCTCTCTTCATCCCAAATGGGCCTACGCCAGTGTTGGGAGGGGCAGGCGAGTGGGAGAGAATTGGACATGCTCCTCCACACTCCGCCCTCAGAATATCAGTAGCTGACTTCTGCTTTGCAAATGTCTATTATTTTTTGGATTTCTCAGGTGGGAAAATAAGCAGACATTTTGGATCCTTGATGGGTCTGGAATCAAGGAATATTAGAAGGTCTTGATGAGCATGGCTCAGATTCCACCTGATTCTAGTGAGGATGGACTCATTGGTATTGGACCTTCCCCAGGAGTACCGTAACATGTGCTGTCTCAGGTTCCTTATTACTATCCGAGTTGGTAACTTCACATACAAAGAATGATATAGCTTCTCACGCTGAAATCTCTTTGGTGTCAGACTCCTTTTTCATGATTACTTCTGAGTAATGGTTTAATGGAAAGTGAAAAATGCCACTTTACTTAAAAACAAAACAAAAACTACTCATAAATTTTCTGTCCATCTATCCTCTCATCCATCCATCTACTCATCCATCTATCCATTTATACACCCATCCCCTCATACACCCATCCACTCATACACCCATCCCCTCATTTACCCATCCCCTCATAAACCCATCCACTCATACACCCATCACCTCATACACCATCCCCTCATACACCCATCCACTCATATACCCAGCCCCTCATCCATCCATCCACTAATGCATCCATGCACTTATACACCCATCAATTTATCCACCCACCATCTATCTATTTAATCCATGTTATCTATGTACCTATCTTTCTGGGAGTGCTGTGGTTCTATAGGTTAAACACTGGGCTGAAAACCACTAAGTTGGCGATTTGAACCCATCAGCCACCCCATGAGAGAAAGATGAGATTTTCTGATCCCGCAAAAGATTTAAATAATTGGAAAGCCTATACAGGGTCACTATAAGTCTGAACCAACTCCATGGCATTTAACAACAAACTATCTATCTTTCTATTGCCCATCCTTTCTTCCACCCATCCATCCAAACAAGCAACCTGTTGGACATTCTATTTCAGATGACCCAAATATTATGGATTAAAAATCTGGCATTAAGGATGAACACTTGTTATATTCTGTTCTCTCTATTTTTGACAAGGAGAGTCTTTGCTAAAGTTCAGAGTTGTGTGGACCTTAAATAATTTCCAGGTGCTAGAAAACCCTGACATCTGTGGCAGTCATGCTGCCAAACATGTGGAGTGTCTGGTGGTCACGTTTCAGAACAGCCCTGACAAATATACTTGGTCATTCAGAGTCTTGCTATTAGAGTGTTAGAACCTCTTGTTCATTGGAAACTTTTCTTCTCCACTTCAAGAAGAGTTTCCTTTTTGTTTATGGAAAATGATACAAAGCACTCTCTTGTCAATGAAGGCGGGAGACATGAGGACAGATTACATATCACTGTGTTTGTCATTTTAAGCAGTAGCAAGAAACCCAAGCTGGCATTGGGCAACAGAGAGGCGTGGCTACAGTAGGGAGACCCAGTACCAAAGGAGGGAACTGGGAACACTGAAGAAATGGTAGCAATCCTAATAGGGTGGTTGAGGGTGGAGAGGCATGTCTTCCTCAGAACAGGCCTAGAAAGGGAAGGGGCCAGGTCTCAGGAGCAAAGTAGAAACTTCCTTCTCTGAGCAGGATCTCTGAGCAGTCAGACCATCAAGTGCTAAAGTGAAACAGTGGCCCTGGGGCCTGGGGGGTGGGGCAGTTCACGTGACCTCTGTTATACACAAGAAGAAATGTGAGCATTAGAAAAGAGGATAGGAAACTACCCTAAGGTGCTGCAAAATTGTGAAAGAATTATTCACACATGCTCATGCATCTTTACTTAATAATGGAAGAAATAGGGTTTTTAGCCACAAGTGTAAAAGCAAATTGGGCAGCTTGTGACTTACTAAAACATTGCACTTCTTAGAAAACTGTGGTTAAGTGGTTTTCCATATGAAATGTTGAGGGTTGTTTGTGTAGGTTAGGCATTTTAGCTGATACTATAACATTGTTGTTGTTGTTAAGTGCCATCGAGTCCATTCTGACCCATAGTGACCCCTGTGTAGGGTTTCCAAGGAGTGGCTGGTGAGCTTGAACCCCCAACCTTGAGATTCAAACTGGCTTTGCTGTCCAGTGCATTAATCCACAGCGCCACACCAGGACTATGAACAGGACCAAGCTAGAGGTGAATTTGTCACAATTATTGACACCATCTTATCTTTAGCACTGTAGATCATCCTTGCCTGGGTGATTTCCAATAGTGAGAGAGATGACCCCTTCCCTTGACTTTAGTCAGCCAGAGACCTCAGATTCATTTTCTATTCAATTCCATCCTGTGTCTCACCTCTCTCTGTTGGAACCTGTCCTCAGTACTGACAGTTACCAGTCACTTGTATCTCAGTGTGGGAGGAGAACCATGGCACTGTACAGTAAGTACTGACTGGACTATGAACCACAAGGTTGCCAGTTTGAGCCCATAAGCCACTCCACAGGAAAAAGATGAGACTTTCTGTTCCTGCAAAGATCTATGGCCTCAAAGACCCTATACAGGGTTGCTATATGTCAGAACTGACTCGATGGCGCTTAACAACAACAACATCATCTTAATGTGGATGTAAGTCACTGCTTCTGTACTTTCTGTAGCTCAGGTACAATTCCCTTTATTTCTTACTGGGAAACAAGAGACTTTGTCTCCAAGGGTTGATGTCAGGAGAAGAGGAAGTAGAAAACCTGATTGTGGTTTCCAGCCAACAGCCAGCTGGGGACAAGCCTACCCGGTCACTGTTGGGACATTCCCAACTAATGGTGTCTCCATGTGTGTCAGAGTAGAATTGTGCTCGGAGCATTTTCAGTGGCTCATATTTTGAAAGCTGAGCAGCACTTATTTCCTTTAGATGCCTCTGGGTGGACTCAAACTCATAACATTTTGATTAGCAGCCAAGTGTGTTATTAATGGTGTGCACCACCAAAGGCTTCTTCCTGGCTTCCCTAAAATTTACATTTTCCTTGCTTTCTTTGTGGAATCAAAGTTTTCTCCTTTGCAAATGTGTAAATTGTTATGTATTAATATCAGAGGTTTTAGGGGAATAAAATGAAGGGGGGTGAGTCCATATAAAAAGCACTTAAAAAGTGCTCAAAATGGTAGATATGGTTACCACTTTCTTTATTGTTGTTGTTGTTGTTAGGTACTGTTAAGTTGGTTCTAGCTCAGAACAACCTTATATACAATGGACTAAATCACTGCCTGGTCCTGCTCCAATCCTCACTGGTGTAGCTGTGAGCCCATTGCTGAAGCCACTGTGTCAGTCCATCTCATTGAAGGTCTTCCTCTGTTTCCCTGACCCTCTATGTTTCCATACATGATGTCCTGTCTCCAGGGACTCGTCCCTCCTGATAACGTGTCCACAGTACCTGAGATGGAGTCTTGTCCTCCTCTTTTCTAAGCAATATTCTGACTCTACTTTTTCCAAGACAGATAAGTTTGTTCTTCAACCAGCACAACTCAAATGCATCCGGTTTTTACTCCAAACTTCTTTGTGCATTGACCAGCTTTCGCATGCATTTGGGGCAATTGAAAATGTCACCTCTTGAATCAAATGCACCTTAGTCCTCAGTGTGACATCTTTGCTTCTTAACACTTTAAAGAAGTCTTTTGAAGTAGCTTTGCTCACTGATTTCTTGCCTACTGCATTCATGGACATTGATTGTGAATCGAAGTAAAATGAAATTCTAGACAACTTCAATATTTTTCTTTCATTTCTTGTTATGTTGTTTAATGATCCATTTGTAAGGATTTTCCTCTTATATCGAGCTGTAATCCATATTGAAGCTGTAATCCATCTTCATCAGTAAGGGTTTAAGTCTTCACTTTCAATGAGCAAGATTGTGTCATCTGGGTATTGCAGGTTGTTAATGAGTCTTCTTCCAGTCCTGATGCCACATTCTCCTTCACGTTGTCTAACGTCTCCAATGATTTGCTTAGCATACAGATCAAATAAGTATTGTAAAAGGATACAACTCTGACACATACCTTTCCTGATTTTAAACCACACACTATGCCCTTCCCATTCTTCACAATGTTGTTCATCATTTGTTATGATCCATATATTGAGTTGCCTTTGCAAAGTCAATAAAACACAGGTAAACATCTTCATTGTATTCTCCACTTTTAGCTGACATCTATCTGACATCAGTAACGCTATTCCTCATTTCAAGTCATCTTCTGAACCTTGATTTTCTGGCAGTGCCTTACTGATGTACTGCTCCAATCTTTTTTGAATGATCTTCAGCAGAATTTTACTTGTGTGTGACATTTTTATTAGCACCATTTACATGGACATTAAGTGTCGTGGAGACATTCCCTACCTGTAGTGACTGTGTATAGGGTTTCAAAGGAGTGGTTGGTGGATTTGAACCATTCACCTTGCAGTCCTCTGTTTATCCTACAGAGTCTCATCAAATAATAAAATCAAGGTCATAAGTTTGACCTAGGGCAGTTGAGTGGTGCTATGGGATAAGCACTGAACTGAAAACCACAAGGTCGGTGGCTCAAAATCTACCAGTCGCTCCTCAAAAACCCTATGCAGGGTCACTGTGAGTTGGAACTGACTTGACAATGCTTAACAACAACCGTCTACGCAGAAATGAGACTTTCTAAACCATTAAACTTTATGTTAACACCTTAGAAAAGATGTGTTTTTACGATTTTGATAATACGCTGACGGTTTCACATGTGAAATATGATTGTAATGTAAATGTATGTTTAAAGATCACAGAGAAGTTTGGGAATAAAGCGGTTTCTTTATTAAAGAACACTAGTGTTGCAGTAAAGGAGCTCTGGTAGCGTAGTGGTTACGAATCAGGCTGCTAACCTCAAAGTTGACAGTTCGAAACTACCAGCCGTTCCATGAGAGAAAGATGAGGCGTTCTGCTCCCGTAAAGATTTACAGCCTCAGAAACCCTGGGCAGGGTCACTATGAGTCGGAACCGACTCCGCGGTAGTTAAAACAAAGGCAAATACTATTACATGCACAGTCCTGCAATAACAGTAGTAATGATAACCTATGAGTGAATGCAGAGATAGATATTCCGAATAGCAATGGGACGGTGAATGTCACTACACTCAAAAGTATATATGAGGATAGATTTTTTCATTTATCTATGAACTTTGTGAAGCTCCCTTCAGACAGGTTTGACAGAGGATATTTCTATGTATGTATCTACACGTGTTACACATATATCCATTCATATGATAAAGTTTACAGTGGGCAGAGTTATGAGAACTTCTTAGCCATAACCAAATGCATTTAAGAAATGAGTTCCTCATCCTGGGGCCTCAGGACCTTAGTCTGGGGTACGTCAATATAAATTAGTGTAACATAGTCCACAATAACAGTGTTCTGTATCCTATTTTGATGAGTAGCAAGTTAGGTCTTAAAATTTTGTGAATGGCCATGTAAGGCGCAGTTGTTAATCTCTCCATGGCTGGGCAAAGAAAAGTGCAGAAAATTAGATACAAAGAAACAACCCAAGTGACTAATGCACCACATACGTGAACTCCAACCTCCACAATCTTAAAACCGGAAGAACTAGCTGGTACCCAGCTATCACGGCTGACCGCTTTGAAGGGGATCACATTAGAAGATCCGGGATAGTGTGGGAGAAAAATGTGGACCAAAGTGCAAAATCATAAAGCAAAAAAAAACAAGCTCACTCGTCTGATACAGATTTGCAGAATCCTTGAGACACCCTTTAAACCTGGAACTGAACTCACTCTTAAGTGGCTCAGTTGTCAGACAAATAATAGAAAGGTCTAGAGGGTAAAGAGTAAGACCAGGGAGGTGTAAATTCATTAGAACCATCACCTGTAGGAGACCGGAAGGGCAGCATTTGCCCAGAGTTAAGGCTCAGAAGGCAAGGGAGTAGACAAAATGAGAATAAAGAGAAAAGGTAAGCCCAGGAAGGGAGTGGAAGAATGCTATCCCATCGTGGTTATTGCGATCAATGCTACAAAACAAAATATGTATCAATTTTTGACTGGAAAATGAGTTTTATTTGTAAACTTCTACTCAAATCAGAATTTTAAAGTAAAAAAAAAAAGTTTGTGCTAAATTATGACATCGTAGTAAGTTACTAATAAGCGGATGTACCAAGATCCATTGAGATCAAAAGAAGCATTTATGATAGGGAGAAACTTATCCGTTGGCCAATTGTTTCCTGGAGTGTTGGCCTCTGCAAATTTCCGGGTGTGGTCCAACCGTGACGTTGGCTTCAGTTCAATGCAGACAACTTTGGCTTTGTGGAATGAGGAAAGAAGTGTCTTCTAGAAGGAGTCATTGAATCCAAATCTTGGCTCCAACTCTACAATCCCTGACCCGAACATCCTGTGGAATCTTCTAGGATCACAACGGGATGGAAGCACATTCCAAAGAACAACTGCTGTCAACATAGGACTTGAGAGTGAAAGCAAGAGCTTAGCTTTAAGAATATCATGGAGCTCATTCAGACAATCTCTGCTTTCTGTTGCTTGCTTGTTGGGCCTGAAAGAGTCCATGAACAAATGCTGGAAATGATAGTGCTCATTTTCTCATTCTGTTTTCGTCTGTCTCTGAAGCTCAGCTGACAGGGTCACTCAGGAACTCAACTTGTTATATTGCATGGTTGCAACTTTAGAGAAAACCAAAACCTCTAGTGTAGGATCCATTCTTCTTCTTGATTCTCCTTTAATGCACTTCTGAATTTGCTGAAATTCTTCAGATTCCTCCCTGCTCCAAATCGTGTTTAGTTAATGTTTTTACATTTTAATAAAGTTTTATTTAGAATTGTAGTACTTGAATTTTGTTGCAAGTGACGCATTTGGATGTGAAGTGCTTTTGAGATTCCGCAAATATTGACCTGGTTCCTGCCAAGATGCATATACGAATTGCTTTTTGTTATTGTTGTTCATGTATTAGAATTCTGGGTAAGATTACATTTGAAAAGCACAAGAAGAGGTACATTGCAAAAGATGCTGACCATTTAAATCACAATAGATTATGACCACATTCACATTTACTTCATACTAGTATGGTTTATTGAGTGTTCACCTCATACCAACAAACAAGGTGAATTTATTTCAAACAGTAGTGTATCATTCATTTAATACAAACATCCTCAGTCGTCAGTATAGAATGTGAACTCTCAATGAAGAAAACAGAAATACCTTGTCCATAAGGAACCTGTGAGGAGATGGACAATGTACGGTAATCACATGACATGCGGTAAGAACTATAGCTAGCGTCATAGCATGCTCCTGTTTCCTGGAATAATTAAAAGCACCCATTTTAACTCTCAAGGGGGCCCCAGTTTGTAAGATAAATTGTATGGTGATGCTGGATAAGACAGAGAAGCCAAAGTCTTCTTGTTAAGTTGTTAGGTACCATTGAGTTGGTTATTACTCATAGTGACCCTGTGTAGGGTTTCCAAGGAGCATCTGGTGCATTTGAGCTGCTGACCTTATGGTTCAAACCAACCCTGTGGTCCAGTGTTTTATCCTACATGTGTATAAAGAACTGCCTTCGTCAGTGGCATCCTGGTGTGGTACTGAGTGCTAATATGCTGGCCTGCTTGGTCGGTTTGAATTGCAAGGTCAGCAGTTCAAGCTCAACAGCCCCTCTTCAGAAACCCTATACAGGGCCACTATGGATCAGAACAGATTTGATGGTACTTAACAGCAACAACAAGGAGCTCTGGTAGCGTGGTGGTTACAAATTGGGCTGTGAACCGCAAGGTGCGCAGTTCAAAACTACCAGCTGTTCCTCAGGAGAAAGATGAGGCTTTCTGCTCCCATAAAGATTTACAGCCTCGAAAACCCTGTACAGGGTCGCTATGAGTCGGAACCGACTCCATGGCACACAACAACAAAACAATAGTTAATGTTAGATGTCAGTTTCAGAACTAAGGTGCGCCTGACCTAAGCCATAGTATTTTCAGTAACCTCATATGCATGTGAAAGTTGGACAATGAATAAGGAAAACCATATAAAAATTGATGCATTTGAGTTGTGGTGTTGGAGAAGAATATTAAGGTACTAAGGCTTGTCAGAAGAACAAACAAATCTGTGTTGGAAGAAGTACAGCCAGAATGCTCCTTAGAAGCCAGGATGGCCAGACTTCATCTCTTATACTTCATCCATGTTATCAGGAGGGACCAGTCCCTGGAGAAGGAAGTCATGCTTGGGAAATTGTAGGAACAGTAAAAAAGAGGGAGACCCCCAACAAGATGGATTGGCACAGTGGCAAAAACAATGGGCTCAAGTGTCGCAGCAGTTGTGAGGATGATGCAGGACTGGACAGTGTTTTGTTTTGTCCATAGGGTCACTGTGGGTCAGAACCAACTGGACAGCCCCTAACAACAACAATAAATTAGTGTTAATGAAAGTTGAGCATCAACATTTATCTATTTAACAGATATTTAAGTTATATTCTGGGGATTTATTCTCTCATAAAGTATCTTCTAACTCTCTTGACCAATATATACAATTAGGTTTGCTTTACCCAGGTCAAGGGAAAAGAATCTTTAGCTGACTCATTTCTTCCAGCTCTGAGAGTTTCCCAGCTGCCATGGAGAACACTTATCCATTGGAAAGTGTAAGCACACATATTCTTCCCTATACAGAACTAATAGCTGTTGTGAGTTTTTGAGGTGGGAACCTACCACCCACACTGTACTTTCTCTTACTTTTTATTTCTCCCAGGAATAATTGTGAATCAGAGAATAGCTATATGAAAACCAGAACTGAAATAGCCTATTAATCACCCTTGTCATCATTTCCCAAAACTGTGGTTGATTTATGAGCCACCACAATGCCTCATTGCCACAGCCACGCTGTTGTCGTGATATGAAATCACATACACACACCATCAGGGGACGACTTAAAGAATACACAGAGCAAGAAATAATAACAATAATAAAATCAGAATCTGAGTTGGAGAAGGCATGTAAGGGATGCAAAAACATCAGTGGAAAGTCTGGAGGGATGCTGGAAATCAGTCTTCTACCAGAGAGACAAACATCTGGGCAACACTGGCTTATCTAAGCTAATGGAGAATGGGAGGAGGAGTGGAAAATATTGAATTAATCTAATGCTTGTCTTAGACACAAAGATATTCCCATGCCCCCATCGTCAGATACTCTGAGTTCCTTCTACCTAATCACAGCAATGGTCAAAGTTAACTCCATCAGAGTTCCCCAGTCTTAACATAGCAGAGTGTTTGAGGGAAAGGGAAGAACATGGCCAAGGAAAGGAAGCAGACTAGAAGAGGCGGCACTAGCCAGTGGTCCTTTCCCATCTATCTCTACACTAGACACTGGACACCTCCAGGGAAACTGGGGGAACTGCCCCCACATCCATGCCCACTTAGAATGGAACTCCCAGAACCCAACGGCATGACCTTGAGAATGCGTGTCCTCTGATGAGTCAGTATTTAGCTGTTTCTCAGTACACTAGCCTTTAGTTCAATATCTCCAAGTCCCATGTGGTCCAGAAATCTGTCTGGGATTATTTTTTAAAGTATTTCAACAAAGAAAGACGTGATTTCCATAGTGAAATCAACAGAGAAGCTAACATGAAACCAAACCGCCCTTCTTTAGAGCTGCCATGAGGATCCTCTCACTCCAGGGCACGTCCAGGATCAGCAAAAACCCATCAAAGCAGCTTGGGTTAGCGGGGGCCAGGCTGGGGGGCGAGATGGACAGAGACAGTGAGAGTCAGAAAACTAGACGGTGCTTTTCTTTGCCAGGGAGGTCTTATCCCTTCCAGCAGCCTATCTTTTCCAATTGTAAATTCTTCCACCGGTTGTTAGGAGATGACTCTATACTCGAGGGTCCTCTCCCTTCACATGTTTGACACTTTGTTTGTTTCATTTTGCCTGGTTACTTGTCATCACTTTGGGAACGATGCATTGTCTTTAGGTTCAAGTCCTAGGTCTGTGTCTTGGAAGCTCAGAGAGCTTGAATGAAGTTTTCCGAGTCTCAGTTCTGCACTTGCAAAATGGTAATTGTTATTTTCAATTGGGATTGAATGGCTCCGCTCATGTCATGGTGCTGTAGGATGAGCAATACACTTCTAGCCACAAAGTCGGCGGTTCAAACCCACCAGCTGCTCCTTGGAAACCTTATACAGAGTTATTACATGTTGGAAATACAACATCATGCTCACCTTGTGTAGGGCAGAACAAAATGTTACCCTTTTTTATACCATTTTCAACATCATGGGTGTGTTTGTGCTCAATGTTGTGGACATAGTGAAGTGCTTACTAAGTGGCCCACGCTCCCTGATGCATAGTAGGCATTTAGTATCACTCTAAGGAGCTGGTTGATTTGAACCTCCAACCTTATGGACTCCTGGTGTGGCACTGTAGAATCAATGCTGGACTGTGAATCACAAGTCGGCTGTTCAAACCCACCAGCTGCTCCTTGGAAACTCTATACAGGGTCACTATGAGTTGGAATCAGCTGGACAACACTTAACAACAACAATAACATAAGGAGCCTGGACTCCTGGTGTGGCACTGTATGGTAAGCACAGGACTGCAAACCACAAGGTCGGCGGTTCAAACCCACCAGCGGCTCCTTGGAAACCCTGTACAGGGTCACTATGAGTCAGAAGTGACTTGATGACACTTAACAACAACACAAGGAGTTTAGACGGTAGAGTTTGTGCTCAGCTGCTGACCTACAGGTTGGCAGTGTGAACCCACTCAGTAGTACAAAAAGCTTTGGGAATCTGCTTCTATTAAGAACTCCCCACTGCCCCACAAACCTATTGCAATGGAGTTAATTCGACTCATAGTGACCTGGTGCTGTAGGATCAGCACTGAACTGCTAACAGCAAAGTTGTTGGTTCAAACCCACCAGCCACTCCAATCAGAACCAACTCCACAACACTTATCAACGACCACAACCACGTAGTGACCCTACAGGCCAGAGAAGAGCTGCTTGTGTTTCCAGACTTGCAAATCTTTACTGAAACTGACTGCCTCATCTTTCTCTTGTGGAGTAGCTGGTGGGTTTGAACCTCTAACCTCATGATTAGTACCCAATGCTTAACTCGCTACATCACCAGGACTCCTATCTGTTAAGATGGATGCTGGTGATTATGTGCCCTGGAGTTGGTTCCGACGCACAGTGACCCTGTACAGGGTTTCCAAGGCTGTATATCTTCACAGGAGCAGAAAGCCTTATCTTTCTCCCACAGAGCAACTGGGAGATTTGAACTGCTGACCTAGGGTTAGCAGCCTAGCTCGTAGCCACTACACTACTTTCCAGAGCCGTTCTACTAAGTAACACATGAGGGCGCCATGAGTTCAAATCAACTCGACGGCAAAAAACAACCATATCATGCGTGTGTGTATTAAAATGGAGAGCTGCGTGTCTCCTTATATTCATCCGATAGTTGCATGGGTTCACTTTTTATATCCCTCAAATCATTATAGGCAGTGTAGACCTTCCAATACCTTTTTTGAATAGTCTCTGGTTGTATTTGGAAAGAAAAAAAAAGTCCAAGTAAACTTTGGTCAGTCATTCCAGACCCCACATTTTGGATCTTTCAAAATGTATTCCACTGCAATTTTCTGTGCCAAATCTTGAGTGAAGCAAAGCTCCTCTTTCTGGCTGACCTGAAGCAATTCTTTAGGAAAAAAATAAAACATGAAGCATGTCTAGTCGGAGACATCGGTTGAAGAGAAAGGAGATCTACTCAGTCTCTCCTCAAAGGAACATGTGACCTCATGTGAAACTGTGAAGCCATCAGTTCGCCTGTGTAGCAGTTCTGATGGAGAGACCGTTTCAGTACATGGAGGTACGCCACTCTTCTTAACAAGCACCCCGAGCCTCCCAACTTATCCATATGGGGCACTTGGTTTTGTTTTAACTTATGGCAACCATGTTGTTGTTGTTGTTGTTATGTGCCATGGAGTCGGTTCTGACTCATAGCGACCCTGTACAGGGTTTCTGAGGCTGTAAATCTTTACGGGAGCAGAAAGCTTCATCTTTCTCCTGCGGAACAGCTGGTAGTTTCGAACGGCTGACCTTGCAGTTCACAGCCCAATTTGTAAACACTACGCTACCAGAGCTCCTTATGGCAACCATAGAACCCTATAAAATGGGATTTTTAGACATACAAGGATAGACTCAAGTAGTCCTGGTAGCACTTTGGCTTGAGTGTTGGACTACTAACCCAAAGCTGGTGGTTCAAACCCACCAGCCACTCCACAGGAGAAAGATGAGGTTGTCTGCTCCCGTAAAGATTTGCATCTTGGGAACCCAAAGTGGCGGTTCTCCTCTGCCATGTAGGGTTGCTCTGAGTGAAATTTGACTTAATGGCAGTATTGTTAAGCGCCAGTCAGTTGAGACTCATAGCGACCCTGAATAGGTTTCTGAGGGGCACCTGCTGGATTTGTACTACCAACCTTGTTGTTAGCAAAGAATTGTTAGTGTCATGAGTAGATTGTGACTCATAGCAACTGTGTATAGGGTTTCAGGTGAGTAGCTAGTGGGTTTGAACTGCTGACCTTGTGTCTAGCAGCCCAGTACTAATCCTACAGGGCCACGCCAGAGCTTCTAGCAACAGATGTTGTTATTGTTAAGTGCTGTTGAGTCATTTCCAACTCATAGTGACCTCGTATAGGGTTTCTGAGGAACGGTTGGTAAATTTGAACTACAGACCTATGGTTCAAACCGACTTTGTAGGCCAGTGCTTGTCCTAGAGAAGGACTCTTGGATCTTCAGGCAGAGTAGCTAGCACTGCCAACCTATGGGGCAAACTGCTGTTGTTCATGAAACTTGCTTCTGTGTCTTGCTTCTTGGCTCTTGAGCCACCAGTTCTGTCTCTGCGAACACATTGTCTCTTGGTGTTGTTGAGGTATATTCGACCGTGACCACCTTCTTAGCTATATCCTTAGAAGACTGTATTAAGGAAACACTGTGCTTCCCCAACCGTCTTCCTTAAACTCATCGTCTCTCTCATTCTTCTTGACACCAAAACATTATCTTACAAGATTAAATTGCTAAGACAGGCAAGCTGTATAGATGAATCATTTTAAGAGAATATTTATTCCACATTGATCACAGTTTCATTGATTCCACTGTGTAGGAGTTTTTCTGGGGATACCCACAGCCCAATAGTTTTTCTGAGGTGCCAACAGTTCTCCTTTTAAAACTCTTTCTCTTCTCCTTTTTGGCCTAAATGTGATGTTAAGACTTTTTTCTCCATCTCTACATGCCTCTCACATATCCTTGATAGTTCCCTAGCTTGCTTCCATTTCTTCTTGTTGTGAAGTTGTGAAGTGCCATCAAGCTGGTTCTGATTCATAGTGACCCTGTGTAGCCTTTCCGAGAAGTAAGTAGCTGGTGAGTTTGAACCGCTGACCTTGTGCTTCAAACTGCCTTGCGCTCCAGTGCTTATCCTACAGTGCTATCCACTTCAAAAACCTCTTTAAAGATGTCAGTTTGAGGACTAAGATGCGTCTGACTCAAGCCATGGTATTTTCAGCAACCTCTTATGCATGTGAGAATTGGACAATGAATAAGGAAGACCATTGAAGAATTGATGCCTTTGAGTTATGGTTTTGCGGGAGAATAGTAAAAGACAATGGTCTGCCAAAAAAAACCCACCAATAAATATTGGTAGAATTACAGCCAGAAGGCTCTCATCTCTCATACTTCGGACATGTTATCAGAAGGGACCAGTCCCTGGAGAAGGACATTATCGATGTTGGTAAAGTGGAGGGTCAGCAAAAAAGAGGAAGACACCTGATGAGATGGCTTGGCACAGTGGTAGCAGCAATGGACTCAGTGTATCAATAATTGTGAAGTTGACGCAGGACCGGGCAGTGTTTTGTTCTATTATGCGTTGGGTCATTATGAGTCAGTACCAACTCCACAGCACCTAATAGCGACAAAAGTCAATTAGCAAATTCATACTCATCCCACAATTTCATGTGTACATCCCTACAGGAAGCTTTAATTGAAAGTGTAACTGCTTTCCTCTCTGTTTCCAAAGAATCTTGACCATCTCTATTATAAAACAAAACCCCCTGAGTTGATTCTAACTCACAGTGATCCTATAAGATAGAATCGAATACTCTCACAGGATTTCCCAGGATGTCAATCTTTATAGATGTGGAGCAAGGGATATCACTGCTGATGTCAGATAGATCTTGGCTGAAAGCAGAGAATACCAGAACAGTGTTTACTTGTGCTTTATTGACTATGCAAAGGCTTTCAACTGTGTGGATCATGACAGACAATGGATAACATTGTGAAGCGTGGGTATTTCAGGACACTTAATTGTGCGCATGAGGAACCTGTACATAGACCAAGAGTCAATCATTAGAACAGACCTAGGGGATGCTGAATGGTTTAAAATCAGGAATGATGTGCGGCAGGGTTATATTCTTTCACCACGTTTATTCAATCTGTATGGTGAGCAAATAATCTGAGACCTAGACTGTATGAAGAAGAACATGGCATCAGAATTGAAGGAAGAGTCATTAACAATCTGCCATAGGAGTCCTGGTGCGGCACTGTGGGTTAATGTGCAAGGTTGGTGGTTCAAGCTCACCAGCTGCTGCTCGGAAACCCTATACAAGGTCACTATGGGTCAGAATCGACTTGATGGCACTTAACAACAACATATACAGATGACACAACCTTGCTTGCTGAAAGTGAGGAGAACTTAAAATACTTACTGATGAAGATCAAAGATGACAACCTTCAGTATGGATTGCACCTCCATGCAAGGAAAATAAAAATCCTCACAACTAGACCAATAAATGTTGTTGTTGTTGTTGTTAAGTGCCATAGAGTCAATTCTGACCCATAGCGACCATAGGGTTTCCAAGGAGCAGCTGGTAAGCTTGACCCACCGACCTTGCAGTTCAAATGACTTTGCAGTCTGATGCATTATGGACCAATAAATAACATCATAATAAATGATGAAAAGATGATAGTTTTTAAATACTTCATTTTGCTTGGATCCATAGTCAACACTCTTGGAAGTGGCAGACAAAAATTGCACGATGCATTGCACTAGACAAATACGATAGAAAACAATTTCTGAAAGTATTAAAGAGCAAAGGTATCATTTTGAAGACCAAGGTGTGCAGGACCCAAGCCATGATATTTTCAACCACGTCACAGGCATATGGAAGTTGGACAGTGACTAAGGAAATCCAGAGTAGAAGTGATGTATTTAAACTATGATGTCAGAGAAGAATATTAGCAGTACCATGGACTGCCAGAACAACAAATACAGTTGTTTTGGAAAGAGTACAACCAGAGTGCTTTTAGAAGCTAGACTACTTCAGACATGTTATCAAGAAGGACCAGTCCCTGAAGAAGGATTTCATGCTTGGTAAAGTGGAGGGTCAAGGAGCTCTGGTAGCGTAGTGGTTACGAATTGGGCTGCGAACCACAAGGTCAGCAGTTCGAAACTACCAGTTGTTCCGCGGGAGAAAGATAAGGCTTTCTACTCCCGTAAAGATTTACACCCTCGGAAACCCTGTACAGGGTCGCTATGAGTCGGAACCAACCGTAAGACAAACAACAAAGTGGAAGGTCAGTGAAAAAGAGGAAGACCTCCAGTGAGATGGATGGGCACAGTGGCAGCAATAATGGGCTCATGTATTGTTACATAACACTAGTGAGGATGTCGCTGGACTGGGCAGTGTTTTGTTCTGTTGTACCTAGGGTCCTTAGGAGTCCGAATCAACACAACAATAAATCCTTGATAGCAGAGTGTTCCATCTTTCTCCTGCAGAGTGGGTGGTGAGCTCAAACCATGGTATCACTATGTTTACTTGTGTTGATAACATGGTTACTGGTCTCTATTATTTTGTTGTTGTAATTGTTGTTCGGTGCTGTTGAGTCAGTTCCATCTCACAGGGTTCCAAACTCCAACCCTACACACAACAGAACAAAACACTGCCTGGTCCTGCTTCATCCTCACAGCTGTTATATTTGAGCCCTTGTTGTTGCCATTGTGACAATCCATCTCTTTGAGGGTCTTTCTCTTTTTCTCTGACCCTCTACTTTAAATAATGTCCTCTTCCAGGGGTTGGTCCTTCTTGACAACATCTCCAAAGTACAAAGGATGAACTCTCACTGTATCATTGCTGAAATCAGCATATCACGCTCTCAGGAGCATCATACCTGGGCTTCCTCCATGACAGATTTGTTTCCTGGCAGTCCATGGTCCTTTCAGTACCCTTCATCAGCACCATCATTTAGATGTATCAAGGCTTTTTCTGTCTTCCTTATTTATTGTCCAACTTTCACATGGCATCTTGGCTCTTTAACACCTTAAAGAGCTCTTTTGCAGCAAATTTGCCTGATACAGTGTATGTCATTTGATTTCTTGACTGTTATTTCCAAGAGTATTGACGACTTCAAGTTTTTCTCATTTATCTATGTGTTATTTATTGGTCTAATTGTGAGGATTTTGGTTTTCTTTACATTGAGGTGCAATCCATTTTGCTCATTGATCTTCATCAGTAAGCATTTCAAATCCTCTTCACTTCCAGCAAGCAAGGTTGTATCATCTGCATATCATAGGATGTTAATGAGACTTCCTCCAATCCTGGTGCCACATTCTTCTTTGTATAACCCAACTTCTTAGATTGTTTGCTCAACATCTGTCTCTATTATGTTGTTGTTGTTGTTAAGTGTTATTAAATCAATTCTGACTCATAGCAACCCTATCTAGGACTTCCAAGTGAATTTGAACCGCTGACCTTTGCATTTCAAACTGACCTTGTGATCCAGTATTTTATCCCACGGTGCCACACACAGGTCTTTATTATAGTGTTCATAAAATCAGTATATTTGTCAGAATCATGTCTTTCTTCCCACTAGAAAATAAATTCCCAGAACACAGGTTCTGGGGAGTCTTCCTCTTTGAACGTCTAGCACAGACAACAGCAGAGATCATTAATTGAACTGTATTAAATGGATGAACTGATGGTAATAGCTTATAGGAAGACCTCAAAGTTCCACGTTCTCTTTGTCACTCACCTGCTGTGTGGCATAGAGTTTTCTGCTTATACTCTGGTTTTTACATCGGTCAAAAGTAAACTGTCTGTAAATTGATAACTGAAGTCCTTTCCTGTTCAAATATTCTCTGCTTCTTGAATCCTGCTTGATTTCTTTGTGACAGGGAACTTCCAAGGAAAAATTCTTGGCTTTTCTTTGATCTTAACATCCTGTATCAAACCAGATCACTTTACTATTGCAGTTGATGTTCAAATAAAAGGTGTGCTCTCTGGATGCTGTTTTATTCACTGAGTCATAGAGATAAGAAAAAGAAACTTTAAATGCTCAGAAATCCTCACCTCTACAATCCCTTTTTGTGGCGGCAGCCTAGAGGCATGGATGGGACCAGATATATAAGAGTGACACAAACCAGCGCTATGATCAGAGACATGGAGAAGACATAATCAGTGGGTAAAGAGTCAAGAAACCAGATATTGAAAGCACACCCTGAGAATGTTGGTGTTGAGTACCATCAATCGGTTCTGACTTATGGTGATCATGTATAGGGTTTCCAAGGAGTGGCTAGTGGGTTTAAACCACCAACCTTGCAGTTAGCAGTCCAGTGCTTATCCTATAGTGCCATATAGACTCCCAGTATTGAAAAGATCCTTGGTTCACACAGGTTAGTACATTTACCCTGGTTTCCTTTTACTTGAATCCCTCTCTGGATGTGCATCTCCCTACATACTGGGGCGCCTGGAAGGAATAATGGTCAGATTCTAGTAAAAACGCTGCCAAACCTGGAGCTTGCTTTGTTTTAGGACAAAACTGCTTTGTTCTTGGATAGTACGATGCTGGGCTGTACAGCCAGTTATGTGAGTTCTGATCTCGAGCTTCCATATGTTGGGTGAGATACAGATCCTCTCTCACACCGTTTCCTCACCTGCACAACAAGGGTAATTATAATACTAACTTGAGCCATAATTACCAGGTTTAAGTGAGATGACGCCTATAAAATGCTTAGCCCAAGTGAAAGACGCTTAGTCAACATCAACATTGAGTGTGTACTTGTTCATCTGGTAGCACATCAATAACCCTTCATAGGATCCTCACTCTCCTCTTTGCAGAACAGACACCAAAGCCTGTACCTACAGGTACCAGAGCTTTGAGATTATGAGAAAGGTTTGGGTTTGGAGTCAGAATAATTGATTTTCAGCCTCATGTCTGCCATTTCCTCTAGCAAGGTTGTCTTGGGTAAGTCACTCTGGGCATCAGTTTACCTGTGTGTAATTAAGAAGTTGTCAACATTAAACAGTTAGCATTGAACCATCTCTAATTCATGGTGACCCCATACATATTACAATACAACTGTGGTCCACAGAGTTTCCAATGGCTGGTTTTCCAAAAAGTTTGTGGGAACAAAGGAATGAAAAGATCATGGAATTTTTACATGAAATCTTTGAAGGTGAAGAATATTAAAAATATCATAGACTGCCAGAAGAACCAACACATCTGTCTTAAAAGAAGTACAGTCAGAGTGCTCCTCAGGAGCTAGGATGATGAAACTTCGTCTCTCATACATCAGACGTGCTTTCACGAGGGACCAGTCCCTCGAGAAGAATATCACGTTTGGTACAGTGGAGTGTCAGAGAAAAATAGGAAGACTCCCAATGAGATGGCTTGGCACCGTGGCAGCAGCAGTGGGGCCAATTGTGAGATTGGTCAGGATCGGGCACTGTATCCTATTGTGCATGCGGTTGCTATGAGCTGGAACTGACTTAACGGCATCTAATGGCAACAACAAGAAGGAAGGACTTGGTCTTGCTCCTCGTAGAGCGTGTGGGAGAGGCAGGTATTTCCAATTGGTCAGATAAGCAGGGGGCTGCGTGGTAGATACAGGCAGTCACCTCACTGCCCACCTGCTTTTCATTTCGCTCAGAGCATTGGTCCTTCCTGAGGGTAGATGTGGTTTATGAGTATCATTGCTGTCACATCTGGCCTTGAGACTCAGTTGTGGCCAGTGGGGTCTGACCAGAGGGAATGTCCTGCAGAGGAAGCTCTGTTTTCTCTTCTTTCCTCCCTGTGGGTTAGGAAAGCAGCTTCAGTCTTGTGAATGGGGACAGTACTTGTACCTGGTGACACGTTAAGGAAGTAGGCTCTCAGGATGCTCCACCGATTCCAGACTGCCTGGCTGCTGTGATCCATTACCTGCCATGTGGTTAGTCATGGGAACATTTTGATCTTCATGGATCCTGGTGTTTAGGACTCTTTAGACCCATCCAGAGCAATGCTCACTGTAGGATGAACTGTCCCCCTAAGGAGGCAGGACTTGGCAACCTGCTCTGTCCAGTGTCCCATGAGATGTGGGGTTTTCCATTCTAGTTAAGGGGAAAGGCTCCGTCCCTAGCTCTGGGGGGAGTACCCGGACAACGTTTCTTTTCAACTTTTTAATGATTCTTTCTCATAGTTTGAGTAGTTTCTTCACAAACATATGCTGAATATTCCAGGAAGACCTTCAGCTGATCTTTGGGGGTTTCCACTGAGTACAGCTCTTGCCTATCCAGAATTATGTCCCGGATATTCGATCCACCTTGGCTGCCCTGGGCTCTCAATAGCATCACTTCAATGATGGGAGATGCTTAGGTTTCACCTGGTTTCTGTCTCATGTCCAGTACCTTGGAAAACATTTTGTTGGTATATCTGGTGCAGGTAGGAAGGTAAATCGTGTTCATTTATCTTATCTGGAAGCAGAAAAAAACCCTTCCCAATTATCTTTTTAGAAGTTGAATCATGGGTCTTTGAAATAGTTAACCTTATCCTCAGTGTACAAGGAAAGCAGGTGAGGTTCAGACAGGTACAACAGTTTGTCTAAGGTCAGAGAGCCTGTAGGTGGTAGAGTTTACATTCCCATCACTGTGATTCTCTTGGAAACAATTGTCTATACCATTTCCTATGCCCTGTGGGATTTGAAAGGATCCCCAGTGGTACAAAGGTTAACTCCTCAACTGCTAACTGAAAGGAGCTGAAACTGACATGTTACCCTGGCACTGGCTCTGCAGGAAGAAGACCTGGTGAAATTCTCCATCAAGATTGTTGCCTAGGAAACCACATGGGGGACTTTTCTTCTGTCACGTGAAATGGCTGAGTAAAAGGGACACACCGTAAAAACAACAACATGGGATTTGAGGGATGGAAATGACCACAAAACACTTAGAAAATGCCGTTGGGCAAGCACCTGGCTCCTTTAGGGTGTGAGCATTAAACAAGGGTGGAAACTTGAACATTTGGTCCAGACACAGGGACCACACCAGTGACAGTCATTTTTCCCCTTTTTCATAACAGTTGTGCTATGCTAAACTGGTCGGCAGTTCAAGCTCACCACTTGCTCCTCGGAAACCCTAGACAGGGTTCAGAATTTACTTAACAGCTCTTAAGAACAACACGCTGAACTGGAAGTGGGACTCAAAACTCAAAACAAACGCACATACAGACTCTTGACAGGGAGGATATATAAAATCGTGAGTTGCAAACACGTTAAGATATGAGAAAAAAAAAATAATAATAAAGAATAGTAGGGTGTTCAATTCCCTTCCTGTAATTGTAGCACTTTCCCGCAATGAGAACCATTGCTATCTAGAGTCTCGATTATGTTCCACTGATCAATGTATCTTTCATTGTACCAGTACCAAGCTGTTTTGACCACTGTAGCCGTGTAGTAAATTTTGAAGTTGGGGAGTGAGAAACCTCCAACCTTATTCTTCTTCTAAGCAATGCTTTGCTTATCCTGGGTCTCTTTCCTTTCCATATAACGTTTGTGATTTTTTTCCATCTCTTTGAAGTATGTCATTGGAATCTGGATTGGGATTGTGCTATATGTGTAAACTGCTTTGGGCAGTATTGACATTTTCACAATGTTAAGTCTTCCGATCCAGGAGCATGGTACATTCTTCCATTTTTATAAGTCTCTTTTGGTTGCTTGTAGCAGTGTTTTATAGTTTTCTTTGTATAAGTCCTTTTTTTCTCTGGTTACATTTATTCCTAGATATTTCACTCTTTGGGTGGCTATTGTAAAGGGTATTGCTTTCCTAATGTCCTTTTCAATGCTGTTGTTTTTGGTATAGAGGAATCCAACCATTGCTATCTAGATCTCTCTTCTTCAATATACAGAAATCCATTCTCTGAGTCAAAGTTAGCAATTTTAATTTTTTTTTCTTTCTTTCCACATCCTTCTTTTCTTGTGGGTTATGACTTGGTGAAGTGGGGTTACTGAAAAAGAGGAAGACCCTCAGTGACACAGAATGATCCAATGGCAGCAACAATGGGCTCAAACATGGCGTCAGTTGTGAGGCTGGATAGGAATGGGCAGTGTTTCGTTCTGTGCATAGGGTCACTATGAGTTGGACTCATAGTTACCTAACAACTGTAGCAACAACAATGAGCCACTCCATTCAGTGTGTGTCTGCTAAGACACTGTACCTATAAAATAGATACAGTTGGTCCTCAAAACCACATTTCTCCAACCATGATGATTGGCCAACTTTATAGATCTGTGCCCAAACTGGGTCATTCCAAGTTCTTCCCCAACACTTTGTTCATCTAAAGCTGAAAGGAAAAAGGGCTTTGTCTTTTGGGACTGAGAGAAATTCTCAAGATGGTCCGTCTTTAGGAATAAAGGGCACAAGAGATTGCTAAACCAGACATACAATGTTGATGGACACCCAGGGATATGTAAGCAGGATGAATTGGGGAAATAGGAGAAAGAAATCTGTTCTAGGACTGGGAACTTTACATAAGAATACAGTCATTAAAACTGTGGGCACCATTTAGGAGAGGTTGTGGAAGCACCGGGAGAGAAAATGGGACATTTGAGGTAGATATTGTAGATTGTAAAAGTCCATGGTGGTGGTGGTTATGTGCCATGGAGTTGGTTCCGACTCATAGTGACCCTGTACAGGGTTTCTGAGGCTATAAATCTTTATGGAAGCAGAAAGCCTCATCTTTCTCCCTGGGAACAGCTGGTAATTTCAGACTGCTGACCTTAAGGTTCACAGCCCAATTCGTAACCACTATGCTACCAGAGTTCCTTGTAAAACTCCATAGTACCTAGTTAAAGGGGAACAATAGGAGGGGATGTTTTAAAAAAATTTTTTATTGTGAATTATGTGATAGTTTACATGGGAGAACATTAGCTTTACATTCATCCTATCCTATATTGTTTCATTGCCATGGTTATAACCCTCTCCATGCATCGTTAAACAACCAAAGGGTATACCGTGCAGGCCTGCCCCATCGTCATCAGCACACAGCCCCTCTCTCTCTCTGGGTCTAGAGTTCCCAGCCGCTCCATCTGTCCATGTCATCGTCTCTGCCTCCATCTCTGGCATCACTGTTTCTCTGGGTAGGGTCCTATTCTCTGCTCTTCTCCCTTGATGGTCCCAGGGACCTCCGCTCCTAGACTGCAAAGTCAATCATTCCCCTAGCAGGGGATTTTTTGAGACAGGGGAATAAAACTCTTGGCAAGCCGGCCATGCTGTGCATCTGCCTGTGCCAACTGGATTGGGCGCCCAATTTTGCAAAATTAAATAAAGAAAACCTCACTCTCATTAAAATGAGTACAGATTGGATTTCTTGAGCGTTTATTGGTATCGGCATAGTTTCTCAGAGGATGCAGAATTGGAAGGCATGGATCAGGGCGTCTGGTAACCATCTGCTCATTCTTGCAGAGGACATATATGCAATGGACAAGGCACAATGGAAACAGTGCCCAGAGGTACCATAGGGTAAGGGTAGAGGTATTGTAAGAAGCCAGGACCTGAATTTACCAGTTGCATGAGCCAAGAAATCCTATTTTATGCTTAAAGTAGTTTGAGTTGGATTTCTATCACTTAAAACCAGGGAGTTCTGATCAATACAGGCAGAAAGCAAATGACCCAAGATAGACCCCGAAAAGTAGATAAGATGGGGTGGGAATTCTACTCATTCTATCTCAAATATGTAGGCATGAGAGAGAATTTACGACTGTAATTTTTCAGCTAGGGATAAAACAGGTTGCCCGATGTACAAAAGCTCCAAATAATTTTTATTTGTTATTGGCATATGCATATAAAAACCATATGGAATCTGTGGGTATTGGCCTCCATGAACAATCCCCTCCTTTGCCATGAGAACAGAACTAGATGGTGCCCTGCTACCATTACTGGGCAGTTTGATAGAAGATTCTTTAGGAGATTCCTCATCAAAAGGGGAGAAATGCAGAATAGGATTTAAAATTTTTATGGACTCCAGACTTCCTGGAGCCAAGATGGTTGAATGAACCCCTGAAACTGTTTCCCTAAGATAATCTTTGAACTTTAAACCAAAAATATCCTCTGAAGTCTTCTTAAAAACCAAACTGTAGTTTAACTTAACTAGTAAAAAATGTCTCTGCCTTAATCCTACCTACATGGGATCAAAGTGACAAAAGAAACTTGAAAGATTGAAAAGGAATCTTTGTTGTTGTTGTTGTTAAGTGCCGTCAAGTCAGTTCCAACCCAAGCGACCCTGAACAGGGTTTCCAAGGCTGTAAATCTTTACAGGAGCAGAAAGCCTCATCTTTCTCCAGCGGAGCAGCTGGTAGTTTCGAACTGCTGACCTTGCGGTTCGCAGCCCAATTCATAACCACTACGCTACCAGAGCTCCTTAGAAAGGAACCTTAGAGGGCAGTGAATTTATGCCTGTGGGTGAGGAACAAATTACCAAAAGAGAATAAGAATGGGTGGTTGGCACAAATCAAAGAATGTCCTCAGTGTTACCAAATGGTACGTGTAGAAACTGTTGAATTGGTGTATGTTTGTTGTGTGTATTCTTAACAACAGCAACAAGAAAAAAATATTAAAAAAAAAACAAAAAAACCTATATGAGTTTAATGCCAGGGACACTCTGAGGTGTTAAACTGTCTTTCTAAACCCTCTGAGAAAAAATTTGCTGCAATTTCCATTGTGAAGATGAGTAAACAGAGGCTTGAAGAGATTAAGTAGTGTACTTAACATGTCAGAACTGGTTGGTATTCAATCGAGGAATCTCAAACAAAAGCTGTCTGATTTCCCAACCATACTTTTGACCACTGTGCCCCAGTTCTCCCATGTTTCTAGGTCAACACCTCGTATCTTCAGAAAGTGCTCTTATATCAGTCATTTACACTGTAGTATGAATTTTCATTCTGTATCAGGCACTTCCATCCTGATACCAGGTTCCAGAAAGACAGGGCAGGTGGAAGGTACATTGCAGAGCCGAGAAAGAGAGAGGGACCCCTTCTGGTAAAGCCATCTGTTCACTGTTCTTCAGCTAAATGTATCTTCATCGGATCCTTCCTACTTTTAAGAAAGTTAAACCTTAAGTTGTTGAGGTTGAAATCTGGCACATAGGGGAACATCCTTAACATAAAGTTCTGAAAGTTCCACCGTCCCATTTCAAGTGTCATCCTAGTAGAATTTCGATATAGTGCCTGTTGGAACTGCAGATCTGATCTGTTGGTGCCTAAAACAATCCAGTTCCAGTTGCTGTTGAGTTGGTACCAATTCCTGATAAACCTGCTTGTGTCAGAGTAGAACTGTGCTCCCTAGACTTTTCAATGTCCGCTTTTTCAGCAGATCACCGGTCTTTCATATGGCAGTATGTTTTCCTTCAACGGTACCACAGCACTTGATCTTATAGAATGCCTATTTATCCAGATTATTAAACGAGAAAAGGGAAGCCAAGAGGTTAAGTGTGAGCCAGTGAATCTTTGCACAGCTCAGAGTCTGAATTCATACATCCATGAGACAATACTCAGCAGCATCCATGTGACTCTCAGTGCCCAGGTACCTCTTTGGACAAGGAAGATTGGGAAGTTATTTCTCTTATGGAGATTTTTAAAAGTAAGTGGACCTTCGATGACCAGCAGGACCCAGTATAATCAACAACATGGTATAGACACCTTGGGCATTGATTACTAAGGCTTTGAGCTTTTCCAAGGAGAGTTTAGTGAAGTTTTGCTACAATGACTAAGCCTAACTCAGTAGGGGATACATGTTTAGACAGGGTGGGGCTGGGAAGCAATCGCTGAAGGCCCACCCTGAGTCTGGGCTGTGGGAACAGTAAACACCAGGCTGGACTCGCATGTCACGGGAAGGAAGAACGTATTGTTGAGTTTCTTTGGAAGAATGGAACTGCAGGGTCTCCGGTGACTTTGCATTGATGTCCCCTCATCTCTGAGGAAATCATTCCCAAAGTCTCACATGCCAGATGGTGTCTCCTTGGAATCGACAAGCTGAGGACCCTACGGTCCCCATTGGCCAATACCTACAGGTTCGAACTCACAGGATGGAACTGCAGTAGGCATTGGGGAGAGGGAAAGGCTAACCCAAACTGCCGGGGCAGCTTTACTCTTCTAGGCACGTAGAGAACAGGACACGGGATTTGGACTCTGCCACTTATTAATGTTGTGACTCTGGAGAAATGCCATCACGTCTGGGAGACTCAACAGTCTCATGAAAACAGTGAACCGTGACACCTTGAAGGAATCTTAGAGAGTCATTGAAACAAGCAAGGAGTCTAAAAATGAAGGGGAAAGCCAAGGGACCTGTATTCTAGTTCTTGAAGCATTTACAGCAGATTTAGAGCTAATTCACAGGTTTCTTCTCTACCTTCGGGTTGGGGAGTGAGTGGGCAAAAACTAGGTTGTAGAGAAACATCAGAATTCCCCAGGACACCTCCTGAGCACACTGTGTACAGATATTTCTTTAGTCTTTGACTTTCGTCCAGCTCATTTTTTTTTTTTAACCTCTCTCAAATACACATGCTTGAAAAGTTATCTCTATATCTTTTGTCACAAAAGGAACTTTAAAACAATGTGTTATTTTCAATGACCTTCTAATTACATGCCATTGCTTGCCAACATTCTAACCTGGGGGCCTGTTCTTTGCTAATCTCATTTTTTTTTTTTTTAACAGAGAGGTGTTAAGGGTCTGGAAGGAGTGAGCCAACCCGAGAACTTCCTCTCTGATGTAATCAGAGAGAGAAAGAGAGAGAGAAGGTGAATCCATTGTCAATTGCATTGAGTCCCTGCACTTTTATTGTTATTTGAACCACCCTCTTCTGAAAATTATCTCCGATGCTACAAGAGGTGCCTGGTTCATATTTATTGTAATCCAAAAACAAGAAACACCCAAACCCATTGAGCTCAAAACAACAATTGAACCTCACTGTGGGAGAAAGCTGCGGCAGGCTGATTCTATGAAGATGACACCCTGGGAACCTTACAGGGTGGCTCTACTCTTGTCTTGTGGGCTCACTGTGAGTCTTCTGCTCTAGGGAATCGAAAATAGTCTCTTCCATTCCTAGTCAGAAGTTCAAGCAGTCTTCTTGATAGACTGGAATCAGTCCTGGCCTTTAGAAAGATTCTTTTTTGTCAAGTGTGGGAGCCCATATTTTTGTCACTGTTGGTTTTGAAGCAAATGTGATACTCATTTTACACAGTAGAAAAGCAAGTGCCTCTAAAGCAATATTGGTGCCATCCTATACTTCCTAGAGATTAATAGAATAGAAGACACAAGAGCTGGCACCTCTAGTTGGCCAAGCCAACCATCTGCCATTCTTGAGAACGGATACACTTGACGTCTACCCATAGTTACCTCTGCATGGCTGTGTCTAATCTCACAGGACATCCCCGAGCAAGTCCACACAAATCAAAAAAACTTGGGCTCTGACACAATATTTTAAAACGGAGCGTTTGGTAGAAACCGCTCCCATTTCTTTTTTAAAACATAGATGTTAATATTGGAATGTGTTGATGGGCACTAGAGAATGAGGATACTATTAACTGTTTTGTCAGAAAGGTTGTTTTTGTGAAGTGCTGTCAAGTCGGTTCAGACTCCTCGAGACCCTGTATAGGGTTTCTGAGGAGTGACTGGTGGGTTTGAACTGCCAACCTTGTGGTTCCAGTCCAATGCTGAGCCTACAGCGCCACACCAGGAGATCCTAATATTTGATGAGAACCCAAACCTGCTGCTGTTAAGTCAATTCCAAGTCACGGTGACCCCATGTGTGTCATAATAGAACTGTGTTCCACAGGATTTATGATGACTGCTGGTTTATGTTGTTGCTGTTGTGAAGTGCTGTCGAGTCGATTCCGACCCATAGCGACCCTGTATCACGTTTCCAAGGAGCAGCTGATGAGCTTGAACCGCCGACCTTGCAGTTCAAACGGCTTTGCAGTCTAGCGCATTAACCCACAGCACCACATATGAGCTACATGTAAGTAGTGACCCAAGGACTCGGGCCCTCAAACACAGATGACCCTTTTTTTCCCTGTCAGGACCGTGGCTACTCCTACATCAGGCTCATCCAATCAATCAAAGAACAAAGGATCCATGGAGCACAGGGTACCTAGTTATGAGGAGATACAAGGGGGCTTCAAAAAGTTAATGAAACAATGGAATTACAAGATAATGGAGGTTTTTTCCTGAACTATATGAAACGTCTTGTATAAGCTTCATGTGTCACTTTATCAGGGAGAAATTGCAGGGCGTGAGGCGGAAGTAACTTAATTAACCACCTGGATTCAGGAACTAGTTTGCTGATCACCTGATTTAACCTTTACCAGGATGGTTGCTCATGAAGTACCCTGCTGCCCTCCATCCCAGGAGCTGATGGTGAAAGGGGTCAAGCTTCAGGGTCCATCTCATTTCTGTCACCCCATTCGCCACGGGGGGTGCCTCTACTGTCCTCCAGCCTCTGAACGCCTTTGGCCTCTTCCACGTGTGTTTACTTCTGTGGGAACTCCTGCTGGAACATCAAGTCAGAAACTGCATGTTTCAGAGGTATTTATGTCAAACTAAATGCTAAGACTGTAGGTGTGCTGGGAAGAGGTTGCCAGGGTTATACAGTGGAGCTGAACCTAAGTTATGAAGGCCTGGTAGCAGCATGGATTCTGCACTACGCTGCTAAGTTCAGCAGTTCAAATCTACCAGCCATTCCTCGGGGGAAAGATGAGGGGTTCTGCTCCAGTAATGATTTACAGCCTAGGAAACTTTATACAGGGTCCCTGTGAGTTGGAACCGACTCGGTGGCACATAGCCACTTCCAGCTTAAATTATATGGGGCATTTTCCTCTGTCCACACTGACTCAGCGAAATTCGTGTCGTTTTGAAGATCTTGAGCTTAAAAAAATATACAAACCAAAAATGTTGTCTTTGCTGGGTATTGTCTGCAGAAGATGAAAATACAAAACTGTCTTTGGTTGGGTTCTCAAGAGAAGCAAAACCCATGAAGCAAACCTGTGTTGTTGTTGTTGTTGCTAAGTGCCATTGAGTCGGTGGTCATGCATAGTGAGTCTGTCTAGAGTCTCTGGGCTGTTAGGCTTTACGGGGGCCTCATCTTTCTCCTGTGGAGTAGCTGGTGGGCTCAAACCACTAGCCTTGTGGTTAGCAGTCCAGTGCTTCTCCTACAGAGTTACCACTGAATATATATATGTTGTTGTTGTTGTTAAGTGCCGTGGAGTCGGTTCCGACCCATAGCGACCCTGTACAGGGTTTCCGAGGCTGTAAATCTTCACGGGAGTAGAAAGCCTGATCTTTCTCCCGCGGAGCAGCTGGTAGTTTCCTTAAGGTTCGCAGCCCGATTTGTAACCACTACGCTACCAGAGCTCCATATATATATATGTAATTTATGTATACTATAAATATATGTATTTATATATATGTTTGTATTATGTTGTTGATAAGTGACATTGTGTTGGTTCCAACTCATAGCAACCCCATATAGGGTTTCTGAGGTGGGTTTGAACTGCTGACCTTGTGGCTCGCAATCCAATGCTGATCCTACACCGCCACACCAAGAGTCACCAGTGCTAATATATGTAAATGCTTATCTTTTGGCACTATATAGATATATAGATACATATATACATATACGTAAATGCTTAATCCTATGGCACTAAATAGATATAGATATATAGATACATAGATACATATATGTAAATGCTTATCCTATGGCACTGTATAGATATAGATATATAAATATAAGGAGCTCTGGTAGCGTATTGGTTACAAATTGGGCTGCTAATCTCACAGTCAGCAGTTCCAAACTACCAGCTGTTCCACGGGAGAAAGATGAGGCTTTCTGCTTCCTTAAAGATTTACAGCCTCAGATACTCTGTGCAGGGTTGCTATGAGTTGGAACCAACTCCACAGCACATAACAACAACAACAGCAAATATATTA
>NW_006408555.1:12500843-12516345 GCF_000296735.1 Chrysochloris asiatica
ATATATATATATATATATATATATATATATATATATATGTGTAGTCCTGGTGTGGCACTGTAGGACAAGCATTCGACCACGAGGTCAGTTTGAAACACATCAGGTTGCTGGCTCAAGACCGAAGAACCAAAAGTCAGATGATATGCCAGATGCAGGTTCCAGACCCAGCAAAAGGCAAATCAATTTTGCCCAAGTGTCCAATAAATTAGAAGCAAGCCACACCCAAAGGAAACTTCCTTTCAACTGCTTGGTTGCTCATAGCATATCTCATCATGGGAGATTGCTACATTTTATCTGCCAAGCCACTGAGAATCTTGACCCAGCCAAGCTGACAAAAAATCTTAACCATCTCAACAACTCACTCTAATTGGACAATTTAACTGTGGAGCTTGATGCAATAGATGACAAGTAAATTGTTGTAATTTAATTGTCAGGTTACCGTAGAAGAGTTAGAATACTCTATTATTATGTTTCTTCCTTTTCATCTTTCACAAGTTTATGTTGGACATCAACTGTGTACCTCCCAGTGTGGTGGCAATAACGCTGCAGATGGTCATCCTTAAAGAAGTGCACATTGTAATAGGAACTTTTGATTAGGAGCTTCACCTCATGTGAGGTTTTAGAGGACTCCCCAAATGCCATGCTTTCTAAGGGCGAATCCAAGGATCTGAAGCTTCCAATTTGGAGGCATTTTAATTTTCGCTGCAGGTTCGTGCTTATATGTGATTTCATTTGCTTTTGGATCAAGTTCTTTATTCATCTTTGTATCTCCTGGGTCTGATGCATAAACCCAAGCCCAGGAGCATTGAGTTAGTGACCTCCTTTTTTCAATTGACTCGTAGTAACTCTAAGTAACAGAGTAGAACTGTCCTTTTGGGGGGGTTTAGACTGTATTCTTTACTAGAGCAGATGGGAGGGCCAAATCTAGTGCCTCCAGAGCCCATGAGTAGATTTGAACTGTCAATATTTGGGTTAGCAGCTGAGCACTTAACTGTGGTGCCACTAGGCGTTCCTTCTTCCTTTGTTAGTCCTATAGAGACCCTAGGGTTTCCGAGTTGGTAAGTGTTTACAGGAGCAAACAGCCTCATCTTTCTTGGTTCTTGGTTTGAACTGCCGACCTTGGGGTTAGCATTCCAATGCCTCATTTAGCCCACTGCGTCACCAGGACTCCTTTATTAGACATGGAAAGCATGATGCAGTCTAATGAGTGGCTGGGTCCTTAATCGTTCTCCGTCGTTCAATGCAGACGTGACACAAACACCAGCTACTCCTCTGCATTTAGCAACAAATTTCAAGTAGGAAAAAGAAAAATCCTCTCAAATGCAGCTTCGTTTATTGGGGTTATTGGTTAGATAGTATTGGTTGTTGTTGAGTGCCACTGTGTCGATCCCAACATAGTGACCCCACGTGATAGTAGAATACCCCATTGGGGGTTCTTGGTTGGAATCTTTGTGGAAGTAGAGCGCACAAAGCTGTTGGGGAGGTTCAAACTGCCAGCCTTCCCATTCACATCTGAGTACATAACCTCTGTACTGTCATGGTCCTGAGATAGCATTATGGACTATATTGTAGCCCCCACCCCCACCCTGAATAGGTCTTGTAAATCCTAGGCCCTATACTTATGGATGAACTGCTGGTGTGGCACTGTAGAATCAGCACTGGACTGCGAACCACAAGGTAGGCGGTTCAAACTCACCAGCTGCACCTTGGAAATCCTGTACATGGTCTCTATGGGTTGGAACCGACTCAATGATACTTAACAACAATACCAACATACTTGTGGATATAATATGTTAATGAGATATATCAGTGTTTGTTGTTAAGCGCTGTCGAGTCTGTTCCGACCCTTCGTGACCTTGTAGAGGGCTTCCGAGGAGCAACTGGTGAGCTTGAACCGCCAACCTTGCAGTTCAAATGGCTTTTCAGTCTGGTGCATTAACCCACACCGCCACACCAGGACTCCTGTAGGGTCCTGAAATAAGTCAGTGTAGGGACTGCTTTAAGTCAATCACCTTCGAGTTATAAAATGAGCAGATCAGGTGTAGAGAGGCAATCAGAGATGGAGGAAAATAGAAGCCAGGTGACATGAATATCACCAAAGAATTCAGGAACAACGATCTTCCCCCAGAGGTGATAGAGAGAGAGAGCCTTGAATTCAGACTTCGAGCCTCGTAAAGTGGGAGAAAATGAACTCCTAGTCATTAAAGCCACCACCCCTCTCTTGTGAGGTAACACTGGATAACTCAGACAGTTGTTTCTTAGTGCCGCCCAGAACGTTCACCTGCAGCACCACACCAGGACTCCAAGTCAGATGTTGTTGTTGTTGTTATGTGCCGTAGAGTCGATTCCGACTCATAAAGATCCTGTATAGGGTTTCCGAGGCTGTAAATCTTTACAGGAGCAGAAAGCCTCATCTTTCTCCCACGGAACAGCTGGTAGTTTGGAATTGCTGACCCTGAGGATAGCAGCCCGATTCGTAACCACTACGCTACCAGAGCTCCAAGTTGGATAGATAGTAAGAAAATAGCATTATAGTAACAAGTTCAATAATGAAACATAAATAGATATAAAATATAGTAAGAATAATAAAAACATCAGATTATAATGAGAGAGACAGTGACTGAGGGAAGTAGGAATTACTTACATGGAATGGTTAGCCAAGTCTCTCTGAACAATTGCTATTTCACAGCTGAGACAAAAAGAGGCCAGCTTCTGAAAGGTCTACCTGAGGATTTGATAGCATTGCATGAGTTGTTGTTGTGAATTGCCATTGAGTCAGTTCTGACCCATAGCAACCCTGTATAGGATTTCCTATAGGAAAATCAAGCTCACCACTTGAACCGGTGACCTTGCAGTTCAAACATTTTTGCAGTCTGGCACATTAACCCACAGCGCCACACCAGGATTCCATTACCTAAGTAACCAAACGCTTGATTCTAGCCCTTTTGTTTGTAGTGACTCAGCCAAGGTTTGCACCCTGGTCTCCTAACTTCCTTTTGTATGATGCATTTCAAGAATAATTTAGAAAGTTGAGTGCCTCATTCAACTTTTTAACGTATGTGGGGAAAAGCAAAGGATGGGAAAGGGGATGTAACCTATATAATCCTTATGTGTCCAATTTATGGAATATTTCTTGAAGCTGTGAGGGGGTGATCAAACGACATAGTAATTTGGCCAGTATTTTGACAAGCAGCCCAGGAATGTGGGCTCCAAGAATTACTCAAGGTCAATAAACAATGTTCTTGAAGGGCACCAGGCACCCTGATCAGCTCTCATGGAAAAGAATGCAAGGCACACATTCCATCCTTTAGTCTCAGGGCTGGCCACACTGGGATTTCTGGGTGGCCAAGGAGAGACATGAAGATGCAAATGCTTGGTCTTTGGTGGACTCGCCTGGTGAAATTCGGAATGACAAATTGCCTTCCACAGTCCCTGCTACTGGACGATTCAACACTGGGTGGCTGAGTGGACACACCACATTCCACCCTTGCAGGCTGTTGGGGGAACTAAGCCCAGTTCCCAGAGTCCTTCTGGCCCCCAGACCAAACTCTTCTCCTTGGGAAAGCGCCACCCAAAAGCAAACACGCCCCAAACACCCTGCACTCTCCCACAGCACAACTCCCACACTGTTGCATTTCTCAGCACAATCTTGACTTGTACAAAACAATGTGTAAGAGAAATCTCCTCTCCAGGGAGAAGAGCTTATTTTGGGTTGCCCAGGAAGCAACCTTATTTGGCATTGTGTTCAAACTTCAGCAGCAGAGAACTTGTCTCCTTTGGTTCTGTGAGTCTTACTCACCAGGAACTTTATTACCCATTTCCTGACCCAAGCAGGAATTGTTTTAAACGTTCTATTGTGAATTGACTGAAGGTTTACAGAGATCATCAGTTTTACATTCAATAAATCATACACTTGGTTTCATCTCTGTGACTGCAATCCCTTTCATGCAACAACTGTTATCCCACTTCCTCCCTGTGATGCCTATTTCTAATCTACCCTCCTTCCCAGCCCTTCTTAACTCTGTCATTGGATAAATGTTGCCCTTTTGACTTTGAATGATGACCATTCTATGGTGAGCAGACCTTATGAATGTGGTTGTCCTTCTTATATACCTATCTACTGCTTGACTGAAAATTGGGAAATGAGGGTGAGTTACGTTCCAGACCTGACAAATGGTTGAGGACCATAGTCTTGAATTTCTCCAGTCTCTTTCTGACCAATAAACCCAGTCTTTTTAAAAATATAATTGTGAGTTTTATCCCACATTTTCTCCCACTCTATCAGGTCATTCTAATGTGATCCCTTTCAGAAGAGTTGGTAGTGGTATCTGGGCACCACCTGATTTAGCTCTCATAGTCATAGAGACTGGTATTCATCTGTCCATAAAAGTCTGGTGGACCTGGAGGCTAGAAGAACAGAAGATACTTCTTGAAAGAAAGACCGACAGGAAAAATACAAAACAATAGAGGCAGACCAATTGATTACTACAAGAACAAGCAAGTTGCTTGCCCAGGAGACATCAAGGCAAGTGGTCGGATCCCCTCAGAGCAAACCCCCTTCTAAGACTAAGAGTCAATGGGAATACACGCTCTGATTGGTGACCATGTTCGTCACCGATAAGGGGAAGTGAGGCAAAACAGCAATGAAGCTGCAAGCTAAGCCCTACCATGTTCAATAGACTCTTGTGAACCTGGGTGGAGACCTGTTTGGCCAGCAGAGTGGCAAGACCTGGGGACTCTTGGGCCCAGAGTCAGTGACATAGCCACAGAGGACTAGAGTGGAGAGTGAAGCATCCAGCTGATAAGAAGAGAAGGCATATGCACAAGAACACCCACACTTGCAGATAATACCCACTAGATCTGGCTGCAATGACTGGATGATCAGAGCTCAACTAGAAGAAGAAAGAAGAGGAAAAAAAGAGTAATCTCATACAATTTGATGAACTTGACTTATACCTATGGATGCAGTAGCTCAAAACAAGGAACAAATCTTTACTGCAAGGATCATTCCCACCCCCTCCATACACAGAGTAGACAAGGATGGGCAACTTGGACATTGGCTACCCAAAATAGGGGGGCTACAAAAGCAAGAAGTAACTGGCTTACAAACTTTCAAGAGGGAACCTAGATCCAGAGGACATGGAGGAAGGTAGAATCTCCACTGAGTAGTATCCAATCTGTCTAGGTGGGGCTGATGAAAGGAGATGCAGATAGGTCTCTTGTGATGCAATAGTGAATAATTATTATCAGGACTGATTGTGAGGGTTGGAAATGTAAAGGTAGATGTTTTGTAACAAGGAGGGGAGTGATTAACTTTGTAGTCTAGGAGCAGAGGACCCTGGGACCATCAAGGGAGAAGAGCAGAGAATGGGACCCTACCCAGAGAAGCAGTGACACCAGAGATGGAGGCAGAGACTATGACATGGAGAGATGGAGCAGCTGGGGACTTTAGACCCAGAGAGGGAGAAGGGCTGCGTGCTGATGACCAAGGGGCAGGCTTGTAGTGTATACCCTTTGGTTGGTTGATGATGCATCGAGGGGATTGTAACCATGGCAATGAAACAATATATGATAGGATGAATGTAAAACTAATGTTCTCCCATATAAACTATCACATAATTCACAATAAAACATTAAAAAAAAAAAGTGTATTGGACTAGTGACTCTAAGTATCTTCAATTTTCCTCACTTGTCTTTCTTTCTTACATGGAGAGACCAATATTTTGGTCTTAGATGGCCACTGTTGAGAAAGACTTTTAAATTCCAGATGCGTTTCTCCAATATCTAAATGCCTTTAGCATCTTATACCACTGAGGACTTTGTCTATTACATTCTGCTTCCTGTTTTTATTATTTATAAGTGTAACTCTCTTAGGTCTCGCTACTGCAGAGATACTGGGTGAGTTTGAACTGCCGATCTTTTGATTAACAGCTCAGTGCTTACTTGTTGTGCCACCAGGATCCCTTCTTGCCTTTGTTATTGTTGTTCTGTGCCGTTGAGTTGGGTTTATTCCGACTCATAACAACCCTACCCTGTACAGTGTTTCCAAGGGTGCAAATCTTGAAGGGAGCAGAAAGTCTCATCTTTTTCCTGAGGAGCAACTGGTGGATTCGAACCACCGACCCCTGGCATTCAAAGCCCAGTATGTAACCCACTATGCCACCAGAGCTCATCAATTTATTATTATTTCTTGATTAATCCTCCTCATCAATTACAGCCCTCTGAGCATACGGATCATGTCTTCCTCATCTCAGCATTTGCCCAGCTGTTACTGTGCTTGGCTTAAGTGGGTTCCCAGGCATTCTTCATGGCAGATGAATTCAGTAACGTGAAAGCCATCTCATACTTACCTGTACTCTTGTTAAGTGTGGAGTCGTCGCTGCTGGTTTCTGCATGACGGCCTACTCTCTGATCCATGCTCTAGATGTTGTTGTTGTTGTTAAGTGCCGGCGAGTTGATTCTGACTCATGGCGACGCTGTATAGGGTTTCTGAGGAGCAGCTGGTGAGTTTTAACCACCAACTTTGCAGTTCAAAGTGACCTCGTAGTCCAGCGCATCATTCCACAGCACCACACCAGATACATACTATCGGGGGGGCGGGGTGGTGGGTGGGCCGGAATGAAAGTGAACTTTCAAAGTGAGCAATGCAAAGTATGGTGGTGGTGGTGATTGTGTACCATCGAGTCGGTTCCAACGCATAGTGACCTATAAAGGGTTTCTGAGGCTGTAAATCTTTACGGAACCAGAAAGCTTCATTTTTCTCCCATGGAACAGCTGGTAGATTCGAACTGCTGACTTTGCAATTAGCAACCCAACACATAACCCACTATGCTACTAGGGCACCTTAATGTAAGGTATATCCGTGATTATATTGAGATGAAATAGGCATGAAGATAAACAAAAAAGGATTGCTTTGTAGTTATTGTGCTGTAGAGACTGTTCTGAAGAAGCTTGTGAAAATGTGAGGAAGCTTGGAAATGTCCATGGAAAATAGAGTTGAAAGATAATGGAATTTTTCCATGCCCTTTTTGAAACTGCCTCATAAAGATAAGGGAAAAGCTTCCCAAGCCACTTTCCTCAATTTAAAATAGAAAACAAACAAACAAACCTGTAAACAACTCAAGGAGGAAGAATAAACGTGAAGTTCAAAGATGAGTTTGGTGAAAGACTAAGGAACTGGGAGGTCCATGTCTCTTCCTTGTCTAATCTGAAACCAAGTTACATGCCTCTGTCTTCTCACGGCAAAAAAAACATCAAATGCTCTTTGAAAAGAAGGAATTGCTGGCACAGGAGAGAGATGATAGTGATCAAATCCATAAACCTGGCGTCTTCCGCTTCAGAGCTGGTGAAACTAACTCGAGACTCTGAGGACTTAGTAAAGTCATCCTCTATCACTCTGTTGGCTTTTATTAGCAAATAGGAATGGTACCATTCAATTCAAGTAACCCTAAATGTTCTCAAATGGAGGATATCTAAATAACTCACTTGTAGAAACCAAAGTGACTTTAATCTTCTTGAGAAGATGTATCTCTAAAGAGCCCCATGTTGATGTTTAAATTGACGAGCTTTTATGAATGAGTTTTGATACTCATGTGGTTACTATTAAGGGCCAAAATAATTCTGCATTTGATAGTTTCCCTGATAGCCGTGTGTGCTGGATTATGATCTGTGAACTAGAGACAGTTATTGATGACTGAAGAGCCCCTTACAGCCAGGGTTGAGTAATAACTTCTGTCAGCTCTGTGGGAGGTCTTTGGCTAAGTGATATGGGATCACTCCCTCCTCGTCTTTTGCATTTTTTATCAGTTGCTGAGGTTGAAAGCATGTTTATCACATTTTTCAGCTGCCACAGTGTTGGGTGGGGGATGGAGGATCACAAATAGTGAAAATGATGGAACCAAGACACAATGAAATCAGCAGGCAAGAGCCATGAGCTGGAAGTTAAAAAATGGAATGTGAATGGCAGACAGGACTTCTTACTTGGATGGCTGAAATTAACATCAATACATTTAATAACAGAGACATGAAACTTGATTGTACAGCTGTAAAAAGATCTCAGCTTGTTTCTTACGGGGTTTTGTTTTTTAATCCATTTCTAAGGAAATCTGGATCTCTAGAATGATGAGGCCATTTAAAGAAAACATCAGAGTATTCATTTCATGGTATCTTACGGTTTTACCTTTCCTGGCAACATAGTGTAGATGGGGAGTGTTACGTCTACAGCAGACCTGCACATTTCAAAAGGTTCATTAAAACAGAGCAACCATGAAACAAACAAAAAACACAGATGATGAGACAAATTGTTGTTGTTAGGTGCGGTTACTCAGTTTCAACCCATAGCAACTGTACGCACAGCAGAGCGCAACACTGCCTGGTCCTGGGCCATCCTCACAACTGTTACACTTGAGCCCATTGCTGCTGTCCCTGAGCCAGTTCATCTCATTGGGGGTCTTCTTCTGTTTCACTGACCATCCACTTTACCAAGCATGATGTTGTTCTTTGGGGTTTGGTCCCTCCTGATAACATATCTGAAGTATGAAAGATGAAGTCTGGCCACCTTGGCTTCTAAGAAGCATTCTGGCTGTATTTCTTCCAACACAGATTTGTTTGTTCTTCTGGCAGTCCATGGTACTTTTAATATTCATCTCCAAAACCATAACTCAAATGCATCAGTGTGAACCAGTTGAAACAAATAGTGAAAGGGAAAAGGAAGTCAATGTGATCTTCAAAAGAAGAGATTGAGATGTCACGAATGTAAGAAATTTGCCCAAAGATGAATGGTGAGCAAAGGTCAGATTGAGATTAGAGACGAGAATGGTAAACCTCCAAAATCCAAGCTCTACTTTCTCCTCCAGAATAAAACATCCAGTCTATTATGAACACAAGCATCACCATTCTATACATCAAAGATTGGCATATGGAATAGCAAACAGACTGATTGAACAGGCATACTCCATTTCAGTGTGCTTCGCTTCCCAGATATTGCCTTTTTACAATGGAAGGTTTTTGGCAACCCTGAATCCAGCAAGTCTTATCAGTGCCATTTTTTTTCTGACAGCATGTTTTCACTTCATATCTTTGCATGACAGTTTGGTAATTCTTGACTATTTCTTAACTTTTGCTATAGCATTTTACAATTGTTGTTAAGCGTTATGCGATAGCATTACTTAAGTGACTATACTGTAAATACGGCTTTTTTATGCACTGTGGGACTTGCTTTATTTGAACATGGTGGTGGTGGTATCCCATCTATTGGTGCCCACTCATTGTGACCCTGTACAGGGTTTCCGGGGCAGTAAATCTGGATGTGAAAAGAAAGCCTCATCTTTCTCCTGTGAAGTGATTGATGGAGTCAAACTATTAAGTAACCTTGCGGTTAACAGCCCATCTCATAACCCACCTCCCAAGGTGGGACATTCCCACTAGAAAGGATACGCATACCAGCCTGAAACAGCTGGAGTGACAGAAGATACATTTTCAAAGAAAGATCATCAGGAAAAACCCAAAACAAAAATGGCAGTATGATTGGCTACCACAAGAATAAGTAAGTTGTTCACCAGAAAGCCATCAAGGCAAGCAATCTAGTCCCTTCAGGACAGATCCCCGTCTAAGACTGAAACTCAAAGGAAACATATGTAACTTGCTGATGACCACATTGGTCTGCTGGTGTGTGGAAGTCGGGGAAAGGCAGCAATGAAGAAATGGGCTGAGTTCAACCATGACATGGAAATGAGAGAGAGAAGAGGAAGGGCTGGTTGGTCCAAAGTGTGGTGAGACGTGGGGACACCTGAGCCCATGGACAAGGACATAACCAGAGAGGGCTAGAGCTGAGAGTAAAGCATCCAGCTGATGTGAAGTGAGGGAAGATGCACAAGAATGCCCAAACTTGCACATAGTACCCATTTGACCTAGCCTTGATGGCTTGATAATCAGAACTCGACTAGAGTAAGATTAAAATAAAACAAAACAAAAAATCCAATTTTTGATAAAGGAAATGAGGATAAATCGCTACAATTTGATGAACTGGACCTATACTCATGGAGGTTGTTGTTGTTGTTATGTGCCGTCGAGTCAACTCTAACCCACAGCAACCCTGCATAGGGTTTCCTAGGATCAGCTGGTGAGCTTGAACCACCAACCTTGCAGTTAAAACTGATTTTGTAGTCTGACGCATTAGCCCACAGCGCCACACTGGTTCTCATGGAGGTTTGTTGTTGTTGTTAAGTGCCATCGACTCAATTCTGACCCATAGTGACCCTATATAGGATTTCCAAGGAGTGACTGGTGACTCGTGGAGGTAGTAGCTCTAAATACCAACAGAGAAGGAAGGAGTCTTCACATCAAGTATCTCTGCAATCCCCTCTGTACACAGAGTAGATAGGGATGGGCAACTCAGACATTGGCTACCAAAAATGAGGGGCCAATAAAGGCACAAAGTGACTGACTTACAAAGTTTCAAGAGGGAGTTTAGTTTAAGAGTGTGTGGTGGAGATAGAGTCCCCACTGAATAGTTTTCATCTTGTCTGGATGGCTCTGGTTAAAAGAGATGGAGATAACATTCTTATGATTCAATAGTAATTAATGACTAATTGTGACTGTCACAATTGTAAAAGAAGTTTTGTAACAAAAACAGAGTATTTAATCTTACAGTCCAGAAACATAGGACCCTAGGACCCTCAAGGAAGAAGAGCACAAGTGGAATGCAGGACCTTAACCAGAGAAGCAGTGACACCAGAGATGGAGGCAGAGATGGGGACATGGAGAGAGGGAGCAGCTGAGGACTCTGGACTCATAGAAAGAGAAAGACTGAGTGCTGGCGGCCAGGAGACAGACTTGTAGAATGTGCCCTTTGGTGGTATAAATTATTATATATGCCTGAGTGTTTACAAAACAAACAAACAAAAAAGAGCTAAAATGAATAGAGAGAAATACTGTTAACTGATGGTATATGTAGGGGATTATAATCATTGTAATGAAACAAGGTATATGATTTGTTGAATGTAAAACTAATGATCTGTTTTACATTCAACTCACTCAATTCACAATAAAAATAAAAAAATAAAAAAGTATATATATAACCAAAGCCCTGACCATCCAAGAATGTCTCTATTATTTTCTTTGGAATGTAAGACAAAGCAGTATCAATGGTGTTTCTGTAAAGAGACACTTTATACATTCTGATATCTGATGTTTTGAATAAAACATGATTTAACATATCCTCAGTTCTGAGCTAGTGTAGTCTTTTCCTACTACTAAATCCTGGGAGGGGTTCACAACACTGCAATCCAGGAGAAGAACGTGTTGACCTTTCTCCATAATGTTCCCTTGTTTGGGAGTTGTTTATTTAATAATCAGAACCAGACATTGTCTAGTAGGCTTAGCAAGTGGCTACCACTTCTGGATCCATTCTAGTTTGATTAATTGGACCACAGAACAGACACTGGAGGAGAGTTGACTATATGTTTCCTTTTTCTGAAACTAAACAGTTGGGTTTTGTGGCATTTGTTTTGCCTGTATACTTGACAGCGCCGTGTCATGCATTCTTAAATTCACCGTGATATCTAAAACCACTGAAGCTTCATTTATGATGCTTTGTCTCCCTGACGGATAAACTTCTAATTGTCAAATTCAGAGCTCCTTGTATGTGCAATGTGCAGACTCAGGGTGACATGTCTATGCCTGGTCCTTGGTGTGGCTAGCAGCCCTTTACATATGACAGAGGAGCAGAGTTTCCCAAGCAACAATTCATGCCTCATGGGGAATCCTGGGGGAGTTGAAAAATGATGTTGGAGAGGAGAGGTCTGAAGCCACCATCTCTGAGCCATTGTTTGCTTTCTTTTGTCTTCTTCCCTGTATCCCCCATCACTGCAGCCTGAGCATCCAAAGTGGGGTATGCAGACCATTGTTAGCACTCCAAAAGATTCTCATGGACACACAGAAGTTTAAATTTTTGAAGTGCGTTTCTTTAAATTATTCAGCTATTCACGGTAGAAAAAAACATCACTTAAAAGTTCTGTGTGTCACTGTCTTTGAGTCAATTCCGACTATATATATATATTTGTTATTATTAAGTACTGTGGAGTCGACTCTGACTCATAGCAACCTTGTACAGGGTTTCCAAGGCTGTAAATCTTTATGGGAGCAGAAAACCTCATCTTTCTCCTGCGAAACAGCTGGTAGTTTTGAACGGCTGACCTTGAGGTTTGCAGCCCAATTCGTAGAGCTCCTTCTGTATATAGATAGGTCAGGGTAAAACTGTTGCACAGGGTTTCCAAGACTCCCTTGACGAAGGTGGACTGCCTCATCTTTCTTCCACTGGTGAATTCAAACAGGCAACCTTTGGCTTGCAGCCAAGGAGTGCTTAACCAGTGTGTCACCAGGGCTCCTTAAGCTGAATCAAGTTACATAAAAATAAGTAAAATAATTGAGACGCACACAGATTTGGGAAATATAGACACATATCAACTCTCAGGTTATGGCGCTGAAGGATCAGTACTGGACTGTAAACCACAAGGTCAACAGTTCTAATCCATCAGCTGCTTTTTGGAAACCCTATACAGGATCACTATGAGTCACAACCAACTTGACAGCACTTAACAACAACATTAGGTTAGCCCTCAAAAACCTGAACTTGGTTTCCAAAATTTCTCCCAGTCAATGTTTTTCTATTTATAGGTCCTTATTGTTCTTTATTAATGATAAAACAGCAGTAATAAAACAATTAGAATAACCATATCTAGTAAACAGGTTCCTGTTGAGTCATTTCTGGTTCATGGCAACCGCATGTATGTCAGAATACACAGTATGCTCCATAGGAGACTCAATGACTGGTTTTGAGGAAGTAGATATCCAGGTCTTTCTTCCAAGGCACCACTGGGTAGAACTGAACCGTTAACCTGTTGATCAGCAGCTGAATGCATTAACCATTTGCACCACCTAAAACTGTCATCCTTCAAAATCAGAAAATTTGCATTATACCTATTCTCTTCCTTGACTTTTATTTTTCCAATAAGACAGAAAAGTTATTATTTGCTGGCAGGAAGGACAATAGAGGGAGAGACCTAAAAACAAACGCCTCCAAGTTCATGTTAAAATTTCAGTTTGGAGTCAGATACAGATTTTTCTTAACCCCAGCTTCCTTATTAATTAGCTGAGTAGGCTTTGGTAAGTTATTTAACCACTCTGTGCCTCAGTTTCTTCCTCTGTAAAATGGGAGAGCAATTAAGGATTGCTCAGTGGGTTAACATGAGGATGAAATGGGTGGAAACATACCATGTCAGTTTCTAGAGACTGCCTCAATTCAGTCTCTATATATCTTCTAGTTTCTGTCTCCTGTCTATCTATCCATCTTATCTGTCTTAAACTTCAACTGAAACATAATGTATGAGTCATTTCATATTCTGATATCCCTAGCCTGAATCTTTTCCTCAGAAGTGGTGCTATAAGATAAACACTGGATTGCTAACTGAAAGATTTGCAGTTCAAACCCACCAACTGCTCTCAGAAATGCTATGCTGGGTCACTATGAGTGTGAACTAACTCAGTGACACACAATAACAACATCTCCCGACTTGTGTCTATAATTCTGAATCAGCTGAAGTGTAACATTTTAAAGTACAACTTTTTGCCTCTGCCCTAAACCTGTCCTAAACTCGATACTTTTCAGATACATGATCTCCCTGAATTACATTCCCGTTTCTTGAAGCTATGTGACATCTTTGCTGCCAAACCACAAGGTGAGCGGTTCAAATCCAACAGCTGTTCCTTGGAAACCCTATAGAGGGTCACTATGAATTGGAACCAACTCAATAGCGCTTAAAAACAACAACAAATTATGGATAAAATCTCCAGGATTTGTGACCAACTCATCTCACAAGCACTCAATTCCTCCCACATCTCTACAGCTTCAGTCTCCCACCACGTTTTCCCCATGTCATTTCTGGTCCTGCTGACTGGAATGTCCTCCTAATTGTCCTTCCTATACCAATTCCTGTCCCTCTCTAACACATTCTTCAACCACCAACCATAATGGGAGCTTCTCACATGCTGACTGGATCATGTTTCCCTGCCATGTCTTCAAACTCTTCAAAGGAAACTCATGGATCTTGTAATGAAGCCCAAATGGTTCCAAGCCTCTTGTACTTGGCCCATGCATACCCCCCTCTCTGCTCTTTGAACTCTGAACTTCTGTCAGTTTCATGAATGAGACACCTCCATCCAGATTCAGGGTGGCACCTACTCTTACCTTTGCCAGGACAGCACCCCCATTCTCAGCATTGCCATTACCAATGTGATTTCTGAGCTTCCTTGATATCTCAAAGCATCCCTAGTGGTGCCGTGGATTAGGTGTCACGCTGAAAACTGCAAAGTTGGCAGTTCAAACCCACCAGCAGCTCTGCAGGAGACAGATGAGGCTGTGTACTTGCTCCTGTAAAAAATTTCAGTTTTAGAAATCCTTTATAGGGTCACTATGAGTTAAAATCAATTGATGGCAATTGGGTTGGGTCATTTTAGATTTTATATCTCAGCCAAAATGTCACTTCCTCACTAAAACCTTTTAAATCTCCTAGACTGGATCAGATCTATATTATTATTATACCATATTGTTATTGTTGCTAAGTGTCGTCGAGTCAGTTCTGACTAAGAGCAACTTTGTCTAGGGTTTCCAAGGCATGATTGGTGGGTTTGAACTGCCGACCTTCTGGTTCAAATTGCCTTGTGAGTCCAGTGCATTAACCCTGCAGCTCCGTACCAGAACTCCGTATTATACCATGTATGTATGTATGTTGTTGTTGTTATGTGCCGTGGAGTCAGTTCCGACTCATAGAGACTCTGTACAGGGTTTCCAAGGCTGTAAATCTTTACGGGAGCAGAAAGCCTCATCTTTCTCCCGCAGAATAGCAGGTAGTTTCGAACTGCTGACTGTGAGGTTTGCAGCCCGATTTTTTTTTTTTTTTTTTTGAAAAAGAAAGTTAAAAAATAAAACTAAAAAATAAAACACTTGAATCATGTGTAACATACAAAGACCAAAGGCATGAGTCATAAATATATAATGTTGTTGTTGTTACATTCCATCAAGCTAGGTCCAACTCATAGCAACTCTATACACAACTCAACAATACACTGCCTGGTTCTGTGCTATCTTCATAATTGTTGTTCTGTTTGAGCCCATAGTTGTTGCCACTGTGCCAGTCCATCTTGTTGGGCGTCTTCCTATTTTTCATTGACCCTCCACTTTTCCAAACATAATGTCCTTCTCCAGGGACTGATCCCGCCTGTTAACATGTCCAAAATTCATGAGATGAAGTCTCTCCATCCTCACGTCTAAGGAGCATTCTGGCATTGCTTCTTCCGAGACAGGTGAGTTGATTCTTCTGGCAGTCCATGGTACTTTCACTGTTCTTGAACACCATAATTCCAATGCATCAGTTCTTCTACGGTCTTCCTTATTCATTGTCCAACTTTCACATGCACACGAGGTGATTGCAAATACCATGGCTTG
>NW_006408555.1:12525070-12528425 GCF_000296735.1 Chrysochloris asiatica
AACAACAACAACAACAAACCAGGATGCTGGTACTACTCAGGGATTCCATTCCCAGCAGGGATTTCCTGTCATCCTGGTGTGGCACTGTAGGATAAGCCCTGGACTGCTAACCAAAATGTCGGCTGTTCAAATCCACTAGCTCCTCCTTGGAAACCCTATACAGGATCACTATGACTCAACAGCACTTAACAACAAGACTCTCCTAGCTCTCAACAGGGACAAGTGCCTGCAGCTCAAAATAACATGGGGTGCGAGGGAAGGGAGCTTAGATTTCAAGCAGCTTTCACTGAGGAATTAGCTTTCAAGAAACACACAACAATAAAGCACGCAGTGGGTCCAGACGCTCTCGTTCAGGGCGAGTTCATGCTCTGAAACTGGCATCAGGCCAGCCCAGGTCCAGGTGCCTCTCTTGGATCAGAGTCAGGTGCCCTGCGGCCACCTACCCAGCACTCAGGTAGGATCTGGGACGCCCCTCACCTCCATCTGCCCTGCTGGGTGATGATTTCTGGCCCCACCAAAGGACTCCCAGCTGGCTGGCTGGGCTCCAGAAACTCTGACTTGGCCTCACGTCATCCACACTGTTGAGAGCAGAGCCTGCAGGAAACAGAGTAGTCATTGGACTGCTTCCTTTGCTTGGAGCACACCTCAAAGAGGTATTGTTTGCACATGATTATAGTGTTTATAGCTTCTTATCCTGGGCTGGTGGCTGCAAAAAGAAACAGGAGGGCCAGACAATCAAAGCTGAGCTCCAGGTTTTAATATGACACAAAGCAATAATAATAAGCCTTCTGGCGTGGAGCAGGGTGACATGGGAAAAGATCAGCCGCAGAACGGAGCACCTGAGCACAAGGACTCAAGGGTCCCAAGCTAATTTCACACATCGATGCTTCAAGTGCAGTTCAGGGACCAGCAGGGGATGAGCTGTTTACTCAAAGAGAACTACGTATTTGAGAGCACGCATCTCGAGATGAATTGAAGGCAGAGGATTTGCACGTGTTTATTAAGAATATTTGAGTGCCTAGTGTGACATTAATGAGTATGTGCCCTAAAACCTTCCAACTCCAGAGAGTAGTTGAGCAGAAGGTCCCTTGCCTCATTTAAATGAGGCTACAGTTCTTGGAGCTGCTCCTATTCAACCAGAAAGCATAGCAGGGATGCTAAGACGGACCATTTCCAAACCTGGGACTCTTTGGATGGTCTACTGAAATCCTCTTTAGACCATACAGCTGTCTAAGATGCTTCCACCCAACCATACCTTACTCTTTAACTCAGAGTCAGACTTGTACCATGATCTGGTGGGTTCCATTTCTTGTCTTCGCATTTCTTCCCCCAAGAACTTTCCCCTAATACATTTGTTGCATCTTTAATCCTATCTTGGCACTTCCTTCTTGGAAGAGCCTGGTAAAATAAGAAGACATGTAACATTTTTTAGTTGTCTGAACAAATTGAAGCATTTACCTAAATGAAGTAGATGAAGAGTCTAAGAAGCAAAAGTGTGCCTCTGTCAGTTGGTCCAGCCTCCTGTCTTCACCCCAATTCTTTTTCTTTCTGTTGTTTGCAATCCAATAAGTACCCTTTCCCCAACATGTGTGCATGCACCCCACACACACACACACACGTGCACGCACAAACACCCCCATGCTCTTGCAGATGCTCTTCAAGAAAAGTTCATCATTGCTGGGAAAAGATTTGACATCCAAGAACTGCAATGTTGTTATAAAGTTCTATCAAGTCAGTTCTGACTTGTGGTGACCTGTATAGAGTTTCCAAGGAGCAGCTGGTAGGTTTGAACTACTGACATTGCAGTTGGTAATCCAGTACTTATGCTGGAGAGCACTACACCGACATCTATTGTAATGACCCAATTTAGACCTCTGCTTCCTCTCTTACCTCAAGTCACAAGTGAGCTTCTCCCAAACCACCCACCATTGCAAAGTTCACTCTCAAGATTCTGTCCAGAATAGTGGGGCACTGAATGCAGGAAATGGCATGATATATGTCATCTCTCTAACAGCCCAACAGTGTGAGTACTGTGGTCCTCAACAATTGTATGTGGTGGTTGTAAGTCAGAACATAAGGTGGATGCTGTGTGACCTTTGGGTAAACAACTGAGTCTCTGTGTTAGGAATTAAATTGTGTCTCCCCTAAATATGTGTCAACTTTGCTAGGCCAAGATTCACAGTAATCATGTGCAAACAATACCTCAGAGAGTTCTAGTTTGGTTGTGTGGTTGTCCTCTAGTTTGTGATATGTTGTATATCCTATCCTCTAGGCTGTAGGATCAGCTCTGGGCAGCTAACCACAAGGTCAGAGGTTCAAACCCACAGCTGCTCCTTGGAAATCTTATACAGGGTCAATAGGGTGGGAATCAACTTAAGGCACTTAACAACAATTCTTATTAGCTGCATCTACCTTTTCACACAGTATCCCTATCCCTGCATTTATGATAGTATCTGCTTGTCTTTAATTACCTTATACCCATTTGATGAATTTTGACTTTGGGTTTTGTTTTTATATGTTTTTCTTTCTTAAAATTTCTCCTCTCTACAGAATGTCCATGTTCTGCTTCTCTTCTAATTCTTAGCAAGAACCTCTATTACTTGTTGGTGCTAAAACCCAAACCAAACACATTGCTGTCAAGTTGGTTCTGAGTCCTTTCAACCTTGTAGGACAGAGTAGAACTGCCTCCTAGGGTTGTTGTTGTTGTTGTTGTTGTTGTTAGGTGCCATCGAGTCAGTACCGACTCATAGCGACCTTATGCACAGAAGAACAGAACACTGCCCGATCCTGGGCCAACCTCACTGCTGTTGCCACACTTGAGTCCACCGATGCTGCCACTTGGCCAATCCATCTCATTGGAGGCCTTCCCTTTTTTCTCTGACCCTCGACCTTACTAAACATGATAACCTTCTCCAGAGACTGATCCCTCCTGACAATATGTCCGAAAAATGAGAGACAAAGTTTGGCCATCTTGGCCTCCAAGGACCAACTCTGGCTGCACTTCTTCCAACACAGATCTGTTGGTTCTATGGGAAGCCCATGGCACTTTCAATATTCTCCTCCAGCACCGTAACTCAAAAGCATCAATTCTTCTACCATCTTCCTTATTCACTGTCCAGCTTTCACATGCATATGAGGTTATTGAAAATACCATGGCTTGGGTCAGGCGCACTTTAATCCTCAAGCTGACATCTTTGCTCTTCAACACTTTTAAAAGGTCTTGTGCAGCAGATTTGCCCAATGCAATACGTCGTCTCATTCCATGACTGCTGCTTCCATGAGTGTTGATAGTTGATCCAAGAAGAATGAAGTCCTTGACAACTTCAATCTTTTCTCCATTGATAAGAATGTTGTT
>NW_006408555.1:12529595-12553429 GCF_000296735.1 Chrysochloris asiatica
TTGTTATAACATCTCTAGGCTGGAGAGCAAGTTTCAGAATCTCTTCTGACATCCATTTTGACCTTTTCCTTCTTTCTTGTCTTCTTAATGACTTTTTTCTGTCTTCATGTATGATGTTCTTGATGTCATCCCACAACTCTTCTGGTCTTCGGTCTTTAGTGAGACTGTAAATCTTTCCAGAATCAAATTGTCATATCTTTCTCCTGAAGAGCTGTTGTTGTTGTTGTTAAGTGCCGTCGAGTCAATTCTGACCCATAGCGACTCTATATAGGTTTCCTAAGATGCTGTAGGGCTGACATGCAAACAATTTGTGCGTTACACTCGGAGGTTCCAGACATTGGTACTCAACTAGCTGCATCTTAGACTATGCCGTGTGCAATCAGACCCATTAAATCCGAATCTCTGGGGTGAGGCTTGGCCAGTATGCTCCACGGTTAGAAGTCTCTGTCCTGGGGACTGCTATTCTGACAGAGCAAACAGAAATTCACGAATGTCCAAGGTGGGAGGCACATGAGAGGTTTGCTTTTAGAAACATTCACTCCTGGACCCAGTCCATCAACCTTGTCTCTTGAAGTCTCCTCTGTGCCAGGCAGAGTGCTGGATGCGTACACACCATAACGTAAATAATATGCAGGGACCTGTGCATTGAGAAAGAGAAACATTAAGCAAATACTTCAGAAGTACTAAGTACTATAGGTCATTGAGTCCTCTATTTGGCCATCAGTTTGTCATAGTATGATGGATAGCATACTGCTGTGATGCTGGTAGCTCTACCACTGGGATTTCAAATAACAGCTGGGTCACCCAGGATGACCAGGTTTCAACAGAGCTTCTAGACAGACTGAGAAGAAAAGCATGGTGAGTTACTTCTGAAAATTAGCCAGGAAAACCCAATGGATCACCAGAGAACAGAGAAGCAAGCTGAGCCCTCTGGATTAGAAAGCACTCAGTAGTCACAAGATTGTGCTCAAGTGTACAATGTTCATGAACATGGCACAGAACAGGACAACGTTTTATCCTGTTGTTCGCGGGGTCACCTAATGACAACCAACACCAACTAACAACAAATGAATTTAGTCAGTGCTCTGAAGTAATCCTGGGACAAAGAAGGTCTTTTTGAGGAAATATTAGGCGTGCTGCCTAGAATTGACTTGATAAGGATTTTCTATCCAAAGTCTTCTTAATTTCCACCAAGCGATTAGGTGGAACCATGCAAATAAGGTGCACAGGACTCCAAGATTGGGATTGGTTAGTTTTGCTCTCCAGCTAGGCTTAAAAGAAGCCATCTCAGAAGAAGAGAGAGACGATCCCAGGACCATCAAGAAGGAAGAGTATGAGTGATACATGAGATCTCTACCTAAAGAAATAGTGACAGCAGAGGCGACCATCTGAAGAAACAGCAGCTTCAGGCTCTAGGTCTATAGGCTGAGTAAAGTTGAGTGCATATGCACAGGAATTCACAGCTTGGCTGAAAGAACTTTGTAACTTGTGCTCGAACAGGGCAGAAGTCAAGGGACCACATGGCTGAGAGGCGGAAGACAAGAGTGAGGCGTACCTGCAGTCTGGCAGACAAGAGGCGTTCCTGACTGAAGAACTGCCGTGTCCTGAATTGGTGTTGATCCTGAATTTTACCCTGTTCACTTCCCTTATAAACCTCATAATCCTGAGTATTGTTAGAAGTTCTGTGTGGCCATTGCAGTGGATTATCAAGCCCAGGTGTGAAGCAGAGAGTGCTGTGGGAGGGGTGGTAGGTGTCAGAATAGATAAAGAAGGTTGTAGTGTGGAAGCATGTCTGGCCTCCTCTTCATAGGGCTGATTTTGCCCTTATTTCTCTTACCCCCTTTTGAAACCAGGGGACCTCAGACATACTCCCACATGGGTTAAGCATTAGTTTTCGGATTTGAAGGATGGACCGTCTGGTGGGGCATTTGGTAAGCCTCATCAACACTGGTTTAATAGAAGGTGGGAAATGATATAGTAAAATTGGTGAGAGTACATCTGAAGACACTTATACTTATTGGAACCCAAAAGAGTAGGTTCCATTGTTATGAGTCAGAACCGACTTGATGGCACCACCAGTGTAGATAAGTTATGTTTTTACTCTCCTGTAGTGAATCATGTGTGCAGTAGTATGATGAGAAAAGTCCAGCCTAGTGCAAGAATGACCGAAACATTACACAGCGACAGGAAGGGAGCTCCTGCTGTCAGAAAAATGGCGCCCACAGACATGCCTTATGCAGGGTTGCCGCAAAACTTCGATGTGTAAAAAAGCAATTATCTGTAAAGCACAACAAAGTGAAGCACAATGAAAAGAGGTCATGCAGTGGGTTAAGCATTGGGCTGCTAACCAAAAGGTCAGCAGTTCCATCCTACCAACCTCTCTGTAGGAGAACAATGAGGCAATGTGCTTTTGTAGAGATTTACAGACTCAAAAACCCTGTGGAGCAATTCTCCCCTGTCCTATAGGGTGGCTGTGACTCGGAATGACCACATGGCAGTAGATACCTGTATTAAGCAGGAAGGGAGAGAGTGTCAACAGAAATAGCTGAACACAATTCACAGACAGATGAGGAAACCCTTTAGTTAGTGCAGTCTGTCCTTTACAGGCTGCAGGAGAAATAAGTATTTGTTGGATGAGGGGGTGGTAAAAGAAAAAAACATGTGTTTCAGCTGTCTGGGCACTTTCCTTCTGGGCTGTAAGGTTTTGATGGAACATGTTCCCAAACGTGTGTGTGTTGGCCTTGTTCTCAGTACCAGAGACAAAGATAAAAGTGACATTTCCTGGCCTAGACCCCTGACAAGATGAGGTGACTGGAACAGACATGGAAGGGTGTGATCTTCTGAGGACCCAGGGAGGAGGTTGACCAGTCGGGGGTGGGAGGTGGGGGGTGGTCAGAGAAGTCCCTCTTGGGTGAGATACCACCTTCCCTAAGTGTTCAAGGTTGACCATTGTTGAGGGTCTAGATATCAAAAAACGATGGAGAAGCATTTAGAAAGCACGTGTGGTGCACAACTGATAACTAGCCCCTTCGTCTCCCACATCCAGGGGTGATTCCAAAACTTCCCAGCTGGGGATTTGGATAGATGGTGGCAGATTTAGGGTTGTTGTTATTAAGTGCCATTGAGTCGATTCCAACTCATAGCAACCCTGTATAGAGTTTCTGAGAAGCAGCTGGTGGATTTGAAGTGCCGACCTTGTGGTTCACAGTCTAGTGCTTATCCTACAGCATCAGACAAGGAGTCCAGATTGAGGATGGCGGTGGTTTCTGCCATGGAATCAGTTCTGACTTATGGTGACCCTGCTTAGGATTTCCAAGGCTGTAGATCTTAATGGGAGCAGAAAGCCTCATATTTCTCCTGTGGAATGGCTGGTAGTTTCCAACTGCTGATCTTAAGGTTAGCAGCCCAACCGTAACCACTATGCTCCTTAGATTGAGGGTTTGTTGTTGTTGTTAAGTACCGTGGAGTCGGTTCCTACTCAGTGACCCTGCACAGGGTTTCTGAGACTGTAAATCTTTGGGAGCAGAAAGCCTCATCTTTCTCCCGTGGAACAGCTGGTAGTTTCAAACTGCCGACCTTGAAGTTAGCAGCCCGATTCGTAACCACTACTCTACCAGAGGTCCTCAGTGCTTCATCTTGGTATCTGCTGGTTTTAAAGTGCCTTTGATGTACCCAGTTAATATTGTTCTGAAAGTGGTTAGAAATACATGTCGAGAGCTTGGGAGAGAGATGTGATCAGGAAGAAGGGATCTGGAAGTCATAGGAAATTAAAGGGGATCTGAGTCCCTAGAATGGAGATTTATGAGAAAATATAAGAAACAAGAATGGAAATCTGGGCAGCACCAATATTTAGGGGACAAAGAGAGGGCTAAGAAATGAATGATTCATAAGGAAAAGTCCAGCAAGAACAGTAATAGAACCCCAAACTGGACAAGATAGTGCCCCGGAAGTGTCAAGGAGGTAAGGGGGTTTTAAGAAGGAAGTGGCCATCAGTAGTTGTAAATGCTGTAACTATTTGAAGAAGATACACTTTGCCCAGGTCCTGTTCATTCATTGGTTCTTTCTTTCTTTCTTTCTTTCCTTCCTTCCTTCTTTCTGTCCATCTGTCTATCGTTCTGTCTTTCCCTCCCTCTTTCTTTCTTTCTTCCTTCCTTCCTTCCCTCTTTAATTATTTGTCCTTCTTTCTTTCTTCCTTCTTCCTTCTGTCTGTCTTCTTTTCTAATCATTTATTTCTGAGTGACAGGAACAAGTCTATATGTTTACGTTTCACTCTTTTTTGGTTTTTGGTTTTCAAGCACTTTTTGGATCCTGACTTCATGGGGGCAGTTTTAGGGAGCAGGGTGGGGGTGGGGGCGAAGCAGTCAGGATGCAGGTCATTGAGAAGTGAAAGATGACTGAAGATGGAACTGTTCACCATCACACTCAAAACCCAGCATCTTCAGAGACTGCCCTGAGTCAGTATGCGTGTGTGTTTGCGGGGGGCGGGGGAGGATGTGGAGTGAATCAGTCATGTGATGGCGGCTTCGGTAACTTAGAAACAGTAACATAGCTGAGGAAGACTCTCAAGAGCTGAACTGACAGTGTGGCTTCCACAGTGGGTGTAGGAATGATTGGGAGAATGGTGCAGGACCAGGTAGTTAATCCATTTCATGGATTGCTGTGAGTTGGAACTGACTCAGTGGATGGAATGAGTCCCTCTCCTCGTCGGCTCCTCAATTTAAGACGAGAAAAGACTTAAACTGGGCACGTGACTGCCTGTGTCCTAGCTCTTGATGACTTGGACTAAAATCCACTGGATGCTCTGCTATCAAGTCCACAAGACCTAACTCAGAGGGAAGTTTCTTTTCTTATTTGAACAGCCTCCAACTTTTGGCCACTTCCGGATGCCTTTCCAGAAGAAAATGACGTTTTTGAATGCCCACCAACGCACCTTGTTAAGTAGGGTGCATAGGGAAGAAATCAGTGCCAGTGTGTGAAGCAGATGGAGTGAATGAACATAATCCCATCAGAAGTCCAGGCCAGGAAGAATAGTTTGTAATTCCTAAACCATGTTTGGAGTCCTGGTGTTGTGCTGTGGGCTAATGTGTCAGACTGCAAAGCCAGTTGAACTACAAGGTCGGTGGTTCAAGCTCACCAGCTGCTCCTTGGAAACCCTACACAGGGTTGCTATGGGTCAGGATCGACTCGACAGCACTCAACAACAACAACAACAAACCATGTTTGATGACAATTTACTAGGAGTTCTCATAGTGTAGTGGATTATGAGCTGGGCTGTTAACCATGAGGTCAGTAGTTCAAATCTACCTGTCACTCTGCAGGAGAAAGATGAGGCTTTCTGCTCCCATAAAGATTTACAGCCTCAGAAAACTAAGGTCGCTATTAGTTGGAACCGATTCAGTGGCCCACCCCACCACTACCACCACAAATTGTGTTTGATGACAATCTACAAAACTAGTTTTTATATTAAGAGTTTTGGAGGTTCCATGACATGCTCAACTTCTGAATACAAATTATGAGGTTCCTTCTATGCTCTCAGGGTACCAACTGAAGCCCCCTCACACTGACCTGCTAGCTCCCATGACTCCCCTGGGTTTGATAGTTCATTAGAACAACTCAGATAACTTTTAAATGTACAATTACAGTTTATTATAGAAAAAAGAATTCTGAAGAGAGAGTTCCTAAAGTAAAGCGTTCATGTCCCAAAGAGGGCCGGCCGTGGCACCCTCTAATGGGAGGTCTTTCACAATGGTGAAAACCCATGGAACTTCCAAGTCCAATGCCTTTATTATGTAGTTATGATGATGGAATCAGCTGACTTCCCTTCATGGCAGTCAGTGTCATGAGGTGATCTTTCTGGTCTGTCCAGTCCCTACTTGTTGTTGTTGTTGTTAAGTGCCGTCGAGTCGGTTCCGACCCATAGCAACCCTGTACAGGGTTTCTGAGGGTGTAAATCTTTACAGGAGTAGAAAGCCTCATCTTTCTCCCGCGGAGCGGTTGGTAGTTTCGAACCGCTGACCTTAAGGTTCGCAGCCCAATTCGTAACCACTACGCTACCAGAGTCCCTACTTGGCTAACCTTATTAGCTAAAACTCTCAGGTAGGGACTATCAGCTTCCAGACAACCAGGGGCTCCTATAGAGAACATCAAACCCACACCCCAAACCCATTCTCACTGAGTTTATGCCAACTCATAGCAACCCAATCAGACAGCGTAGAACTGCCCTGGCGTTTCCAAAGCTGACATCTTTACGGAAGAAGACTGCCACGTATTTCCCATGCGAAGCAGTTAGTAGCTTCAAACCACTGACCTTCCGTTGACAGCCTAGTGCTTGACTCACTGTGTCACAAGAGCTCTTATGGAGAATGAAGGCACTTAAATTACTTAAGAGATTCCAAGAGTTTAGTTATCTCTCAGGAACTAAGGAAACGACCAAATTATTTTAGGTAAAGTTAGTGTTTGACACGGTGGGATTGATACCGTGGCAGCAACAGTCGGCTCAAGCAACAAATGCAAAGATGTTGCAGGACTGGGCAGTGTTTTGTTTTTGTTCAATGACACTTAGCAAGAAGAACAACAGAGTTACTATAAACCCACGCCAAGTAACTTGGAAATGAGCGCTCCTTTCCAGGTAATTACTGGAAGGCTGGAACAAGTGCTTATGACTCTACATCACCATCTAGTGTCTGTTCGTGCATATTGCAGGGCCGGTTCCTGCAGGGATGATGGTTTTGCAGTGTTTGTCTATGGGCCCTAGTCATTTGCAAATGAATCAAGTTAGATGCTTTGGCCTCTCAATCTGTTAAGAATTGGGTCTTGGTTTTTTGTGGTATAGTGAATTCTTTAATATGTCTCTTCTAGGCTTAGTCTTTGTAACTCCCACCCAAGGACACTTCCTGCAGAGTCTGGGTAAGAAATGGCGGGAGAAGATACTGATGTGATGACAGGATTCCACTGTAGCTGTTAGCAGAGTTCATTGTCATTGTGAACACTTGAAACTCTAGCGTGGGTACAAAATGTGACATCTCAGAAGCAGGAATGGGGAATCTGCTACCATTGAAGAGCAAGAACCAGGAGTGAAGTGCATTCTTTGGACCCCAAGATCCTTGCAAACTGACCCTCCTTGATGCGGGGACAGAGAGCTGTGACACATAAGGAGGGGCATAGGAGCAGCAGCAGCAGAACCAAGAGCCAGAGCAGGAGACAGAACAATGGGCTTCCTGGTCCATGGAACAAGTAAAGAGGAGTGACTTTGTACAGGAGGCTTGCTCACAGCGTGGGGTGAGGTGACTGCAGACACTTAACTGGGGAGGCTAGGTTTGCTGACCCATGGAGTGAGAGCCTTCAGGCTGAGGCTTATGTTGGAGTGGCATGTCCTGGGAGCATTTATCAGCAGCCCACAAAGAGCTTTTGAACACTGCTAGGCAAAAAGAGGAGTCCTGGTGTGGTATTGCAGGATAATGCACTAGACTGCAAGACCGCAAAATCAGCAGTTCAAACCCACCAGCCTCTCCTTGGAAACCGATACAGGGTCACTACGAGTCTGAACCAACGCTACGGCACTGAACACCACCACCTAGGCACAGAGAGGCCTGCCTATGGGCATGACTGAGGAGCGTCTGGCCTAACTGGAATAACTGGGCCCTAAGCATTTCTGACCTTGCACTGTAACCTGTTAACTTCCCTAATAAATCCCAACTGTGAGTCTGGTGTCTGAGTCCTGTGTGGTCATTGCAATGAATTATCCAACCCAGCTGAGTAGACAGTGTTGTTGGTAGTTGGTAATCATTTTTAACATTCTTATCAAACCAGTGGAAGACTGGCATCTGCAGAGTACAGAGATTGGCTGGGGCATGGCAGAGACCTGGAAAACCAATGGGAGAGCTAGCCTCTTCCATGAGCTTTAAGAAGAGGTCTCTGGATGGGCACTTAACAGTTATTTGTCCAATCAAGGGGGAGACTAAGTCTCCATGCTGGTGGAGAAAAAATGTCAAATCTATATATCTAGATTTGGTGAGAATGCTGGGGACACATTTGGACCCTACACCAAATCTACTAAATCGGAATATCTACAATTCAGTAGCAATGCTAGGAGCCCAGGAATCTGGATTTTTAGCATCACAGATGATACTGATATAGATTAAGCTGTGCCAAAGAGCAAATGATGTGACAGAAAATGGGGTATCATCTCACCCAGAAAGTATTCTGATAATATACTCACTTAAGTCTTAGGATATTCTTCTATACATTATGATGATTCCTATTTTATAGATTATAAACTGGAAGGAACCTTTTTTTTTTTTTTCAGGGAAACCCAAGTGACCTGTTTAAACCTGATTTTTCTCCCTGGGAGGCCTTTCCTGACCCCTCTAGGTGGTAACTTGTGTCAACTTCTCTGGTTCCACTGTCCTGGGTTACTGGTTCTCTGTTGCATTCAAGAGAACACAGGTTGAATGGGTGTGAGAGAGAGGATGGAGAGATCCCATAAATACAGGATCTTTGTACTTGAGTATCTACCTTTGCTGCAAACATATCCATGAATGTGGTGAGCATGGTGGTGTTGGTGGTGGTATGTTCTAGAGTCAGTTCCGATTCGTAGGGTTTCCGAAGTAGTAAATCTTTACAGAAAAGAAAGTCTTATCTTTCTCCCATAGAGGGACTGGTACATTCAAACTGCTGACTGACCTTGTGGTTCAACTCATAACCCACTATAGACCCAGGGCTCCTTTGTGGTCAGCATACAGGAGGCAAAATGATGAAAACTTCTTAGACATCACCAAACTCCTGGAGGAAATGAGTTGCTGGGTTTGGGAGGCTCAGGGCCATAGTCTTGGGGGACACCATGGTCCATTGGCGTAGCCTAGGTCACTAACTCATTCTTCCTTGGTGAGTAGCAACTATAAGCTTAAAAGCTCATGAGCAGCCATCCAAAGTGCAACTATTGGTCTCTACCTGTGCGGAGGAACGAAGAGTGGTGAAAATTGCAGCTGCTTGGAATCAATTAGTCCAATAGACTATGGAGCGTGTGAATTTCAGTCTCCATGATCCTGAGACCAGAAGAGCTAAATGGTGCCTAGCTACCACTACCAAACTATTATGAAATGGATTACATTAGAAGGCCCTGGATAAAGTGGGAGAAAATGTGGACTAACACTTAAAATCGTTAAAAAAAAAAAAAAGACCAGGCTTAATGGTCAGAAAGAGACTGGATTAACTCGAGACAATGGCCCTTGATGACCCTTCAGGCTGGAATTGAACTTGGCTCAATTTTCAGCCAAGGAGGACTCATGGTGTGGCACTGTAGGATCAGCACTGGATGTTGAACCACAAGGTCAACATTTCAAACCGAGCAGTTGCTCCTCGGAAACCCTGTTCAGGGTTGCTGTGAGTCAGAACTGACTCAATGGCATTTCACAACAACAACAACAGTAAATAGGTCTAGAGAGGGCACCAACCGTAGTGAGGTGCACACGCCATAGAATGGTAATCATTCAAGATCGAATGGGGAACATTTACCTCAGGATAAAATGTTGACAGGGTTGACGAAGAAGAATCTCAAAGAGGAAGTGGGGCTACTGATGGTGCCTGGAGGGGACAGCAATCACTAAAATGAAGCAGAGTATATGATTTGAATATAAAACTGATGATCTGCTTTGTAAACCTTCACTCAATTCATCATAAAATGTCTTAAAACAATCAGGAAAACCATCTATAAATGTTGCGCTGTCATCTGGTTTAGGCTATGACATGGACAACAGAAGCCCTAAGGCTGAGTGAAGTCATGCTTCACCTCCACTGTCACTGCCTGGTCCAAGACACTGTCATTACCCGGATTCCAGATCTTTCTAACTTGTTCCTTGCTGGCCTTGTCTCAGCACCCTCCATCCATTTCCTCATGTGATCCATGTCATTAAATCTCTGTGACAGTTTCCCAACATGCTTCACTGCAGCAGGCAGAGTCCTGCTGACCTGGCCACCCAATGTTTCCACCCCTCCCTGGGACCTACACTCAACTCTTCCATCATGTGGAACACTTTTACTTCAAGAATTGTGCTCTGTCTTCTGCTGAACATGCAAGAGCCCCATTCCTCCACGCCCCCATCCTCTTATAAAACAGACCCGATCCTTTGTAGCCCTTCAGGCTGGTTTTAAATGTCAGCTCCTGAGAGCATGCATGTACAGATACATACACATCACCACCACCACCTCCACCATTATCACCACCACCTCCATCACCACCATAATTACCACCACCACCACCACCACCTCCACCACTACCTCCACCACCATCACCACTACCTCTACCACCACCATCTCCACCACCTCCACGACCATCTCCACCACCATCTCCACCACCTCCACCACCATCACCACTACCACCATCTCCACCACCTCCATCCACCATCACCACTACCACCATCTCCACCACCTCCACCACCATCTCCACCACCTCCACCACTACCTCCACCACCATCACCACTACCACCATCATCACCACCTCCACCACCATCATCACCACCTCCACTACCACCACCCCTCCGTCAAAATTAGGCTCTGCTGTTATTCTTTCCACTCTAGGAGCCCATTCTTTTTCCTTTTATAGCATTTGTGATCCTTTTATTGTTACTGTCCTCGAGTTTTCCACTAAGTCTTTCCCGCTGCCTAGTGCCGGGAGAAGGCAAACAGTAGGGATTCAAAGGTCAAACAAATGTGTTGAATAAGTGAACAGGCACACTGAAAATTAGATACACATTCATGGCGATTTTGGGAACACTGGTATGGCTGAATGCTGCAGGTTTGGTGCCTGGGGCCAGAACTCAGTCCTGAGGAGTTGGAAGCATCCTCACTTAGAGAGCATGATGCAGGAGAAGAGGTGAGACCACTGCAGGCCATGTGCTTTCACATCATGCAGACAGGACCAGACTCATTGTTTCAGCTTCCCTGGCTGCCCTAGAATGGGAGTGACTAGCTGGTTCACTGGGTAGCCCTGGGGTATTTTGAGCCCGCGTGAGGCTCTGTTTTCTCTTTTCTATCAAGTGGCTAACAATCGCCACAAAGATAGGACTTGGGGTGCATGATAGGAAGCAGGGGGTGCACCTGGCACTTAGGAGGTGTTGGAAATACGGTCTTGGTTCTGTCTCCAGGAGACCTGTAAAGGAGAAATTGCACCCTTTACCTGGGCCTCCCCCTTCTCAGCTCATCCTCCTTGCGCTTAAATTACGTTTTGCAAGCCTTACTCAGGGCGCTCCCCTCCCTCTCTCTGCAGTCGGTCCCTCCCTCCCCCTCACTCCCACCCAGCTTCCCCGCCCCCTTTGCCCCCTCCTTTGGAACAGGAGCCCGGAATCCCACGCCCTAGCACAAGCCTCAGGGCTCGGACAAGCCCGGGAGTTACCAATCACTGTGCGGTGGAGAGGCGGGCGCTCAGCTTCGGCGAGCTGGGGGAGCCAGCTGGCGCAGCCTTCTCCCGGAGTCCTAGAAGCTCCCACAGCCACAGACAGACGCACAGACGGGCAGGCTCAGACGGGCAGGCACAGACAGGGTCTCCCAGCTGTCTGCGCTTCGAGGCGCACGCCAGCCCCAGCCCAAGGAGTCCCCTGTACCCTCCGGGAACCTCAGTCTGCAGCTCCGCCGGCCCAAGCCGGCCGCAAGGAGGGGGCGTAGCGGCCCAAGAAAGGGAGGCCCCGGCGTTCCTGCCCGCCATGTGAGCGGCGGCGGCGGCTCCCACCTGGCGCCGCACCTGGGAACCGCGCTCTGAGCCACGGGCCCGCGGGGAGAATGCGCGCTGCCCGTGCGCTCCGCCCGCTGCGCCCGGACGCCCACAGCCTCCACGCCCGCACCTAAGCATGGAGTGCGCCCTTCTATTGGCGTGCGCCCTCAGGGCCGCCGGCTCTGGGCCACCGCGGGGCCTCTGGAGACAGGAGCGTTTAGCCAAGGCAGGTGCCGCCTAGGGCTGCGCCGAGAGTGGGGCCAGGGGACACCAGTTCGCCGAACCCCTCACACTTCATCCCGTTTTCTCTTTCAGGCGCTCCAGCTGTGCTGCCTCTGCTGTGCATCGGTCGCCACGGCTTTAGCCAGTGACAGCAGCGGCAGCGGATTAAATGATGGTTCGTATTCCCCGCCACCCCAGAAGTGCCTTTGCAGGCATTTTATTCCTTCTTCATAAAAGACAGAAAGGATAGAAAAGCCGTCCTGTCCCTCCCTCCCTTCCCCCGCCTCTCCCACTCTGGCAGGTGTGTGAGCGTCCCTGAAATGGTTCCTGCTTGGAGAGGGGGGAGTGTGGCAAGGTCTCCAGGCTTATCAGCAGAATCATTGCCTCAAGCTACAAGTCACATAATTGACAAAACAATACTTTCGCCCTTCACAGATGGATTGTTTCAGGGGTAAAAAAAAAAAACAAAAAAAAACCTTACTCTGTGAAACTTTACAAAGGAAATAGACTTGGACGGGGCAGGGGCAGGAGGAGGGTGGAAAGTCCGCAAGAACGGAAAGGTCCCCAGCACCTTCTTCCCCAAGGTTTGTAAACTGCACTCTCCTTTTTGGCTCTATTCAGCTTCTTCCTCCTAATTTATCCACCCTGTGTGAGGAATTCTCAAACATTGCTCTACCAGAAAGCTGGAAAGCAGTTCGCCTTTTCTATTTCTTCTTGGGTCCCCTGGGCACAGACCTCTGAAACAGCCTTCACGTCTATCATTTATTAACTCCCCACCTTACTGAGAAAGAAAACCCTTGTTTTCATTGTTTCCACCGGCTACTGGAGAACCTCTGATCCCTGACCTCAGGTGACTAGTAGGACCTTGGATTCTTTGTACTCTTTCCTCTCTTCCCTTGTAGAATTCTCTCTCTCCCCCTCCAAACCTGGGGGGCGGGGATGGAGTTGTGGAGAAAGGCTATGCCAGCTATTGGGCAGTGAAGGGCAGGGGAGGAGCAGAATTCTCTCTTGGGGAGAAAGTCACCTTTTGTCCAACCAGAAAGGTTATAGTTTCTAAAACAGCCTTTCATTATTCCAAATGTCCCGAGCACCCCCTATGAGGAGTTCATCTGTAAGCAGCCTTTGAATCACTTGATCAGTTCATTGCTGGCTGGCTGGGAGCACTGGTCATCTGTTCTTCTATCAGTGACTGAATGTAACCAGCAGCTTGCTTATTCTCCCTTTGGAAACAAATCTGTAGCAAGTGTCTGGGGGACTTTGCTGGCTGGCTGGCCAAGGCTCCTGCTTAGCTTCCCAGCTAAGAGCAGGCAGAGTTTCAGAAATGATTCTGCAGAGGAGGTAAGAGACAGTTGATTCCAGAGATTCAAACATTCAATTAGGTGTTTGTTTGGGTGTGTGTGAGAAAGGGGTGGGGTGTTGTTGTCTGTTAAGTGTGTCCAGTGATCATGAATAGAGTTTCCAAGGAGTGGCTGGTGGGTTTGAACTACCATCCTATCAATTAGCAATCCACTGGGAGGAGAGATTGGTAAATTGTGTTTAATCAAAAACCATTTACCTGTAAGGCAGCGTATTAGAAATATTTAAGATATTTAAATGCTGTATATTCTCAACTAAGGAAAAGAAACAAACAAAAAAAAACCCCTCTCTTTTCAATTACTTAAAAAAATAATTTGTATCAGTTATATACTATTTCTAGTGAGAAAATGAGAAATGCCAGCCCTTCCCCTCCTGTGAAGTGCGAAGGAGCTGACATGTCACCAGCACTTTCTTCCCCATCTTTTCTGTCATTGTTATTAAGTGCCTTAGAGTCTGTCAGACTCATACCAACCCTGTATGGCAGGGGTGGGAAACATCAGCCCGTGGGCCATATGGTTTTGTTAAGTACCGTTGAGTTGGTTTGAACTCATAGTGACCCTGTTGTATAGGGTTTCTGAGGAGTGGCTGGTGAGTTTGAACTGCTGACCCTGCTGTTCAAACCGACCTTGAGATTGAGTGTTTATCCTTTGGCACCACATAGGACTCTATTATAAGGTCCGTGAGATCCTTTGGTCTGGCCCTGCCAAAGCTACTCCTGTTCCAACCATCACCTTGTTGTTGTTAAGTGCTGTTGAATCGATTCCGACTCATACTGACCCTGTGTAGGGTTTCTGAGGAGCAGCGGGTGGGCTTGAACCACATCTTTGTGGTTCACAGTTCCATCCTGAACCTATAGCACCACTCCATCACATAGATGTTGTCACATTGGTGGTGGTGGTGGTGGTTGTATGCCGTGGAGTCGGTTCTGACTCATAGTGACCCTGTACAGGATTTCCAAGACTGTAAATCTTTACAGGAGCAGAAAGCCTCCTCTTTCAACCATGAAACAGCTGATAGTTTCCAACTGCTGGCCTTGAGGTTAGCAGCCCAATTGGTAACTACTATGTTACCAGAGCTCCTTTGCTACCACATTAGGGGTGGGTCAAATGAAATGTTTGGCCAAAGATAGCAGGCTGTTTTTTAAGTTGATAATTTTATATGGCCCGTGAATGATGTTATAAATTTTGGCAGAAAACAGTTCCCCACCCCTGCTGTATAGGGTTCTGAGGAGCAGCTGGTGGGTTTGAACTGCTAACCTTGCAGTTATCAGTCCAGTGCTTTTCCTACAGCACCGCACTAGGACTTCATCTTTTTTAAACGTCACTAAGATATATACCACAAGGTTGGAAGTACGAACCCACCAGGTGCTCCTCGTAAACCCTATACAGGGTGGCTATTAAGTCAGAACTGGCTCAATGGCATTTACCAACAACAAAAAACATAAAGAATAAAAAAGAGAACTGAGCAACAGTAAAAGGGTCCCAGATGGTTCCTACCCAGAGAAAAAGTTGGAAATTATTGTGCTATTGCATTTTTCTTTGTTTTTTCAGTCAAATATGGGGCTGATTAAAGTATCTATCACTCATCGATCCTTGCTTGGGGCAAGACTTCTGTTCATTCCTTAGGTCTTTTTATTTGTTGTTTTTTTTTTAAAAAACAACAAAACTATTTTGGGAAAAGGAAAATTCCTCTTTTTCTCCTCCAGTAATCAAGGATCCAAGTGACTCAAACATACCTCTTAGTTTTGGGGAATCTTTTGAAACACTTTCCAAATTAGTTTCCCATTCTGTGCCTAGAAAGTAGAAATGCAGAATGTTTTAAACGCTCCTCTGTGGGTATCTTTCAGATCCGTTTGTGGGTTGATATGATTCCGTTTCAATGTTTTGTGAAAGAAACAGGGTTCTGGCTTCGGTTTTCAAACAAGAAGTTGTTTTCTAGCTTTGTCTCTGTAGAACATGAAGCCATTAGCCCTGCTCTTGGTGCAGTGGTTAAAGCCTTAAAGTTTGGTGGTTCAAACCCAGTTGACTCATGTTAAGATTACAGCCTTAGAAATGATGAGGGAATTCTCCCCTATTCTCCTGGACTGCTATGTGTTGGAATCTGCTTGACTGCAGGGAGTTTAGTGTAAGTTTGGCTTGGGCTTTTCCAGGTGTACCTGGTGTGACACTCCCCCACCAACATGTTTGAACAATTAGTAAAATCAGCCGACATAGGAAAGTTCTGACCACGTCAAGGCATTTTTATGCATGTACAATATTTTATGCTTACAATTGAATAGAACCACCCTTAGGAGAAGGAGCTCTGGTAGTGTAGTGGTTACAAATCAGGCTGCGAACCTTACGGACAGCAGTTCGAAACTACCAGCTCTTCCACGGGAGAAAGATGAGGCTTTCTGGTCCCATAAAGATTTATAGGCTTGGAAACCCTGTACAGGGTCACTGTGAGTCGGAACCGACTCCACGGCACATAACCAAGCAACCCTTAGGAGAGTGCTTGGTAAAATAGTAAGAATGGAACACGTGCTGGAGTTTTATTACCCTGTATAAATAATATTGTAAATGCTGTTGTGTTGTTAAGTGCTATCCAGTTAGTTCTGACCCATAGCGACCCTGCATAGGGTTTCTGAGGAGCTTGTGGTTCAGACCGACCTTGCAGTCCGGCACATTAGCCCACAGTGCCACACCAGGACTCCCAAAGTCATTGTTGTTGTTAAGTGCCGGCGTTTAGGTTCGGACTCATAGCGACCCTGTATAGGGTTTCCGAGGAGTGGTTGCTGAGCTTGAACCACTGACACTGTGTTTTAAACTAGTCTTGCAGTCCAGCGCATTAACTCTCAGAACCACACCAGAACTCAGAACTCCCAATACAGCCCTGTTGTTGCTGTTGTTAAGTGCCGTCAAGTGGATTTCGACCCATAGCAACTCTGTGTAGGGTTTCCAAGGAGCAGCTGGTGAGCTTGAACCGCCAACCTTGCAGTTCAGACAGCTTTGCAGTCTGATGCATTAGCCCACAGTGCCACACCAGGACTCCTTATTACTTGTTAATTACCTGAGCTATCATCTTACTTTATGAACCAAAGCTGCAAGTTAGCCTTTGCAGTTTATACTGCTAAAAAACACACATGCAAGCAAAAACCCATCCCAATTCAGTTTAAACAAGAAGAGTTGAATCTGTTATTCTCCTTGAAGAAGAATTCCATTGATATACTTTTACAGTTTTATATTTATGAATTTTGTAGAAAAACATTCAACCATCATGTATGGATGGCTCCGCGACTAGTAAGTGTAAAGTTGGGTGGTGTTGTTAAGTGCTGGGGGAGTCGGTGCTGATTTGTAGTGACCCCGTGTACAACACAACACAACACTACCTGGTCCTGTACCATGTTCACAATTGTTGTTGTATTTCAGCTAGTTGTTGCCATGGTTTCATCTCATTTTCATTGACCCTCCACTTTTACCATGCAAAGTCACCTAAACAGGGACAACCATGTCCCTTTTCATCATCAGTCTTGAAATTCATGAAAACTCTGCCTGTCTTTCAGTTTCAGTAGGAATCCCATAGAGTTTCCAAGGAGTGGCTGGTGGGTTTGAACTGCCAACCTTTCGGTTAGCAACCTACCAAGGGGAAGGAATGTAGAGCTACTTGCAGAGCTAGCTGAGACTCTGAAATATATTTAATTTCCTTGGAGAGGGCCACAAGCACAAAGATATCTTGGAGCATTTCATTGCTGTTTGCCTGTTGGAAAGCAACCATTGGGCCTTGTTGGGTGTGGGTGTTGACAGGCCAACTTTTCCCATTGCAGATTATGTCTTTGTCACACCGGTGGAAGTGGACGCCAGCGGGTCGTATATTTCCCACGACATTTTGCACAGCGGCAGGAAGAGACGCTCGGCCCAGAGTGCTAGGAGCTCCCTGCATTACCGATTTTCAGCATTTGGACAGGAGCTACACTTAGACCTGAAACCTTCAGCGATTTTGAGCAGTCACTTTACTGTCCAGGTACTTGGAAAAGATGATGCTTCAGAGAACCAGGAACCTGCCCTGCAGCGATGTTTCTATCAGGGATTTATCAGAAACCACAGCGCCTCCTCGGTGGCGGTGTCTACATGCGCCGGCTTGGTAAGTATGCCTCGCTGGAACCGGACTCCCTCCTCTGTGTGTTTTGTATGCAACTTGAATGAACAGATGTCTGCAATATTAAATGCTCTTCTAGCAGACTCGACACATTCGCGTTGTCAGCTTGACTACATCTAATATCCTCAATTGAATTAAACTAATCTGTTCCCAGAAAAAAGAAAATATAATAGAACTTTAATTAGCATTTAGATCATGCGTTTGATGTTTAATGGTTTGGGGCTTTTCATTCTTCGTGTTTGAGACAATCCCCAAGGAAATTAATGTGATGGATGCCATTCCCTTTGTAAGTCTTGGGAGACCAGGCATTATATAAATCTAACAAGCTGCATGCTTCTACATGCTTTGAAATGGGGAAAAACTGTATTTCAATACCAAATTGCATTCGGCAGCCCTGTTAAGCTCAAACTTCATTTTATTGAAGGGAGGCCTTTTGTTTCCTTGTAACTAATCTGTTCATGTTGTCGTGCTTACATAAAACACCCTTGTAGAATGTGGGGTGATGTGTTCAAGGGCTGGTAGGATTAAGTATGGCATCCAGATATGCAAGGCACTTAGAAAAAAAACAAAAAACACAACATTTGGTAGAAGTGCTATTTCCTTTCCACATAGCCATCATCTGTTGAGCACCAGGCGGAGAATACTGGTGTAAAAGTTGCTTTTTTTGGGATCTGGTCAAATAGATGAGGCAGCTAGTGGCACCCAAGGTTGATTTCATTCTGTTAGTTTAGAAACATGTCTTGAGCCAACAGAAGACTCTGTGTGTTGAGACACATGGTGATAAAGCCCTGGCATGATGGGGTGAAAGCACATCAAGAAAGCCGAGTTGAGGGTACTGGTCATGTACATGCAAGGCAAGCCGCAAAGAAAGAGGGGTGCCTTAGATTCTGATGGATTCCAACTTCCTTTTTTATCTTTTTATTGCAGTAAAATATATCTGTAACAAAACATCTACTACTTAAAGGTTCTTCATGTGTAGAACTCAATGACATAAATTATGTTCATGATGTTCAGTCTTGATATTAGCCATTTCCAAATTTTTCGATCGCCCCTCATCCGAATTGCTGTTTTTTGTCCCTTTGTTGTATTGTAGCCTCATATGTCGCTTAACATCTTTTATCAGAATCAATTATGGTGTTCTTCGGTAGTGGTGGTTGTTAGTTGCAGTCTGATGGGTTCCATTGTCATAGTGACCCTACCCCATGTACAACACTGTCCAGCCCTGCATTAGCCTCACAATACTTGTGTTCAAGCCCATCCTGGTGGTCACTGCATCATTCCATCTCATTGAGGATATTCCTCTTTTTGGTTGAGGCTCTTCTTCACCAGGTATGGAGCCTCCTCATAACATGTCCAAAGTATGAGAGACAAAGTCTATCCTTCCTTGCTTCTAAGGAACATTCTGGCTGTATGTACTTCTTCTAAGACAGAATTGTTTGTTCCTCTGGCATTCCAAAGTCTATTCAGTATTCTTCACCAACACCATAATTCAAAGGCATCGGATCTCCTTCAGTCTTTTTTGTCCAATATCTAGCTTTCATATGCATATTGCTAAGTGCTGCCAAGTTGGTTTGACTCATAACGTTGTTGTTCATAATGTTGTTGTTCATAAGGTTGTCGTTGTGGCTGTGGTTGCTAAGTACCGTTGAGTCAATTCCTATTCATAGTGACCCTGTGTAGGATTTCTGAGGAGCAGCTATGAGCTTGACCTTGCAGTTCAAACTGACATTGCAGTCTAGTGCATTAACCCACAGAACCACATCAGGACTCTAGCTCATAATATTAGGCAGTTAAAAATACTGTTGCTTGGGTGAAAAAAAAAAAAAAAATCTACTACCATTGAGTCGATTCCTACTCATGTATGTGTAGGGATTCTGAGAAGCATCTGGTAGGTTTGAACCATCAACTTTGTGGTTGGCAGTCCAGGGCCACACCAGGCACATATATATCTGGTGGTGTCCCAGTGTGGAACTTAAGGATAAGTACTGGACTGTTAACCACAAGGTTCATGATTCAAATCCACCAGCTGCTCTTTAGAAACCCTACACAGGGTTGCTGTGAGTTGAAACTGGCTTGATGACATTCAACAACAACAACAACAACCCTTCCACATGTAGTGAAGTTCTGGTGTGATGCTGTAGGATAAGCACTGGACTGACAGCTAGAAGGCTGTTGGTTCAAACACATCAACTACTCCTCAGGGACCCTACACATGATTGTTAGGAGTTGGAATTGACTCAACGGCACTTACAACAACAATGGCGCTATTAGAAGGAGCTCAGCAGCATCTCATGGAAGTGGCTTGAACCACGTCATTTCGATGCCACAGATGCTAAGAGCAGTCAGTGTGACACTATTCACCAGTAGGATTGAGGGCAAGTCATCACTTTCATGACTTCTTATGGGTGAAGCGTCACAGTGCGCCTGGCGGGGAGGGGCACTGCTCTTGTTGAATTCTGGTACTTCTAGTCAAAATTAGCTTCACCATGTTCTGCTGACTCCCACTGTCTGTGAGTGATGGGGAAACTGATACATCGTCTCTAATCAATCAATAGACGTTGGGTTCCTTCTCCTAAGGAAGAGATTGACTTTTAAACAGGGAACAAATTATAATGTCACTTTTTAAGAATGAGGTGGATGAAACATTTCATCTCCATGATGGGTGTGAAAGATGTGATTAGCAAACAGATCTGCCTGTGTGTAAGGCTGATGGAAACGGGGAAATGAAAGGTTGGTAGTTCGAACCCAGTAGCAGCTCCATGGAAGGCAAGACTTGGCAAATCTGTCCCCATAAAGGTGACAGCGTTGGAAACCCTGTGAGGCAGTTCTACACTTTCCTATAGGGTCGTTATGAGGTGAAATTCATATCCACAACACCCACCACCTTAAACTGGCTCGGGAGACTGAGATTCTGTGCCTACTTAGCAAAACAAGTTCTATTGTTTAATGAGCTTTATTCCTCTAGGCCTCAGTTTCCTCTCCTTAACTATGGACAATCACTGGACTTTCATGAGCCAATTTGTTGGCCGTAATAGAGCCTATTTGGTATACGTAGGAGGTGGAGAGAGCCACCTTACCCACATCCATTATAAGCCTTACGTGCCTGTCTTCCAACTATGCCAAGCACTATGGTGAGCCTGAGGGAGTTCAAGGTTGACCAAGAACAGAACTGTGGCCAAGACAAATCAGTAGTGTAGAGCTGAGGTATCGACAGCCCACCCAGTGGGTGACCGCACAGCAGGAGGTCTTCCAGAGACAAGTGTTGCAGGGAGCCACAAAGAGAGGAAGGTTGGTTGGTTGTGTGTTGTTGAGTTGGTTCTAACTCATAGCAACCCAATGTATGGTTTACGAGGAATAGCTGGCTGGTTTGAACGGCTAACCTTGTTAGCAGTCCAGTTCTTATCCTACAGCACCACATCAGGATTTCTGCTTTTATATATGTTGTTTTTGTTTGGTGTCGTCAAGTGAGTTCTGACTCAGAGAGGCCCTGTATAGAGTTTCCGAGGAGTGACTGGTGGGTTTGAACTGTCGACCATGCAGGTATCCCACAGTGCCACACAAGAGGGGAAGAGACAAGGAAGTTTCCCGAGACTGGGAAACAGTGAGAAGGAAACTACTTTGGTCCTAGGGTCTATCCTTCCACAGTAAGGGGCAGGGGAAGTCTCTGGGTCAGAGTCATCCAAGGACAGTAGCAAGTTGGTTCTTTACAATGATAGAGTCTTACCTTATCTCTGACTAGCAGATGTTGGTGTTTATTGTTAGATGCCTTTGAGTTAGTTTGAACCCATAACAACCCTGTGTCCAATGGAATGAAACACCACCCTGTACCGCACCATCCTCACAATGGCTGCTACACCTGAGCCCACTGTTGTTGCCACTCCATCTCATTGGGGGTCACCCTTTTTTATACTGTCTGTCCACTCAACCAAACATGATGTCCTTCTCTAGGAAGTGGTCCTGCTTGATAACACAGCCAAAATATGCGAGACGATGTCTGGCCATCTTGGTTTCTAAAGCGCATTCTGATTGTACTTCTTCCAACACAGATTTGTTCTTCTGGCAGTCTGTTAGATGTTAAAGAGCCCTAGTGGTGCTGTGGGTTAGGCACTGGACTGCTAACCACAAGGTTGTGGTTTAAACCCCCTAGCATTTCCATGGGGGAAAGATGAAGCTGTCTGGCTCCAGTCAAGATTCATGATCTTGGAAAGTCTACAGAGGGTCACTGTGAGTCAGAATCAACTCGGGGGCAATGGGTTTGGTAATTTTTTTGTTCTTTTTTTTTTAGTTTAGCAGATGTTGGGTGTAGTTTCACAGGGATGTAGAGCAGGCAGGCTCTAAATAGCTCAAAATCTGCTTATCAGAGTGATTTTTAAAACAATTGGCTATGTGCAAAGTTGAGTTTGGAGCCAGAGGGCTTTTAGGGCGAATGTTTCTAGTCTGTTATGAAGAAATAAACCACCTGGGGTTATCTTTGGCTCTTTTATATAACACATACACACATCCACCCATCCGCAATAAAATGATTAAGAAAAAAAGGGTAGAACTGCCCTGTGCTTATGTTTACACCCTGTTCTTGAAGTGTGAAAGGTAAGTGTACAAATCATAAGGATAGAGCCTGAAAGACTTTCCATAGAACTCACATCCCTATTACAAGCAGCCACATCAAGACCCAGAAAACCCCCTCTCAGCCCCTCCAGTCACTACCCAAGGAGCTCTGGTCATGTAATGGTTATGAATCGAGCTGTTAACCTCAAGGTTGGCAGTTTGAAACTGCCAGCCATTTCACAAGAGAAAGATGAGACTTTCTGCTCCAGTGAAGATTTACAGCCTCGGAAACCTTGTGCAGGGTCCTATCTATGAGTCAGAACTGAATCCACAGCACATAACAACCACAACAGTTATTGCCAATCACAAATAATCAGTCTCCTCACTCCTGGTGTGGTGCTGTGGGTTAATGTGCCAGACTGCAAAGCCATTTGAACGGCAAGGTCAGCAGTTCAAGCTCACCAGCTGCTCCTTGGAAACCCTTTACAGGGTTACTGTGGGTCGGAACCGACTCGATGGCACTTAACAACAATAACAACTTCTGATATAGTTTAATTTTACCTTACTTTGAGTTCTATTTAAGGAAACGTCATAACGTATGCACTTTATCTGACCTATTCCACACACCATTGTGATTCTGAGATTCATGCTTAGTGTTTGTTGTTTTATATTGTTGTTTAGTGCCGTCAAATCAGTTCTGACTCATAGTGTCCCTATGAGTCACAGCCCGGGCCTGCGCCAGCCTCGCAATCATTGTTATGTTTGTACCCATTGCAGCAGGCATCATTGAGGTCCTTCCTCTTGTTCTTGGACGTATAATATTCTTCTGGGTGAATATTCCATAATGTTTCCATCCATGGAAGACGTTTAGACGGTTCCAACTTTGAGACTGTTCTGATGATCATTGCTGGACATTCTTGTGTGTGTCTTTTTTTTTGTATTTATATTCTCTTTATTCCTGTCTATATTATCTTATTTTACAGAAATTTTCCAGGTTTAGTGTAATTTTTATAAATTAAATTATTATGTTAATTTTAAATAGACAGAGTAAATCAATGGTATTAAAAGTCAGGAAAATAGGTTTCTTGTTGTTAGGTGCCATCGAGTTGATACCAACTCATAGCAACTGTATGTACAACAGAACAAAACACTGCCCGGTCCTGGGCCAACTTACAATTGTTGCCACACTTGAGCCCATTGATGCTGACTTGTGTGTCTTTTGATGACGTTATTCTGTTGGACACATTCTGTTGGATGCATACCTAAGAATGAAATTGAGGGTCATAGAGTATATACATGTTTATCTTTAATTGTTGTTGTTAAGTGCCATTGTTGGTTCTGACCCAGAGCGACCCTGTATAGGGTTTCCGAGAAGCAGCTTGTGAGCTTGAACTGCCAACCTTGCGGTTCAAACCATCTTTGAAGTCCAGCGTCTTACTGCACAGCACCACACCCGGAGCTTTAATTGTTGTTGTGAAGTGCCATCGAGTCGATTCCGACCCATAGTGACCCTGTATAGGGTTTCCAAGGAGCAGCTGGTGAGCTTGAACCACCAACCTTGCAGGCCAAATGACTTTTCAGTCTGATGCATTAACCTACAGGACCACACCAGGAGCTTTAATAGGGACTACTCAACTGATTTCTAAAGTGTTTGTACTACTTTATGGAGCCCTGATGTGGCGCTGTCAGAGAAGTGCTTGACCACAATATTGGTTTGAACCACAAGGTCGATGGTTCAAAGTCACCAGCCACTCCTCAGAAACCCTATACAGGGTCACTTTGGTTTGGAATTGCCTTGATGGCATTTACCAACAATAGAACTATATTTTACTCCCATCAGCAGTATTTGAGAGTTCCAGTCTCTCAACATTCT
>NW_006408555.1:12553989-12588004 GCF_000296735.1 Chrysochloris asiatica
GCAAGGTCAGCAGTTCAAAACCACCAGCCGCTCCTTCGAGACCCTATACAGGATCGCTATGAGTTAGAACTGACTCTGTGACACTTACTAGCAGCAATATGAGATGACTCAGAAACCAGATTGTTGAGGATTTGTCACTCATACTTTGGACGTGTTCTCAGGAAGGACCGGCCACTGGAGAAGGACATCATGCTTGGTAACATGGAGGGTCAATGAAAAAGAAGAAGACCCACATTGAGATGGATTGACATGGTGGCTACAACAATGGGCTCAAACGTAGCAACCATTGTGAGGCTGACACAAGAGCAGGCAGTGTTTCGTTCTGTTGTGCGTAGGGTTGATATGAGTTGGAAACAACTCCATGATAGCTCACAGCTAACAAGGTGCCCCACTGAGGGAGCACTTCAGTGTGGGCATTGACAGATGGGAAAGGAAGAGAGATGATTATGTCAGGAGGAAGAATTGCTTCCTCCCTCTCACTCCCTGGAACCCAGAAACATTCCTCAGCTTTTTTTGGCTCAACAGGGTCTCCATCACTCTGCTCAAGTCATCTCTGCATGAGGTTTCCAACATCTATGGTCATGGATTCAGTACAGTGAGTAATTCAGGAGGTCAGCAAAGGAACAGAAATATAACTTCCTTGATGGAGGGACTCGTCCAAAAATGGATGGGCAACTCTCCTTCCATGAATGTAGGACTGATGGGAGCTAAGGAGAATGAAAGAAAACTTCTTCCAACTGGATCGGAACCACTGGTGGCAGAATTCCTTTACAGATGATGACAGCCTCCCAGTATGTACTTCGTGTATAAGGAAAGTAATGTGACATTTTGATGATGAGACAAAGTACCAGTAGGAAATCTTATTATCATGACTGTTAGAGAAACCTCAGGAGAAAGTCAGAGGATGGAAAGGTGGTAATAGTAAAGTAAGTAAATACACAACTAAATGAATATTCCAGCTGGAGTTGTTTTAGTTGGAAATTTCCCTTCATACTTCAGAATTAACCTTTGCTTGAAATATCTGATGTAGTTTAATCAAATGCTGTTGTTGTTGTGTGCTGTTAAGTCGGTTCTGATTCATAGTGACGTTGTAGACCACAGTAGAACTGCCGCACAGGGTTTCCCAGGCACAGGTCATCTTTATGGGGAGTCCTGGTGTGACACTGTAGGATAAGTGCTTGATCGCAAGGTCGGTTTAAACTGCAAGGTCGATGGTTCAAACTTACCAGCCACTCCTCGGAAACCCTGTACAGGGTTGCTGTAAGTTGGAACCAACTCGACGGCGCTTAACAACAATAGCAGTCTTTATGAAAGAGTCCTGGTGTGATGCTGTAGGGTTAGCACTGCACTGCTAACCATAATGTCAGTGGTTCAAACCCACTGGCCACTGCTTGAAAACCCTATACAGGGTCTCTATGAGTCAGAACCAACTCAACAGCGCTTACCAACAATCTGTATAGAAGCCCATCACCATGTCTTTTTGTAAGTATTGAGCTGCTGGTGGGTTCGATCCACTGGCCTTTTAGTTAGCAGAAGAATGCTTAACCAGTGAGCCACCAGGGTTCTGCTACCTTCTGCTAAAAAACACATACACAAAACCAAGAAAAAAACCCACAAAATAAACGTATAGGCCTCACTTTATTCAGGAGTAGGCTGGTATTTACATGGAGTCATTCATAAATTGTTGTTGTTAAGTGGTGTCCAGTTGGTTCTGACCCAGGGTGACCCTCTATAGGGTTTCCAAGGAGCAGCTGGTGAGCCTGAACTGTCAACCTGGCAGTTCAAACCGACTTTGCAGTCCAGCTCATCTGCCCACAGTACCACACCAAGACTCCATAAAACAGGAGTTATAAATTATCCACCCTGAGTGAATCATACCTACAATTAGGTTTGGGGTTATTTTTATTTTTAGTATGAAAATGGTGATGACAGATGAATTCCATTTCTGACACTTTAAAAAATGTCAGACTGTAGGAACTGACTGGAAAGACATGTGGAATGATCCCTCTTCCATTCACCGACTATTGCTGAACCTCCCGTGGTACAGTTACACCTCTATCCTAACCTGAAGGCTGGCTGTTCGAGTCCACCTAGCAGTCCTATAAGAGAAATCCCTGGCTGTGTACTTCTAAAAGATGACCACTGAGAAAGCACTATGGGGCAGGTCTACTCTGAAACACATGGCGCCACCAAGAGCTGGAATCGGCTCAATGACCATGTGTTTCAGTCCTATTGCTGTGATGTCTGGCAGTGTTCAGGACACAAGTGATAAAACTGTGGACAAGAAGGGTACCATCTGCAAAGTCATTGAGCTTACTCCTTGGGGGGAAGATGGAATGGTCATTGATCTTTTGTTATGAACCAAACTGTGACCCTGTAGAATCTTCATACAAGGAGTTGATTGGATGTATGCCTTTAGAATGGGGACCGTGATCAAATTAGTGCTAAAATGCCACCTCTTGGAGCTTTGTAATGAATGGTAGTCAGTTTCCATTGAGTCTGCTCTGATGCATGGAAGCCTTATGTATACAGAACACCAAAGTTACCCGGGCATATGGCATCTTTATGATTACTAGAGTCCATGATTGTGGTCAGTCATTGTATTACATCTTCCAACATAGGAGGCTCGTCTACTGGCACTGAATCAGACAGTAATCTGTTGTGACCCATAAGGTTTTCCCTTTCTTCCTGGTGTGTCTTGATCTGGAAACTGCTGAAACCTGTTCATCAGGGTGACCTTGCTGGTATGTTTGAAATACTGATGATTTAGCTTCCCAGCATTATGATGGCTGATGGTTGTGTGTCGTGGAATCGGTTCCCATTCACAGTGACCCTGTATAGAGTTTCTGAGGCTGTAAATCTTCATAGGAGCAAAAAGCCTCATCTTTTGACTGTGAAATGGCTGGTAGTTGTGAACTGCTGACTGTGAGATTAGCAGCCAAACTTATAACCACTACATTTTTATATCAACACGTAAGCTACCAGAGTGTGACAAACTGGGTGGTGTATTCTTAGTAGCAAGTTGAAAAGTCAGAAATGTCCTACATTAAAGACATTAGTTTAGTTCTGTTTAAACCTAGAATTTTTCTCATGTATGAAAAATTTCCCCACACCCTAAGGAGCATTTCTCCATCATTTGGTAGTGATAGGAAAGTCATCAAAGCTATGATCCCCAAAAGGGACCCTATAAACATTACCTGTTAATTTCTAACAGTTAAGAGATGTACCAGGATTTTAAAAGGTTCCATGGTTAAATAAAGTTGGGACATTTTAGCTTTGAATGAAAGCTTTATTATACTGCCTATCAGACAGACCCTCTGTTGTTTTTAAGTTGGTTATGTCTCATAGCAAGTCGGTACGGGGTTTCTGAGGAGCAGCTGGTGGGTTTGAACCACCAGCCTTGTGTGTATCAGTCCAGTGCTTTTCCTACAGAGCCACACCAAGACTCCTCCGCTGTTAGGATTACAGCCTTGAAAGCCTATGACGCAGTCTGACTCTAGCCTATAGGGTCCTGTGAGTTGGCGTCAAGTTCATGGCACTGACATTGGTGGTCTTCTTGGTTTTTAAAAACTTGCTTTAATATGCTAAAGTATAGGATGTGGCTCCAGGAGGTAGTTTTGACACTAGTTTGACCACACCCCTCCTTTCAAATCTAGACTTCTTTAAAGTGTTCAGGAACAAAGATAGCAGTTTAAAGACTAAAGTGCACCTAACTCAAGCCATGGTATTTTCAGTAGCCTCATATGCACATGAAAGTTGCACCATGAATAAGGAAGAACGTAGAAGACTTGGTGTCTTTGAGTTATGGTATTGGAGGAGAATATTAAAGTTGTTATGAACAGCTGTAAGAATAAACAAATCTGTGCTGGAAGAAGTACAGTCAGAATGTTACTTAATAGCCAAGATGGAGAGACTTTGTTACTCATACTTTGGACATGTTATCAGGAGGGATCAGTCCCTAGAGAAGGACATCATGCATGGGAAAGTGGAGGGACAGCAAAAAAGGAGACCCCGAGATGGATTGGCAACTGGCAGCAACAGTGGACTGAAGCATAACAATAATTGTGAGTTTGGAGTCCTGGAGTCCTGGTGTGGCGCAGTGGGCTAATGCGCCAGACTGCCAAGCCATCTGAACTGCAAGGTCGGTGGTTCAAGCTCACCAGCTGCTCCTTGGAAACCCTATATAGCGTCGCTATGGGTCACAGTCCACTCGATGGCACTTGACAACAACAATAACAATGAGTGGGAACCAACTCAATGGAACCTAACAATCACCTCTCTGTACCATGGTTCTGTAATTCCTAGGCCTAAGGTGATCTGTACTTCATTAGTATCTGTTATATCCAGTGACTCTGTGTTGTTCAGCTGGGGAAAGGCAGCCCGTGCTTCTTGTTGGGAAGTGTGGTCAAGTCGGTGCCCACTCACAGCAACCCTGAATAGGGTTTCCGAGGAGTGGCTGGTGAGTTTGAACCTCCAACCTGGCAGCTAACAGTCAAGTGCTTATTCTACAATGCCACACCAGGATCTCCACCCCTTGCTTTGTTGTTGTCAGGTGCCATCGAGTTGGAACCGACTCATAGCAACCCCATGCACAGCAGAACGAAACAATGTCCGATCCTGGGCCAACCTCACTACTGCTGCCACACTTGAGCCCATCAGTGATGCCACCCCTTGCTTACGAAACTCTAAATCCAAGCTCCATTCTTCGTGGCAAGAATGTCAAGATCAGATGGGCAGATGTGCAGAAACCATCATTCATATGATGAACTTATCTCTGCCCAAAACTGGGGTATCCCACACATCTACCTTCCAGGAAAGACCCAGCTATGACCCGAGGGTGATACACTACTTTGCTTTCTGCTGTGACAAACGGAGCAATCTTGGATTCCAGGGCAGCCTCCCAGCCCTGTACTGTGTGCTCCCAGAATGCACTGTGTGCTGTGACCAAGGATGCCTGAATGATCCCTACCACCTACAACTCCAATTTTGTCCCTTGGCTCACCTTCATTTCTCTTTTCTTTGTTCCTAACAATTTAACCGAAAGTGGCATTTCTCCTCCATGGCTGACTGCCCAAATGTCCCTATTGTAACTCTTTTTCATGGTGGCCTTTTCAGACTTCCACTCTGCTGGGTGTATTCTCTGGAGTGCTGGGTCCCTGCAAGGAGCTTTGGAAGCAATTGGATTTCCATGGGCAACAGACAGGCTTTGATGACCCCTTTTCAGAGGCATTTTATGACTTGGAAGGCTCAGTCATTGGGTTGTCTGTGCTGGTCTCACTACCTGCCAAGCGAGCCTTCTGTAGAAAGCCGATTACCGTTTGTGAAAAGGCTGAAGTCAAATGACCATGGTCCAGGGAAGAAACACGATTCAGCCACTTTGTAGGCCCTTGTTGGCTAGCAGGGGTTTGGCCAGCAGCCCTTTGGAACTCTTCTGTCACTTAGAGGATCATGTGAAATGAAGGATTAGGTCAGGTTGTATCGACGAGTTGTTTGGAATACGGTTGTTTAACCACCTACCCAGAGCTATTTTCTTAGGTTAATGCTTGATTTATCAAGGGCAGAAGACATGGTTTTCAGTATATATATATAAATTCTCTTTTCATTCTGTCCTATATTGTCTCATCAGACATGCTTTGTTTTGCTCTTTGTGACACTTAGTAAAATGCCAGAGCCAACTCTTTTAAAACAGAGAGAGAAGCAAAGAAAGAGAGAACGAAGGAAAGAGAGGAAGAAAGAAAGAGAGAAAACAACCAAGGCAAAAAAAAAAAGTCATTGTTCTTACCAGAGAGCTGAACCCTAGCCAGTTTGAGGGACACTCTTGGAAGGTTGATGTCAACTTATGGACTACGGCATACCTGACCCAAACCCTGATGTATTCTTTCGTGAAATCTGAACGTTGAATAAGGAAGACCAGAGAAGCGTTGATGCCTTTGAGTTCTGGTATTGAGAAAGGATATTGAGTACACCATGAAGTACCAGAAAAACGGACAAATCTGTCCTGGTAAAATGCAGCCAGAGGGCTCCTTAGTCCAGGTGAGACTTTACCTGACCTACTTTGAACTTGTTATCAGGAGGGATGGAGCTTTGGTGGCACAGTGGATTAAGTGTTGGCCTGCTAACTGAAAGGTCAGTGGTTTAAAACCACCAGTTGCTCAGCAGAAGAAAGATGAGGCAATCTGCTTCCATAAATACCTTCATCCTCGGAAACCCTGGGGAGCAGTTGTGCTCTCTCCTGCAGGATCACCATGAGTCCTAATTAACTCATGGTGAGTGGCTTTGCTTTTGTTTTTGATGGTTTGTTTTTTATCAGCAGGGACCAGTCCCTGGAGAAGGACATCATGCTTGGTAAAGTAGAGGGTCAGCAACCCTCAGTGAGATGGACTGACACCGTGGCGGCACCAGCAGATTCAAGTGTAGCAGTGATAGTGAGAAAGATGCAGAACCAGGCAGTGTTTTGTTCTCTTGTATGTGGAGTTGCTATGAGTGAGCCAACGTGACCACACCTAACAACGCCAGTACTGGAGGCTGTAAGATTGGTCTTCCCGTCTTTGTTCTGACTGTTTGAGGAGCTGCTATGTGAGTTGGGGCTTTCTTCACGTTCTTGCACTTCAGCTTTGTCGCCTATCTCATAACTCCCACCCACTCTCCTAGGATTCTGGAGAGAAAGGACAAGGCCTCTGTTATCAACCTGCACGTACTTGAATCCAAGCCCCCTTTTTGCTACCTTTTCAGCCTGTCAGAGTGGGGAGAAACTGTTGGGTGTTGGTGACCATCTTGGTGAGGACTTGTGGGGGAAAGCTGCAAATACGTTCAAATTGATGATGAACTAAGATGAGTGAAAGACAAGGGATCAAAGATGCAGGATCAGCAACAAGATAAGGACTGGGGGTGGGTTCATGTATATAAAGCAGCCCATGTGTACTGGTTCTGAGCTTAGACTCCGAAGCCCCGGCTTTGCACTTCACTCTCTGATCTAGGTCATGTTACTTATGTATCATGGCTGTGTGCTAGTTTCTTTATTACTAACTTGAATATAATAGTTCTAACTTGAATATATTAGTGGTACCTCTGTCATGAAGGAGCTCTGGTAGCATAGCAGTTGCGAATCGGGCTGTGAACCGCAAGGTCAGCAGTTCAAAACTACCAGCTGTTCCATGGGAGAAAGATGAGACTTTCTGCTCCTGTAAAAGATTTACAGCCTCGGAGACCCTGTACAGGGTCGCTATGAGTCGGAACCAACTCCACGGCACATAACAACCACCACCACCTCTGTCATGAGGTTTGTTGTTGTTGTTAAGTACTGTTAAGTTGGTTCCAACTCATGCGACCCTGTATAGGGTTTCCAAGGAGTGGCTGGTGAGTTTGAACTGCCAGTGTTGAGGTTCAAACTGACCTTGCGGTCCAGTGCATTAACACACAGCTTCATACCAGGACTCCTCATGAAGTTTAGGGATGCTCAATTGAAAGAAAAATACTCATTGTCCAATACTATCCATGTCCAATACAGTTAGCATTCCCCCTATCTGTCTCTCTGAAGAGAGACAGAAAGGGGCAACGTTGCCCCCTCCCCCAAAAGTGCTTGGCACGTAACAGTCCTGTTGCTGGTGGTTACAGTTATATAGTAATAATTAACCCGCATTACCTTCTCCCATAAGGAGCTCGAGTAGCATAGTGGTTACTAATCGGGCTGCGAACCTCAAGGTCAGCAGTTCGAAACTACCACCTGTTCTGTAGGAGAAAGATGAGGCTTTCTTCTCCTGTAAAGATTTACAACCTGGGAAACCAGCCAATACTTTTCCTGAAGCATGATTGGTTAGTTCTTTTTTGTTTGCTTTATGCTGAAAAATAATGTATATCTTGGAATTCTTGTATGGGGCACTAGACCACAACACAAGACTGCTTTGAACTCCTTGGTCTGCAGTTCAAACCCATCAGTCACTCCTTGGGAACCCAGTACAGGGTCACTATAAGTTGGAACCAACTCGATGGCACTTTAACAGCACCATTTATCTTGGAGTTGTTTCCTCGTCACTACATATAACCCTTTGCCATCTAGAGGATTCTGACATAAGTGACCTAGTATAAGGTTTCTGAGGCTGTAAATCTTTGTTACTATTGCTGTCGTTGTAAAGTGCTTTTGAGCACCAAAGGGCTCCTTTATTACTACATATGTTGTTATTGTTAAATGCCATGTTTCCCTGGATTGGATTTCTGAGGCTGTAAATCTGTGTTGTTGTTAAGTGCCATGGAGTCGGTTCAGACTCATAGCAACCGTGTATAGGGTTTCCGAGGAGTGGCTGGTGAGTTTGAACTGCCGACTTTGCACTTCAAACTGACCTTGCAATCCAGTGCTTATCCAAGAGTGCCATACTGGGACTCAGGAATAGAAAGCCTCATCTTTCTCCCACAGAGTGGCTGAAGGATTTGAACGGCTGACCTTGTGGTGAGCAGCCCATTGCCTATCCTACAGCACTGTGTTGTTTATGCTGTTGTTAACTGCCTTTGAGCACCACAAGGGTGCCTTTATTTGTATATATGTTGTTGTTGTTGTTGTTGTTGTTGTTACATGATGTTGACTCGGTTCTGGGTAATGACTCTGTTTAGGATTTCTGAGGCTGTAAATCTTTACAGGAACAGAAAGCCTCATCTTTCTCTCATGGAACAGCTGGTGGTGGGCTTGAACTGTTGACCTTGTAGTTGGGTCATAGTCTAGTGCTTTTCCTACAGATGTATAGGCCTCTTTTATTCCTTTAGCTGCTGCATAGTTAATTGTTACTCTTTTATTGATTTGCTTATTTACAGTCTTTTGTTCTCATTACAAAGCACATGTCACCCATGACTTTTTAGAGCTGCATGCAATTCTGGAGGTATGAGGGAGGGGGAGAATCCTGAGACCTATTTTGTGGACAGTTGAAGTGTTAAACACATACAGGACATAAAACATGACTCAAGATTTCTTTACTGACTTTGTCATTGTTGTTAAGCACTGTGGAGTCAGTTCTGACTCATAGCAACCCTACATAGGGGTTCCGAGGAGCGGCTGGTGAGTTTAAACTGCCGACCTTGCAGTTCAAGCCTCCCTTACAGTCTAGCGCATTATCCCATAGCCCTATACTAAGCAGAAGTAATCCCATATGACAAGTAAAACTGCCCCATAGAGTTTCCTAAGCCATACATTTTGTGGAAGTAGATTACTGGCTTTAATAGTCACCTATGCAGGTGAAAGTTGGATGGTGAATAAGGAAGACCATAGGAGAATTGATGCATTTGAGCTATGAGGTTGGAGGAGAATATTAAAAGTACCATGGACTGCCAGAAGAATAAACCAATCTGTGTTGGAAGAAGTACAAGCAGCATGCTCTTTAGAAGCCAGCTTGGCCAGACCTTGTCTCTCATACTTTAGACATATTATCAGGAGGGGCCAGTCCCTGGAGGAGGACCCCCCAAGGACATGGATTGGCACAATGACAGCAGCATGGTCCTAGTGGAAAAGCAATTGTGAGGATGGTACAGGACCAGGGCGATGTTTGGTTCTGTTGTATGAAGGGTCCCTGTGGATCGGAACTGACTTGATGGCACCTAATGACCAACCTAACAGATTTCCAGAGCTCCTGGGTGAGTTCACATCACCAGCCTTTTGGTTAACAGTGAGGCACATAGCTGTTGCCCACGGATACTCCTTGATATTGCCATTAGCTACCCAGCATCACTGTCACTATTACTGTGGTTGTTATTATATACAAAGTTACTGAAAATTCAGATCCTCCTTAAACCTACCATAGTGGTTTAGAAGAATAGGTTCCTCCAGTATATATAAGTATGCTGGTAAATTGTTTGGTTTCCCACCATTGGCTATAAACACTTTTAAGAGAAAATGTTACTGATTAATTCCCCAAAGTCTAAATCTAAATAGATCGAATGAGACCACTGTTTTCATGACCGAAATATTTGCCAAGACCACTTGCATGTCCCTTTCCACAAATACCAAGTTTCTCTGCAGTTCTGACCAGGTTATTCCCATGCAATCCTGTTCCCACGGCCTCTCTAACCAATTACAGGGGAGACGACCCTCAAATACCATCCTCTAAGTTTGCTGAGAGACTTCTGTCTGGAGGGCATGCTCACCTCTCCTTTGATGCTTCCAAGGGTTTCATTTTCAGCAGAGTTCTTTTGATTGCTTATTCATGCCGCTGAGCTGTGGAATATTTTATCTGCCCTTATTACCACTGCACGTCAAGGGGGCAAGTTTTCTAATATAAATTATGTAGCACACATCATCAATAATTATTAGACGCCAGCTACACTCACACCCTTGTTGGAGAGTCGGCACTTGAAAGGGATTGAGAGAAACTAGCAAAATGGGTTTATCTCCACGTTGATTTACGGGACTTTTTCTGAAGCAGACTGCTTCTCAGGGTCTACAGTTCATCCTGAGACTTTCCAATTCCCGATGCCCTTTTCATACTTGTCTGTCACTTCCAGGAGGCAAATGAAGAGTCCTACAGAACTGTTTTCCCTGTGGATACGTAGTGAGCAACTTTTATTTTGCTTCTTTGACCTTGGCTGGTGAGGCTGGGTCTGATTTCTATGGCACAGAAACCCAATAGAAAGCAATTGGACTTAAATGCGTTTTCTCACTTAGAATATGTGAGTGCCTTTCTCCATCTCTTATTTCAGGGTCCTGAAGTCACAATTCTCAGTAAAATGCACTGAAGGAAGGAGCATGTCATTCTTCTAAAGAATTTCCTTTTGTGTGTGATACGTATTCTAATTGTCCCACCCTTTAGATTTTTCTGTTTCTTCTTTGATCGGTTGAGGCAGATGGTGTATTTCTAGGATTTTGTGCATTTCATCTGTTACCCAGTTTGTGTTAGTAGGATCCTGGTGTGATCCTTGTCCTTTCTACTAGGTGGGTTTTAATATCTCCACTTTCCTTTCTTCTCATAGTTATTTGTATCCTCTCTCTTTTGTCTATCTAGCTAAAGGTGTGTTGATTTTATTGATTCTTATCTGCTTAATATTACAATGTAACACTATCATTTGAGGCTGAACTGTGAATCCAGATCTGTGATTCTTAGTTGAGGGAGCTTTAGAAAGCATAAATGCTCACCCCCACCCCCAGACCAATTAAAGCAGAATGTCTGGGGATGGAGCCCATCTGTATCTTTTTAAGACTCTCCAGGTGGTTGTAATGCACAGCCGAGATTGAGAAGCTCTGGTTTAGATAAATATCAGGGGCTTTAGAGATAATATCTTCTTTGAAATGTCTTGTACAAATAGCTTAAGAAGGCAAGATGGTATGTTAAAATGCATGGGATTTCAGACGTCTGTCTTTTTCTCTTACTAGTTAGATGATCTTGGGAAGCATATTCTTTTTAAAAACATTTTGTTTTGATATCATTTTAGACCTACAAGAAGTTGCAAAAAAAAAAAAAAAAGGAAAGAATTCCTGAGTCCCTTTCACCCAGATTTAATGAATTATTGAACTATCTGAGATGTCTTCATCTGTAAAGTAGAGATTAAAACAAAAGCAAAAAGTATTTCAAAGGGAAATTGTGAAAAGTAGATGACACTTCACAATGTGTGCTAGGAAGAACTCTTAGAGCGGTGCTGAAGATTCCCAACCCTAGGTGTACATAGACCTCCCCGTTGCTCTCGAAGGAGTTTGTAGATGAACGAAGGTTCCAAGTCGGTTGGCCTTATGAGGCAGGGGGTTTCCCAGGAGGTCTGATGTAGTCACGGGAGCAGAGGTTACAGACAGGAAACCCCAGAGAGTTTCAGCTATAGAGGGGTTCCACATGTGAGAGGGCTTCCGTTGTTGGCTTTGAAAATGGAAGGGACCACATGACAAGAAATGCAGGCAGCATCTTGGCCAGCCAGCCAGGAAACAGGCACTTTAGCTTCAGAGCCACAAAGAACCGGTGTCTACTAACAATGCGTGAGTCTGCAGGAAGAAATAGCACTCCTTGTCCCCTTGTCTTTGGTCTTGTGAAACCCCTGATCAGACAAGCAGCTCACACTGTGCCCGGACTGCTGAATGACAGAAATGGGGTGTTATTTTTTCACTTTCCAAGTTTGTGGTAATTTGTTCCACAGCAAGACAAGACTAATACAGACTTTTTCCTGTTGCTGTCTGTACAGCAGGAATCAGAGGCAAACCCTTCCATTTTCAGAATCAAAATCATCTGAGTGACCTGGTCTACCACTCATCCTGCCTCAGGCACAGGAGAACCAACAAGCTTCCTTAGACATTCACTATATAATATTTCTTAGTAAATGGATACATTTTGTACATGGATCCCTAATGGTGGCATTGTCGGCTTTTCGGACCATAAATCATTGTTGTGAGAACGTGTCTTGGGCAATTTGGAATGTTTAGCAGCATCCTTGATCCCCACTCACTGGATAGCACCCCTCCCTCCAATTGTGTCAACCAAATATGTCTCCAGATAATGTCACATGTCCCTGAAGTGGACTGTCACCCTACCTGAGCACCAATGATAGAGCCCAGACTCAAACTTTCTCTCTCTCTCTCTCTTTCCCCCTACCCGCAAGTTTGATTTATTAATTTCACTGCCATTAAGAATAATGATCTCAGATGCTACACCATCCTTAGAGGGGCTTAGTTGGTAAAACTGTGGTGTAAGGGGCGGTGGGGTAGATGGGATGGAAGGAGAAAAATAACATCTGGAAATATTTAAAAAGTTGTGTATTTGCTTTTGAATTTCACAGCAGCTCAACCCAGACTGCTGAGAATAACTGAATCTCTAAAGAAACAAAGATATATTTATAATAAAATCTACCTTTGCATTCTTAGGAGGGAGGGGGCCTAGCCAGTGATATCACTTAACTCTGGATTCTATTTCTGGGTTGGCAGTTGACCTTAGACACGAGTTAAATGCCCTCTGTGTTCTCTTGACCTAGAAGAACAGGGGCGGTGGGTACTTCTGGGAATGAAATAAGGAATGTTCTGTGTGTTTTGTGAGTTTGTGCGTCAGCCTGAGAACCTTGAAGAAGCGCATTAGATTTTTGGATCTAATACATGTGGTTGAGCCTTTTACTATTGATGACTTTTTAAATAGCTGCTCTGGTTGAGGCGGTTAGGAGCTCTGCTGTAATGGGAATAAACAAGGAACCTGGTTCTCTTAACCTGTCTCTGTCATCCCTTCCTTGAATAGACTCATCACCTAAGAGTGGCAATTACACATTTATATCATTAGCTTGTTGTTGTTACGTGCCATCAAGTCGATTCCAACCCATAGCAACCCTGTATAGGGTTTCCGAGGAGCAGCTGGTGAGCTTGAACCGCCAACCTTGCAGTTCAGATGGCTTTGCAGTCTGGCGCATTAACCCACAGAGCCACACCAGGACTAGTAACATACCAGGTAAGCAAAGCGAAGGCTATTGTGATGCTTGTCTTCCTCACTGTCATGAACTAGCATCATGACCTTTCTTCCTGCTTTTCCTTTCATTCCATCTTCTCGCCCACCCATCCATCCTGTTACCCTTCTTAGCCAGGACATTTATTTCCAGCCTACTGCATATCTTAGTATCATGAGGGATTATGAAAATATAAAGAATAATTCATATGGGTATTTAAGAATATTGATTAAAAATGACATTTAAATTCTACCATTGTGAGGGTGCCATGCTTCCCAGGATGACCTGTCTGACCATCAGACATCCTTGGGTATGGTGACTGTTCGGAGATCACAACGCCATTCACGGGAAAGTCTGGGACACCTTGGAGTGACAGAGAGGATAAAATGTAAGCCCTGAATTGCTGGCAGCCTTCTGGTTACATGGGAATAAGTCATCTCAGGCCTGAGGACATCATTTGGACACCTGTGTCCAGCTTTGCCAGAAGTTAAAGAACTCTGAGCCTTGTTGCTATTGTTAAGTGCCGTTGAGTTGGTTTCGACTCATAGAGAAGCTACATAGGGTTTCCAAGGAGTTGGTGGATTTGAACCACTGACCTTGTCGTTAGCAGTCCAGTGTTTATGTTACAATGCCAGCCAAATAATAGAATAAAGAGGAGAGGGATCTCCATGCATGGTCAAAAAGGGATGGAGGGTTTCATGGGGGGAAAAGATCCAGTGTCATTATTTAAAAATAAAGATCTGCTGCACACTAAAATTAGATTGGAGCTCTGGTAGCGTAGTGGTTACGAATTGGGCTGCTAACCTCAAGGTCAGCAGTTCGAAACTACCAGCAGTTCCGTGGGAAAAAGATGAGGTGTTCTGCTCCCATAAAGATTTACAGCCTCGGAAACCCTGTGCAGGGTCACTATGAGTCGGAACCGACTCCATGGTACTTAACAACAACAACAACTTAACATGGGCTGGCCAAAAGAACCAACAGATCTGTGTTGGAAGAAGTGCAGCCAGAGTGCTCCTTGGAGGCCAGGATGGCCAAACTTGGATTCTCATACTTCAGCAGTATTGTCAGGAGGAACCAGTGGTTGGAGAAGCATATCATGTTTGGTAAGGTGGAGGGTCAGAGAAAAAGAGGAAGACCCTCAGTGAGATGGATTGGCGAAGTGGCAGCATCAATGGGCTCAAGTGTGCCAACGATAGTGAGGTTGTCCCAGGACCGGGCAGTGTTTTGTCTTTCTGTAGTGCATAGGGTTGCTATGAGTTGGTACCAACTCGATGGCACCTAACAACAACAACAACAACAACTTAACATGTACCAATGCTGCTTTTGTTGTGGTGATGGTTGTTAAGTATCATGGAGTCGTTATGACTCATAGTGACCCTGTAGAGGGCTTCTGAGGAGCATGGTTAAAACTCTGGGCTAATGTACTTTTTGAAGCTTCTAAATGTGCTCTGGTAGCGTAGTGGTTACGAATTGGGCTGCGAACCTTAAGGTCAGCGGTTCGAAACTACCAGCCACTCTGTGGGAGAAAGATCAGGCTTTCTACTCCCGTAAAGATTTACACCCTCGGAAACCCTGTACAGGGTCACTATGGGTCGGAACCGACTCGACGGCACTTAACAACAACAACAACACCAAATGTGCTCTGGCTAGAGCTGTCATTAATCTGTATTGTTGCTGACTCCAAACCATGGGATTTCATTAGCACATGACACAAGACCTCAATGTTATTTTTGTTGCTCTCAGTGATTTTACATTCTGGCGTTTTAGCTGTCGTTTTGTGATAAGTTGTAGGATGCTGCAGGATAGATAATGAAGTGGACTGCAAAGTCAGCGCTTCAAACTCACCAGCCTCTCGTTAACAATAAAAACAATGAAGACAGAAAAATAGTACAGTTTCTTCTAGCAGCTGGTTGGAATTGTTTGACCTTGCGGTTCATACCGACCTTACGAACCACTGCATTATCCTGCAGTGTCACTCTGGACTCCCAGCCATCACGTTAGGCATGAGTTCACACAATGCTTGACCAGCTCTGGCTGCCTGACCCTGACCAGCTCTGGCTGCCTGACCCTGTGGCATCCTCATGGTTGATAGCAGATCTGAGCACTGTGAGCCACCGGCTTTTCAGTGGTTGATTTTCAGAAGGAGATAGCCAGGCTTTTCTTCCTAGTCTACCTGGGTCTGGAAGCTCCTCTGAAACTTGTTCAACATCATTGTTGTTTGTTGTTGTTAAGTGCTGTTGAGGTATCGTCGCAACTTGTAAGCCTCCACTGACAGGTGTTTGGTGGCTGCACTTGAGGTATGTTGGCTGGGAATTCTACCACAGAACCTGCTCTGCCTTGTTACTGTTATTTGCATAGCTTTTACACAAGATCTGCACAATCGTGCGGAGTGTGAGCTGAGTGCTCTCCAGTATGGACCGTCAGTGATGATATCATTGTCCAGACAATTGTCCAATTCTGATGTTAGATGCCAAACCACCTCATGGGAGGACTTTCCCATGCTCTACTCCATATGTACTTTCTTACATGGCTGGAGAAGTGGAGTCTGGTTCTGGTTCTAACGCTACTTTCCCTCCAGAGTCCTAGCTTCCTTAGGTGAGAAACATAGGATAGAGTTTTCTCAGGAACATGTGCAATCAGGAGCCGGTAGTCTTCATTCTACAGAAAAAGAGGAAGGTCTCTTCTTCTTCATGTGCCTCATCCTCCTACCTAGGTGGGCACTTAGGGGCCTTTTTCATTTTTGCACACATTGAATTTGTCCCTTTTCTTGTGTTTGATCACTGCCTATCTCCTGCACTCCATGGCTGTTGCTGTGAAAACGTGAATTGCTGCCTTTTAAGTTTCCTGTTTCTTCATCTTTGTATCTCAAGTACCTGGCACTTTCTCTCTCGAGTTCTCTCTCTGTGCAAACATATATACATAATCCAGGTCCAAGTACATATCCTCGTTGGTGATGGAGAGAGAGATTTATTTATTCCGGTCATTAGAAACAAGACTGTTAGCATTAGATGGACTCCAATGTGAGCCACCCCCAGCACCTCTCCCATTAGCCAGAAGACCTTGAGCAACGTTACACTCTTCATATCTGTCCTTTCTCATTAGTGAAATAGGGATAAGAGCACAATCCCACATGGTTGTGTTGACGCCTATATGATGCATGCAAAACATGCAACATGGTGCCTTGGGCAGAGCAAACTTCTGTGTCTTCATGATTTAATGCAGAATTATTGAGTGCCCTGTCTCCCAGGTCTTGAAGACTTGGCAGTAAATGCAGAGAAATTGGAAGACAGACACTAAAGAGACTAACAGGTAGATATTCATATATAGGATGTCAGGTCAGAGTGGTATAAAGTGGCATAAAGGAGACAAGGAATGCTGGGGACTGGGACAGGCTGAGGCAGGGGCTTTGCTCCTTTGTATTGGGCTTGGCCTCCCTGATGAATTGGCCCTTGGGCAAAGACCCAAAGAATGCAGGGCACAAGCTGTATTGGGATCCTGGTCAAGAGCATCCCAGAAGGCTAGGTAGAAAGAATGTGAAAGCTCTGCAGTGGGGAGGCTTAGTTTGTACCAAGACAACCTCATTATCATAGCCACCCTACAGGGTTCCCAAGGCTGTAAAGCTTTACCGACGGAGACTGCCAAAGCTTTCTCCCATGGAGTGGCTCATGGATTCAAATTTAAGACTTTGTGGTTCTCAACAAAACACTTCAACCCCTTTGCTACCAGGGTACCTTGGTGTGTACCCGGAAGCCCTGGTACTCAGTTAACAACCGTCACTTCAGTCAACCATTGCTGCTTTACTGCTGCCTCCATTCATCACCTGAGTCAGGTAGACGTGGGTATCATGTATCATGGATGCTTTGTAGAAAACTGGAGCTTCGTTGGAACAAATGAGCCAGTTTGAAACGATGTGTTGTTGTTGTTAAGTGCTATCGAGTCGATTCCAACCCATAGTGACCCTGTATAGGGTTTCCAAGGAGTCGCTGGTGAGCTTGAACCACCAACCTTGCAGTTCAGATGACTTTGCAGTCTGACGCTTTAGCCCACAGTACCACACCAGGACTCCTTGGAATTATGTGGAGCATTGCAAATTGCTTACCAAACTGGGACTGAATGATCTTGCTGACCACACAGTGGTGCTTGGGAATCAAAAGGAAAATTTGAGCCATATCCGCCGCGTGGATTGCATTCCGTCGCTCCCTTGGTTGGAAGTAAGAAGGTGTTCTGCTGCCACTTCCCCACCCAGTCCTCAGTGTGGCTCTAGTGAGGGTCTGGAGAAGAACGTCCAGTAATTTTAGCTGCCCCTCTGTCCCAGTGCTTGATTTTATTGTGTGCCGCGCACTTTCTCAGCAGGAGTTCAAGCAAGGTGGAGAAGCCATTGACTACCTGCTCGAAGAACCTGGAAGTCAGGAGCCTTGATTATGACCTTACTCTGACCGTATGCCAATCATTTCCCTGCTTTGAGCCTCAGTTTTCTCATCTGAGAAGGATTGGTGGGCTCCAGTGTACCTGCATAGGCAGCATTATGACTACTTGATGTTGTTGTTGAGTGCCGTCGAGTTGGTTCCTACCTATGTGTAGGATTTTCAAGGAGTGGCTGGCTGGTAAGCTTGAACCATCGAGACACTAGGTCTGCAGCTAGTGGTTCAAACCAACTTTGCAGTCCAGTGCATTAACCCACAGAGCCCCTGTAGGACTCCATGATTGCTTGATGTTGTTATTGTGTGTCATGGAATCGGTTCCAACTCTAGTGACCCTGCACAGGATTTCCAAAGCTGTAAATTTTTACGGGAGCAGAAAACCTCATCTTTCTCCTGCGGAACAGCTGGTAGTTTCGAACTGCTGACCTTGTGGTTCGCAGCCCGATTCGTAACCACTACACTACCAGAGTTCCCTGTTGTTGTTGTTGTTAAGTGCCATTGAGTCAATTCCGACCCATAGCGACCTCGTATAGGGTTTCCGAGGAGCAGCTGGTGAGCTTGAACCACCAACCTTGCAGTTCAAATGGCTTTACAGTCTGGCGCATTAACCCACAGTGCCACACCAGGGCTTCGGAGCTCCTTAATAGGTGTTCCTATTTCTGAGCCCCACTCCCGATCTGGAACCCAGATCTAGAATCTAACTCCAGACCTAGTGTCTCGATACAGAATGTCCTGAATCTAGAACTTTGGGTTTTGCATTTGAAATAAGTATCCTGAGGAACTCTCCTGTTCACCAGGTGTGGAAAAGAGCTGCAAGGTCAACAGTTTAGACCCAATGGCCTCTCCTCAGAAACCCTTAACAGGGTTGCTGTGAGTTGGAACTGACTCAACAGCACTTAACAAGAACACTAAAAGAAAGGTAGCGTGCCTTCCAAATTTTGTTTTGTTTGGTTTTTATTTTTTAATAGAGAAAAATATTTGTTTTTCAAACTTTGGCTTACAGCCAGTTAGTGGCTTGTGAATCTGTTTAGCTATACATAACCAACATTATTTTAAAAGGAAAAAAAGATGTTTTTGTTGCTATCCAGTGCTGTCAAGTTGGTTTCGACTCATAGCGACCCAATGAACAACAGAATGAAACACTGTTGCTGCACTTGAGCCAATTGCTGCTGCCACTGTGCCAATCCATCTTATTGGGGGGGGGGGGGAGGTCTTCCTCTTTCTTGCTAACCCTGCACTTTACCAAACTGGTCCCTCCTGATAATATGTCCAAAGTATGAGAGACGAAGTCTGGCCATCCTGGCTTCTAAGGAACATTCTGGCTGTACTTCTTCCAACAAGATTTGTTTCTTCTTCTAGCAGTCCATGGTACTTTCAATATTCTTCTCCAACACCATAATTCAAACGCATCAATTCTTCTGTGGTTTTCCTTATTCATTGTCCAACTTTTACATGTATATGATGTTATTGAAAATACCGTGGCTTTGGTCAGGCATACCTTAGTCCTCAAACTGACATCTTTGCTCTCAAACACCTTAAAGCAGTACAGCAGATTTGCCTAATGCAATACGTCATTTGATTTCTTGACCACTGCTTCGATGAGTGTTGATAGTGGATCCAAGTAAAATGAAGTCTTTGAAGAAACTTTAGTTTCTTCTCCATTTGTCATGGTGCTATTTACTGGTCCAATGGTGAGGATTTATATATATAGAATAGTATAAAATAGAGTAGACAGACATCTAGTTTATAACATCTCCTTTTACAATAAAATTATAGGCTGGCCACATGTAACTAAATTGATTCATAACCCCTTAATTGGTACACTAGACAATGTGGGAGTCCTGGTGTGATGCTATGGGATAAACACTGGACTGCTGACTGCAAGGTCAGCAATTCAAATCCACCAAATGCTCCTAGGAAACCTTATACAGTTCACTGTGAGTTAGAACCAACATGAGAGTACTAAACAATAGACATCCATTTACATTGTATCAAAGTTAAAAACCACTAAACAATAGACATCCGTTTATATTGTATCAAAGTTAAAAACCACTAAATAATAGAAACATCCATTTACATTGTATCAAAGTTAAAAACCAATAAAACCACTGCCATCCAGTTAATTGAACACTAGAGGACATTGTAGAAACTACCCCAGAGGGTTTCCAAGGCTGTCAGTGTTTATGAAAGTGGACTGCTACAACTTTCTCCTGTGCTGTGGGTTCAAGGCCCCGATCTTTCAGTTAGCAGCCCAGTGCTTAACCGCATATACCACCAGCATTCTTCATAGTGTCTAAGAAGGGTAAGCATTTGATGCACTGTGTAGTTTGGGTGTGTGTGTGTGTTTACCAGGTCATGTTATGTGTATGGGTGTGTATACTTTCTTTTTAGTCATAGTTTCTAGTCGTAATGGTTTAAGAAACATTATAACAGAGCAGCCATGCTTAAATGGAAATATAAAGTCATCTATATAGTCATCGCTTAAGAAAGCTAACCCAGATAAATACTGAGGATATCGTATGCTGATAGTAGCAGGAGCTGCAGGATCATTGAACAAATAAGTATTTTCTAGCCCTGACTCAAGTTTTAAAGACCATGTACATTGGTGCCGTGATGTTTTTTCTTTACCCCAGAAGCAGCAGGATGATTTCCATCAAGTATTTGAACAGAATGGAGCATTTTCTCTCTCATGTTTGCAAACGCTCTCCTTTGGTAAACTGGCTTTTAGCCAAGCTCAGATTCAAGACAAGGCTTGTTTGACGAAGTAGACCTGTCAGGGAGTGTCACCATAAATGCCACGAAGCTGTTGATTTAAGAGTCTCAGTGTAGACTGTTGGTTATGAAGCACCAACCAGAACACATGGATTTTGATCCGAGGATTCAGCGCCCATTGTAAATCTGTCAGCCTCGGCTGTGCAGCCAGCTACCAATAGCAGATTGTTGGTGATACTATGTATCCTCTCACATCAGAGTAGAAGAGCAGTTTTTTTGTTGCTCTCTGCAGGACAAGCCCGTCCCCTATTAAATGCTACTTTGGACTCTAATGCAGTTTGTTTTTCTCTCCTTTCTTCCAAGTCTGTTTCAGTCGGACAGGGCTTTGGACGACAGAGCATTAGCCTAGAGTGTTTGACGAAAATGTGGTCACTCAAGTTACAAGGTGTTCTGAAATCATGCCTACCACTTCTCCCTTTAAAGAATGTTTCAATGTCTGGCTTTAAAAAAAAATCTAACTGAAATAGCATCCACACAGAAAGGCTGCGAACCGTGAATACTGATACTGCTCCAAGTGGCTGGTCTCCTGTAAGTAAGCATTATCCCAGCCAGGTCAGAATACAGAATGCCACTGGCGCCTTCACGTGTCTCCTCTTAGTTTCTGAGTGCCTTGATCCCCCGATGGAACCAGTATCATGACTTCTCTTACCATAGATTCATTTTGCGTGTGTCTGAGCTGTTTGATAAATGTAAACAGGAAAACGCTCCTTTCTGTGAGGCTTGCTTTTCTCAACCAGAGCATGTGTCTGATATCCATCTATGTTATTGTGTGTAGCTATAATTAATTCATTTCCATTGATTTCGACTAGTCCATCCATCCCGTCTGTCTGTCATACAGTGGTGGCTTGTATGTTGCTCTGATACAGGAGGCTATACTAGCAGGATTTCAAATACAAACAGTGTCACCCATGCTGGGCAGGTTTCAGTGAAACATTCAGACTAAGACAAGAAAGAAAGGCTCAGCGATCTCTTCCAAACATTAGCTGTTGAAAAGCCTATGGATTTCCACAGATTGTTATCTGGTGTTAGAGCTAGAAGATGATTTCCCTAGTTTAGAAAGCACCAGTGTATACAGTGGTCTCTTCAGTGGTCTTAAGCACACCAACAATTGTGAAGATTCTACAAGAACAGGCAGTATTTCCTTCTCCGGTACATTGGAGTTGCCATGAGCCCAAAATGACTTGGTAGCAAATAATAATAAGTTTTCTGTGGTATGTTGTTGTTGTTTTTAAATGCCATCGAGTTGATTCTGACCCATAGTGACCCTGAATAGGGCTTCTGAGGAGCATGATCAGTAGGTACAATTTATTTATCCATTGTATGAAGGGGCTTCAAAAAGTTCGTGGAAGAAAAATCCAGTTCTTGAAGATTGTTTCAAGTCTCTCTTGTATAGTTGATGGAGTGACCAGTCCGAGGAAAAGGATATCATGCTTGGTATACCAGTAGAGGGTCATCAAAAAAAGAGACAGACCTTCAGTGAGATGGATTGACACAGTGGTTGTGACCATGGATTCACACACAGCAACGATTGTGAGAATGTGAAGGACCAGGCAGTGTGTTCTGTTCCATGTAGGATTGATATGAGACTTAGCAGCATCTAACAACAGAAGCATAGTTGATGAGCTTTGGGGATTATTTATGGATTACAAATAATGCTGCTGTGAATATTCTTTTACATGTCTTATAGTTCAAATATATACTCATATCTGTTGGATATATTTATCTTCAGTAATTTCTGGATCATACATAAGGCATGTGCAAATTCACTTTTAGCAGAAACTACAAAGCAGTTTTCCAAAGTGGTTCTACCAGTTTACATTTTCACAAGCTGTGTCTGAATTTCATTTGTCTACTTTGCCAACACTTAGTGTTTTTTTGGTCTACTTTCACTTTAACTGATCTGATGTGTGCCTAGTGTTTCATATTGTGATTCTGTATTTCCCTCATGACTTGAGAAATGAGCAACCATCACACATTTACTGAACATTTGAATATATCTTTTATGAAATGTCTAAATTATTCTGTTTGAAACTTTGTTTTTTAATTGGTTACCTAGATACGTAATCTCTTTGGGTTAAATGTATTTCCTCACATTCTCTGGCTTGCAATTTCACACTTTTAATGGTTTCTTTTGATGAATAACAGTCTATGCTTTAAAGCCTTTCATCAGTTTGGTGAGTCCAGTATTAATACCCTTTCCTACACCCAAGGTATAAAGATATTTTCCAAAATGAAATGCCAGACAGTTCATTTATTTACCTTCACATTTAGTGGTGGTGTTTTTTTTTCACTCCAGGTTTATAATTTTTTGTACAAATTGAGTCACATGATGAACTGACATTAATTTAGGCATGAAAACTTAGCAGTTGAGAATCCATTTAAGTTGCTTTCACAGCTGGAGATGTTTTAGATCTGAACTTGAAGTATAGGACAAGCAAAGCAATACCCCCCTACATAGCCAGTACACAATTCACTCTACCTGTGAGAGTGTAAGAGTTGAAATATTTTTTAATACCAGCGAACTGCAATTGAGCATCAGTGTCTGGACCTGCCATGATTTCAATCTTGCAAAAGTCACAAATTCTACAACTTGTGTCCCTCAATGTCTGCAGCCGCCCTTCAGCCCAGCTAGGAGCATTTAACTGACCACAGCGAGACGCGGTCTTCTGCATCGATTGGAGGTGGCTCGAAATACCCCACATTTAGTTTTATACTCTACTTGGAATTGACTTTTGTGAATGCCATGAGGTGTGGCTCAAGATTCATTTTTGTCCCTGTTAGATAAAACGTCCAGTTGGCATGGTAGCATTTATTGGAAACATCATTCTTCAAAGCACGGTACATTGCTTTGTTATTTTTGTCATAACCAGCGGATGGAAGATAGGTTGGTCACTTCCTGGTTTCTCTATTGTTTTCCAATTTTCCCTTTGACTTCATGCTGATACCATATTGTCTTAATTACAGTTGCTTTATAATATGTCTTGATATACAGTAATACAAGTCCTCCATTTTTGCATTTCAAAATTGCCTTGGCTATATTGCGTTATTTGCCTTTCTACATTTTAGAATTAGTTTCTACTAAAATCCTATTCTGGATTGCTTTGAGTTTATAGGTCATTTAGATTGCATTACATTTATAGGTTAATTTTTGCAATATTGACTTCCAATCTATGAACATGGTTCATCTCTTTATATATCTAAGCATTTAAATTCTTACAGTAGTATTTCATAGTTTTTATTATAGAAGCCTTATACATCTTTTGTTAGATTCCCACCCCTAACCCCGGATAGTTAATGTTTTTGATGTTATTTCAAATGGAATTGTTGTATTTATTTTTTTAAATCTTTTTGCCACTGATACATAGAAATGAAATTGATTTTTATATAGACTCTTTCCTGAAACATTTGTTTCTTTCACTTACTGATTTTAAAACTATATAAATTCGTTTGCATTTTCTCTGGGCAGCCATGTCTTTAATGTTTTTTGATTTTTCCCGTTCTTATGTTTGTATTTCATTTCTTTACCAATTGAACTATCAAGGGTCTCAAATATAGTTATGAACTGAAATGATGGTAGTAAACAGCTGTGCTTCAATCCTGACCTTGGGGGCAGTATTTTAATGTTTCATCATTAATTTATGTTAGCTGTGACATGATCATATTGTATTAGCTGTTTTGTTGGTTTGGTAGATTCTGTTGATCATATTGGCAGCCTTCTAGTATTTGTAGCTTGCTAATATTTTTTTTTCCTAATGATAAAATGGTTTCTTCAGCATTTATTGTGATTACATGGTGTTCGTCCTTTGCCTCCATGAATGACTAAGGTAATGGGCAGTAGGATTAAACACATTTTTCTGAGGGCTCTGGTCTTGCTCTTTCCTTAAGTGTCTTTTCAAACATCGTTTACATCAGGAAGCCTCAGATGTCTTCCAGACCCAGTCAAGGGCTCCTGCTTTGTGGTCTGGGGCCTTACCTTTATCTTTATGTTGTGGTTAGTTTCTGTCCGTCCCAACTCACGGTAACCCTCTGTGTGCAGAATATAAGTGCCCCATAGATGTGTCTAAGGTGTGACCTTTCCAAAACAGATCTTCAAACCTGTTTTTCAGGACATACCTCTGGGTGAGTTCAAACCCCCAGCTTTTTGGTTAGCAGTTAAGCACTTGGCAGTTTGTACTGCCTAGTGACTCCATCTTCAGAAACCCTATACAGGGTTGCTGTGAGTCAAAACCGACCCGATGGTACCTGAGGACAATAAGAAATGACTCCATCCTGCCTTGCAATCAGTCATTGACTTGGCCACTCCCCCACTGGATAGATCCTGTGGGGAAGGGGCCAGATCACAGTCATCTTTACAGTCTCAGAACCTGGCACCGAGTCAGTCATGTTAAATGCAAAAGAACCACTAAGTGGGTTGTGTAAAAAAATATATATAAGGGAAGGAGGTCAACAGAATGACCTGGATTAGACTTTGAGACTTTATAGTTTTTAATTATACAAACGAAACAACCAAACAAATATCTCCCCCAGAATTGTAAACTACTTCATCTACTACATATTTGTGAGCTAAGTCATGTTTAGTATTGTGTCCAATGCCGATTTTTAAACAATGCTTAACCTCAGAGTTTATAGGGAATTTTATAGGGTTTTATTTTTTCTTTCCGCGTAATTATATTCCTGTCATTGGTTTTTACACGGGCTTTAGTCCACACAGTAATATAGTAGAATGGAATTGAGGTTCACCCTCAAAATTCATTTCCTCCCAAGCCCGACTTTCCTTTTAGCCTGAGAAGTTATCCCTCAATTCTATTTTCTTACTGCTTTGAATCGCATCCCTTCCTGTTGGTCATAGACATCCGTTGCTTCTTTGTGTTTTATGTTTGGTGTAACTGGAATGGAAAACTCAGTCAAGTTTTTGATTCATTTATTCTTCTCTTGTCTTCCTCCACACCTTCCTCCATGTCATCTTAGCAGACACAGGACTCTTTAAAGACCAAGGCTTGTGATTCACAAGGACCAGCATGGAAAGAATTTTCTAAGGCTTTACCTTGATGAAAGATTGTCAAATTTAGCTCCATTGTCCTTCAGATCTCTGTTCAAATGTCACACTCTTAGGCAAGTCCTTATCCCAAATTAGGTTAATTCAAGTCCCTTTACAGTTCTCTATTTCTTCCCTTTAAAGCACTTGCTTCCATTTGTAGTTTTACACTTAATTTTGGAGTCTCTGATAACTGTTTGTCTCTCCCATGAAATTATAAGATGATCTTTGAAGCCGAATTGTGCCTGGCTTTGCTCACAATATCTGATATATAAGTAGTCATACATCTTTTCAGTGAGTGAATGATTTTGTTTCCCCTAATAGGTAATAGAGTCCTGTGGGCTAATGTGTCAGACTGCAAAGTCATTTGAACTGCAAGGTCTATGGTTCAGGCTCACCAGCTGCTCCTTGGAAACCCTATACCGGGTCACTATGGGTTGGAATCAACTTGATGGCACTTAACAACAACAACAATTTTACTTGCATGTGATAGTAATGACATTGTGTGGTGAGTGCCATATTCCCTTAGGTCACCTCTCTTTGGAATGGGCACCAAGATGGATTTCTTCCATGCATCTTTTCCAATCAGCTGGCCAGAGAGAGCTGTCTTCCCAATTTCTTGGTATAGATGAGTGAGTGCCTCCAGTGCTACATCAGTTTGTTGAAAGATTTCAGTTTGTATTCCATCAATTCTTGCAGCCTGTTCCTTTGCCAGTGCCTTGGACTTCTTCAGTCATTTGTTGGAAACCCTGCATAGGGTCAGTTAACCACAGCAGTCATGGCGAGTATGCAGGTTAAGATCTGAAGGTGCCTTAGGCATTGCTTAGAGACCTGACTCAGACAACATCAAGGCAGAGGGGCCAAGATGACCAGAGGGAAGGAGACTGTTGACTTTAGACCCCATGTATCTCTGTGTCCCAGCCTCACATCCTATGGTAGTGTAATATGTATGGAGGGTATGTATCGTATAGCAGTGTGGTCCAGTGACTTGAAAGCACAGCCTCTGAAAGCTGATAGTCTTGAGTTCAAATCCTGACTCTGCCACCTAGTAGAGTTATGACATTGGAGACATTGCTGAAATCTTTGTTTCTTCACCTCAAACTTTGGAGAAACTACTTCATATCACAAAAGATCTGCACGTAACTTAAATGACAAAACTCCCAGCGTGTTCAGTGAATTCTGACTATTCTTATTCAAAATAATTTCAGATCAGAGTCTTGGGAATTATATTATTTGTAATATAAGTCGCTGAGGGCTCATATTATTAATCACTCCACAGTTATATTAAACTATGTTGTTGTTGCTAACTGCCGTCAAGTCAGTGCCCACTCATAATGACCCTGTATAGAGTTTCCATGCAGTGACTGGTGGATTTGAACTGCCGACTTTGCATTTCAGACTGATCTTATATTTCAGTGCTTATCCTAGAGTGCCACACCAGGCCTTCTAAGATTAAACCAGAGGGTCCTCTTAATGGTACCAACATCTTCTTAATGATAAAGTCCTCTGGCTCCCTTTTCAATTATGTGACCTTGGGCAAGTTACTTAGCCTTAACATTAAAGTTTACATGATTGGATTCCATCTGATGGTTACAGGAAATTCAGTTAATGCATGTATATGTCCATGGCCATTGAGTTGATTTCGATTCATAGCAACCCAATAAGGCAGAGGGTTTCCAAGGCTGTAAATCTGTACTAGAGCTGACAACCTCATTTTTCTCCCACAGCACAGTCATTGGATTCAAACCACCCACCTTTCAGTTAGTAATGCGTTGCTTTACCAGAACTCCTTAATGCATGTATGTTGTTTTTGTTGTTAGGTGCTGTTGAGTTGGGTCTGACTCTCAGCGACCTTGTATAGGACTTCTGAGGCTGTAAATTTTTATGGGAGCAGAAAGTCTCATCTTTCTCTCACAGAGCTATTGGTGAACTTGAACCACTGACCTTGTGGTTACAAGTCCTGTGTTTATCCTCTAGAGCCCCAATTCATGTGTAGAACTTAAAAATAGTGTTTGGTATGTGATGAGCAGTCAACATAACAGCTAGCGTTTGTCATAATTTGTTATATTTGATATGGTTTGATGTATTTGGTACATTTGATCATTATTATGATAATAATTGTCCTGGGATAATATAATATGCATGACAGCATCCTATTATAATGACATTATTAATGTATCACCAGGTGTTTCTGCCCAGTAAGTACTTCCTGTGTATTTGATTGAGATTGTATTTCTATGCTTGTTGTGGGCTTAAGTACCTGGTCTTGAGCCAGGCATCTCTTAAATCTGCCAAGAGTGAGAATAATTTTGTAAGAATAAAAGCTGGAAAGCTAGAACTTTGATTGTTTTGTTTTGGTTTATTGTGCTAATCCAGTCTTTCTTGGGTTTGGAAAGGTGTATTCTCTGCTGCTAGTCTCTGGATTAACCGTTCATGTGGATCCCATGTGGGTTCATCAGTCCCAGAGAAGGAAACACACAGAAACATTCTCCTCCTTAATGCCGATTTTAAACCTTGTTTACATTCTGTGTAACTCTGGGACCTAAGTCCTCCTCTCGGGATTTCAAGACCCATTAGGAATCTCAGCCGGCACTCAAACATAGACTCAGTTCTTCCCTTCGCATGCTGGGTTTTCAAGGAAAGCTCTGTCTTTGTTAGAATCTCTGTGTTTAGAAAGGTGGTCCCAGGCTGTCAGCGTAATGAATGCCGATGACCCCAGGGCCGGAATTCTGAGGCAGACAGAAGGTGCAGAAACTTAGCAGCACCTAATGGAATATCCATCTCATTGGTTAGAAAGCAAGTGACAATGTGTGTATTGTGCCACAACAGGATACTTGGGAGGAGGAGTAATTACACGATGGAACTGAAGTCCTTCTATACCTGAGCCTTCTTTATTATTATTATTTTTTTAATTGTGATGTGGGTGAAATTGTTCAGAGCAAATGAGTTATCCATTCAACACTTGATACAGATTTTCATTCGTGTCGCTGATTGCAGTCTCCACAGTGTGACAGCGCTCTTTCCTACTTCCTCCCTGTGGCTGCCATTCCCATTCATTCATCTTTCCTGCTCCTTCCAGCCTTCCCCATCACTGTTCTACAAGGAGGCAGAATGAGTGAATTCTAGTGTTGGGCCAGGATAATGGGGTACAGGGATTAAGGCTCTACAGCCAGACTGGGTTCACATCTTGGCTGCACCATTTGGTGATTGTGGGATTTAGGCAAGTTTGCTTGGCTATTTTATACCCCAGTTTCCACCTCTGTAAAGTGGGATCAGTAATATCACCTTTAAGTAAAGCTCTGAAAACATTACCTGGTTCCTGGTACATGTGTCTAATGGTATTATTTTATTAGGCCTTAGCTCTGTTTTCATTTGATTTCTCCTGAAGCAGAGCCTGAGATCAGAGTTTGGGTGCAGGTAGTTTATTTGGGAGGTGAGAAAAAAATATGGAGGTGCTAGGGTATTATCTTGAAGATTCTACTAGGGGTGCTTTGAGCTTCATTTGGCCAAGACCTTACTAGAAGTTTGTAAGATGCCTCCCAGAATACCTATAAAGGACAGTACTCAGCCTCCTTTATTTTTGGGTCTTAGCTCACATCCAATCTGGGGTTCAGGCTGAGTGACCTCTGGAAGGTGCACAGAGAGGCAGTGTTGGCTTCAGGTGGGATGTGCTCAGTTGAGGCAGGTCTGAGTTCACTCTGAGCTGCATATTATAGCAGGAGCCGCTCTCACAGTGAGCTCTGGGAGGTGGGATGCAAGGTACCAAAGAGATCCCTGAATTTCAGCTATGCATACTCAAAGAGTCCATTCGAAAATTTGTCTACTAATTTCAGAAGTCAGGCTATGGGCCGTCAAGTCATTGTAACCATATACATTTTGGTACTGGGAAGTCGGTCTTCTTATTTTAACCAGAGATGTGCCTGGCTAGTTGTCCCATCTAAGCATCTCTCTTCTTAAAAGTAGATCCAGATAGGGTTCTAGAACATAGACTGCCAAGCTATCTGCCCTCAATTTATATCAGAGAGAAACTTCTCTAGGGATCGTATGGTTATTGTTGCTGTTGGAATTATTATTATAATCGTTGCAGTCTTGGCAGCAGCAGTGAAGGGATGGCAGTGTGCTGAAGGCTAATCTGTCACTTGTTTTGAGTGCTGGCTGTAACCATTTCCCATTGTGCTTGGCAGCAGTCGTTTCTTACTTTCAGCCCAAAACGACTCTATGGGGCTATCTTCCCCATTTCATGACTAAAGCCGCTGAAGGTCAGAGAGATGAACTTTTCAGGATCCTTTTCAAGGACCACAAGGTCAATTTGAACTGAAAGGTTGGCAGTTCAAACCCAATAGCTGCTCCTCGGAAATTCTGTACAGGGTCACTATGGGTTGGAACCAACTAGACGGCACTTAACAACAACAACATCACCAGCAAGTGGAAGGAACCCTGTCGTGAAGTAGTTGAGCACTGGGCTGCTAACCAGAACAGAAGTGGTTCAAACACTCCAGCCGTTCTGCGGACGAAAGATGTAGCGGTCTGCTTCAGTAAGATGAAACCTAAAAACCAAACTGACTCCTCGCAATTCTGTATCTGGCTTCTGGGGCTGTAGATATTTATGGGAGCAGAAAGCCTCATCTTTTGCTATTGGGGCAGCTGTTGGATTCGAACTGATGACCTTGTGGTTAACAGCCCAGTTTGTAATCCATTACAGTACCAGGGTTCCTCATGTATAATGTATGTCATTGTTATTAAGTGCTGTTGAGTCAGTTCTAACTCAAAGCGACCCTGCATAGGGTTTCCAAAGAGTAGCTGGTGGGTTTGAACTGCTGACCTTGCAGTTAGTAGTCCAGTGCTTATCTTTCAGTATGACACCTGAGCTCCACATACGTATACGTTGTTGTTAAGTGCCTTTGACTCAGTTCTGACTCCCAGCGACTCTGTATATGATTCCTGAGGAGCAGCTGGGAGGTTTGAACTACTGACTTTATGTTCCACAGTCTAATGCTGATCCTACAGCGCTAACACCAGGAGCCCACATACATATATGTAGTCATTGTTAACTGCCACTGAGTTGGTTCCGACCCATAGTGACCCTACAGAGGGTTTCCGAGGAGAAACTGGTGAACTTGAACTGCCAACCTTGCAGTTCAAACTGACTTTGCAGTCCAATGCATTAATCCACAAAGCCACAACAGGAGTCCACGTACATGTATGTTGTTGTTATTGTTAAGTGCCGTCAAGTCGGTTCTGACCCATAGCAACCCAGTGTAAGGTTTCCAAGGAGTGACTGGTGAACTTGAACCACTGACCTTCCGGTTCAAACGACTTTGCAATCCGGTGCATTAACCCACAGTGCCACATTTTAAGGAATTAACTCACTTGATTGTGGGGGCCAGCATGTCCAAAATCCATCGGTCAGGTGACAAACTGGACACTCCTGCAGTCTTCAGTCTACAATCAGGAGGCCAGACAGTCAACTGGAAATCCCAGCAAGATTTCTATGTACGGTCTTGAGTTAGAACAGAGCCTTCTCCCTCCAGAAACCTCAGGGTTTACCCTTAAGGCCTCTGATTAATTGCAGAAGACCTGCTACATTATGAAGGGTGGTCAGCCAATTCAAATGTTAGTCTCCTGTAATACCTTCACAACAGCATCGACACTAGTGTTTAACCAAAAGACTGGGCATCATAGCTTAGCCAGATCGACACATAAAATTAGACCACTGCACCAGATAACTTAATAGAATACCATCATCCTGTGTTTGACAGTCAGCATTGGACTTCAAACCACAAGGATGGCAGTTCAGTCCCACCAGCCGCTCCTCAGAAACCCTGTACAGGGTCGCTTTGAGTCGGAAATGACTCGACGGCACTAAACAACAACATGTTTGACATGGATAATTTGTGAAATGTTTTCCTAAGCCATGTGTGTGTACAAAACAGAGTACTTCTCTATGTAACCCCTGTATACCAACCTCTGCCTTCCAGGGATTTTTATAAAATTCTTTTTACTTTTCATGCTCCATAAGGTGGGCAAACATGCACTGCTTTATATAATAAGGTAACATCAATATGCTAATGATGCCCGATCATGCTTTGTCAGAAGTGTGGTGCTCTAGGATAAGCACTGCACTGTTAACTGCAAGAGTGGTGGTTCAAACCCTCGAGCTGCTCCTCAGAAACCCATACAGGGTCACAGCATCGTATTTAGCTGAGATGAATCTGTTAAGTGTGTCAAACAGAAGAACACTGGTTATAACTGAGTTCATCAAATCATCTTTTTTTGTATGTATCTGTTGCATGCAGATACTGAATATAATTGCAGGGAAGAAGCATAAATATGATATATTAAGAATGTAGCCACAGACATTTGGGAGATCTGATATCCTCTTATATCTGTCCTTAGGAAAATTAGAAACAATTGGACTTGTCCCTTCTTTTTATAATTCACTTCATGTGTGGTGCTATAGGATAAGCACTGGTTGATAGCACTGAACTGCAAAGTCGGCAGTCCAGACTCACCAGCCACTCCTCGGAAACCCTACAATACAGGGTCGCTATGAGTCGGAACCTACTCGACAGCACTTAACAACAACACAACATAGAGCCAAACCAACAGATCAAGCATGCAGTCGAGAAGAAGATTCTCAGTGAGATGAATTAACACACTGGTTGTATCAATGGGCTTAAGTGTAGCCACAGCTGAGAGGAAGACAGAGGTAGGGCAGTCTTTCCTTCCATTGCACATAGACTTTATAGCAACCAGAACCGACTCCATGGTACCTTACTACCACCAAACTGAACCATATCCGCTGGTATCAAGTCTGTCTCCCAATGACCATATAGGACAGGGAAGAATTGCGCCCTGGAGTGCCCACAGGCTGTATACCTTTATGGAAGCTGACTACCACATCTTTCTCTAGTGGAGCAGCTGGTGGCTTTGAACCACCGCTGACCCCTTGGTTAGCAGCCAAGCACTTCAACCACCATGTCACCAGGACACTTGTTGGTATACAGCCCAACCCTCACAAGTTCCCTTGTTCTGCACAGTTGAATTTTCTTCTTTCCCATGCCTAAAAACAGATTCCAGTACAATTTTTCTTCTAAACTCAACTAGTGGAAATAATTGTGTTTGGTTTGGAACCACACGAATGTCTTAGAAAGCAGTGTAGATCGGCCTGTGTTCCGTGCTCAATGCTGAGGTACCCTTTCATGTGCATCTCGGAAAACAATCATGTCTTTGGAATCTACCTGCTCTCTGACTTTGGTTTTTTTTTTTTTTAAATAAGCCAGTCCCTATTTCTTCCCAGCTTTCTTGGAACTTAGACTCTCTACCCCCCACCCCCCACACCCCTGCCTTCCCCACCACAGTATGATGGAATTTAGAATTTCTTCTTTGCGGCTCTTTTCTTAACCCATTGTCTTGCCTTCAACCGTTATTTTCAGATTAAGGTTTTTACCTTTGAATATTTCCTGCGGTTTGAGTCTGAAAAGACTTTTCAACTTTGCGGTTCTGATAACAGCCTCCTTTCAAAATTCTACGAATCACATGGACCCTGTTGTCATGGCTTAGCCCGTATGGCGTCTGGAAATGGTTATTTTTTAATGACTTTATGCTGAAATGTAGTCATACTTTTTTTTTTTTTTTAGCAAGGCTGTGATCTGTTTTTAATTTGCAGCAGTTTGAACCCATACTGATATTTTTTTTTTTTCTGCTGATATTTTACATTTTCCTTTACAGTAAGTCTTGCAACCTCTTGATTTCCCGAGCTGCCAAGTGGCAGTGGCTTTATTTGCCTGTTTGGAATGTCTAGAGATTAAAAACTGCTTGACTCAAGATAAAACTTGGGTGGAGTATGGTGGGGAGTTATAAATTGTCATTGTTTAGATCTAGAGTTTAGGAATCAGATGGCTAATGAAAATTCTAGCTGTCCTGTACTAGCTGGGTGGCCTTGGGTAAATGGGTTAACTGTTTTTGAGGCTCCGTGTCCTCCTCTACAAGCTATTAGTTAAGTTAAACCTTGCAAGTTTGAGTCCATCCAGAGGCATCTTGAAAATTGGCGGTTGGCTTCCAAAAATTCAGCCAGTGAGCACACTTTGAAGTACAGTTGTACTTTAACACCGATAATATCACCTTAACTTGGAATCAACTCAGTGGCAAACAGTAGAGGCTGTCAGGAGAACTGAATGAAACAAAGTACTTATTAGCACAGTGAGGGTTGGACTGCTCACGGGAAGTTTGGCTGGTAGAACCTTCTGTGGGAGAACGATACGGCAGTCTGCTTTTGTTGATGTTAAGTACTAGGAAGTCGGTTCCGACTCATAGTGACCCTGCACAGGGTTTCTGAGGCTGTAAATCTTTACGGGAGCAGAAAGCCTCGTCTTTCTCCCGTGGAATGGCTGATAGTTTCGAACTG
>NW_006408555.1:12588104-12591432 GCF_000296735.1 Chrysochloris asiatica
CTCATAGTGACCCTGCACAGGGTTTCTGAGGCTGTAAATCTTTACGGGAGCAGAAAGCCTCATCTTTCTCCCGTGGAATGGCTGATAGTTTCGAACTGCTGACCTTGAGGTTAGCAGCCCAATTCGTAACCACTACACAACCAGAGCTCCTTTTTATACATAAATATATCAAAAGGAAGTGCTTTTTGCATTTAGTGATTTTTGTTTTGCAGAGGGATCTTCCATTTAGGATGTAAATTCCAGAAGGACAGGACATTCAATCAGCAAGTATTTATTGTGTCTATTCTCGGCTGAAAGGAATCCTGGTGTGACACTGTAGGATAAGCACAGGATTGCTAATTGCAAGATCTATAGTTTATACTCACCAACCGCTTCTAGGAAACCCTATACAGGGTCCCTGTGATGCTCTGCAGCAGTCAGCAACAAATGGTCAGCTGTCTGAACCCACCAGATGCTCCATGGGAGAAAGATATGACAGTCTGCTTTGATAAAGATTCACAGCCTCAGAAACCCTGTGGAGCAGTCTACACTGCCCTGCAGGATGACTGTGCATCAGGACCGACTCTATGGCAGTGGATACGTACTCTGTGTGGAGTCCCTGGGTGGTGTCAGTGGTGTTCTCTGCTGCTGTCTGAAGGCTGAATAGTCCACCCAGAGGCACTTCAGCAGAAAGGCCTGGAGATCTGCTTCTGAAAAATTCGTCATTGAAATTGCGGTGTGGAGCACAGTTTTAGTCTGACATACGTAGTCAAAGTCTATTCAATTACAACTGGCTTTTATTCTGCCTCAGGAACTGAGTTACTGTGAATATGTATATATATATAAAGCATTAGACCAAAAGGTCCGTTTTGCACATTGTCACTGTGAGTCGGAATTGATGCATAGACACTTTAACAACAACATACATGCATATACTTGTTATTGCGGGGTCTTCCTGTTTTTCTCTGACCCGCCGGTTTACTAAGAATGACGTCCTTTTCCAGGGACTAGCCCCTCCTGATAATGTGTCCGAACTATGAGAGACAAAGTCTTGCCTTCTTGGCTTCTAAAGAGCATTCTGGCTGTACTTCTTCCAACACAAATTTGTTTGTTCTTCTGGCAGTCCATTTGTTAATATTCTTCTCTGACATCATAATTCAAATGAATAGATTTTTACAGTCTTCCTTATTCATTATCCAACTTTCATATGCATATGAAATGATCAAAAGTATCAAAGCTTGGGCCAGGTGCACCGTAGTCTTCAAACTGGTATCTCCAGGATTACAGCAGCTAGAAAACAAAGCCAACTGCCTGTCCCCATGGAGACTGCAGTCTAGTGTGAGGAAATGGAGTATAAACAGATCCATCCATCATTGGTCATTGGGGAGGGTTTGAAGAACAGTACAGCAGGGAATGACTTGTGGAGTAGTGAGTTAGGATCTGATCCCGGGTGTCTGGGAAGTTTTGCTGGAAGTGACACTTAGGCAGGAAGGAAATAATGCTATGAATCCACTGGTCCACATGAATAGTGCCCTAGGCAGAGGTCCCTCACAAGTGAGAGCAGCATCCTTGACAGGTATCACTGTGGTTGGTGCTCAGTTAAGGAGGGATGATCATTAGAAAATTACGTCAGAGCAGGATGTGGCCACGATGACAACTTCTTAGTTTACTCTTAAAGAGATGAACGCTGTTGTGAGGTTTTGAGTAGAGGAATGATGTGAAATAATTTGATCTTGATTGTGGTCAGTAATTTGACTGGATGATTTTCATCATTTTTGCTCTATTTCCTGTAGAAATATACCTTGGAAGTATTGTTGGTTCGGTTCCAGACCACCACAAAAAGTAAATATCACAATCATGTGAGTTACGTGCACTCTTTGGTTTCCGAGTGCATATAAAAGTTATGTTTACATTATACTGTAGTCTCTGAGTCCTACTTTGATGCTGTAGGATAAGCACTGGACTGCTCACTACAAGATCAGTGATTCAAATCCACCAGTTGCTCCTTGGAAACCCTCTACAGGGTCGTTAGGAATTGGAATCAACTCGACACATAACAACAACAAAGTATGCAGAAACACAATGAAAAAGGTTGAGGTATTGTGAGAAGGACCAAATGAGACAAGACAAGAAATGAGCATGTGCTGTTGGAAAAATGATGCTTTCCACTTGCTTGGAAAAACCTTCGATTTTTAAAAAAATTTCTGCAAAGCACACAGTTAAGTGATCAATCAGGTATGCCTGTATAAGGATTGGGCATTCACTAGTGGGAGGAATTACTTTCTAATAGTGTGGTGTCTGTGAACTAACGTGTGTGTGGAATACATCTTCTTCATTCACAGTAGTATGGGTTGCGTGTCTGAAAGTCAGGGTACCTCTGTCCCATCTGCCAAGGCTTCTCCAGGGAGGTAGATGAGTTCTCCTGAAAGACTGTTGGGGAATCTCAGAAAGTAAAGTATCGGTTGATTTGAAAGGAACTCTTGGGTACCTTGGCTTACCTCTCCTCATGAAGGAAACCATTTATTGGTTCAACTGGAAACCAAATTGAGCCGTTGTGGGCTTTGTTTTTGTGTTCATGTATTATAGCACCAGGCTTTCTACTGCCAGCTGATTTTGGACTCTTCATTAAGATTTTTGGAGTTCCTAAAAGGGAGAGTCAATGAATCTTTATGAAGTCATCTCTTTCTTCTATGCCTGGCCATTGGTGCCATGTCAGGGGCAACTAAATTACGACTTGTGTGACATTACTGTTGTTGTTCGGTGTCATCGAGTTGATAGTGACTCATTGAGACCCCATGTGACAGAGTAGAACTGCCCCACCAGGGTTTCTAGGCTGTGATCTTTAGAGACACAGTCACCAGAACTTTCCGCCCACATGCTCTTGGATAGGTTGGACCCACAGCTTTTTGGTTAGTAGTTGAGCACTAACTGTTATGGTACTAGAGCTCCTTTAACAATACTAGACCCAAATTGGTTTGTAGCAAGCCTTGTCGAAGGAGTCCTGGTGTGACACTGGGGGTTAATGCACCAGACTGCAAAGCCATTTGAACTGCAAGGTCGGCGGTTCAAGCTCACCAGCTGCTCCTTGGAAACTCTATACAGGATCGCTGTGGATTGGAATCGACTCGACGGCACTTGACAACAACAACAACAAGGAGTCCTGGTGTGGCTTTGTAGTATAAACACTGGACTCAAACCCAAAGTTGTTGGTTCAAACCCATCATCCGTTCCTTGGAAACCCTTTACAAGGTCAACTCAATGTGGTACGTTAATAACAGCAACAAAAGGCTATACTGAATCGTGAATATTTGTGATGTGGTACTGCAGGATAATGCACTGGACTGCAAGG
>NW_006408555.1:12591922-12620909 GCF_000296735.1 Chrysochloris asiatica
ACCCTGTATAGGGTTTTTGAGGAGCAGCTGGTGAGCTTGAACTGTGGTTCAAACTGCCCTTGCAGTCCACCACAGCGCCACACCAGGACTCCTAGAAAACCTATGCAGGATCACTGTTAGTGGGAACCAACTTGGGGATACACAACCACCACCACCAGCACACTGTGGTCTGGAGGGCTTAGTTGTGAGGTCTGGTTAGCTGTTGGGCCCTTCTTGGTGTGACTCTGAGCACCCTGAGTGTCCCCAGCAGGGCTGCCTCATTCCTTGCCCCAGGTCAGTGCCTGCCCCATTGTAAGTACAGGCTGTCCTTGCGTTAGGAATGTGCATTTGAGTTACAAGCAAATGATTGGAATTTCTGACTTATAGACAACTAGGCTGTTGTTGTTAAGTGTCAGATTACAACTCATAGTGTCCCTGTATAGGGTTTTCAAGGAGTGACTGGTGGGCTTGAGTCACCAACCTTGTGGTTAGCAGGCCAGTGATTATCCTACAGTGCCACACTAGGTCTCCTAGACAGATATATTGTTGTTGTTGTTGTTAAGTGCCGTTGAGTTGGTGCTGACTCATAGCAACCTTGCCTAGGGTTTCCAAGGAGCAGCTGGGGAGCTTGAACCGCTGACCTTGTGGTCCAAACTGACCTTGCTGTCCATTGCTTATCCAACAGCACCACACCAGGACTCCTTTAATGAGCCCTTGTGGTACTGCAAGATAAGCACTGAACTGCTAACTGTGAGATTGACAGTTCAAATCCACCAGCTGTTTTGAAGGAGAAAGATGAGGCTTTCTGCTCCAGTAAAGATTTACAGTCTCTCAAACCCTGTGCAGGGTCACTATGAGTTGGAATCTATTAAATGGCATTGAGTTTAGCGGGGAGATGTTTGTCCTGTAAATTTGCCCTCACTTTGAAATAATAGCTCTAACCTCTGTTGCTGTTGTTTGGTGTCGTTGGGTAGCTGTGGATGATATTGACACTGTGTAGGGTTTCCGAGAAATCCTGGTGTGGTGCCAGAGGATAAGCACTTGACCTCAAGGTTGGTTTGAGCTGCAAGGTCGGTGGTTCAAACTTTCCAGCTGGCCCTCAGAAACCCTATACAGGGTCACTACAAATTGATACCAACTCTATGGCACACAACAACAATAACAAGGGTTTCCGAGGAGCAGCTGGTGGATTTGAACTGTCAACCTTATAGTTCACAGTCCAGTGCTGATCCTACAGTGCCACACCAGTTGTCCATTCATAACAAATTCTGTGTCATAATCTCCTTCTGTGGCTGCATGGGCAGCTTCTAAGTCATTCAAGCCTCGTCTTACAATAAAAGCCAGAATACAATAAAAGCCTCATCTTACAATAAAAGTCAGAAAGTTGTACCCACTGCCACTGAGTTGGTTCGTACTCACAGCAACCCTATATGACAGAATAGAATTACTCCATAGGGTTTCCAAGGTTGTAAATCTTTTACAGAAGCAAATTGCTTCATATTTATCCTGAGGAGTGGCTGGTGGGTTTGAACCACCAATCTTTCAGTTAGTGGCTCAATGATGACGCACTGTGCTACCAAGGCCCCTTTCTTGCACTAACTTAAGGCTAAAAAAGAACTGTTTGCATTGTTCTGACTTACCTACAAATTCTTGAAGGCACAGTTAGGAGTGGCTCTCCTTGGTACCCCCAGGAATGCGTGTAGTCAATATTTATTGAATGACTGAGTCTGAGAGTCACATGGTACCATGAGGGGAGAATTGCAGCATCCCCTGTCCAGTAACAACAAAATAAAAACATGTCCCTCATATGTTGTTGTGTGTTAAGTGCCGTCAAGTCAACTCAGTTTCATCATGACTTTGTACAGGGTTTCTTATAGGCTGCCATTTAAAAACAATTTTGTGAAATTAGGTAATGCAAAGGTTGCATTATTCTTACTTATTTGTCGGTGTATCACTTTCCTGGTTCTCCACCTAAAGTCTTACTGCTTCAGTGACTGCTTCTAGTCTTTAGAGCCTGCTCTCTTGTCATAAAAACCATCTTGGATGTTGATCATTCAGTCAACAAATATGTATCTGTTAGACATCAGACACTACTTTCATTGCTAGGAAGATGGGGATTAAAAGTACATAAGATCATACAGAGTCCCTTTTCACTAGTACCTCATATGCTAGCAGAAGATGAACAGCCTGTCCATCAAGATACATGATCTTTGAGACAGCGAGGCAGCCAATGAAATTAACCACCTAGGCACTCACTACTGGCAGGAAGTATTCTCAGGGGTTTCTAGATACTAAAGTCGTTAATGCTAGAGCAATAAGCCCATCTTCTTCATTTATCCTCTCTTTATGTCGGAGAAACTGAGGCACAAGAGGTCAAAGTCACTCATCCAAGTAACTCACAAACATGATGAGCAGTGGAGTCAGGACTTGAACCCATGCATCTGGCTGTAGTCTGGGACAGAATCTCAGCATTGACATAAAAGGGTGCTATCGATTAGGTGAAGGAGCTCTGGTAACAAAGTGGTTACCAGTCAGGCTGCTAACCTCAAGGTCAGCAGTTTGAAACTACAAGCCATTCCACGGGACAAAGATGAGGTTTTTCTGCTCCCATAAAGGTTTACAGCCTCGGAAAACCCTATGCAGGGTTACTGTGAGTCAGAATCGACTCCACGGCACATCACCACCACCATCATCGATTAGATGTATTCCTGGTGTGGCGCTGTGGGATCATCACTGGACTGCGAGCCACAAGATCAGCAGTTCAAACCCATCAGCTTCTCCATGGAAACCCTGTACAGGGTAGCTCTGAGTTGGGATCAACTTGATAGCAGTTAACAACAACAAATCAGTTAGATGGAGTCCTGGTGTGGCAGTGTAGGATAAGCACTGGACTGCAAGGTCAGTTCTAACTGTAGTTTGGTGTTTCACACTCACCAGGGGCTCTTTGCAGATCCTATACAGAGTCCTATGAGTTGAACTGACTTGACTGTACTTAACACCAACCATTGATGAGATAATGAGGTGGGGATTTCTGGGAAGGTCATTGTAGCCATGCAGAACTGCTAGGGTTGACTGTCTTTCTCCTGGAGAAAACTGGGTTAAGGTTCTAAGCAGGGCTTTGAACTTGTCCAGCCCAATTCATTCATGGTCATATGGACCATGGAACCGACCTAAATTTAAAAACTTTAGGTGAACTGGAGCGATAATCCAAGTAGGAAGAATTAGAAATCACAGCTCTGGTCAAAACTTAATCTCTCTTTCACAGCACCACAGCCATTATATAGTAGCCAGATCTTTTGGTCACGGAGTGGAAAACACTGGGGCCCAGGTTAAAGATGGCAGACCCAACAAGTGGCTTTGAATGTTCATTGACCTTCACAGGTTCAAAGACTGGAATTGCACATCCACTCCTCATACTTCAGGCTAGTTATGCATCTTTGGAATCTTCCATTCCAAGTCTTCAATCCATAGTTTTTTCCATTCCTGTTTTTGCTTCTGTTTACCCAAATTTTCAAAGTTTGGATTTCTTCCTGTTTTACTTTGTTTGGGCATGACTGGACCAGTTTGAACTGGTTTGAAGCCTTGACCCTGACATTGGAGCAGGTTTGGCACCTTTAAGAAATGGGTCTGAGAAGTAGTAAAGGCTGGGGTGGGGACAGGAGGAAAGAGATAAAACCAGAAAGAAGAGAAAAACAAGTATTTTCTCACTCCCACTGTGTGAATGGACCTGCCGCATCATTTAAATAACAAAACACTGGAGACAAAAAAAAAAAACATAGTTTACTCAGCCATCTAGATTGTTGATGGACAAATGTGAGATATTTTGGCTGCAATCTGAGTTCATGTGCTATTTTAGCTCTGGTTAGAGAAGCAGATAAAACTTTTTTTTTTTTTTTTTCTGGCAGAAGTTGAAGAACTCAGCTTTCTACTGCCAATTTGCTTAATGTGATCGCACGGCAAGCCACTGCCCTGCAGCCTGTGACCCTGGCTTAGAGGAGAGACGGACCAGGGCAAGCAACTCATTTCGTAGCATAGTGGTTACGAATCGGGCTGCCGGCCGCAAGGTCAGCAGTTCGAAACTACCAGCTGTTCTGTGGGAGAAAGATGAGGCCTTCTGCTCCTGTAAACATATACAGCCTTGGAAACCCTGTACAGGGTCGCTGTGAGTCGGAACCGACTCCACCACGGCACATCACAACACCACCACATTAAATCAAAGACTGGGATAGGGAGCACAATGTGGCTTCAAGGCGTGAGGTAGGCATGAGCTACTAGAATGAGTTAGGATGGGGCCCTCTTGGTGTACCTGTGCCTCAGTAGCTCATTTTGAAATTGCTTTTAAGACCTAACCCTGCCCCCCCCCCCCCCCCCCCGGAAAAAAAAAACCAAAAACACCAATGCTGTCATGGAGTCCGTTTAGACTCATAGTGACCCTATAGAGGGTTTACCAGGCTATAAATATTAATGGGGGCAGAAAGCCATGTCTTTCTCCTGTGGAGCTGCTGGAAGGTTTGAACCACCCACCTTGTGGTTAATAGAGTGTTTATCCTACACCACCATCAGGGGTCCTTTTTAAGACCTGTTGTTGTTAATTCTGGTGAGTTCGTTTTGACCCATAGTGACCGTATATATGGTTTCCAAGGAGCAACTGTTGGGTTTGAACCACTGACCTTGTTGTTAGAAGTCCAGTACTTTTCCTATAATGCCACACCAGGACTCCTTTAAAGACCTTGTTGTTAAGTGCTGTTGAGTTACTTCCCACTCATAGCGACCCTATATAGAATTTTCAAGCAATGCTGGTAGATTTGAACCACCAACCTTGCGGTTATCCTACAGCGCCACACCTGCACTCTCTTGGCATATTGGAATATCATTTCTTTGAGAACAAGAGTGGCTTGGACCGTGGACGTATGGAATAGTTTTGTAAATTGATCCATGATCCCGGACAGACTAATATGAAACTATCAACATCAGATGGAAAATAAGCCAACCTTTTTCAAGATGTTGTTGTTAAGAGCCATCTAGTTGGTTGTGACTCATAGCAACCCTTTATAGGGTTTCCCAGAAGCAGCTTATGAGTTTGAATCTCAGATCTTGCTCTTCAAACTGACCTTGTGGTCTAGTGCATTATCTCTAGCACCACACCATGATGTTGTTGTTGTTATCCATTTGCATTCCTGCCCAAGAGTTAGGATCTGGAAGAGAAATTTGCATGGGAGCATGATGAAAAACCCAGAACTCCCTGCACACGTTCAGTTAATTCCTCGGTTCTGTGTTAGCGAGTTAGTGGCATGTGCGTTTGTCTCATATCCGATATTATTTATGTCTTCCCCAAGCTGGGTCTGGAGAAGGAAGGTATTTGCTTAATTTAATGCAAAGAGCTTCTTGCTATTTTTGCCCTCTGGGATCCCCTCCTCCACCCCTGTCATCTGTTGGGATGTTCCAGAAAGTGAGTACAGTTCACAGAACAGAAATGTTGATTTACCCATTTGCAGGCTTCTGTAGTTTGTTACTGCTTGAAGGCACCAAGTTTTGGCCAACTTTCAGACTTCACACAGTTAAGGAAGTTGGGTTTCTTGTCCAGCCTTCTAAGAAAGCTGTGTTTATCTACCTGCTCATGCAAACAACAACTATTCATCCATTTCTTAATGACTGTGTGTTTTACAGATGTCACTTTATGTAATCCCACGCCATGATTTAAGGTAGAATTCTACGCTATACTCATTTTGCAGATAGAAAGACTGAGGATCAGATAGGTTATGCTAATACCCAAGGTTGTAAATCTTTAAGTGACCTTGTATAGGTTTTCCTGGAGTCCTGGTGTGGTGCTGTAGGATAAGCACTGGGCACCAAGGTAGATATGTGTTGTAAGGTTGGCAATTCAAACTCGCCAGCCACTCCTTAGAAACTCTATCTATACAAGGTTGCTCTGAGTCATAACTGACTTGATGGCATTTAATAACAACATATAGGGCTTCCAAGGAGAAACTGGTGGATTTGAACTGCTGACCTTATAGTTAGCAGTCCAGTGTTTATCCTATAGCTCAGGGGTGGGGACCCTTTGTTCTGCCAAAGTTTATAACACCATTCATAGGCCATACAAAATGATCAGCTAAAAATTAGCCTGCTGTATTTGGTCAGGAGTCCTGGTGTGGCGTTGTGGGCTAATGTATCAGACTGCAAAGTCGTTTGAACTGCAAGATTGGTGGTTCAAGCTCACCATCTGCTCCTTGGAAAACCTGTACAGGGTCTTTATGGCTTGGAATCTACCCGATGGCACTTAACAACAATAACAACATATTTGGTCAAACATTTAATTAGTTCACCCTTAATGTGATGGTTGGAGTCCTAGTGTGGTGCTGTGGGTTAATGCGCCAGACTGCAAAGCCATTTGAACTGCAAGATCAGTGGTTCAAGCTTACCAGTTACTCCTCAGAAACCCTATACAGGGTTGCTGTGGGTCAGAATTGACTCGATGGCACTTAACAACAACAACAACATATTATGTCAAACATTTAATTAGTTCACTCCTAATGTGATGGTTGGAACTGCAGTTGCCTTGCCAGGGCCAGACCCCATAATTTCGGGTCCTTATGTGGTCCACAGGCCAGGCGTACTCCACGCCTGCTATAGTGCCACACCAGGACTCATTTTAAGACTTGTTAAAAAGTCTGACACAAAGAGACCTGTATAGAGTTTCTGAGGAATGACCTTGTGGTTCAAACTGACCTTGCAGTCCATTGCTTACCCTACAAAACCAGACTTGAGTTTAGATTCAGACATAATAGTGGATCCTAATTTCTACAGTGGAAAAAAAGAAATACACAAAACCCACACGTTGGACTGAACAAAACATGCCATGGGTCAGGGCTCTGTGCTCTAGAAGACTGGTTACAAGCTGTATAAATTTGGACTCTGCAGGTCTGGGTTGAATCTCGGATATGGGACATTTAAGTCTAGTGTTTAGCCAGACTGAACACCTTACCTGGACTCTGAAGGTGTCATTATCAACAAACACTGTTACCTGTTGTGTGTCTTTCTGGGCTTCAAAGGAACTGGTGGTCTTATGGAGAAATGATACTTTGCATCATAATGCATTTCCTGTATGGCATCTCAAGTGAAAAACAGTAAAATTTCATCAGATTCAATCTCTTTGTCTCTTTGTTTGTTGTTGTTGAGGGCCAACTCATAGCCACCCTGTGTAGGGTTTCTGAGGAGCAACTGGTGAGCTTGAACCTCCAACCTTGTGATTCAAGCCAAACTTACAGTCCAATGCATTAACCCACAGCACCACACCACACCACAAAGGAGATAAAAAAGGGAACATGAGGCAAGAAGTATCAGGAAATTAGAACAGGGAAAAGAAGAAGGTGGTAAGTCACTCTCTGTGTATCCTGTCTCAACAGAAACAAGTCAGTCACAGCAATAAGGAAGTTCTGAGAAGAGGGGTACATGAGAGGGGAAAATAAAGTCAGTCAGTAATAAGCTAAAACCAGAAAAACAAGACTCAAGGAAACCATAGTTAGGCAAATTCTCCACATCTCAGCAGTAACTTCGACCAGCCTCAGCAGCCCTGGTGTGGGACTGTGGTTAATGCGCTGGACTGCAAAGCAGTTTGTACTGCAAGGTCGGTGGTTCAAGTTAACCGTCCACTCCCCTGAAACCCTCTATAGGGTTGCTATGAGACAGAACTGACTTGAAGCCACTTGACAATAACAGTAGGGGTTAAGGATATCCTTGGTGGACAAGGAACCCTGGTGTTGTGCTGACTGATAAACCAAAAGGTCAGTTTCAACCACAAGGTCGGCAATTCGAATTCACCAGCCACTCCTTGGAAACCCTCTACAGAGTCTTTGTGAGTCAGAACCAACTCGAGGGTACTTAACAACAACAACAGTAGGGGTGAAGTTAGTCAGTCTTAGGACTGGGGAAGAAGTCTCAGAGTAAGCATAGTTAGACAGGTCCCCAGTTGAGCTACTGGGACCCTTGAACCAGGAGTATGGCTCCATGCCCCTGACAGACGGTAATAGAAAGGCAAAGCCATGCTGTATTCGGGGCTCTTCCTCAATAGTTAGGTGGAAACCTGATCTTGTCTCTCTAACAGTGTTTCTGCTAATAACTCCTTGTGTGGGCTAAGTGTGTTACACCTTCCTAATTCTTTGGAAGGACGGTAGAACCGTTCCAGGGATGGCATTTCAACCTTGACAAAAAGTGACCTGCTGTTAATTATTTGGGAGACTTTGGACAATTCCTTTGTTCTTCCTGGACTCCACTTCCTTTCTCTATAGAATCAGGGGGATGGACTACACAGTTACTAGTATGTCACAATCCTACGATGATTTTCCTTAGTTTTGCTTTAAGGTGGCAGGTTGGGGTGAAACAGGAAGAGTGGGGGAGGTGGGAGAAAAAGATGAATAACTACAGAAAATTGGGACCACCTGTTTCCAACATGGTGCTCTTTTTGGCTCTTCTCCACCACCCCGAAGAGGGCTTGGGGAGCTCAGTCAGTTATTCATTCAGACCCTCTGAACAGCTAGCCAATGGGTCGATACCACGTGGCATACTTCATCACATCTCTTAACAGCTGCTTCCCTGTATGGCTTCCAGCTCCAGCTGTGTGCTTAACAAATGTATGTTGTCAGTTCCAAGGGAGGCAGGGCAGGGTGGGTTGAGAGCTTGACAGAATCATCACCACTACTGAGGCAAGTGAAAACAGAAGTCTTCCTAATGGGGCACAGCAATAGGAAGCAGCTTTGGGCATGGAGGAGTATCATGTATTGCAAAAATGATTGCTCCACCATCTTGTGACTAGACTAGATACTCTGGTAATGCTCCCGTGGAGCTCCAGACCCTCTTCGACACTCACTGTATTCAGCAAACATGAATTCCTCACTACAACTTTGAATAGTGAGAGTTTAGATAGCAAGAGATGTTAATGATCTACCAATGGTTGATTTTCAAATAGCAGGGAGTTAAGAGTTTTGATTACAAGAGATTGTTGTTAGGTACTGAAATGTCTGTTCTGACTCACAGAAACCCTACACACAACAGAACAAACCACTGCCCGGTCCTACGCCATCCTCTGCATTGGGGCCATGTTTGGATCCGTTGTGGTCACTGTGTTAGTTCATCTCAATGGGGGTCTTCCTCTTTTTAGTTACCCTCTACTTTGCCAAACATGATGTCCTTCTCCAGGGACTGGTCCCTCTTTATAACAATGTGCAAAGTATGTAAGACGAAGTCTCACCATCCTCGCTTCCAAGGAACATTCTGGCAGCACTTCTTTCAAGACAGATTTATTTTTCTGGCAGTTCATGACACTTTCGCTATCCCTCACCAGCATCCATAACTCAGACATCAATTCTTCTGAGGTCTTCCTTATGCACTGTTTGGCTTTCGTATGCATATGAGGCAATTGAGACTATCTTGGCTTTTGTCGGTTCAAAATGACATCTTTGCTCTGTAATACTTTAAAGAAGTCTTTTTTGTATAAAGGTATGTATCTGAATTGATTTGGATATCAAGAGTTCAGCACTTGGATAGTTATAACTAAAATATTTGGTTCTTTAAAAAAGAAATCTGAAATGGGGGGGGGGGGCTAAAAAGGCAAGAAGTAACTGGCTTACAAGCTTGCAAGAGGGAGCCTAGTCACCAGAGGGTGCAGGGAAAGGTAGAATCTCCACTGAGTGGTTTTCCAATCTGTATGGGCAGGGCTGATGAAAGGAGATGGGGATAGGACTCATGTGGCACAATAGTGAATAATTACTTTCAGGACAGACTGTGAGGGTCAGAAATGTAAAGGTAGACGTTTTGTAACAAAAGGAGGAAGTGGTTGATTTTGCAGTCTAGGAGCAGAGGTCCCTGGGACCATCAAGGGAGAAGAGCAGGGTGTGGTACCCTACCCAGAGAAGCAGTGATGTCAGAGCTGGAGGCAGAGATGATGATGTGGAGAGATGGAGCGGCTAGGGATTCTAGACTCAGGGAGGGAGAGGGGCTGTGTGCTGATGGCCGGGGTGCAGGCTTGTGGGGTATACACTTTGGTTGTTTGATGATGCATGGAAGGGATTGTAATCATTGTAATGAAACAAAGTATGATGGGATGAATGTAAAGCTGGTGTTCTCCCATGTAAACTATCACATAATTCGCAATAAAAACTGAAAAAAAAAAAAAAAAACCCACCAAAAACCTGAAGCAAAGATGGTTTACTAAGAAGAGCTGGTGAACAATATGTTAGGTAATGTATGATCTTTAAACAGCTTAGCATTCTGGTCTACAATTTTGGTGTCTCTTACAAAAATGCGAGGCAGAATGTAAAAGTGTCAAATTAGTAAGTCTGTTGCTGGTCTATAGGCGCTCTGGTCACATGAACTCAGCATTGGGCTGTTGACCACAAGGTTGGGGCTTCAAACTCACCAACTACTGCACAGGAGAAAAATTCGGTTGGCTGCAGTTAACTCACTGTTGCTGTAAAGTGTTGTCGAGACAGTTCCAACCCATAGCCATCCTGCATATGGTTTCTGAAGAGTGGCTGGTGAGCTTGAACCATCGACCTTGCGATTCAAACCTATTTTGCAGTCCAGTGCATTAACCCACAGCACCACACCAGGATGCCAATGAACTCAGTGGCATTGTTTGTTTGTTTCTCGGGGTGGGGTGGAAGGCATGGGGGTGCCAGAGAGGGGAACTGTTACTGCTGTTGTAGGCAGAGATTTCCTACAATTTGGATATCAACTAAAATTTTCTAGAACATTGACCTGTTTGCATGGTTTTACTTTTCAAAGCTATGAGCGCTTTCTCAGTATTTGAGTTTGATTGTTACTCTTAGAGGCAGTCTGTTCTGCCTTTGTTGTTGTTAGGTGCCATGGAGTCGATACTGACTCATAGTGACCCTGTGCACAACAGAACAAAACACTGCTTGATCCTGGACCAACCTCACTATGGTTGCCACGCTTGAGTCCTTTGATGCTGCCACTTTGCCAATCCATCTCGCTGGGGGTCTTCCTCTTTTTATCTGACCCTCCACTTACCAAACATGACCCTTTTCCAGCAACTGATCCCTCCTGACAATATGTCCGAGGTATGAGAGACGAACTTTAGCCATCTTGGCCTCCAAGGAGCACTCTGGCTGCACTTCTTCCAACACAAATCTGTTGGTTCTTTTGGTAGCCCATGGTACTTTCAATATTCTCCTCCAACACCATAACTCAAAGGCATCAATTCTTCTACGGTCTTCCTTAGTCACTGTCCAGCTTTTGCATGCATTTGAGGTTATTGAAAATACCATGGCTTGGGTCAGGGGCACCTTAGTCCACAAGCTGACAGACTTTGCTCTTCAATACTGCAGAAAGGTCTTGTGCAGCAGATTTGCTTGATGCAGTATGTCATTTGATTTCTTGACTGCTGCTTCCTTCTGCCTTTGTACTTCCACAGAATTCTATGTATTCCCTTATTCATTTGCATAAAGGTCGCTAGGAGTTGGAATTGACTGGATAGCAGTGTGGCTTGGGTGTTTAGACTAAGGAGACTTGTTGGTGCAGTGGTTAATAAGCACTTGGCTTCTAATTGGAACTCATCAGTTGCTTGATGGGAGAAAGATGTCGCAGTCTGTTTCTGTAAAGATGACAGCCTTGGGAACCCATTGGAGCAGTTCTGCCCTGTCCTGTGGGGTAGCTGTGAGTTGGAATCAACAGCTTTGCTTTTTGGTGTTCAGAATGCTCTTCCACCAGACATCTCGCTTCCTTTTAGATTTTGCTCAAAGGTGCACCCTTTCCAACCACTCTGCTGAAACCAAGTCATTCTGTCATCAGCTTTGTTTCATCCTTTTCTGGTACTTGATGGTCCATTGCATAAGTATTTGTTTACAATTATTGTCTGCTGCAGACTAGACCACTAATCACAAGGTCAGTGGTTCAAACTCACCAACCACTCCTCTTAAACCCGGTACAGGGTCAATATGAGTCAGAACTGACTTGACAACACTTACAACAACAACAAGCTCCTGTTATCTCCAAGAAGATAATACCTTGTTTCTAGCCTGTTCATGTTTATATCCCCAGTGACTATTTCATTGTCTGACATGATAGGCATCCCATGAATATTTATGGAATTAATGAATGAACTACAAATAAGGTCACAGACCTGGTGCTCGAGGTGACCCCCAAACCAAGGAAGATGCCAGTGCCTGCATATGAAGAACCTACTGCTAGAGGAGACGGACATATAACCAATTGATCAGAGGCATCTGATCCTTCCGCTGACTTGTCATTCAGATTTATAGCTCCCTCCCCTGGGCTCCCCCTTCACTGCGTAGACCTTTAGCATAGACTTATCATAAAGGGCTCTTCTTCTCTCATTTCTCTTTGTCTCCCTAGAGCCCTGTCAAACAGATCATGCTACATGTGACTTTGAACTCAGGCAACATTCCCATGACACTCAAATTATGCCAACTTTCTGCAATGTTAATGGTCGTTTCATTGTCAAAGGGGTGACCTGGGCAATGGGTAAACAGGTCACCACTTTGGAGATAAATGCATTGACAATTTCAAGAATTTTGTAGAGATGTATGTTCAAACCCACTAGCTACTCCTTGGAAACCCTATTCAGGGTCTCTATGAGATGGAACAACCTCAGTGGCGTTTAACAACAAGAAGATTCTAGCCAAGTTATGCCATATGTCTATTCTTGGAAGAGTGTGTTGTTGTTGTTAAGTGCCATCAACTCAGTACCAATTCATAGCGACTCTGTACAGGGTTTCCAAGGAGTGACTAGTGGGCTTGAACCACTGACTTTGCGGTTAGAAGACTATTGTTTACCTTTCAGTGCTCCATTAAGATCTACATGGAAGAAAGGTGAAGCTTTCTGTTTCCATCAAGATGTACAGCCTTGGAAACCCTATATAGGGGCACTGTGTGTCTGAACTGACTCGGTGGCACATAGCCACCACCACCTCAGTCCCCAAACATCTTTTATTACATTTGCAATAGCTTCATGGAGTGTTTCACTTCAGGTCTTGAAACCTCATTTAGTGCTATCTTTATTTTTCTCAATAAATTGAAAGAACACATAGGCAACTGTCTAGAATTTTGGGTCTAGTTAAAAATTACACACACATACTATTAAGAAAAGATCTCCCTTCTCATCCCGTTCTCACTCGCTTTCCTTTGTTTCCTCAACAAATCACATCATTAGAACCATAGTGCACATGGGTCAGGTGTTTTTTTGTTCTTGATGCTTCAGTAGAAATATCATCTAATTTAATTCTCTAACAATCCTCTGAGGTAAGAGCTATTATACTTCCATTTTACAGATCACAAAGCTAAGTATCCAAGAGGTTGGGAAACTGTCTCAGGAGATAGGGGGCAATGGAAGGAATATCCTTCTTAAAAAATTGAAACCACCTTGGCTTTCATTTCATCCCATGTCCTCCTCCCTCACCAAGCTATGAGAGATTTTGAAATATTGACGTTATCTGATTGATTTGGGATTGGGTGCACTAATAGTCATTTTTTATTTTAATATCAGTATACAAAATTCCCTTCTAAATCATGTATTTATTTTTAGTCCCTTGGATTGTAATATTATCAGTGAGTGAATAGAAATTGCCATGTCTTTGTTGAAATATATTTTTGTTTCTCCCCTCTACCCCAAAAGTAAAAAGCATTTATACTTTTACAGGAGCATGAATCCTGAGTGGAAATTGTTCATTGGTTTTCAAAGTGTAGGTCTGTGTTTGAGCACCTATCCAAGTTGTCTATTAAATCATGTTTACGTGTCCTGTTGATAAGCTTCATTATGGCAATCTCTAGTTAGTTGTTGTTGTTGTTAGGTGTTGTTAGGTGCCATCGAGTCGGTACTGACTCATAACAAAGTTAAGCACAACAGAATGATACACTGCCCGGTCCTTCACCAACCTCACAGTCATTACTACGCTTGAGTCCATTGTTACTACTGTGCTAATCCATCTCATTGGGGGATGGGGGGGAGGCATCTCCTCTACTTCATCTTACATGATGTCTTTCCCCAGACACTGTTCCCTCCTAATATACATCCAAAGTGTATGAGGCAAAGTCTGGCCCTCCTGGCTTTTAGGAACATTTGTTTGTTCTTCTGGCAGTCCATGGTACTTTCAGTATTCTTCTCCAACACCATAAGTCAAATGCATCAATTCTTCTATGGTCTTCCTTATTCATTGTCTACCTTTCACATGCATATGAGGTTATTGAAAAAAACCATGGCTGGGGTCGGGCCCACTGTAGTGCTCAAAGTGACATGTTTGCTCTTGAACACTTTAAAGAGGTCTTGTGCGGCACGGTTGATTAATGCAGTATGTCATTTGATTTCTTGACTACACCTTCCATGAGGGTTGATGGTTGATTGGAGCAAAATGAAGTTTCTGACGACTTCATTTTTTTGCTCAATCTCTAGTTCTTAGAATTGTGTATGCTATCGAGAATGGGGCATGTGCTCAGGATGAGTCAGCTTTCTGGGCATGACGTATGTTATAGAGGACTGACTCTGTTATCAGAACTGGTCTGTTCCACAAACATAGGACCCTTGGATTTTCACTCCTTAGCCTAACCACTTGTCCCCATGGTTCCGTCTGTTCATAAGGGACCTTGTGAGCAATTTTGTGATACATTTCCATATCCCTAGTGTTTGTTTTTTTAAAAGCCACCATGACTATTTTTTAATATATATACCTTCCATCATCTTTTTTTTTTTCCTTTTTGATTTTTATTGTGAATTGAATGATAGTTTACATGGGAGAACATCAGCTTTATACTCATCGTATTTCATTTAATTGCAATGATTACAGTCTTCTCCGTGCATCATCATTCAACAGTATTTGCTTCTATTCCCTCTGGTTTTTTTAAATTTTTTTATTTTTTATGTACACCAAAACACTAAGTAATTATATATTCATTTAAACAACCAAGGGCACATTCTGAAAGCCTGCCTCCTGATCACCAGCCCACAGCTTTTCTCTTTCCATGAGTTTAGAGTCCTCAGCTGCTCTATCTCTCCATGTCCTCATCTCTGCCTCCATCTTTAGTGTCGCTATTTGTCTGGCTAGCGTCTTACATTCTGCTCATGCTCTTCTGCCTTGATGGTCCTAGAGTCTACTGTTTCTGGACTGGAAGATTAACAGATTAACTACTTTCCACTTTTTGTTACCAAACATCTACCTTTACTGTGTGACAGTCTCAGTTAGTCATGATAACAGTTACTATTGAATCTTATCCCCATCTCCTTTTACCAGACCACTCTAGACGAGATGAAAACCATTCAGTGAGGAATATACCTTCCCCACACTCTGAAACTAAACTTCTTGAAAACTTGTAAGCCAGTCATTTGTGCCTTTATTGTCCCTCTCCCAGCCCCCATTTCAGTAGCCAATGTCTAAGTTGCCCATCCCTATCAACCCTATGTACAGAGGGGATAGGTTTGATCCTTGATGTGAAGACGCCTTCCCTCTCGGTTGGTATTCTAAGCTATTATATCCATAAATTAGGTCGAGTTCATCAAATTATGGCGATTTACACATGTTTCCTTTATGAAATTTTTTTTATCTTCCTCTAGTCGAGTTATGATCATCAAGTCATTGAGGCTAGGTCAAATGGGTACTATCTGCAAGTTTGGGTGTTCTTGTGCATCTCCCCTCACTTTATATCAGCTGAATGCTTCACTCTCAGCTCTAGCCCTCCATGGCTATGTCCTTGTCCATGGACTCAGGAGTCCCCAGGTCTCACCACACTTTGGACCAACCAGCCCTTCCTCTTCTCTCTCTTAGGTCAACAGTGGTCTATGGAACGTGGTCAAACTCAGACACATCTTCATTGCTGCTTTCACCCCTCTTCCACTCACCAGTAGACCAACATGGTCACCAGAAAGTTTACATGCCTGTTCATGTGTTCCCTTTGAGTTATAACTATTTTTATGCCAACATTTACTGAGCACTTTGCTGCTTACACAGTGCATGATAAATATCAAACTTACTGAATCAATGAAAAACTCCAATTAGCTGTATTATTTTCATTTCAGTAATGGAAAAAAAAACAGACCGAAGTTTAGAGTGCTTGAACCCAATTGTTGTTGTTAGGTTCCAACTCAGAGCGATCCTGTGTACAACACAATGAAGCACTGCCTGGCCCTGCACCATCCTCACCATCTTGGCTGTGTTTGACAACCCTATATACAACAAAATGTGTCAATCCATTCCATGGAGGGTCTTCCTTTTTTTCACTGAACCTCTCCTTTAGCAAGAATGATGTCCTTCTCCAGGGACTGGTCCATTCTGATAACATGTTCAAAGTACAAAAGACAAAATCTTGCCATCCTTACATCTAAGGAGCATTCTGGCTGTACTTCTTCCAAGACAGATTTGTTTACTCTTCTGACAGTCCATGGTATATGCAGTATTCGTCATCAACACAAGGCATTGATTTTTCTTTGTCATTCCTTATTCATGATCCCACTTTTCCATGCATATGAGGTCCTCAAAGTGACATGTTTTCATTTTTAATAAGCCCAACTAGGAAATGTTGTTGCTGTTAAGTGTCCTTGAGTCAGTTCCAACTCTAAGGGACCCTGTGTAGGGTTTCCAAGGCTGTAAACCTTTTCAGGAGCCTTATCTTTTTCCTGAGGAGCCACAGATTGAGCTTGAACTGCCAATCATGTGGTCTGAAGTCCAGTGCTTACTGTATGGAGCCAGCATGTTCCCCTAGGAAGCAATAGTGCTTAAAATTTGCAATTATAGTTTCATATTCATACTGGGCACTTCCTTTGGCTTGTTGTCTTTTTGCCATTCCATTTTATTTGTTAATAGTTTTGGTTGTTTCATTACAAAATGGTAAAATCTGATAGTGATGCTTTACTGCCTCCCCCTTTCAGGGGAACATGATTACTCATCAGGGTGTTTTGAGTTCTTCATTGTGAATTGGGTGAAGGTTTACAGAGTCCATCAGTCCTGTAGTCAACAATTCAGACTCATTTGAATTCATGTGTATGATTGTGGTCCCCACATGAAACATCACTTATCTCAACTTCATCTCTGTGTTTCATTGTCATATAGTTTCACTTTTCCTAAGTCTTTTGAATTTTGTTGTTGGGTAAATTCTGTTCTTTGATCTCAAATGGTGGCTTATTCTATGGTGTGTGTATAGCCTTAGGACTGCTTTTCGTCTTATGTTGTTGTTGTTGTGAAGTGCCATCGAGTCGATTCCAACCCATAGCAACCCTGTATAGGGTTTCCAAGGAGCAGCTGGTGAGCTTGAACCACCGACCTTGCAGTTCAAATGACTTTGCAGTCGTTTATGTTATTAACCCACAGCGCCACACCAGGCCCGTCTAACTGTGGCACTTGGGAGTGAGTTCATCTCCAAACATCAGGGGTCCTACCAGGCTCTATCAGACCTGTGTTGTTGTTGTTAAGTACTGTCAAGTTGGTTCTGGCCCATAGCATCCCTTATAGGAATTCCGAGGAGTGTCTGGTGAGCTTGAACCACCAACGTTGCGGTTCAAACTGACTTTGCAGTCCAGCTCATTAACTCACAGCACCATACCAGGACTCCATCAGATCTGTAAGCCTGGTCTTTATGATGATTTTGAAATTGTTCCACATGAAAAAACATCAGTGACTTCATTGATCGCTTTTATATGCGCTGATTTTTCAACAACCATTTGCTGTACACTTTCTGTGTGTGCATAACTTGTGTGCATACTATCGCCTCTCTGTCAGTTTGCCATACTGGAGTGACTTGCATGTCACTCTAATACTAGAGGCTATGCCGCTGGTATTTCATGCAGAGTAGGGCACCCATGGTGGACACATTTCAGCAGCGCTTCTAGACTAAGGCAGACTAGGAAGAAAGATTGGGAGATCTCCCTTTCAGTTAGTCATTGAAAACTGTATGTATCACCACAGAAAACTGTCTGATACAGTGCTGCAAGATAAAGATGTGCATTGGGAGGTACTCAAAACACACTGACCAATGGACTTGAGAAGACCAATAATTGTGAAGATGGCACAGGATGGACATTGTTTTATTGATGTAAATGGGGTCACTGTGAGTCCCAGCCAACTCAATGGCAATTAATAACAATGTGAACCCAACTCATCTTTAATAGTTCTGTCTGAACAATCTCAAACACTGATGAAAATCAGGAGATGCTAAGATCTTTGAAGGTAAGGGTCATATCTTAAGTGACTTGTAGCCAGTACTTATACTTATTACATAATAATGAATGAATGACTTAATAGATTAATGATGTTTTCTACAACCAAACCAGAACCTAAAATGGGAAAATACTAGTAAACCTGAAAGAAGTGTCTTGGAATAGTATTTAAAAAAAAAAATTCATCACATATTTCTGGAATAGTCAGCCTCCACTTTTCTGTTAAGTCTAAGGCCCTTATTGGAATTGAAATATGACCTGTAGGGAGGGCTTTTTAAAGGAAAAATGAGGCAGTTTTCATGAAGTGTGAATTATACTGAGTCCTTTGAGGATTATTTTGGGCATTGAAATCTAAAATAAGAGGCATATAACTGCCAACAAATAAAAGTTGCATTCTGTTACATTTTATGTTTGTTGCCTTCAAATAAGATGAACATAAAGAAAATGAACCATGCTTGAGCCTATTTGGAAGGTGGGGGAGGAGGATCCTGAACATAGCTTCTCCTTTTATAAGCATAAAATGATAAAATATGTTTAATTTTTAAACTTAGATGCTAAATTGTATGACTATGTTTTTTCAAATTGGAAAATACCCTTGAATTCTGGTGTGGTGTTGTAGGATTAGCACTGGATTGGTAAACAGCAGCTTAAACCCTCTAGCTGCTCTTGGAAACCCTATAGAGGGCCGCTATGAGTTGGAATTGACTCGAAGGCATACAACAGCAACCCCTGACCACACAGGGTCCACTAGGAGACGCAGCTCTTTACCTCTGGCTGGCTTTTCTGTTGTTGTTGTTGTTAAGTGCCATCAAGTCAGTTCTGACTCATAGCGACCCTGTTTAGGGTTTCCAAGGAGTGACTGATGAGCTTAAACCATAGACCTTGCGGTCCAATCCAACTTTTCAGTCTAGCACATTAACCCTCAGTGCCACACCTTCTCTGTAGAGGCCATTTAGTGCCCTGGGTGGAGAATTGGGAGCAGGTCATCCCTCAACATTCAGTTTGTGGCCCCATAACCACAGTAAACTTGCAACCTTGCCTGTCCTTCCCTATCCCAGGGGAAGCTAAGCCCTACCCACACTTGTCTGCAACTTGACAGGCCACTGAATCTCTGCTCACCAGTTCTTTCCCTGGGGGCTGTCTGATGGTCAGTCTCTTGGTTCCATTAAAGGGTCTCCCAGCCTGAACCCAGACAGGCCTTCTCCTTTCACTGAAATTCCTCATCCTCCTAAAGGAATCTTATGAACACCCACCCTAAAATTCATTCCCACCCCCTTACTCTTTTGTTATTTTCTCTCATAAAACCCAATCCCTTTTCTTTAGATCTTACACAAAGGAATATTTCATTTCCTATTTGTCATGTTCCCCTGCATCCTACATTTGACTAGAAACCACATAAGACCACACATTGGTCCTGCTTGCCATGACTTAAGTCAGGACATTGCAGGTGCTTAGTAACTCAAAATGTTTCACAAATTCTTCAAGCAAATTATCTGATGACTTATCTTGTATACATCGGGTTTATATTTTTGAAGTATAAAATGTATTCGTTTGGCTAGATTCCAATATTCTCCACCAAATTAAAGCATAAAATAATATTTTTCCCTTAATATTTGTTGTTGTTGCTATGTGCCATCGAGTTGGTTCTGACTCATAGGGACCCTTTGTAGGGTTTCCAAGGAGCAACTAGTGGATTTTTAACTGCTGACCTTGTAGTTTGCAGACCAGTGCTGACCCTGCAGTGCCACACCAGGAGTCCACAATGACAATAGGCTCCAAGACAACTGTGTTGTTGTGTGCCGTTGAGTCCGATCCAACTCATAGTGACCTTGTATACGGTATGGCTATGAGTTGGAACCCACTGAATAGCACAAAACAACAACAACATAGTTGTCTTAGAGCCTTAATATTTAGCGCCGTAAATTTCCTGTTTGGTTACAAAGGCTCTTGTACGCCCTGGAAGATAGGGGTTGTATGAGCCCAACACCCTTGGCCCCAAATAGGACAGCAGTTTGTTGTTGTTGATGTTACTTTTTCAACACAAAAACTTTCACTCCGACTTGGAGCTGCTTATAGTGTTTAGGAAACAGGGAGAAAGTCGAAAGCTTCCAAACCAGTTAGTCCGGTTAAAGCACTTAAATGACTTAAGCCTTTAATATTAGTTGAGCCCTGTAAGACAGTTAGGCTGCAGGGCTTAAATGGATAATTCACTATTTACTTTCCCCCTCTTTAACTGTTCACTTTGTCCATTGGTGACCCTAAATGGTGTTCTTTGTCTGCAGGGAGCTTGGAGGCAGTCAGGACATCAGGAATCCAGGGGTTTAGATGAGAGGACTCAAGTCAGGGAGCAAGGGATTGAATTCTATTCGTGCTTCCAAATGGGAATTTGCTTACGGAGTAATCAAGAGGTTTAAAGAAAATATTTCATGGAATATACTCAACTTCACACTTGAAATATAAAAAGTTGTTGTGTTGTGTTTTGTTGATTTTGGTCCACAACATGCCACCTCCCAGCTTCTAGCTTTTCTTGCTGTCAAGGGATGGTGTGTCAGCATACCCACTGCACTAAGACTCTTTAATTTACTTAATAAATATGTGTAGACTAGTTAACAAATATTTATTTGATGATAGTATGTGCTGAACACCGTGGGAACACATAATTTGCTGTTGTCCCAGTGTACCTCCTATTTGTATGTGACAGGTCGGGGAGAGGGATGGCGGAATAAATCCTTAGATAACTGGTCCCTTGGATGTCAGTGCCCTTTATAACAGGTGGGTATAAGCCAAGTGAACTATGGCTTGAGGTTATTTAAATAGGTTCATGAGTAGGGGCTTCTCTGAGGAGAAGATGTTTAAACATAGACGCAAACGATGAACACCTGAACGCCAAGAAGCAGATGTGAGAAGATTTCAGGTACAAGAAAAAGTGTGGGCAAATACCTAGACATGTGTAAGGATTCAGTAGGTTCAAGAATCCAAAGAAATGTCTTTGAGAAAATGACATAAATGGGGACAAGGGGAAGGGGATGATGGCGTTAGGGTTTGTGGACCAGAAATCGAGGTCAAGGTTTGAGATTAACACTGCCCCTCCAAAAACAAACAAACAATGAACCTACCCAGTTGCCATTGGATAGATTCTGACTCATGGAGACCCTCCATATGTTGAAGCAGAGCAATACTGCATGAGGTATTCAATAGCTGATTTGATGAAACGTCTTTGCTTTTATCTACACTATTAGTGCTTGAGGATGGGGATGTTATTATATTCATCACCTTTTGTCCAGTGCTAACCATGTCATAGATACAGAGGGACTCCAATCCTCTGGAGCCACGTGGCTCAACCCTTCCAGCCACAAACACCAAGATGGCAACCTGGAACTGTGGTTGAAAACACTGCCTCTGAAAATAGAGAGCCCTGGGTGCCAATACTGACTTCTCCACTCACCATCTTAGCCTCAGATTTCTCATCTGTAAAATGGGAGTCACGCTAGCAGCAACTTTAAGCTGTGCAGATTCACTACAATGACCCATGCCAAGCAGTTAGCACAATGCACACACGTTGAAAGTGTCCAACAAATGGTTGTTGAAAATCAACACATACAAAAGAGGAGATGTACGAGACCATTGATGTTTTCTCTTTGTGTTTGGCTTTTTAGTCAGGTTTAATAAGGACAGGAAAAAGTGAATTCCTCATCTCGCCATTACCTCAGCTGCTGGCCCAGGAACACAACTACAGCTCACCTGTTGACCACCATCCTCACGTACTCTACAAAAGGACGGCGGAGGAGAAGGTACAGAGGTACCACTCCTATCCCAGCACCAGTCAGGATGATCCTGGTCACTCCACAAGTCACAGCCCCCATGTACCTCTGAGACAAGAAAGAGATTATCGCCACCGAAGGTTGAAAAAGCAACATTTTTGTGGACGACGCAAGAAATGTATGTAAGGAAACTTTTTCTCCTTCCATTCTTTCAGAGTTTCTTGAGTGCTGTGGTTCATTTGAAAACAAAAAAAGTACCCAGACTTCCATTCCATTGACTTCTGATGAAAGAAGATCAGAAGTAAATTCCTAGGTGGGATTGGGTGTTCCTTTTGAAGATGTGAAGGAAATGCTTGCGATGAAACCAGAAGTAGGTTCCTGAGGAGAGTGAAAAGTGATACACAGGAATTCTGGGACATGCTTAGTGACCCAGACACAGTTTCTACAGTTTCCAGAACAGTAATGTCCAATAGGAATGTAATGTGTTTCCCATGTGAAATTTCAAATTTTCTAGTAGGAATGGAATTTTACACTGTGGCACTGTAGGATAAGCACTGAACTGCTAACCAAAAGGTCACGGTTCAGACCCACCAGCTGCTCCTCAGAAACCCTAAATAGGGTCGCTATGAGTCGGAACTGACTCAACATCACTTCCCAACATTAAAAAAAGATTGTGAAAATTTAAATGAATTATAATAATGCAGGTTAACATCCCAAATATTATCATTTTAGCATGTAATAATATAATGATTTGTTCATGTGATATTTTGCATGCTTTTTTCATATCACATTTTCAAAATCCTGGATTTATTTCACACCTACAGTACCTGTTAATTTGATGCTGAATTTTCATTGTGAATATATGGTCTGCATTCAGATTTCATAAGCTTTATGGTTGAGGCGTCCTGGTGTGGCGCTGTGGGTTAATGCTCTGGACTGCAGAGTCAATTTGAACCGCAAGGTCGGTGACTCAAACTCACCAGTCACTCCTCGGAAACCCTATACAGGGTCAATATGGGTCGGAGCCGACTCGATGGCACTTAATAACAACAATGTGGTTGAGAGGGTAGATGTTCATACTCAAGTTGTTCCAAGTGGGCTTCTGAGACTCAGTAACTGAATCAAGGATTGTTTTTCCTATTGAGTTAATTGAAATGAAATAAATTTGGAAAATTCAGTTCCTCAGTGACACGACACACATTTTAATGATGTAATTAGCTAGGTGTGGTAAGTGGCCACCATGATGGCCAGTACAGCCAGAGGATGGGTCTCTGTGTGATGATGAGGAGCTAAACTCATTAAGCTATATTCATCAGGAACATTCATGAAAAAAATGTTTCCACAAGTTTTCATTATTTTGCGTTTGTGTGTGTCACTAAACTACCCTCTTAATATAAGCCCATTTGGTTTATATTTATTGAAATTATACTTTAAATATATGGTATGAAGTAATGACAGCAATAATATTCATAGTGACAGTGATACATGTTTGATCGATATCAAAGTTAATCCTCAGAATCACCCTATTAATGGGTGTTGTGTTCTTTCTTTGGCTGAATCGCAGGGCTGATTAAAGGATTTGCTCCTTTAATTTCACTCTGTGGCAGGTTGACCTCACTGTTTTGATTGTATCAACTGTTAAAGCGTTGGAATATTTCTATACTCCTGGAATGGCGCTGTAGGATCAGTACTAGACTGAAAATCACAAGGTCGGCAGTTCACATCCACCAGCTGCTCCTTGGAAACTCTACATAAGGTCGCTGTGAGTCGGAACCGACTCAGCAGCACCTCACAACAACAGCAGTGATCAAATAATTACTGTCATGAACTTTCCAAATACTTCTTTCCCTGCTACCTTCCCTTCTACCCAGAAAACCTTGGACTTGAACTCAAGGGGCCATGCCTAGTCCAAGAAACACGTGCAGATATCTAAGGACTGTGACCACTATCACTCAGTTAAATGGGTGTCCATGTCTTACTGGTTATGAAAATTGTTTAATATAATTTAATACCAACCCTGAATATACTGTTACCCCAATAACTAAATCAGCATTAGGGTCAAAGACTCTTTATATGGACCACTTATCATGTGTGATTTATTGAAGTGTGTGGTACAATAAAGCAAAAGTATAAAGCATGGGAGTGTTATGTGGAAGATTACTTTGTTTTGTTTATTCTTAGAAAATAATATGTAAAAGTGATATCGTGAATTCAGATTCAAAAGATGTCTACTTCTACAGTTTTTCACACTAACATAAAATGAGTTCTTTTTACATTTAAAGACCCTTCCACAATTGGCATGTTTCTTGACCTGTTGTACCAACCAGGATTGGTGCCTGTAGCTTGTTTTCTTTGACTTTGTAGAGCATTTTTGAGATGTTGAATCTATCTGACCACCCATCTGTCCATCCGTCCATTCGTCCATCCACCCATTGGATAAATCTCTCTTGACTACATAATATGTCCAAAGTGTCATGCATGGCAGGCTCTGGGAGTGTCCTTTATCAATGGATGGGTTAAGTGTTGGCTACATCGTTTCTGTCTCCCCTCTCTCAGTTTCTGTTGCCATCTGTGTCACCAGATGTTGTCTACTGACACCCTTTTCAAATGCTCTTGTGTTCATTGCAGATGCTCCCAAACCCCCTAGAGAGGACACTTACCTCCGGTTTGATGAATATGGGAGTTCAGGGAGGCCCAGACGTTCAGCTGGAAAGTTGCAAAAGGGTTTAAATGTGGAAACCCTGGTGGTAGCTGACAAGAAAATGGTGGACAAGCATGGCAAGGGAAATGTAACCACATACATTCTGACAGTAATGAACATGGTAAGGGAGGTGCACGTGACCCCAGTCCTCCTGGCCTTCCAAAGGTGATTACATCATAGAATTCCCTTGCATGGATTGAATAGTAGGGTGTAGCCACATGACTTTGTTGGTGGGGGGAAGTCAAGTTTTAAGGGCACTGACTTCGTACGTGTGTATATTTGTTGATACTGAAATGCACATACCTGTATGTCTGATCGATGCCCTCTAGACAGTTTTGGTAATTGTGACAGTCTGTTCATCCTGTTTAACTTTTTTAAACAAAACAATTGTTCTAACAGGTTTCCAGCCTTTTTAAAGATGGAACTATTGGAAGCGACATAAACATTGTTGTGGTGAGCCTCATTCTTCTGGAAGAAGAACCTGTAGGTGGCGAACTTCATTTATTTCCTCCTTTATTCTGCCATTCACTATGTATTTAGTAAGCACCTACTGTGTGTCAGTCCCTTTACTAGTCCTTAGAAATTCAAATCTGAAAATATGTAAAAACACTAGCCTCAAGGAGAATACAGCCTAATACGGCTGTGTAAAGAAATAACTAAGACACTATACAATTATTGTGTGTAAGTGTATGTGTGTATGTATGTATATATATGTTGTTGTTGTTGTTGTTAAGTGCCGTGGAGTCGGTTCCAACTCATAGCGACCCTGTACAGGGTTTCTGAGGCTGTAAATCTTTATGGGAGCAGAAAGCCTCATCTTTCTCTCACGGAACCACTCATAGTTTGTAACTGCAGACAATGAGGTTAGCAACCCGACTCATAACCACTATGCTGCCAGAGTTCCTTATAAAATTGTGTATATATAATATGTATATTATATATATGTGTGTGTGTGTGTGTGTATAATATACAAAATCTTATATGCGTATTGTTCTTGTTAAGTGCCTTCGAGTCGATTCTGTGTGTTATTGTTAAGTGCTGTCGAGTTGGTTCTGACTCATAGTGACCCTGTATAGAGTTTCCAAGGAGCTATTGGTAGGTTTGAACTAACAACCTTGCAGTTAGCAGTCCAGTGCTTACCCTACAGTTCCATACCAGGACCTAATATGCGTATATTGTTGCTGTTGTTAAATGCCGTTGAATCATTTCTGACTCATAGCAAAGTTGTATAGGGTTTCCAAGGAGTGGCTGGTGAGCTTGAACCATCGACCTTGTGGTTCAAACTGACCTTGCAGTCCAGTGCATTGACCACAGTGTCACAGTAGGACTCTAATACACACACACATATGTATATATTTGCACATAAAATATTAAATGTATATATAATATAAGTACAAATGTGAATAGCACATCATAAAAGGAAACTATAAATATTTTGTAGGCGTCACAGAGAAAATGCATTTGGCCACAGATTTGAGAGTTATATTTTGCAAGTTGGCTATACTGGGTAATTGCAGATTTGATGCTGATAGATATTTTGAAAATATACTGAAATCAGTCATCAGTAAATCCACTCTATCCCCTGAGCCATTTTAGAACCTCGGAGAACAAACAAGGATTCCATTAGCTGCTCTTGAATTGATTACAGTGAAGTGCAAGATACAAGCACAAGGCAAATTACAAAACCAGAACATATCATAAAGTGTTAAATTTCACGGTGCTCACTTCTCTGTAGTGTTTTGATGTTGAAACTGTGTTTTCTTGAGGTGTAGGGATTACCAATTAAACAAACTCTTTTCGAAGTCCCCTGAGGCGTTTCCTCTTCATGTGTAACCCCAAAGAAGAATGTACAAAGGGAAAAGTCAAAGACCAGACAGAATTAATCTAATTGCCCAGGTGTGTAGAGCTACAGAGGTTAAGAACTTGTCAAATTATGCTTGGAATTTTAGAAAGATAGCCAGGGTGTGTGTTGTCTGGGAGACACTTTTGTCTTTACCCAACTACTCATGCATGACTGAAGGTCATCAAAGCCAGGGACATCCTAATTCACTGATAATTAAAGAGCTGGTCTAAAAATGCCAGACCAAAGTTTTGGCCAAAACCTACTTAACCAAAGTCAGTAGTTTTAAATAAATATTATGGCAAATGATTATTTTAAGCATAGAGTCAATCCTACCCTGAGACTCGTGTTGTTTATTCTTCCTTCCATTCAGTTAGCTGGCAATTGTGAAACAGGTCTAAACTCTAAGGAGGTCTCCCTGAAGCTCGTAGCCTACTGATGAAGCTATTGTGCACTGTATATGTTTTAAGACTTAACAAGGATTTGATTTAGTAGTTGTTGTTGTTATGTGCCATTGAGTCAGTTCCGACTCACAGTGACCCTGTGCACAATGGAATGAAATACTGCAGAATGAAACAAAATGCCCATGCCAGTGTAAAATGAACTAAGTGGTCTTAACTTACCCGATGGTTACCCAAAGAATGTGCGTGTTATACATTTGGTTTTTTATAGCCATTTGCACAATCTCTTCCTTCACTGAGGTGCATAATTTTCATAAGTGTTTGATGTTGTTGTTGGTAAGTGCCAGTAAGGCATTTCCAACTTGTAGCCACCCTCTGTAGGGTTTCTGAGGAGTGACTGGTGAGTTTGAACTGCTGACTTTGTGGTTCAAACTGACCTTGCAGTCCAGTGCTTATCCTACAGTGACACACCAGTGCTTCTCCTGCAGCATTTGGTGTGTGGGTACTTTGTTTTTTGAGGGCAAGTTATTTGCAAAAACTATGCTAATCCCAATTTGTTGTAGAAATCAAATTGGCCATAAACTATGCTGCTAATGCTTTGTAGTTGATTTGAATATTCTGAACATTTCATTCACAATGGACCCTCTTACCAATTGTCTCCATACATACATAGTTCAAGTGTGTTCCTCTATTGACCTTTCTCCCTAGAAACATGATGTTTCTGTGTTTGCCTGTACAAATGGAATGATTCATTGGTCATATCTCTGTGACACATTCACACTCTGATTTGTGTGGGTTTCCCATAGGGAGGATTGTTGATCAATCACCATGCAGACCAGTCTCTGAATAGTTTTTGTCAATGGCAGTCAGCTCTCGTTGGAAAGAATGGCAAGAGGCACGACCACGCCATCTTACTGACAGGATTTGATATTTGTTCCTGGAAGAACGAACCATGTGACACTCTAGGTATGGTACAAACAAATACTTCATGTACGTCTCTTTTAGCTGAAAGCTGGAATGTGTTTGTTGATCAGGTGGTCTTTATGATGCTTAATAAGGAGACAGAAAGTTTCACTTATAAAGCAATGCAATTATGCCCTTTGGTGACTATTGAACTACTTCATTGAATTTGATTTAAAGCAGTGAAATCCACTGTATTTCTTGTTTTTTTTTTCATTTACTTACCCATTTGAGACGTGAGACCTATCATTGTTTAACTAGGCAAGTTGTGGGGTTTTTCATAGTCACCGGGATGGTGGTACCAGGTAGCTGAAGACAATTGGGTTGGTCTCCATGTATGTCATGGTGCCAGGAGGGAGCAGTGTCTCCCTTGGGAACTTACTTGACCTTGGAAAGTGCTTGTCCATGTTATTAAAATGCAGTCTGAGCAAGAATGATGTCTTTTCTTTTCAGTATTTAAGTAAACTTTGGGTTTTTGTGTTGCTGATTTAAAAAAAAAAAAAACTTTTAATTTTGAATTCAGTAAAGGTTTACAGAAAAGATCAACAGCTTTACATTCAACAAATCATAAACTTTGTGTCATTTCAGTGATCACAGTCCCCTCCATGTAACAACAGTTATCCCTCTTCTCTCTGGTTGTTACTTCCATTCCACCTGCCTTCCTGTCCCTTTTCAACTTTGTCCTTAGGTGAATGTTGTCCTTTTGGTCTTGAATGGTTGACTGTAATCTCAGGGGACAGCACGGTCCATTGGTGTAACATAGTCCACAGAGACAGTGCTCTTCAATCTTCTTTGGTGAGTAGTGACGGGGATCTTAAAAGCTCATGAGACGCCATCTAAAGTGCAACTATTGGTCACTCTGTGTGGAAGAAAGAAAAGGGAGGAAAACTGAAGATGTTTAGCATCAACTAGTCCAGTGGACCAGTGGAACGTGTGAACATCAGGCACCACGACTCGGAACTTTGGTTTGTTAGAGCAATTTTAGATTTACAGAAAAACTGTGCAGAAAGTTCAGAGAATAGCTATAAATCTTCTTTTTCCCTGCATACAGTTTCTCCAATATCAACTCATTATTAGTAACTAAGGAGCTCTGGTAGCGTAGTGGTTACGAATCGGGCTGCAAACCTTAAGGTCAGCGGTTCAAAACTACCAGCCGCTCCGTGGGAGAAA
>NW_006408555.1:12621009-12622739 GCF_000296735.1 Chrysochloris asiatica
TCGACGGCACTTAACAACAACATTAGTAACTAAAATTCATAGATTATATTAGATTTAACTGTTGTTATTATAAAGTCCAATGGGCTTTGATGAATGCATAATGTCATGTGTTATAGTACCATAAGGAATAGTTTCATTGCCCTGAAAATGCCCTGTCCCTACCCTTCAATCCTTCCCCTAAATCCCTGGCAAGCACTCATCTCGTTACTGTCTTCTACACTTTTGCCTTTTTTAGAATGTCATCTAACGGGTATCATATCGGCTGTAGTTTTTTTTTTAGACTGGCTTCTTTCATTTGTTGTTGTTGGTAGGTACTGTCAGGTTGGTACTAACTCATAGTGACCCTGAACATGACAGAATGAACCACTGCTTGGTCCTGTCCCTGTGTCACAGCCGCTGCTGGCCTTGAGCCCATTGCTGTAACCACTGGACCAATCCATCTTGTTGGGGACCTTCATTTTCTTTGCTGACCCTCCACTTTACCAAGCATGATGTCCTTCTCCAGGGACTGGTCCCTCCTGATAATACGTCTGAAGTATGATAGACACAGTCTGGCTATCCTGGCTTCTAAGGAGCATTCTGGCTGTACTTCTTCTAACACCACACAGTTGTTTATTTTTCTGGAAGTCTGTGGTGCTTTTAATATTCTCCTCCAATACCATAATTCAAATACATCAATTTTTCTCCAGTCTTCTTTGTTGTCCAAATTTCACATGCATATGAAACTATTGAAAATGCTGTAGTTTGGGTCAGGTGCACTTTTTAGTCCTCAAAGTGACATCTTTACTCTTGAGCACTTTAAAAAGGTCTTATGCAGCAGATTTGGCTAAGGCAATATATGTTATTTGATTTCTTGACTGCTGCTTTCATGCGTGTTGACTGACCCAAGGAAAATGAAGCATTTGACAATATCAATGTTTTCTCCATTTATCTTAATGTTATGTAATGGTCCAGTTGTGAGGATTTTTGATTTCTTTACGTTGAGGTGCAATCCATATTGAAGGGTATGGTCTTTGATCATCATCAGTAAGTATTTTAAGTACTCTTTGCTTTCAAGGTTGTATCATCTGCATATCACAGGTTGTTAATGAGTCTCCAACCCTGATGTCACATTCTTCTTCATATAATCCAGATTCTCAGATTATTTGCTTAGTATACAGGTTAAATAAATATGGTGAAAGACTACAACCCTGGTGCACACCCTTCCTGATTTTGAACCATTGAGTGTCCCCTTGTTATGTTTGAATGGCTGCCTCTTGGTTTGTGTATATTATGTTTTACAGACTAGTCATGTTCCACAATGTTGTCCTTAGCTTGTCATACTGCACAGAATCAAAAGCCTTAAGATATTCAGTAAAGCACAGGAAACATCTATCTTGTATTCTCTGCTTTCAACCAAGATCCATCTGAGGTCAGCAGTGATATCCTTTGTTCCATTTCCCAATTTGAATCCGGGTTGAACCTCTGGTAGTTCACTGTCAATGTACTATTTTAGCCATTTTTTAATTACCTTTTGCAAAATGTTACTTGCATGCGATATTAATGATGTTGTCCAATGATTTTCGCATTCCCTTGGGTCAGCTCTCTTGAAAGTGAGCACAAATATGGATCTCTTCTAATCAGTTGGCCAGATAGTTGTATTCCAAAATCTCTGGCATCGATGAATGACTTCCTTCAGTGCTGTATCAGTTTGTTGAAAGATTTCAATTTTCGTTCCATCAATTACCACA
>NW_006408555.1:12627169-12639227 GCF_000296735.1 Chrysochloris asiatica
TTAATTTTTGGTCTATTTCCTTTTTAGTCTGCCTGTCCCTCTCCATAGTTCCCATTCAGTTCTTTTTCCTAATGATAAACTGTTCAGGGCCAGCTGTGGCCATTTGGCACTGACGTTTGGTTTTAAGTGGAAACTGTCACTTTAAATTTTGAGGCGATCTGTGTGCATGCATTGTAGAACCCTCCGGGGGTGAGAGTGGGGGTTCCACTCACTCAGGCACCCCGTCTAGTCACCGGAATGGAGGTGCACAGACAAGAGACCAATGAACAGATACAAAAAAAAAAGAATGTCCACACTTTTATCTTTGCAGTTCTGTCAGGCATCCATGGCTGCTCTGATCCTTCCCCCATTTGGTCTTGCCTAAGGTGGTGGCTCTGGGAGCAACTTAGCATCTTGAATTAGAAAGCAATGGCTTTCTTGCTTGTGCTACCAATTCCCCTAGCTGTAAGCCTGCCAACCTTCTAAATAGTCCTTTATGTGTGGTTCAGAGTTCTGGCACCATCCCCTGAACCTGCTTGGTCTGGTATTCTATGTTGTTGCTGATGGAGCTCCTCACTGCACTTCTACCCAATGCACCATCTTGTTTGTCCTCCCCTTTCTTGTCTTCTTAATAGCCATTTGCTTGCTTCTTGTGTGACATTCTTGATGTCGTCCCAGAACTTTTCTCGTCTTCTGTCATTAGTGTTCAATGGAGCAAATCTGTTCTTGAGGTGATCTCCAAATTCAGGTGGGATATATTCAAGGTCAAACTTTGGTTCTCAGGGACTTGTTTAAATTTTCTTCAGCTTCAGCCTGAACTTGTGTATGAGCAATTGATGGTGTGTTCCACAATCTGCCCTGGTCATATTTTGACTGATGATATGGAGCTTTTCCACCATCTCTTTCTACAAATGTAGTGAACTTGATTTCTGCATATTCTTTCAGTGTTTTATATATGTCTTTTATGTTGTTTAAAAAAGTATTTGCAATGAAGAAGTCATTGGTCTTGCAGAAGTGTATCATGTGATCTCTAACATAGTTTATATCATCAAGATCATGTTTTCCAACTACTGATCCATCCTCCTTGTTTCCAATCTTTGCATTCCAATCGCCAGTAATTATCAATACATCTTGATTGCATGTTTGAACAACTTGAGACTGAAGAAGTTGGTGGAATTCTTCAATTTATCACTGGCTTTCATGTTTGGTTTGTAAATTTGAATAATAGTGGTATTAAATGGTCTTCCTTGTAGGCATATGGATATTGTCCTATCACAGATCGCATTGTACTTCAAAATGGATATTGAAATATTCTTTTCAGTGATAAATGAGACACCTTTCTCTTCAATTTGTCTTTCCTGGCATAGTAATCCATATGATTGCCAGATTAAAAATGGCCACTATTGGTCCATTTCAGCTCACTAATGTGTATGCATTCCGTTTCATTTTTGACAGCTTCCAGTTTTCCTAGTTTCATACTTTGCATATTCCATGTTCTGATTTTTAATGGATGTTTACAGCTGTTTCTCCTCATTTTGAGTTGTGCCCCATCCACAAATAAAGGTCCCGAAGACTTTATTCCATTCACGTCATCACGATAAACTGTACTTTGAGGAAGTAGCTCTGCCCCAACTATATTTTGAGAGCCTTCCGACCTGAGGGACTCACTTTCCAGCACTATATCGTACACTATCCTGATGCTCTTGATCTTGTTTCAGTATTCAGTATTCTGGTGCTGACAATCTTCTACTGCTATTCATAAAGGAATTTGTTGTTGTTGTTATGTGCCGTGGAGTTGGTTCCAACTCATAGCGACCCTGTACAGGGTTTCCAAGGCTGTAAATCTTTATGGGAGCAGAAATCCTCATCTTTCTCCCACGGACCGGCTAGTTCGCAGCCCGATTCGTAACCACTACCCACTCACCTATTGAAAGACATCCTGATTGCTTCCATTTTTTTGACTATTATGAAGAAAGCTGCCACAGACATTCATGGACATGTTATAATGAGGACAAACATTCTCAACTCACTTAGGCATGTTGCTGGATTATATGATTAGACTATGTTTAGCTGTGTAAGAAACCGCCAGACTGTCTTGCAACAGAGTGGCACCATTTACACGCCTACCAGAAATGAATCCATTTTCCTGTTGCTCTACATCCTACCCAGTATTGGGTAGTGTTCTACATCATAACAAGTAATGATTGGGTAGTGCTCTACATCATAACCAATACTGGGTAGTGTCAGTGTTTTGGATTTTAGCCATTCTAATAAGGTGTGTGGATTCCTGGTGTGGTGCTGTAGGATCAGCACTGAACTGCAAACCATAGTTCAAACCCACCAGATGTTTCTCAGAAACCCTATACAGGGTCGCTATGAGTAGGAAGCGACTCAACAGCACTTAACAACAACAACAAATAAGTGTGTAGTAGGACTGAATCTCTTACATTGGTAAGTCTTCCGTACTTCCTAGTATACTGTATATAGTTGTTGTTGTGTCACACATAGTAGGTATTCAGTTTTTAATGAATTAATGGTTATTACGATCAGAGATTGGAAAACGTTTTCTGTAAAAGGTCAGATATTGTTAATACCTCAGGCTTGTGAACTATGTGTCTGTCACAACCACTCACCTCGGATTTTGTAGCACAAATGCAGCTGTAGAGAACATGTCAGCGAATCAGTGTGGCTGTGTCATAATAAAACTTCATTTACAAAAGACTGGGCTTACTGGTCAGAAAGAGAGTGGAGGAATTTGAGACTACGGTCTTCAACCACCCATCAGGTCTGGGAAGGAACTCATCCTCATGGCCCAAAATTTAACCAAGTAGTTGTTGTTGTTGTTATGTGCCTTTGAGTTGGTGCCGACCCATAGCGACCCTGTATAGGGTTTTCAAGTAGTGGTTGGTGAGCTTGAACCACTGACCTTGTGATTCAAACAACCTTGCAGTCCAGCTCATTAGCCCACAGAGCCACACCAGGACTCAGTAGTAGATAGGTAGAAAAGGGCACAGAACACTAGCGAATGGTTAATTCATTCACCATAGAATGGTTATTCACTCAAAGTCAAAAAGGCAGCATTTACCTAAGGACAAAGTAGAGAAGGGATGGGCAGATGGGAAGAATGGAAATAGTAACCACAGGGAGGGAATAAAACAGCTCTGGTTGCGAGGAGGGGATTGCATTCATTGAAATGAAACAAAGTGTATGACTTGATGATTGTAAAACTGATGATCTTGTCTGTAAACCTTCACTCACAAGAAAAAGTTGGAAAAAAACCCTGAAAGTTTAATTTACAAAAAACAGGTCCTGGACCAATTTTAACGTGGAGTCCATAGTTTACTTATGTAACTGAAGGTCTACAATGGTGGGTAAAAATTGGGGACCTAGAAAAAGTTACATGATTTTCTCCCTAGTTTTTTTTTTTTTTTTTCTGTTAGAGATAAAGATGAATTAGATTTGCTTTCTTAAATTTTTCAGATTTTCTATAATATCCTATTAAAGAATAAGTTTAAGAATCTGCCATTCATCAGTCTTCCCAAGTAACAGTAGCCATAAGAAGGGGTTATATGATGAGCTGTGATTATATTCATGCATATTCTGAGTTTGGAATTTGCAAAATGACGTCTGATAACCCAGTGCATTCCTTTTTTTTTTTTTTAAAGAAGAATTGTAAGAAGGAGCCAACTGGTTTATCACCTACTTGCTTTAAGCAGCACATCCTATTACAAAGAGTATACGATTTGATATCAGATAGGCCTGTGTTTGGTTCCTGTGTCTAGAATCTATGGCTATGAGATCTGGAGCAAGTTACTTCTCCTTTCTGAGCCTCAGTTTCCTTTCCTGTAATTGTATAGATACTTGTAGAGGTATACGAGGCTTATACCACAGTGTCTGGGGTTTACCCGCCATGCATTTAGCGATAAAGCTGATGATAGTGAGCATGGTGAGTCTACCATCCATGGTATATGCCTTCACATTAGGATACCCAGACGATTTCTCTCACATCACAGCAGTGAGGTGGGTACAGTCAATTCACAAGTATGTATTTGACCCTAACTGCAAATCTAACCTGGTTTTCGTTATGTGGGCCAATATTGGGAAGAATGACATTCTCATAATACAGTGTAGTTCTTTGTAGATGAATGGTTTTCAAATTGCTCTTGGAAAGAGGTGGGTTGAACAATCATCGTAAAGGCCTAACTCTTTGGGAGCAAGAATTTTCAGCATCTTTGCAAAGCCAGCAAAACATGAATATGATCGGGACGTATTGCTTAGGTGTGTTCATGCTGTCCAGTCTATAAAACAACTAGGCTGTGTGTTTTCCCTTAGAAAACATCACGTGAGCTTTGACATTAGTACCACAGTTAAACAGGACTTTGAACCAATTCAAAGTGGTTAAGCCAACTGGAATTTGCAAAATGTGAGTGTCTGGAATGATAATCAGAAAGGAAATGTTATGGGCCCTGGAGTAGCAAACTCAGAAGAGATGCAGTGATAAATTTGAGGAGCCTAAAGCTGGAGATAAAGGAGCTCTGGTAGCATAGTGGTTACGAATCAGGCTGTGAATTATAAGGTCAGCAGTTCAAAACTGTTCTGTGGGAGAAAGATGAGGCTTTCTGCTCCCGTAAAGATTTACAGCCTCAGAAACCCTGTACAGGGTCGCTATGGTCGGAATCAACCCAACAACACTTAACAACAACAACAATGCTGAAGATTGTATTCTTGCCAGGGTTGTGGAGAACGCACATACTCAGAGTGGTTTGTTTGGCCACTATCTTTGAGCAGAGCATCTTTCTTTCCAATTCTGTCATGGAAGAGATTCGGTTGCTATGCAACGTACACACTGCCCTTGTTTTCTAAGAGGAAGATTAAGTTTCCAACAGAGTATCAGCCCATAATTTTCCTATTTTAGTTTTCATTCCACCCACAGTTTTCAAATTCTGATTTATTACAGTTTCATTCCACCAACCATGACTGAACCGGGAAGAATCGTGAAACCCTGCTGCTAAGCCAATATTTTGCGTTGGTTTACATGCCAGTTTAGCAGTTGCTGTAACCCAGATAATATGCATAGACATGTCATGTCAAGTTCCTGTGCTTACTATGTAAAATGGGAATTATAATTCTCCTACTGACTTCACCTTGTCATTGGGATGACACATTGATGGCAGTATAGAAAAAAGCAAGAAACCATTCAAGACTGCATTTTTATATGATCATCCCAAAGTTCAGGCAACTGTATACTTTAAGCAGTTAACAGATTATTATTTTCCTGAATAAATGGAAATGCAATAAATCCATTAAACTAAAACTGTGTTGAACATTTTGCTAGCTTGAGAAATGATAGTACATTTGTGTGTTTCCCTTTGGATTCACATCTGAAATGTATTTGTCAATAGGTTTTGCTCCCATCAGTGGAATGTGTAGCAAGTACCGAAGTTGTACCATCAATGAGGACACAGGGCTTGGCCTGGCCTTCACCATTGCTCATGAATCAGGACACAAGTAAGTGGCCCCTTGACTCATAATTATGGAGAAAGACCACTGATTTGACCACTACATGACATTCCTCTAGTGATCCTTAATTCATCTGTTGTTCTTAGGTGCCATCAAGTTGGTACCAACTCATAGCGATCCTATGCACAACAGAACAAAACACCGCCCAGTCCTGGACTAACCTCACAATGGTTGCCACACTTGAGCTCATTGATGCTGCCACTTTGCCAATCCGTCTCACTGGGGGGTCTTCCTCTTATTCATCTAGATAGAATAAATAGGACCAATCTTGTATAAATCTTAGAATAGTGTGTGATCTAGAAGGAAAACCAGTGGCCATTAATTCAGTGCCAGCTCATGGTGACCCTATGTGTGTCATTGTAGACCTCTGCTTCATAGAGGTTTCAATGGCTGGTTGTATAGAAGTAGATCACCAGGCCTCTTTTTTTTTCGCGGGGGGGCTTGAACACCCACCTTTTGGTTAGGATCTGAGTTCATTCACCATTTGTTCCACCCAGGGACTCCTCTGTATAGGAAGTGTTCAATAAACGCCATCACTGTGGATGTGAGGAGACTCGGGAATCATAATGTTACAATGTGTATGATTTCTAGGGAGTAAATCACCTAACGTTATATTTGCTTTCCAGTTGTCAGAATGTTCTGTGGAGAACCCACACATAAGAGAGCTTTCTCATATAATGTATTCAAAACAAGTTCTTCTTTTCTTCCGGTAGATAAGGTCAACCATAGTTATGTTTATGATTATGTTAGAGTTTATTTTTAAGCAGGGTTTATTATTTCAGTTATTAAATAGTCATCTTGGAGAACAGGTTTCATGTCGTGCTTGTCTAGGTCCCTAAACAGTTTATAATCGGCTGTCCTGTTCCTAACCTTCTACTCTATCCGAGCTCTCTTACCATAGATAGGTCCATGGTAAGTGGCAAGAGAAGAATTTTGCTATTTGAAATAAAAGAATGACTATCTCATCACTTTAGCTTAGAAAACCTGGCCGGAATGATCTAGCTTTTAAAGTGTGTAACTGGTGTGGCACAATATAATAAAGCACTGAACCTCAAGGTCATTTTGAACCACAAGGTCAGTGGTTCAAACTCACCAGCCGCTCCTTGAAACCTTATACAGGGTGGGGTCACTATGAGTCAGAACTCACTCAATGGCACTTAACAACAACAACAAAGTGTATAACAGATACACCATTTTAAAAATTTTCTTTGGGGGGATGGGGTGGGATGGGGGCAAGACTTAACAAAGCCCCCAACATTCTTTATCATTTTCTATATGAATAATATTACAATATTTTATATAACAACTCATTTTGGTCTTTCTCCTTTATTATAATTTGATGATTCTCAGAGTATCTTTTTCTTCCCCTGGTTACAATCTGGAAAGCATATTCACACAAGAATTTTCTTACCTCCATGCCTCCTTCCTTGTTCATTCCAGCTTCGGCATGATTCATGATGGAGAAGGCAACCCCTGCAGAAAGACTGAAGGCAACATCATGTCCCCCACACTTATGGGAAACAACGGAGTGTTTTCCTGGTCTTCCTGCAGCCGGCAGTATCTCAAGAAATTCCTTAGGTAAGACCTGCCAGTTGTAAGATGGCAATGATCAGTAGATGTGAAGACAGTCGCTCAGGGGAAGGATCTTTTGAACTGTCAATGAGCAGAAAGACTGATGAATTACCTTGATGATGGTGATGATGCTGAGTCCCTACAAGTGCTAACTGCTTTCTATTTATTGTCTCAGTCAATCCTCACAGCAATATTCCTATTTTCCTGATTTTAGAGTTGAGGAAACTGAGTCTTCGAGAAGTGAATTCTGTGACTTAGGGTCCTATAGCAGTAAGTGGCAGACACTTAGATAAATTCTAGTTCCAGAATCCGTACTCTTCATATCTTTTCCCTGACTTCCAGACACTGCTTCATAGACAACACACAGATACACTGATGTTGTGAATCGTTTCCAACTCATAACGACCCTGTATAGTGTTTCTGAGGAGCAGCTGGTGGATTTGAACTGATGACCTTGTGGTTCATAAACCAGTGCTGATCCACAGCAGAAGTCAAAAAGGTTGATGGAGAAAATAGAATGAAAAGATAATAACATCTGTGTCTATAGATATACTCGATACAGGCTGTTACATTTTCGTTGCATTTTTCCATGAACCTTTTGAAGTGCCCTCAGAGTTCCATTTGATCGTCACTAAGTATTGTAATGTGATCAGTTTGGTCTTGAATGCCTTCAAAAATGTCCAGACTATGTAAGTGGTTTTTAATGGTTACAGCCCTGACTTGATTGGCTGGTCTGTTTGGAATGGCCATGAGCTAGGCCCATGTCTACAAGATATCCAAAGGGAGGGAAACTGCAGTGTTGTTGGGTTGATTCTAACTCATAGTACTAAATCCTTAGGGATTCTGAGGCTGTAGTTCTTTGTGGGAGCAGACAGCTTCATCTTTTTCCTATGGAGCATTTGGTGGGCTTGAACTGCTCATCTTATGGTTAGCATCCTAATACTTAACCCACTGGACCACCAGGATTCCCAGGGGTAGGGAGGCAACATAGAAGGCTTTTGATAACTCAGAATTTCTAGTTTGCATATATAAAAATGGGAGGTAGGCAGGTGGTATTATTTGATTTATATTAGATGATGAACCCAAAGTTAAAACTCTCTGAACTTGTAGTTCTATGTTTGACCATTTGATTATAAATAATAATCTATAGCTGTTACATTTAAATATACTCATAAACATGTACGTATACCTGTGTGTATATATATGTATATATATATATGCATACCCACTTAATCTATGGGATGTCCCCTCAATCTGTGTTGACCCACAAGAATATTCCAGGTATCTTCCTTTAACCAGATGTTAGGGAAGTTATAGTTTCTTTGGGAATTGGTATTCTTAATAAGTGATTACCTATTTGCAGACATTTGCAGAATTGGCAGTATACACAGGTGAAGCTGATTAAAAGCAAGGCCATGCGAATAATGCAAGTAGAGTAATAAAAACACAGTAAATCTCCTGCTAACAGTCAACTTTCCTGCATAGAAGATTTTCTCTTTAGTTAAAACGTCTTGTGGTTTGGGGTCCAAATTACCTCCCCTAACTCTCGTAAGGGTTATTGTTGTTGTCAACTAGTTGGTTCTGACTCATATCTACCCTGCATGGGGTTTCCAAGGCTTCATGGGAGCACAAAGCCTCACCTTTCTTCCACGGAGTAGCTGGGAAGCTCAACTTGCTGACCTTGTGGTTCGCAATCCAGTGCGTATTGTATGGAGCTACTGTGCTCCTTCATGTAAGGGTAGAACTAATATCATAAATCAAGGTCTGCTTGGATGTAGATTGAATTTCCATTTTTAATATGTTAAATGCTTTTGTTTAAAAATAATAATAGCAAGCAATACTAGGGTTGTATCATATCCAACTCATAGTGGCCCAGTCGGACCATATGGCTTCCTATATGGCTTCCGAGGCTGTAAATCTTTACAGAAACAGACTGCTTCCTTTCTCTTCCATGGAGTGTCTGGTGGGTTCCAACTTCACAGGTTAGCAACCCGACACTGATCCCACTGTACCACGAGGTCCCAACAGCAATAACTAACTGAAACTGAGGGACATATATACCTATGCTGTGTTAAGTATAGTATGTGTTCTTTTTGGATGGTTCTAATAACTCTTGTGGGAATTGTGGTCATTAATGAGGCATATGAATAAGGAACATCGTAGAAGAATTGATGCATTTGGGTTAGAGTGTTGGAGAAAAATATTAAAAGTACCTTGAACTGCTAGAAGAACAAACAAATCTATTCTGGAAGAAGTACAGCTAAAATGTTCCATAGAAGCCAAGATGTCAAGACTTCGTCTCTCATATTTTGGACATATGATCAGGAGGGACCAGTCCCTGGAGAAGGACATGATTCTTGATAAAATGGAAGGTCGTGAAAAACAGGAAAACTAACAAAATGGATTGGCACAGTGGCAGTAGGAGTAGACTCAAGTTTGTTAATGATTGTTAGACAACGCAGGACCAACAGTGTTCAGTGTGTTGTGCATACACAATCGCTATGAGTCAGAATCAACTAGATAGTTCCTAACAACAACATATAAGGTATATCAAGGTCACACAACTTGGTTCTGGTTACCTGATTGTCTGGAACCCCCATCTCTCTGATTCTAAAATCATACTTTAACCACCATGCTATCTTACTTCTCAGTGACAGAAAAGACAAATTAATGACAAATAAATGAAGGTAAGGTATCTTCAAAGAATATTCATGCCATCGAGACTAATTCTTTTTCTCAACATTTCCCTGTTAAACAGCCCTTGAGAGAATTTTCTATCTTAAGCCCCAGTATAAAAAGAGGCTTCAAAACATTAGTAGAAAAATTCTGTGATCGTGTAATTCCATTTTTTCATGAACTCATTGAAGCCCCCTTGTAGCTTTCCGAATCCTAATTTCTTTCAGTTGTCTTACTCCTTCTTTGCTTATAAAGATTCTTATTATTATTTGTTGTTGTTGTTAAGTGCCTTGGAGTCAGTTCCTTTCTGACTCATAGTAACCCTGTAGAGGGTTTCCAAGGAGTAGTTGATGCATTTGAACCACCAACCTTGCGTTTCAAACCAACCTTGCAGTCCAGTGCTTATCCTATAGTGCCACAACAGGACTCCAAAGATTATTTAAGATAAGGGACATCTGACCTCTGCCCCATCAGCTGTAAACTCCTTGAGGTCAGGCACTCTCTCTGTCTGGTTGATGTTGTACCTTAGTTGTTGTTAAGTAACAAGGAATCAGTTCTGACTCAGAGCGACCCTGTGTAGGGTTTCTGAGACTTGTAAAATCTTCATGGGAATAGAAGGCCTCATCTTTCTCACGTGAAGTAGCTAGCGGCCTCAAAACACTGCCCTTGTCGTTCCCAGTCCAGTGCTTATCCTGTGGAGACATTAGCATAATGCATACGACAGAGTAGACACTCATGTGTTGAATACATGTTGTTGAATAAGCCTGGTGAGTGGAGTTTTCAAATATGTTGACCTTTCCCATCTCCCATCAAACAGAATCCCTAAGATGTCTATAACTTCCCAGACTGTGTCAGAGCCTTTGTGGTCATGAGAACCCCATCCTCTTAGGCAGAACTCACCTGTTGGTATAAACATATTCTCTAAATGCATTCCTGTTTCTCTAAACATGTTGACAATCATACGGTGCCTTCAGAGGTTCCTTGGTGCAAGTGGACAGCTATCAGAGAATCCCAGTGAGTAATGTGGATATGGTACCTTTACAGCACACCCCAGGCTGGTTGTCTGGTGGATGAGCCCAAGCAAACAGGACAATATACATATCCGGACAAACTGCCAGGACAGATTTATGACGCTGACACGCAATGCAAGTGGCAATTTGGAGCAAAAGCCAAGTTATGCAGCCTTGGATTTGCGAAGGTATGTTTGCTTGTGATTTTAAACTTGCATTAAGATTCTGTGATGTGTCTGTGTACCGAACAGAAGTATAAACATTTGGTTTAGTAAGGCCAAGGGTTATCTCTAAAATGTCGGTTGTTTGGCATGAAAATGAAGTGGCAATTTTACTGTCTATGGATTTCCTTAGCTTCTCTCAAGTAGTCTATGGCTCCTTAAAATCCCTTTGAGCCAGGGGACAGGCCTGTGGAGTGTACCCTTTGGTTACTTGATGATGCATGGAGGGAATTGTAATCATTGCAATGAAACGAAATACGATAGGATGAAGTAAAACTGATGTTCTCCTATGTAAACCCACATAATTCACAATAAAAAACTTTAAAAAAAAAAAAGTCTTTTGATTACATCTGTGGAAGAAAATCCTACCTCCTTAGGTGAAGAGTTGATCTCCAGTCCTAAATCTGGAAAAAGTTCCCTTGATCTATTGGCAGGCATTGTTGGGTTTTATATTTATGTTTATTTTGAATACAATGCTTTAAAAATCATTGTTGTTGTTAGCTACTGTCAAGTTGGTTTCCATTCATATTTACCCACTGTACAACAGAATGTGACACTGCCTGGCTATGTTACATCGTTACAGATATTGCTACATTTGAGCTCATTGTTGCAGGCAATGTGTGTCAGTCCGTTTCATGAGAGTCTTCCTGTTTTCCCTGGACCCTCTGCTTTACCAAGCATGATGTCCTTCTCCCCTTTTTTGGTCCCTCCTGATAATACATCCAAAGTATGTGAGATGAAGTCTTACCCTCCTCGCTTCTAACGAAAATTCTAACTGTACTTCTTCTGAGACAGATTTGTTCATTTATCTGGAAGTTCATGGTGTATTCAATATTCTTCACCAACACGTAATTCAAACACATCATTGCTTCTCCAGCTTTCCTTATTCATTGTCCATATTTCTCATGCATATGAGGCGATTGAAAATACTATGGCTAGGATCAAGTGCACTTTAGTCTTGAAAGTGATATCATTACTTTTTTTTTTTTAAGTTTTTATTGTGAATTAAGTGATAGTTTACATGGGAGAACATTAGCTTTACATTCATCCTATCCTATATCGTTTCATTGCCATGGTTAC
>NW_006408555.1:12639728-12644267 GCF_000296735.1 Chrysochloris asiatica
ACGCTGTGTACTGAGGGGGTGGGAATGATCCTCGCTTTAGAGATTTGTTTCCTCTTTTGAGCTACGGCATCCATAGGTATAGGTCAAGTTCATCGAATTGTATCAGATGACTCTTTTTTCCCCTCTTCCTTCTTCTTCTAGTTGAGCTCTGATCATCCATTCATTGAAACTAGGTCAAGTGGGTATTGCCTGCAAGTGTGGGTGTTCTTGTGCATATGCCCTCTCTTCTTATCAGCTGGATGCTTCACTCTCCACTCTAGTCTTCTGTGGCTAGAAAGTGACATCATTACTTTTTACCATGTTCAACATTACTGTTGTTAGGTACCTCCTATTCAGTTGCTCCTCACAGAGGCAACCCTGTGCAGAGCAGAAGGAAACACTCTCCAGTCCTGTGCCAGCTTCCCAACTGTTCTGCTTGAACCCTTTGTTACAGCCACTGTGTCACTTTTTCCCCTTTTTTGCTGACCGTTTATTTACTTTGCCGCCAACCATGTCCTTCTACAGAGACTGACCTCTCCTGATAACTTGTCCAAAGTATGTAAGATGAAGTCTTACTAACCTCACTTTCAAGAAGTATTCTGGTTGTATTTCTTCCAAGACAGGTTTATTTGTTCTTTCTTTTGGCAGTCCATGGTACTTTTAATATTCTTGACCAACACTGTAATTCACATGCATCGATTTTTCTACTGTCTTCCTTATTCATTGTCCAACTTTCACATGCATAAGAAGTGACTGAAAATATAATGACTTGGATCAGGTACACCATAGTCCACAAACTGACATCTTTGTTCTTGAACGCTTTTAAGAGGTCTTTTGCAGCAGATTTGTATAAGGCAATGCTTTTTTTGATTTCTTGGTTGCGGCTTCCATGAGTGTTGATTGTGAGTCCAAGTGAAATGAAATCATTGTTGTTGTTAAGTGCTGTCTAGTCAATTGCAACTCATAGCAACCCTGTATCAGGTATTTGAGATTGGAAATCTTTGTGGGAACAGAAAACCTCATCTTTCTTCAGAGGATCAACTGGTCATCTTGAGCCCCCACCCTTAAAATACATGCATATGCCTTTTATTTGTTATTAAGTGCTGTCGAGTTGGTTTAGACTTACAGTGACCTTGTGTAGGGTTTCTTAGAAGAGACTGGTGGGTTTGAACTGCTGACCTTGCTGTTCACACTGATCTTTTGGTCCAGTGCTTATCCTACAGCACCACACCAGGACTCCATACCTTTCCTAGTATCCTCTTAGGAGGGCAGTTTTGGTTTTTCTTCCAGTGAAGGGAAAAGCATTCCTTGGTTTGAGCAGAGATGTGACTTGGTCTGACTACCCAGATTTGGACAGACACTTTAGCTGAATGCTGTCCTGTGGAACTTTCTGTGATGATGGTAATGCTCTTTGGGATCCAATGTGGTAGCCAGTAGCCACTTGACATTTGAGTTCTTAGCATGTGGCCAAAGGAACTGAGCATATAGTTAGTTTTATTTTGCTTTAAATAATTTAAATCCAGATTTAAGTAACTACACATGGCTAATGTACCATATTGGATAGTAGCTTTAGCTCCTCTATTGAGAATGAAGTGGCAGGGATAGGAAGGATGGAGAGAGGGAGAGACACCTGGGAGTCACCCACGTGAGAGAGGTCTTGAACGAAGGTCATAGCAATGAAAGTGGTGATCATTGTTGTGATTCTGGAAATATTGTGAAGGGAGAGCAAATAGGATTTCTTGATAGAATGGAAGATTTCCGAGTGTGAGAGAGTAGTCAAAGAACAAGTGTGAGAAAGGGGTCAAAGATAATTCCAGAATTTCCACCCTGAGCAACTGAGAGTTTGGAGGTGTCATAAGGCAGGTAAGGAAGACTCTGTAGGTTTTGGAGACACAAGGAATTTTGTTTGTTAAGTTTGAGACGCCTTAAAAAAAATTGATCTGTGGAGGCAGGCTTATAGTGTATACCCTTTGATTGGTTGATGATGCATGGAGGGGATTGTAACCATGGCTATGAAACAATATACGATAGGATGAATGTAAAGCTAATGTTCTCCCATGTAAACTATCACATAATTCACATAAAAAAAAATTGATTTGCTAAAGTCATTAATATTTTCAGCATGTCAGATTTTGCTTGAAGAGACATATGTCCTATGAAACATAGCTGGAGGACAAAGGCCGTGAGTGACAGGGTAGAATATTGTTCAACACTGAACTATAGTCTGTCCTTATGAATGTTGTCTAGAAAAATCCCTTCAGGTAACATGAGACCTTGGCATTTCTGTGGTTCCTTTTTCCCTTGGCAAGTCTAACCGAGGTCCTGGGAATTACAGATAAGGAGAAATGAGTTGGATATGCTGGAAAGAGGGGTAAGGAACAAACAGAAAAGTTCAAACTCTCCTTTTTGTTTACTTAGAAAGGGAGCTTACTCAGAGGGCCTTCGTGGTCGTCAAAGCCTGTAGTTGGCTGTAATTATGTTTGACTTCTGCTCTCCACCACAGAAGAAATAACATGTTCCTACAGTCTGCCTTATTACACTCTGGAATCCCTGTAGTTTTTGTTCTCTTGTATTTTCCTAGTCCACTCCAGCTGCCCCCTACTTAACACTGTGCCCTGGCATCGGATATGGGATCCATCCAGTCCATAGGTTCCCTTTCTTTGTTCTGTCTTGGGGCCACTCTGGACTCCTGGGGCGCTGCTGTAGGATCCGCTCTAGACTGCAAACTACAAGGTCAGCAGTTCAAAACTCACCGGCTGCTGCTCAAAAACCCTGTAGAAGGAAGGAACCGACTTAACCCCACTTTACAGTAAACAACAGGGCCATTTTAGTGTCTGTGGGTTAATGTGCTAGACTGCAAAGCTGGTTTGAACCACAAGGTTGGTAGTTCAAACTCACCAGCCACTCCTTGGAAACCCTATACAGGGTCTATATGGATCGAAACTGATTCAGTGGCACTTAACAACAACAACACAACAAGGTTGCTAGGGGTCGGAACTGACTCAACCGTGCTTAACAACAACAACAACATATAGGTTATGGGAATGGGTTATGGCTTTATTCTGGCTGTTAGAGGAAAAGCAATTCCATTTGAAAACCTTCCTACCTATGCCTTTACTTGTTTTAGGGGCTCCCTCTCCTTCCTCCATTTTGACAAAGATTCTTCCTTTTCCCACATTAATTAGTCCCCCTCAGACCCAAGGGGACTGGATAAGGAAACACACAGAAATTATGACCCTGATTTAGCTTATTAGAAGGCTACAGTATGCTTTCTACACTAATATTTTGTGGTAGGTCTCATTCCCTAGGGAAACATTTATACATTCTATCTGATGAGCTGTTTTGAGCTTTGGAAATGGTGTGTGTGTGTGTATGTGTATGTGTGTGTCTACACTGTGTGTCTGGAGGTCTGGCGGGAGTGGTGGTGTTTCCAAGTCCTGTCCTAAATATCCTTCCATTTTCTGTTCAGGGAAAGAATGTTATAGTCTGAAAAGGCAGACTCACTGTGCTTATCTCTGGTTTCCTTATGTTTGCTTTTCTCAGTCCTGTGGAAAACTTCTTGGTGAAACGTTTTAAGTACATTCTTGCAGTATTTTCTAACCATAAAATCTATAGTAACTAGAATGCTTGGGGGAAATGGGTGCGCGGTTAATTGAATTTTCAGGGTTACAACAAGTGACCACAAACCTCACTGTTTCCTCCCTGGTGGTTAATCTTTTTTCCCTAAGTGAATGTGTTCACATTTCTACCTTAGTTAATAGAATGTAGCAAACATGAAGGAATTACTTAGATGTTTCATGATTTTGACATCCCATTAGTGACGGCATTCTGGGCAAGAAGTTTGAATGCTTGAGCGAGAAGGCATCTGGTTCATTCTCTGTACTTTATAGATGGTGAACTGAAGTCCGGAGAAGCTGAGGGCTTTCTAATACCCATTAATGACAAATCTAAGTCCAGAGTAGTTGTTAGGAACCAGGATTCTGGATTCAGGCAGTCTGAGCCCTGCCTTTTCCACTTGCTAGCTGTGTGTCTTCCTGGTTTAGAAAGAGTCATTCATTGCTCAGTTTTCTCATCTGTAAAATGAAGCCAGTTGTAATTTTCCTGTTGCTGTTGTTAGGTGCCATTGAGTTAGTACCGACTCATAGCGACCTTATGCACAGCAGAATGAAACACTGCCCGATCCTGGGCCAACCTCACTACTGTTGCCACACTTGAGCCCACTGATGCTGCCACTTGGCCAATCCATCTCATTAGGGGTCTTCCTCTTTTCCTCTGACCCTCCCCACCTTACCAAATATGATATCCGTCTCCAGTGACTGGTCCCTCCTGACACTATGTCCAAAGTATGAGTGACGAAGTTTGGCCATCTTGGCCTCCAAGAAGCACTCTGACTGTACTTCTCCCAACACAGATCTGTTTGTTCTTTTGGCAGTCCATGGCACTTTCAATATTCCCCTCCAACACCATAACTCAAAAGCATCAATCCTTCTACGGTCTTCCTTATTCACTGTCCAGCTTTTGCATGCATATGAGGTTATTGAAAATACCATGGCTTGGGTC
>NW_006408555.1:12645556-12679469 GCF_000296735.1 Chrysochloris asiatica
CTGCTTTAGCATCTCTAAACTGGAGAGCAAGTTTAGTGTCTCTTCTGATGTCCATTTTGATTTTTTTCTTCTTTCTTGTCTTCTTAATGACTTTTTGCTTTCTTCCTGTATGATGTTCTTGATGTCTTCCCACAACTCTTCTGGTCTTCGGTTATTAGTGTTTATTGTATCATATCTGTTCTTCAGATGATCTCTAAATTCAGCCAGAGTGTTCTCTAAACTTACTGGTGCTACTACCTCTTGTTGTTAAGTGCCATCAAGTTGGTTTTGACTCGTAGCGACCCTGTATAGGGTTTCCAAGGAGTGTCTGGTGGGCTTGAACTGCTGACCTTTAGGTTACCAGTCCAGTGTTTATCCTGCAGCACCACACCAGGATCCTGGTTGGTACTTCTTAGTGATTACTAAATACACATAGATATGCAGGGAGTATAGAATCTACCTGCTCACAGCCATATCTCAGAGATATCACAGGTTCCATCCCCGACCACCCCAATAAAATTAATATTGTCATCAACGGAATCACACACATTTTTTTGGTTTCCCGGGATCTATAAAAGTTTTGGTGACACTGTAATGTATGTAGTCTGTGATGTGTGCAATAGAATGATGAAAATCTTTGAAATATTTCAAGAGTGACCCAAAGGTGACAGAGACACAAAGTAAACACATGCATTTGGAAAAATTGTGCCAATAACCCTTGCTCAGCAAAGAGTGTCCACACACATTCAGTTTGCAAACAATACATTGCACATTGTCTGCAGAGCACAATAAAGCAAAGAGCAATATAATGGAGTGTACTTGTTTATGGTTGCTGGGATTTATTTCTGCTTACTTTGCTGGTACAGCTTCACCGCTCACCAGTGATTTCTACATCTGTCGGAGTTCATTGAACTAGCTTGAAATATACCATTGTACACGAAAGCATTTTGTATTCAAGGAGTGGTTGTATTTTCTTTCTGACCAGTCCCTTCTTGCCTTCCAGGACATTTGCAAATCTCTCTGGTGCCATCGAGTAGGCCACAGATGTGAGACCAAGTTTATGCCTGCAGCGGAAGGGACCGTTTGTGGCTTGAGTATGGTAAATTGCATACTTGTTAGTTTTTAGTTCTAGATACTTGATAAGGAATGGAACCCAAGCTGTTCTCTGCCCTTACCCTTAGAATGAATGATTTCACTGCATTTATTTTCTGAATTTTCTTTAGCATAACGTGTCTGATTTAGCAACTACGATAAAATCGCATGCTAATATAATCCAATTTGATCAATGGTGTATGATTTCCTTCTTTTTTTTTTTCCTTTGTTATCCTTTGTAGAGGGAGGCTTGGATCAAAATGTTGGTATTCCAGTGAACAAGTAGTTTTCATTGTCAATTGCTTGCCTTTGATGTAGTGTGTAAAACCTCAGGGATCAGGAGTCCTGTTTACTAGTAAAAAACTGACTGTCTCACCCTACCATAACCTCTGGCACTCACTTATCCTCCAAGGACATAGTATTGAGTTTCTGACTTGCCTGATAGAGCCCCATCGTTTAGAGAATGTCTTATGTTGTACCAGAAAATCTCTTGGGAGAGACCATCTTCATCCGGACAAAGAACCATTTCCGTTGTGGGAGGTATGTAGGTTTTGAGTGATGAACTCTTATGTGTCCATTTGTATTGCCTTCCTCTTCTCTAGTAGAGTCTAGAGGGAAAGAGGGACATTTGAGATGGCAGTATATGATCCTGATTTGAGGAGTTCATTTTGCAGACTGTAATATGGGATGATGAGTGGAGCTCCATGAGTGGAGCTCTCCAAGCAGCCCAGGTCCGTATGGAAGATTGAGTCCATTAGAGTGAACCCAATTCCACAATAGCATATTAACTCCTGAATACCAGTTTCTGGAGACGTGGGGACACAGAGAAGAAGATGACTTGATCTTGTACCTACAACAGTTCACAGTCAGTCCAGCAGAGACCTGGGCAGAATAAGTAGTCACTAATGCTATCTTTTTAAATACACTTACACAGCATTTAGCTGCTATGGAGACCCAGATGGTTGAGAAATGCATCTTTTCCAGAACCAGGGATGCATTTAGGAAAAGCTCCAATGAGGAGGCACACTAGCATGGAGCTTGGAGTTTGAACTGAAGTTCTCTAGCTGAATGAGAACAAGGAAGAACAAGCAATTTTTAAAGGCCAAGACACAGATGGACGAGAAGGAAAGCGTGTCTAGCAATTGCTGTCTAATCTTGTTGAAGGCTTCTCTTCACTATCTCTTGGAAGAGTTATGCTTTTTAACTCTTTATTTTGAAAGCGCTGGACTGCAGAACCAGTGTGAACTGCAGGTCAGTGGTTCAAGCTCACCAGCTGCTCCTTGGAAACCCTATACAGGGGTTGCTATGGGTTGGAACCAACTCAACAGTACCTAACAACAACAACAAATTTTGAAAAATCAACATTTAAAAAGTTGAAGAGTTGCCAGCAATATATATATACGTTTCTAATGACTGTTGTCCGTATTTTAGAATTCTTCATCCTTCTCTTTTCAATTAATCACATCCCATAAAGCAGATGGTGAACATTGGAATTGGAGCTACGGTCCATTTTTAATCAAATGTACTTCTCACTAGAAATGTTAGTAAGAACATTTTGACTATGACTATACAAAGCAATAGCAGAATAATTGATGCATTTGAGTTATGGTGTTGGAGGAGAATATTGAAAGTGCCATGGGCTGCCAAAAGAACAAATAGATCCATGTTGGAAGAAGTGCAGCCAGAATGCCCCTTCGAGACCAGGATGGCCATACTTCGTTCTCATACTTCGGACATATTGTCAGGAGGGACCAGTTGCTGGAGAAGGGTATCATGTTTGGTAAGGTGGACTTCATATGACAGAGTAGAACTGCCCCTTAGGGCTTCTAAGGCTATAAATCTGTTACTGAAGCAGGCTGCCTCATCTTTCTCCCACAAAGGAGCTGCTGGGCTCGAACTGGCAACTTTTCAGTTAGCAGCCGAGTGTTTAACCCCTGCGCCACCAAGATTCCTTATGTGTATGTATAAACCAAATCCCACTGGCATTGAGTACATTCAGACCCTGTATAGACTTTCAAAGGCTGTGAATCTTTTCTAGAGCAGATTGTTTCATCTTTTTCCCAAGAAGCGGATGGTGGCTTTGAACTGCTGACCTTGTGGTTAGCACTCCAGGGCTTATCCCACAGTGCTTCCAGAGGTCCATATTTGTATGTGTTGTTGCTGGTGGCAAGTTGTTGAGTTCGTTCCTACTCAGAGCGACTCTGTATAGGATTTCCAAAGAGCAGATGGTAGTTAGAGAAATAAAATTATATGTGTATATTAATTTTTATATTTAACATCTTTCATGTAGAATTTTACATAAACGTGTCTATATATATATGTCTGTGCCTCCCTGCCTCCTAAAAGGCGTTAAAATCCAGTTTAGATAGCCTTTCAGCTGCCCAGCCTGATACTGGGAAACATTTCAAAGAAAAAAAAGTTAAATTGAATGACTGGAATAACAGGAGTCCATTCCTTAAAAACAAGCAAACAGACCTGTGATTCAAGACTAACTAGTTGATCCATAACTTGTCCCCAAGGTCAGGAGTATGTAAGTTGTTTATCAGCTTTTGGTAGTAGATTTGAAATCTTGTCTTATCTACTCCTGGTGTGGCGCTGTAGGATGAGCACTGGACCGCTAACCTCAAGGTCGGCAGTTCAAACCCACCAGCCGCTCCTTGGCAACCCAGTATTGGGTCACTATGAGTCAAAACTGACTGGAGAGCACTTACCACCACCACCAACATAACTCTTTGTTTCAGTGTGTGCTCTGAAAAAGTTACTTAGTTATTATTCTCTGCTATATCTCCCTCATCTAGGGAATAGTCATTAACCCTGAAGTGCTTTGTGAGGATTCTAAGATACATTGTGTGTGACGTTCTCTGACATTTGCAGCACTTTGTAGATGCAACTTTAGTCAACTCTTCTAACAGCTGCTGCTGTTTTATTCTGGGCACCTGAGGTCAATCTAGTCGTGTGCGAACAGTCCTGCTAGAATAGATGCATTCTCTGGGGATTCGTGTGTTTTTTTTTTTTTTGTCTTTCCTCAAAGATCTTTGCCTACGTCATGCTCATTCAGTTTGAAGTTAGAAGTAGCACTAGAAATATCTGTGCAGGGAGAGACAAAACCTTCCAAGGGCTGTTCGCTTTCCCTACAAAGTTCTCAACGATGTTATATGATCCCGTGCAAAGTCTGAAATGGCGGTTGGCTCAGGGGAAAAGAAAATTTAAAAACAGCAGAATTAATCAACACATGGCAAGATTGTGAAGAAAGGAAGTAATATCTTAACTTAGACAGAGTACACTAGCAACCAAGCCACATAATAAACAGCCACAAGGCCAAATTTATCACGGAGGGGAGGGGGAAGTAAAGATTTGAAGTCAAACAACTTCTCCATAATTCTGTAGCTGAAGCCCCCCATCCTCAGTGAAATTTGGCCAGGTGCAAACCCCAACCCTATGAATCTAACTGCAGAGGCTCTTAGGAGAGTGTGCAGTCAGGCAGAACTTGCTCCTAATAAAAGCACCCCAGAAAAACAAACAAAAAAACAAAAAAACACCCTACCAGAGGTGAATGCAACCCCCTCGGAGAGAGATGAATAATGAAGCTTGGAATGTACACTAGGAAGGTTAGAAAACAGCTCTCCACCTTGAAGGAAAAACCCAGTGCTAATGGTGTGGCACTGTGGGTTAATGCTCCAGACTGCAAAGCCATTTGAACTGCAAGGTTGGCGGTTCAAACTCACCAGCTGCTCCTTGGAAACCCTATACAGGATCACTATGGGTCGGCACCGACTTGACGGCACTTCACAACCACAACAACAGCAATTCATCAAGGACACTCAGCTCAGCATCATCCGAGGGGCTGAAGTGGGCACTTTTTACTGATGAGAAGTTATTCTATTTTGTAAGAAATATCCTATGGGGATGATTTGGAATTTAAAAAGCAAGATAGAATCAGTAAACAGTTGCCATTGATTCTCATTCATGGAAGCCTCATGTGTGTCAGAGTAGAGCTGTGCTCCATAGGGTTTCATTGGCTAGGTGTTTGTTTTATTTTTGGAAGTTGGTCTCCAAGCCTTTCTTCCAAAGTGCCTCTGGGTGGATTCAAATTGACAAACTTTCTGTTAGCCTATGAGCCTTGTGCACCACTCAGGGACTCCAAAACAGAGATACAATTCATCCTTGGATCTGTTTTATGGTGAGGCCACTGTTGAAGATGAGAAAGTCTGTGTGAATATCTTGCAAACGGATTCCCTTGAGTGAATGGTACATTGCACTTTAGTGAAGTCTGTCAAGGAAGGGAGGCTCCTTTGTAGTTCTCGCCACGCTGATGACCTGAGTTGTTTGTGGACTCCTATCTGAGCGTTTCACCTGGACGTTCACAAAACACAGCATCCCCAGCCTGTTAGTGATAGGTGCCCTTCTCTCTAGATGTCAGACATTTAAATGCATGAAGTAAAAGAGCAGAAACCAGGTGTTTACAAAACACAGTGACTGAAGGGATTCCACACGTGAGGTCAATATAAAATGCAGCAACTGAAGGGATCCCGTGACAAGGCCCATAGGGAGTAACCAAGCATTTGTACAGAGCAGAAACTGAAGCTGCATGAACGGAATGTAGAGTAACCAGGTGTTCATGAAAAGATTCTCTCAGCTGTCGTGAATTTTCCTGTTTGCCTTCAGACTTCTTTACCCCATAACCCCGCGTATTTGCTGCGTCTCCCTATGCTCTCCCAGCTGGTTCCTGACAGAAAGCTTACTGTGTATTCTCTTCACAGTGGTGTCGGCGAGGTCAGTGTGTCAAGTTTGGGGAGCATGGGCCCCGGCCCATCCACGGCCAATGGTCCTCCTGGTCGAAGTGGTCAGAATGTTCGCGGACGTGTGGCGGAGGAGTGCGGTACCAAGAGAGATACTGCAGTAACCCCAAGTAAGGAAGGCTCTGAGGGAAAATCAACATTTCTGAGACAATAGCTTTGAGCACATAACACACTGCCCCCCCTCCCCCCTTTCCCCCGCCTTGCACCATCTGGATGATTAATATCACACTTACACTTTTGCCCAGTTAAGTTTTCCAAAAATATATACTTTCAAGAAAAGTGTATTACTCCCATGAAACTATGATGGGTGGTAACATGTATATGAGTGCATTTGTCACTTCAGCTCTTTCAAAAGTTTTTTGCTAAGAATTCATACAACAAAACATTCACTCAGTACGTATAATTCTGTGACATTGGGTACATTCTCACCTCTTTTCTGAGTTTTCCCTCCACATTAGCATGAACTGACTTCCCCCCAAAGCTCCGAGCTAATCTTTCAAGTTACTGTTCTCATTTAGAATCAAAAGAGCATAATGCTCAAAGCAGACATTTTTATTTATTTGTTTGCTAGTTGAGTTAATGTTTGGTTTTAAGAAGATGTCAAAGAATATTTTGTATTTGTTTTAAAGACTTACTCAGGGTTTTGCTCTCTGGGGGTTCAGGCAGCCTGGAGTCCGTGAGAATTTGAGATTCTTTCTGCAGTTTCCCCCTTTTGATCAGGATTCATCTTTAGAATCTTAGATCAAAATGCTCAGTAATGGTGGTCCCATGCCATCCAGCTCTTCTGGTCTCATGGCAAAGGAGGGAATTAGCTACACATTCTGTATCTTCTTCTTCTTCCTAACTCCTCTTCCTCTGCTGCTCCAGGGAATAATGATCAATTGTTGGGCCTTGGATGGCTGCTTGCAAGTATGTAAGACCCCAGACACAACATGATGAACTAGAAGGTAGAACGAAAGAACTAAACTCGTAATTAGACCAATTAACTGGGATGTCTTATAAAACCATAACCCTAGCCCTAAGGAACCAAACCTCATAAGGATTTTGATTGTGCATGCTGTTGTTAAGTGTCATCAAGTCGGTCAGTTCCTACCTATGTGTAGGGTTTCTGAGGAGTGGCTGGTGAGCTTGAACCACCAACCTGGCCCTTCAAATGACTTTGCAGTCCAGCGCATTAACCCACAGCGCCACCCCAGGCTAGCAGCTTCAAGAGTTTTTTGGTTTTTTTTTAAATGGGAGGGGGAAGGTGGTCCATCACCATTGTTTGTTTCCAAATTTTTTCATCCCCCTTAACAGAAACTCAGTCATCCTTAAATACTGTTTTAAAGTATGGTTTTCTTTCCTGTGCTTATTAGTAATCAGTTAGCATTTTACTGTATGTATATAAAGGTCATGTGCATTGTACGGGACGGTGTAGGAAATGAGAGATCAAAACTGAAAATTCTGCACAGGAGTTAATCTGTGGGTCTGTGTGATGGTCAAGGACCCCAGCGGTTGTTAAACTACTCCCTTCATCTCAAGGAGGTCCACCCAGTCCAGTGCCTCTGATGCTCAGAGCAGGCCGGCTTGGCTGCTGGACTGGATGTGTCTCTACGTGGTGAGCTACGTGTGTCTACGTGTGTCTCTACTTGTGCCATGCAGAAATGTGCAGCCACACGTTTTGACAGACCTGCCTGACTTTTCAAGAGAAACCGGAAATTCCAAAAAAAAAGTCATGTGTGAAGTTTCCCAATTTTCAAAAATAATGACAACAAATTCAATTAAAAACAAAACCCAGCAAAAAACAAACTTTTTATGGATTGGAACTGGCCCAGGTCACTCTTGTACACCTTCGGGCCTAATCATTCTGGGCCACTGAGCTGCATTCTTTTTGTGAAAATGAATGTGGTTTGATATTGCTTTTATATACATTTATACAAGGGGGCTTCAACAAGTCGGTGGGAGAATTCTGCTATCTTTTCATTCTACTTTTCCACCGACTCTGAAGCCTCCTTGTATACTCTAGTTCCATACGAAACACACGTGCGACCTGTTATATCCTGATGGTAGGGTGAAGTAGAGAGAGACTCTGAACCCCTGGTTGTTAAGTGCAGTGGAGTTGGTTTCAACCCATAGTGACTCTGTCTATGATTTCCAAGAAGTGGCTAGTAAGTTTGAACTGGCAACCTTGCAGTTCAAACGGACTTTGCAGTCTAGTACATTAACCCACAGCACCACCGTAGGACCATGGACGAACCCCTGGTATCTGCTGTTAATTAACTCTGTGTCTTTGGGGAAGTCATTTAAACTCTCAACTTGGGTTTAGGGAGAAAGTGGAGCTAGTAATACCCTCTTGGGAAAGTTAGGGGAGGGGACTAGAAATTGCATCTTGTTGACTATTTGACACCCTGGTGAGCACCCCATGGACAGTCAACAAAAGGTTCTTAGGTCCATGAAGTTTTCATCATTCTCATCCCAAACCCACTGGGAGAGACAGGTACCAACATGTTAGCCTTCAGATGCAATGGTGAAAGGTCTTACTGATGAAAATAGACTTTGGAGAATTGTTGAAGGTCATAGAATGAGAAGAAGATTGAAAAGTTCCATAGACTGCTAAAAGAACAAACAAATCTTTGCTTGAAGAAGTACAGCCAGAATGTTTCTTAGAAGCCTCCATGGTAAGACTTCATCTCTCATACTTTGGACAATACATGTTATTGTTTGTTGTTGTGAAATGTTGTCATATCAGTTCCAAACCCATAGAGACCCTGTATATGCTTTCCACGAAGCAGCTGGTGAGGCTGAAGCAGTGACTTTGTGGTTCAAACCGACTTTGCAGTCCAGTGCATTAGCCCACAGCGCCACACCAGGACACCATGGACATGTTATTAAGGAGGGACCGATCTGTCGTATCATGAGAGGGTCATCATGCTTGATAAAGTGAAGGGTCAGCTAAAAAAAAAAAAGACCCCCAATGATATGGATCGGCACAGTGGCAGCAGCAGTCAGCTCAAACATCGCAATTGTGATGATGGTACAAGACTATTTGGTTCTTTTGTATGTAGGGTAGCTATGAGTTGGAACTGAGTCAATAGCGCCTAACACCATAGAACGAGAAGACTGTGGTTCAGCCTTGGGAAATAGTGTGTTTGAGTTTAGAACAAGATTTGAATGGCGCACGGGAACCCATTAGTGCGGAGTCAACTGCAATTCAGGGTAAGCACATGTGTGTCAGAAAGGGCTGTGCTCTGCTAGGGTTCGTCAGCAGGACTCACCTACCTTTCTTCTGAGGTGCCTCTGGGTGAATTTGAACCTCCCACCTTTTGGCTAGTGGTTAAGTGCATTGACCCTTTACACTACCCAGCTTGGTTTTGTGGTAGTGGTGGTGGTTATGTGCCGTGGAGTCGGTTCCGAATCTTAGCAACCCTGTACAGGGTTTCTGAGGCTGTAAATCTTTACGGGAGCAGAAAGCCTCAACTTTCTCCCACGTAACAGCTGGTAGTTTCGAACTGCTGACCTTGCGGGTCACAGCCCAATTCGTAACCACGACGCTACCAGAGCTCCTTGGTTCTGTGGTTGTTGTTGAGTACCATGGAGTCAGTTCCGACTCATAGTGACCCTGCGCGGGGTTTCCGAGGCTGTAAATCTTTACAGGAACAGAATGCCTCATCTTTGTCCCACAGAACTGCTCGTAGTTTCAAACTGCTGACCTTGCAGTTCACAGCCTGATTCTTAGAGATCTTTAAATTGTTGTCTCCATGTAGAGGTGTGATTCCTGGCCAGTGCACCAGCTCATGTGTGGCCATTGCTGTTTGTCATTGGTGCTTTCTGACTAGGATGGACGAGGGTGAAATGCTTGGCGGTCTCCCAAAAATCAGCCAAGGAAAACCCTGTGGATCACATGGTCTAGTCCCCATCTAGTCATGTTGGTAGGACAGGATTGGGCAACATTTTGTTTCATTGTGTATGGGATTGCTTTGAGTCGAAGATCTGCTCCACAGAAGCTAACAACCACAACAACACAGCATGGAGTAACAAAGACTCTAATGCCAACCACTTGTGTTTGCATCTTGGTGCTGACATTTATTTCCTGGCTATGTGGCTGCTTGCAACTTATTCCCCGGCCCCAGATTCCTCACTTGTCATAACAGGATAACAATAGTACCTACATCGACTGAGTTAAGATTTGTGAAATGCTTAGAGAAGTGCTTGGCACGTTGTAAAAGCATTGTATAAATGTTTGGTAAATTGAGAATTCAAATAAATCATGAAACTACAGCAAAAGGAAATTTTTAAAAGAGAAAAACAGTGTTTCTTTTGAGTCAGCAGTCTGGACTGAAAAAAAACAACTAGGGGGCTAATTTATCCCAAAATACCAGGGAGAATTTAGGATAGTTTGACCATGGTTTGTCAGGCGCTGTTGAGGGTGGTGGTGGTGGTGGTGATGTTCCATGGAGTTGGTTCCGACCCATAGCGACCCTGTACAAGGTTTCCAAGGCTGTAAATCTTTATGGGAGCAGAAAGCCTCATCTTTTTCCATTGGAACCTCTAGTAGTTTTGAACTGCTGACCTTGAGGTTAGCAGCCCGATTCGTAACCACTATGCTACCAGAGCTACCAGGAATGTGTTGTTGTTGTGAAGTGCCGGCGAGTCGGTTCTGACCCATAGCGACCCTGTATAGGGTTTCCAAGGAGCAGCTGGTGAGCTTGAACCACCGACCTTGCAGTTCAAACGACTTTGCAGTCTGAGGCATTAGCCCACAGCGCCACACCAGGAGTCCACAGGGGCAAAATTACCCTGGCTTGAGAGACCCCACTGGTCCATTCAGATGCTGTAACTAGGTACAGTGGTGGGAAGGCTTGTGATGTTTTTATACCTTTTACCAGATGATTAAAACCACATTTCTGATATTTGGAATGTAACCTGTGTCTTGGATTGCTGTTGTTGTTGTTGTTGTTGTTGTTAAGTGCCGTCGAGTCAGTTCTGACCCATAGTGACCCTGTATAGGGTTTCCTAGGAGCAGCTGGCGAGCTTGAACTGCCGACCTTGCAGTTCAAACGGCTTTAGTTGTTGCTGTTAGATGCCTTTGAGTTCTGACCCCTGACAACCCTAGATAAACAGAATGAGACACTTCCTGGTCCTGCGCCACCCTCCAGCCATTGCTGTGTGAGCCCAGTTTTGTAGCTGCCGTGTCAGCCCGTCTCACTGAGGGTCTTGCTCTTTTTCACTAACCCTCTACTTAACCAAGCATATCTTGGATAGAATTGTTAAAATTATGATATCACTTTGCATTTCTGCAGCATAGTTCTTGGATCTGGTGTTCATACATCACATTTTACAATCTAGATGTTTTCCCAAGAAAGAAGTAGATTACCTAATTTAATAGCTGTGTTGGTAAAGCACATGAATGATACCCCTGGGATTTTAAATTTAAACCTCTCATGTCTATGGGATTGAAAATGCTCTTTATCACAGGATATTGCTCATGGAAATATATTCTAATTTTAGAGATGCTTAATAATTAATCACCAAAATAGTTGCACTTGGTGACTTTTTATCATTTTAAACAAGATTAAGACTAATCAGCGTACTGTTTACTTAAACTATGCATGAAGTCACAAATAAAACAAGTACATGATCAACTCTCCTGAGACAATTGGCTTAATTGTTCTCTGTTTTCATTTCATGTCATTGTAGGAGAGCTGATTTTTCTTCCATTTTTAAAACACTATTTTTGTTCTTGTTTCAGTTAAAACATTTGGTTGCGTTCACATCGCTCAGCCTACCCACTTTCTGTTTCTCTTGTGAGAGACAACGTGGCATTTCCATTTTCTATAAGGATAGTTTTTTTCCAGAAAATATTTTGTTTCATATAAGATTGCTTTCTTCCAGGCTGATGCATGAATTTTCCAAAATTTTGAGTTTCAAAATGGTTGAAAGGTTATCAGGTTCTGGAATCGCCAATCCCGAATACAAGTGACTTTCCTTTTCCCTGTTGTTGTTCTTAACTGCTCTTGAGTTGGTTCCAACTCACAGTGATTCAAGGCCGTAAATCTATGGAAGCAAAAAGCCTCATCTTTTCTTGCGATGTGTGGCTGTTGGGCTTGAACCGCTGACTTTGTGGTTTGCAATCCAGTACTTATCAATCATACAAAACCACCACACTTCCCCTTTCCCCATGTTCATGTTAAAAAACCACATAAACAGTTGCCAAGAGCTTAATTCCAAATCGCAGTGGCCGGCCACAATGCTTCCGAGTAGAACCGTGTTCCGTGCAGTTTCTTTGCTGTAATTATTGGGAAGGTGGATCACCAGGTCTTTCTTCCAAGGCACCTCAGAGTAGATTCCAACCACAATTTTCCATTAGTGACAGATCACATCTCTGTTTGTACCACCTAGGGATGCATTAGGCCCATGGTTGTTGTTAAGTGCCATCGAGTTGATTCCGACTCATGATGTCCCCATATAGGGTTGCCAAGGAGCGGCTGGTGGGTTTGAACTGTCGAGTTTGCGGGTAGCCATCCACTGTTGATTGTACAGTGCCATACCAGGACTCCAAGGTCCATGGTAGAAATTTTTTTTTTTTTTTTAATTAATTAAAGCCCTCTTTTCTACCAGTCCTTATATGGCTGAGAACCTTTCTGCAAACCCTTCCCCAGGCATTTGCTCCCACTCTGGTGGAAACTGACATTAGTCGACCATCCCCTATAGTCTGTCCCCATTGTTTTATAGGCGTGCAACAGAAGAGGTGGAGGGTCCTGTCCGAGCAGCAGCACCTTCCCAGACCACCACACTGATATGGCAGAGTCAGACCAAGGCCCCTCAGACTCCGTGCTGTCCATTTTGTTCTGGTCTTTCGTGCAGTTGTACTGTAGCTGAGCCCAGTGATATTCCTATAAACTTCATTCAGGAATATCAATAGCTAAGATGTTCAGGAGGAGTGCTGTGGTTCTGTAAGATAAGCACTGGTCTACAAACCACAAGGTGTGCAATTCTACCCTGCCAGCCTGTCCCATGGAAGAAACATGAGGCTTTCTGCTCCTGAGAAGATTTAAAGCCTCAGAAACCCTATGCAGGGTCGCTATGAGCAAGAACCAACTTGATGGCACTTAACAACAACACGAAAACGTTACAGAATATTCATAAAAGGTTGATCTATTTTAGAAAGAAGCTCTAAATTGCATTACCACTTTCTGGAAGGCAACTTAGCAAATGAAACTAGAGTAATACTGGGCTCAGATCGGGGGCTCATTTTCCAACCAGTCATTTCCAGGTTCAGCTGATTATCAGAAACCCCTGGGATGTTGTAAATAAATAGGTTTTATGAGTCTTCCCTAGGGTATATTCATACAGAGAAAGTCAGAGGTGTTTCAAAATCCCACTCAGTTTATCCCACTAAGTCTCTGTTTCTCCGTGTGTGTGTGTGTGTATCCCTCGCAATAAGGGTGATTTATAGTGAGGAGGAATTGGATTTAAATAATCTCTCTGCCTTTTCTCAACTTGATTCTAAGCAATTTTACTTAATCTCCTCATCTGAAAAATAGGGGTAGTTTTGATAATTAACTGATACAGTGCTTATAAAGAATGTGGAGAGTGTCGAGTGTACAATAACACAAGCTACTTGCATATCACACACACAAACACATACACACCTACCTGTTTGTGTAAGTCAAAAAAGCATGGCTACAAAATCATGTAAACCTTTATTTATAAAAATATATCAAAATGTGAAACTATTATTTCTCGACACATCCTCCATCTATACACTTCTAAAGGTGGTGTTTCCGTCTCTAACCCTTCCTTGGACTGCACAGTCACTTTGAACTGCAAGGTCAGTGGTTCAAGCTCGCCAGATGCTCTTCAGAAATCCTATACAGGGTTACTATTAGTCAGAACTGACTATTTCTACAGTACTTAACAACCACCCTTCCTTTGAGACCTGGTGTGATGCTGTAGGATAAAGCCCTGGATCACGAGGTTGGCTTGAACAGCAACGTCAGCACTTCAGACTCACAAGTCGCTCCTCAGAAGCCCTATATAGGGTCACTATAAGTTGGAAACTAACTGTGGGGCAACTGATGATTTTGAGCTGTTGACATTGTGGCTAAGTGCCCAACTCCTAACCCACTACACCACTAGGGTTCTCATTACTGTTGGCAGTGGGCACTAATATGAGTGCATTGTACAGTAATCTCAAATATAGGCACATTCTATAATAATCTTAGGACTTCTGTATGGCATTATGGATCAGCACTGGACTGCAAACCACAAAATCAGCAGATCAAACCCACCAGCTGTGCCTTGGAAACCCTATATGGGGTTGCTATGAATCAGAATTGACTCAGTGACACTTAACAACAACATAATAATCTGAATTATGTGCACACTCTCTAGTAATCTCAACTATGGACATACTCTATTATGGTTATAGTGTGGTTAGGTGGCATCGAGTTGGCACTGACTCATAGGGACCTTATGCACAACAGAATGAAAAACTACCTGATCCTGTGCCAACCTCACAATTGTTGTCATGCTTGAGTTCATTGCTGCTGCCACTGTGCCAATCCATCTTGTTGGGGGTCTTCCTCCTTTTCGTTGACCTTCCACTCTATCAAGCATGATGTCCTTCTCCAGGAATTGGTCCCTGCTGACAATATGTGCGAAGTATGAGAGATGAAGCCTGGCCATCTTGGCTTCCAAGGAACATTCTGGCTGTACTTCTTTCAACACAGATTTGTTTGTTCTTTTGGCAGTCCGTGGTAGTTTTAATATTCTCCTCCAACACCATAACTCAAATGCATCAATCCTACAATCTTCTTTATTCATTGTTCAAGTTTCACATACATCTGAGATTATTGAAAATGCCGTGGCTTGGTCAGGTGCACCGTAGTCCTTTAACTGGCAACATTGCTAATGAACACTTTAAAGAGGTTTTGTGCAGCAGGTTTGCCTAACGCAATACTTCATTTGAGTTTTGGACTGCTTTTTCCTTGAGTGTTGATGGTTGGTGTAAGCAAAATGAAGTCTTTGACAACTTCAATCTGTTCTCCATATATCTAGTTCAGTGGTAAGGATTTTTGTTTTCTTTACACTGAGGTGCAACACATACCTAAGGCTGTGGTCTTTGATCTTCATCAGTAAGTATTTTAAGTCCTCTTCGCCAATCCATCTTGTTGGGGGTCAAGCAAGCAAGGTTGTATCATATGCATATCACAGGGTGTTAATGAGCCTTCCTCCAATCCTGATGCCACGTTTTTCTTAATATAATGCAGCTTCTTGATTTATTTGTCATAATATAGATTTATTAAGTATGGTGAAAGACTACAACGCTGACACATGCCTTTCCTAATTTCAAACCATTCAGTGTTCCCTTGTTCTATTGGAACAACTGCCTCTTGGTCTATGTACAGGTTCCTTATGGGCACAATTAAATGTTGTGGAATGCTCATTCTCCGCCATGTTGTCCATAGCTTGTCATGAGCCACACAATCAAAACCCTTCATATAGTCACTAAGCACAGGAACACATCTTTCTGGTATTCTCTGCTTTCCGCCAAGATTCATCTGACACTGGCAATGATAGCCCTCATTCCATGGCCTCTTGTGAATCCAGCTTGAACCTCTGGAAGTTCTCTATCAGTGTCCTGTGGCAGCTGATTTTGAATTATCTTTGGGAAAAATTTACTTGCATGTGGTATTAATGATATTGTCCAATGATTTCTGCATTCTATTGGGTCACTTCTCTTTGAAATGGGCACAGATATGATCTCTTCCAATCAGTTGGCCTGGTAGTTGCCTTTCAGATTTCTTGGCAGAGATGAGTGAGTGCCGCCAGTGCTGCATCAGTTTGTTGAAAGATTTCAATTTGGATTCCATCGATTCCTGGTGCCTTGTTCTTTGACAATTCCTTCACTGCACCTTGGACTTCCTTCCTGAATATCATTGGCTCTTGATCGTATGCGACCTCTTGAAATGGCTGAACATTGACCATTTCTTTTTGGTACAGTGGCTTTGTGTATTCTTCCATCTTCTTTTGATGCTTTCTGCATCGTTCAATATTTTGCCCTTAGAATCCAAGTCGAGGCTTAAATTTTTTCTTCAATTTCCTCAGCTGGATAAATTCTGAGCATGTTCTTCCCTTTTGGTTTTCTAATTCCAAATCTTTGCACATTTCATTATTATATTTGACTTTTTCTTCTCGAGCTGTCCTTTGAAATTTTCTGTTCATCTCCTTTACTTTCTCATTGCTTCCGTTTGCTTTGGCCTCTCTGTTCTTGAGAGCAAGTTTCACGGTCTCTTCGGACATCCATTTTGTTCTTTTTCTAATTTCTTGTCTTCTTAATGATTTTTTTTTTTGCTTTCTTTATGATATTCTAAATGTCACCCCACAACTCTTCTGGTCTTTGGTCATTAGCACCTAATGCATCAAATTTGTTTTTGAGATGATCTCTAAATTCAGGTGGGATGTGTTCAAGGTTTTATTTTGGCTCTCATGGACTTGTAATAATTTTCTTCAGCTTAAGCCTGAATTTATGTATGAGCAAATGATGGTCTGTTCCACAGTCTGCCCCAGCCTTGTTTTGGCTGATGATAAGGGAGCTTTCCCACCATCTCTTTCCGCAGATGTAGTCGATTTGATTTCTTTGTATTCCATCTGGTGAGGGCCATGTGTGTAGTCATCTTTTTTGTTGTTTTAAAAAAGGTATTTGCAATAAAGAAGTTATTATTTATTATTATTTCAAAATTCTGTCATTTGATCTCCAGCATCATTTTTATCACCAAGGCCATATTTTTCAGTGACTAATCTTTCCTCTTTGTTTCCAGTCACCAATATTTATAAGTACATCTTGATTGCATATTTAATCAAGTTCAGACTGAAGAAGTGGGTAGACTTCTTCAATTTCATCATCCCTGGCTTTAATCATTGGTGCGTAAATTTGAATAATAGTGGTATGAACTGGTCTTCCTTGTAGGCAAATGGATACTATCCTATCACACTTTATAGTAATCTCAATATGGGCCTCCACAATACTAATCTCAAGCAAAGATAAAAACCATGTGCCTTGAAATTCACTGTTTACTGCTTTTATGCCCTTTTAAAATTTTGATCTTAATAACGAATTATACTAAGGAATATTTTGGTAAATTTTTCTTGTCATTTTTCCTGACACTCTTGTTTGGCAGAAAAAATATGCCTGCATTTAAGGATACAGTTAAGCAATACAAATTCTTGGCAGTCATTCGTTTGCTAACTTTGACCATATGATGTTAAAAAAAAAAAAAAAAAAGGAGGAGGAGGGAGTATTAATATATAAAACCCATATAGTCCAATATCCGGCATAGTGTGAGTACTTAATCATAAGTGTAATTGCATTTTTATATCTACAATAAATCTGTGGTGACTCTGCCCTAGAGAATACTCGGCATTCTTTACACACATTTTCTCAATTGTCTTACGCCTTCCCGTTTTACAGATTAGGAGGTTGAATAATGCTGTTGGATAAGCACTGGACTGCTATCTGCAAGACTGGAAGTTCAAACCCACCAACTTCTGGTTGGGAGAAAGATGAGACTTTCTGCGACTATAAAGATTCTGTTCCTATAGCCTCAGAAACCCTATACAAGGTCGCTTCAAACCAAACCCAGTGGCAGTGGGTTTTAAAGTAATGCTAGGATGAGCAGAGAGAATATTTAAACCCAAGGTTTTCTCATTATAAAAAGACCCATCCCCTAAGGAATAGATATGGGATAGTTTGGGCTCTGCAAGGGGGGCAATACACAAGAAGCGGGGAGGGGATGGAAGAACAAGGCAAATGGGAGAACAATTAGGCAGGTTTGAATGGACTAAGTGGGACAGAGGTAAATAATGATGTATGCTCAACCTTGGAACAACAGGGCTCTGGGATACAGGGATTGAGGCATGGTTTGAAGGGGTAAAAGAAGGGAAATAATGTTAAGATGCTTGGCTGTCTTTTGAATCTTGGTTTCCCTTGCCTACTGTTGTAAAATAGACACTTGAGGGGGGAAGAAAGGAATAGCCAGAAACATTACCATAGAAAGTTTATAAGTCCATTTTCAGCTTATAACTGATAGGAATACCTAAAATGGGGCTAGAACTTGCCCAGTGAAGGAGGCTTCCTATGGAGCCTTTGCATTGCATAAGATCATAGGTGGAATCCTGATCCCCATCCAGAATCCTCTGAGGTGGGAAATGTACACTTGAAAGGACAAGCAGACCAGCCTGAAGTGTCTAGAAAAACAGAAGATCCTTCTTGAAAGAAAGGCCAGCAGGAAAAATCAAAAACAATAATGGCAGTCTGATTGATTATTATAAGAACAAGCAAGTTGTTCGCCGGGGAGCCATCAAGGCAAACAGTAGGGTCCATTCAGGGCAAACCCCCTTCCAAGATTGTAGCTCAAGGGTAGTACACAAGCAGGCATGTGGTCTTGCTGGTGACCGTATTGGTCTACTGATAAGGGGAAATGCAAAAAAAACAGCAATGAAGTTGTGAGCTAAGTCCGGCCACATTCAATAGACTCCTGTCAACCTGGGTTGAGACCTGGTTGGCCAGCAGTATGGCAAGACCTGGGGACTCCAGAGGACTAGAGCGTCCAGCTGATAGGAAGTGAGAGGAGATGCACAAAAATACCCATACTTGCAGATAGTACCCACTTGATCTGGCATCAATTACTGGATGATCACAACTCAATTAGAGTAATAAGGAAGAGGAAAAAAGGTGTAATCTGCTATAATTTGATGAACATGACCTATACTCTTGGATGTAGTAACTCAAAAGAGAAAACGAAGCTTTACAGCAATGATCATTCCCACCCACTCAGTACACAGGGTTGACAGGAATGGGCAACTTGAACATTGGCTACCCAAAATGGAGGAGCTACAAAGGCAAGAAGTGACTGGATTACAAGCTTTCAAAAGGGAGCCTAGTTCCAGACGGGGCAGGGGAAGGTAGAATCTCCACTGAGTGGTTTCCAATCTGCCTGAATGTAGTTGATGAAAGGAGATGGAGGATAAGACTCTTGTGGTATAATGGTCAATAATTGTTATCAGGACTGACTCTCTGAGAGTTGGAAATGTAAAGGTAGACATTTTGTAGCAAAAGGAGGGGAGTGATTGACTTTGCAGTACAGGAACAGAGGTCCCTGGGACCATCAAGGGAGAAGAGCGGAATGTGGGACCCTACCCAGAGAAGCAGTGAAGCCACAGACTAAAGCAGATGATGACATGGAGAGAAGGAGCAGCTGGGGACTCTGGACTCAGGGAGGGAGAGGGACTGTGTGCTGATGGCCCAGGGGTGGGCTTGTGGAGTGTACCCTTTCGTTGTTTGATGAAGGGGATTGTAATATTGCCATGAAACAAAATACACCAGGATGAATGTAAAGCTGATGTTCTCCCATGTAAACTATCACTCAATTCACAATAAAAACTTAAAAAAAAAAAAGACCCGCCCCCAAACATCTTGAGTTCCTGTCTCTTTCTCCTCCTGCCCTGTCTAGTTGCATCTCCTAGCTCCATTGAGTCCAAGTGAACCGAGAGAATAATCCTAGACATAATCCAAAAGTCTGAGTTTTAACTCTGCTCTCTCTGGTGGCAGTGGGTTAGGCAGTGAACTGGTAACCTCAAGGTCAGTGGTTCAAACCCAGCAGCCCCTCCTCGGGAGAAAGATGAGGCTATGTATTCCTGTACAGATTTACAGTCTCTTTACAGGGTTTCTTAGAGTCTGTGTCAACTCGGTGACAGGGGAGTTTTATGTCCTGTTGCTTTCCACAGTGTGGTCTTCAATCCATAACTTTGTGAGCTCTCTAAGCCGGTCGTCATTTGCAAAGTAAGGGGTTGGCTATAGGAGTTCCAAGGAATTTTCCGGGTTACGGTTTCTGTAAGTTGAAAAAAATAGCGCATGCAATCGTCTTGTACTTCATGGAAGATGAATGGCCCAAATGAGGGTTATTTGTAAAAATCTCAGACAGAAAGTCTTAAACAGAGAAAATAGTTATAAATAAGCTTTCACAGATGACCAGGAATATTGAGGCTATCATATGGAACTTAAGGTTTTTCTAAATGCTTTTTAGGTAATGATTTCAGAAATCTCCAGGGCTCTGATCTAGAGTAACAGCTGCTGCTTGTTTAAGTATTTACTCCAGAATGCTTTGAAATAGCATAAAAATCTCGTTCTGGCACTATGACACTTCCCGTTTCTGTTGGATCCATTTTAGCCTGCAGTTATAGGACAATTTGATAAAGTATGCTGAAGCTAATCCCGGGGTGTTTTATAGTGTACATGTGCTTCCTAAAGAGACAAGGAATTTTAATCACATACATTTTATTAACTTGGAGCCTCTGTTCATGGTATAAGATGACATCGGACTTTTTATATAAGATGAGCTATATACTTAGGTTTTAGCCATCAGACAAAAGTACCAAAGGGAAGCAGAGGACCAGCATCAGTGTCATGCATCACGTAACATGCATAAAACACAATTTGTAATTCCCAGTTTGGTTCCTGCTCTTTTTTTCTGTATTTTGTTTTCTGGTTTGTTTGTTTTTTTTGCAGATCGGAGTTCGCTTACCAAGACTGTAAAGAGTTTGGCATTAGAACATAATTACTTATGTTCTGATGGGATCGATTATTCTGGAAATTTGTTTTCCAGTGTGCTTGGCAGGAAAGCAGCAGGCCATCTGCAAAGTTAAAGAATGGCTGTTGTTGCGGCAGGCCATCTAGTCAATTCCAACTCACAGCAATCCTGTGTCTCAGAGTGAAACTGACCAGTAGGGCTTTCTTGACTGTAATCTTTAAGGAAGCTGCTCTCGAGGTCTTTTCCCCATGGAATCTCTGGGTGGATTCCAGCCAGCAGGCAACCTTTTGGTTAGTAGAGTACCATCAGGATTCTTAAAGAATGACCTTAGGGATGAAAACAAGGGAATGTTTTCTCTTGGAGTTTGGAATTAGCTGAATAAAACACCTAAGGGCCATAGACTAATGAAATATCACTCAATGGCTGGTGAAGCTGTATTGGAGAATGTGGCTTGTGCACCTGGACAGATGGGGCTTCCTGTTCCTTCTCTTTGTGACCAGACCTTCCCCATACAACAGGGGCAGGACAAAGAAGAAGGAAGATAATGGGGTGATAGGGAATGGAAGAAAGGGTTCAGATGTAGGTTGAGACAGCTTGTGAAGAGCTTTGGATGCCAACGTAAAGGGCATCCTGTTTATGTGTGTAGCATGCATTGGCCCATGGAACACGTATGTATTAATAATGTTTAGCTGAACTTACAGATATCCCTAACACATGATGGAGTATCATGAGTGCCAAATATATCATTCCATGCAACAGTCTTTAAGGATGTTGCCAGAAAGTAAACACTGGATCAGGACAGTTTTTTGATTTGGCAAATGTGTTTGATCTCACATGCGGATTCCAATTAATGGTCAGTGATAATGGCTCCCGAAGAACTGTGTTGTAAAAGATTTTTGTGGACTTGTTGAACTTCTTTCCATATCTGTATATACATGTTGTTGTTATGTGCTGTGGAGTCGGTTCCAACACACAGCAACCCTGTACAGGGTTTCCAAGGCTGTACATCTTTACAGGAGCAGAAAGCCTCATCTTTTTCCCGCAGAACAGATGGTAGTTTCGAACTGCTGACCTTGAGGTTCACAGCCCGATTCATAACCACTATGCTACCAGAGCACCTCTATGTAGGTATACATACATACATGTTTATATTTGTTGTTGTTAAGTGCTGTCGAGTTGGTTCTGACTCATAGCAACTCTGTATAAGGTTTTCAAGGAACAGCTGGTGGGTTTGAACCACCGACCTTGCTTATCCTGCTGCATCACAAGGAAATTCCATATATATGTATGTATGTATGTATCTGTCCATCTATCTAATTAATATATAATATATGTTGTTGGCACCAACTCATAGCGACCCTATGCTCAACAGAACGAAACACTGCCCAGTCCTGGGCCGACCTCACAATTGTTGCCACACTTGAGCCCATTGATGCTGCCACTTTGCCAGTCCATCTCTCTGGGGATCTTCCTCTTTTTCTCTGACCCTCCACCTTAACAAACATGATATCCTTCTCCAGTGACTGGTCCCTCCTGACAATATGTCTGAAGTAGGAGAGACAAAGTTTGGCCATCCTGGCCTCCAGGGGGTGCTCTGGATGCACTTCTTCCAACATAGGTAGTGCTTAAAATATACACGTATAGTTCCATGATCCGTTCATTGTGTCTGCTGTGGATTAAGAAGAGACAAGACAAATGTCCGCTAAATAGTTCCCTCCCTGTAAGAGGCCACATACACAGCACCCACTGTGGCAAAGCTCTCATCTTCTTTATGCCCCACCCCTGTGTTGACGTCTATAACTAATAGTGAGCTCTGTGAATACGAACATTAAAGTTCTTTAACTTTGTTCTAGGCCTCAGTATGGTGGCAAGTTCTGCCCAGGTTCTAGCCGTATCTACCAGCTGTGCAACATTAACCCCTGTCATGAAAATAGCTTGGATTTCCGAGCCCAGCAGTGCGCAGAATATAACAACAAGCCTTTCCGTGGATGGTTCTACCAGTGGGAGCCCTATACAAGAGTGGAAGGTAACTGGGTCTCTGGGATACCCTAATAAATACACTGCTCTGTGAATATTAATGGAAGCTAACAGCAGAGGTGAAATCCTTGACTCTGCAGAGGTTAAGTTTCATTGCCCGGGTCTCTTCTGGTTCATTTTCTCATTCACTTCCCATGATGTGGTTTAATTTTCCACACCTTTTCCCCTCAATATACTTCTTGTCTCCCACAGGTTTAAGCCAAAAGGTTCATGTGTTTGGAATGTTGTTGTGTTTCTAAACTTACCTTTGACATTTTGGCAGTTCAGTCTCCCAGGGATGTTAATTGCAGTTGGTATGAATTGCCTAGACCCCAAACTCATGAAATCATATATGCCCCATAGAGGGACCATAATCAGTAACTGAAATGTCAGATGATTACAGGCATGGGAAGACTTATTTGTAACAAGAAATACACATGTGCAATATACACACACACGAAACCCTAAACAAGACTTGCTGCCAGAGCAGGCTAAGCACTGGGCATCCGATGAAGAGGTTGGTGGTTTGTATCCACCAGCTGCTGCCCAGGAGAACAAGGAGGCCGTCTGTTTCTGTAGAGATCTAGATCCTCAGAAATCCCTTGGAGCACTTCCACTCTGTCCTGTAGAGTTCAAACAAGGTGGAATCGAATCAAAGGCAATTGTTTTGGTCTGGCTTTTCTATACTACCTTCTTAAACCAGTTGTTGTCAAGTTGGTTCAAACTCTTGGGAGCCCTGGTTGCGGGCACTCAGTTCATGCGCTCTGCTGCTAACTGGAAAGTGGACGTTTTGACTCTCTTTCTATGGCAATCTGCTTCTGAAAAATCAACCATTGAAAATCTGATGGCGAAAACCAGAGTTCTTCTCTGACACCCCTGGGACCAACACAAGGGCGTTAGTGATCGCTGTAATACAGCTGTAGGTTGTCATTTACTTTTGTTGTTGTTGTTCTGATTTTGTGTTTGTGGGTTTTTTTGTCTTTTTGTGGATATTTTGTCATTTACTTTTCCATTAGTTTGTTTTTGTTTCAATTAAATGCATACACATTTCTTTTTATTATAATATGCCAATTTAATGTCCTTTTTAATTCAATGTTAGTAAATTGTTAGGGCTCTGATTTTGTTTCCATTATAAAAGCGTTAACCATTATTTCCATCCCTTTGATTTATGGAAACTGCTCTCTGCTCCCTTGTAAAAGGATAAATGTGAGGCCCTGGGAGTGCGTGTGCAGGTGGAACAAGGCTTAGTTTACTGACAATTCATGTGAAATGAGACAGAGGGCTGTTCTTATGCAAAAGTTCATAAAGAAGCAGTGTTATCAGGTGCCAGAAAGGAAGCTAATGTCATTAGAACCATCATGTGGACTTCTGGAACCTCCGAACCAAACGATACAGCCTTTCAGGCCAAACCTCCTCAGGAGTCTTTCTTCTGGTCAGGGCCATGTATCCATCCAGAAGTGTGGGCACAGATGGATGTCAAAGTTCTAAAAGCCTTGTTTTAGAAAGAAGTAACAAAGGACCCAGATGTGTTCATTAAGTAGTAAAGTAGCCATTTCATAACCATTAAAAGTTCTGAAGCAATATTGAGTAGGACTAGGGTTTATTTGAAATCATTTCAGAGGGCAGAATGACGTGAAAGGCAAAGAACCTCTTCTTAGCCATCTCTCCTTGTGAGAAAGTTACCTCCCTTGTCCGATCCTTCTCTGAACCCATCTCCCAGCTTTTTTCTTCAGATCTCTTGTTATTGCATTCATGTCTTCAACATGGTCATTTATCTATATTTCTCACCTACAAGAATACAGTTGTCACAAGGACGAAACCAGTGTCCTTCTGGAGCACGCTTGTGTCACCAATATCTAAGAACAGCATTTGACACAAATTTATTGAAAACCTAAACTTGTTGAGTGCCTGTATGAATGAATGAAGAGATAATAACGCCCCAGATGGAAGCATGTTCCATTTGTATGTAGTAAGCTCTCCATCTCTGGAAGCATTCTGCCAGGAATTGAGTAATTATATATTTCACAAACACATTTTACATTTCCATTATTTTTTTTCCATTACTGATGATTATTTCTTTCTCTCACTCTTTTTTTGTTTCCTTTACTATTGTAGAATGGATGAAAGTATACAGAGTAAATAACTTTCCCATTCAACAATTTATATACATTCTATTCATATATTTTACCTATGATATATGTTGCTGTTGTTGTTGTTAAGTGCCATCTACTCAGTTCCGACCCATAGCGACCCTTATAGGTTTTCCATGGAGAGGCTCGTTAGCTTGAACTGCTGACCGTGCAGTTCAAACCAACTTTGTAGTCTAGAATATTAACCCACAGCGCCGTTCCAGGACTCCTATAATATAAAACAACATCAGACCAATCCATTGGCAGCAGGTCAATTTCAACTCATGACAACCCTGTCGAATAGAGTAGAACTGCCCCCTAGCTGTAATCTTTCTTAAGCTATAACCTCCGTACAGAAGCAGAATGTCACTTTCTTCCACAGAGCAGCTGGTGAATCTACCACCTCACTTTTTGGTAGCAGCCAAGCGTTGTATCATCAGGATTCTGTATACACACACGTATACATATGTACTTATATGATCCTGTTGTTGTTGTTAAGTGTCGTTGAGTAGGTTCCGACTCATAGCAACCTTGTATAGGATTTCCGAGAAGTGGCTGTTGAGTTAAACCGCCAACCTTGCGGTCCAGCACATTATCCAGCAGTGCCACACCAGGACTCCATATGATCCTACAACTAACTCCCTAATCTCAAATGCAAAAATTAGAAGGCATCAATTCAAACATCTTTTTTAGAAAATTCTGAGGTGAGAGCTTATTGTCTCCACATGCTGCATATTTGGGCTATACTAATTTAACTTGTTTCCCATTCAGGTTTCCACTCCATCTTTTATTGAAGGATTTTAGAAAGCTCAATTATTTGCAAACTGTTTACACATTTGTTGTCAAACTGTTGTCAGGGATATCATTCCATGTCGCCCACATAAGGTCTCATGTGAGAAATGTCATCTGGAATTGTTGGCCAGGAAGAACTCTTTTTGTATGAGAATTGGCAGAATAACTTCTTTCTGATAACAAAGAGCTTCATAAATTTTTAAAAATTTATTTCTTTTTGCCAGCAATACCAAAAACTTCTCAGTGACTTTTAATAGTCAATAAAGGTTTTTTTTTTTTTTTTCAACTTTCAGATTTAGTTTTTTTTTTTGCTTCCTCCCTCTTTCTTTTCATAATTTGCTTCTTTATGTGATTGACTATATGCCATGGTTTACTTTGTTTTTCAAAATGCCTCAAAAATTTTTTCTTAACATCCCACAGAAAGATCTAAAATCACCGAGGCCCTAAATCAAGTTCAACAAATGCTGGCCTGCAGGCCAAATCTCACTGCTTTATTGGAATATAATTATCCTGCTCAGTTTATGTCCATGGTTGGCCATAGGGACTGCAAAGTCCACTTTCTTGACTTTCCAACTTAATCTAGCTACCCAAACCCACCAAACATGTGTGTGATGGCTATTACAAAAGATTGGGAAAATGAAAATCTTACCCACATTAACATTGGGGAAGTTGTGTATGGATTGTTAAATTGACTTCCATTCTTAGAAACCACACACGGACATACATGTACCTGTGGGTGTGTCCTCTCCCTTCAAGAACGGTGCCGTCTACGATCATGATTGCTGTCTGTAAGTGAGTTTAGTGCATCGTTTCAGGGAATTTGGCCCTCGCCCTTTGCATGTCCCCTTGACCATGTCCTGTCTTGGTTTCTTTGCTTCTAGATGAAGACCGATGCAAACTCTACTGCAAAGCTGAGAACTTTGAGTTTTTCTTTGCCATGTCTGGCAAGGTGAAAGATGGGACTCCTTGTTCGGCCAACAAAAATGATGTTTGTATTGAAGGGGTTTGTGAAGTAAGAGACTATTTCTGTTTAGGGGTGTGGTCTCACGCTTGTCCTAACTCAGAGCAAATGCACTCCCATGCCTTAAAAGTTGGTGCAAGAGAATCTGTGTCTCCAGAAAGGCAGGTAGCTTAGGGACAAGAACAAACTTATCCACTTGCATGTGAGCACCTTTCCCTGCCCCCACACCCCACCCCCTTCTTGCGACCAACTTTTTCATTTCTTGTTTGCTTTATCCCAACAGATACCGAATGGTGATGAGTACATAGTCTCATCTCTGTAGTGGTTACAAAAATTGGTTTAAATACTAGTATTAAATGTTGATTGCATGTTTATGAAACAGATCCATTATATGATCTGAAACTGGCAAATGGAGTTTGAAAAAAATACTACTTTTTATTTCCCTTTGGGTACCCATTTGCTCTAAGGAGCTCTGGTAGCATAGTGGTGACGAATCGGGCTGCGAACCTTAAGGTCAGCAGTTTGAAACTACCAGCTGCTCTGCGGGGGAAAGATGAGGCTTTCTGCTCCCGTAAAGATATACAGCCTCAGAAACCCTGTACAGAGTCGCTATGAGTCGGAACCGACTCAACAGCATATAACAACACCAACCCAATTGCTCTTTTATTTAGCTTGATCTTTTAAGGACATATCTGTGTATATACATGTGTGTGTGTGTTTGCTAGATGCATTCTACGCCTCCAGGGGTAGAGCTGGCCTGAGTAAGCTCACTTGCCTTTTGTAGCTACAGTGGCTTTGAATCACCATTGTACAGATGAAGCACTGAAGTCTTCTTTAAGATAGGCCACGTGCCCAGTGAAGCATCTAGGTACACCTGAGGAAGGAATTTGAACTATCAGTCAGTCACACTGGAACCTGAGCCAGTTGGTTGTTCTGCCTCCCTAATGTTCTGGAAATGTACAATCTCTGGTGCCTGCTAGTTTTGGATTTTCTCACTTTTTTTTTTTTTTTTTTAAATCACAGCCAGTGGGATGCGATCATGAACTTGGCTCTAAAGCAGTTTTGGATGCATGTGGTATCTGCAAAGGTGATAATTCAACTTGCAAGTTTTATAAAGGCCTGTACCTCAGCCAGCATAAAGCCAACGGTAAGAGATGTTCCCGCTTCCTGGCAATTGTGGTGGGCAAGCTTGAGTCGGAGCCTGTCAGTAGCCCCCCCGGTACACTGCGAGGGTGACTCTTGTCTTTGTGCAGGAGCAAGGTTGGATAGGTGGGCTCTAGTGCCAAGGGGTCTGTCAGCACCTTAGCATCTTAAAATGTCTTTCAAAATGAACTGCCTTTCTACTTTCTACTTTTTGCTGACCAGGCTGCCAAATGCCCCATGTACACTTGGTAAGCAATGAATTTATTATAAATCCTAGATGATCCATACCTACAACACTGAGTAGTAGAGGCAATTATTTAAACATCTTGAGTAAGACTCGACTTTTGAGCCTCATCATCTGAATATTCCTTCTAAAGATACATGGTTCTAAGTTTCCTTTAATAAATATATACACACATGCACACACAGTCCTGGTGTGGCACAGTGGGGTAATGCGCTGGACTGCAAGGTTGGTTTCAATTGCAAAATGAGCAGTTCAAACTCACTAGCCGCTCCTTGGAAACCCTGTATATAGAGTTGTTATGAGTCAGACTGACTCAATGGCACTTAGCAACAACAACATGCATACACACACACACACACACACACACACACACACACACCTATATAGCTACATTGTTTTTAAGTTTCATGAAGTTATCGTGACCCTATATAGGATCTCTGAAGCTGTGAATCTTTGCCGAAGCAGAAAGCCTTATCTTTCTTCTGTGGAGTGACCGGTGGGCTTGAACCACTGACGCTGTCATTTGTAGTCCATAGCTGACCTTGTGGTTCACAGCCACCACACTCCCATAGATCTACATTCGTTGTTGTTGTTAAGTGCTACGAAGTCAGTTCTGACTCATAGCAACCCTATGTAGGGTTTCTGGGGATTTAAATCTTCACAGGAGCAGAAACCCTAATCTTTCTCCTACAGAGTGGCTGGCAGGTTCAAACCACATTTGAGTACCAGCGCCCCCTTAACCAAACCATGGACGTTGTGGTTCAAAGTCCAGAGCTTTTTTTATGGAGCCAATGCATTCCCATATGTATGTATATATCTGCATGTTGTTGTTGTTAAGTTCCATCGAGTCGATTCCGACTCATAGCAACCCAGTATAGGGTTTCCAAGGAGCAGCTGGTGAGCTTGAACCACCAACCTTGCAGTTCAAACGACTTTGTAGTCTGACGCATTCGCCCACAGCACCACACCAGGACTCCATATATCTGCATACACACATGCAAATTATATGTCATAGAGGGCTTCAAGAAGTGTGTGTAAAATTCCGGTATCTGAATTCCATTTTTCCATGAACATTTTACAGTCTCCACATATGTGTGTGCGTGTGTGTGTGTGTGTGTAGTCCCTGACTTACAGTGTATTCCAGGTATAACAAGCCACACTTATGACTATTAGTTTCAGATTTGGTTTTGTTTTGTTCGCCCATCTTATCATTAGTAATATACACCACATACAATGTCTCTGTGTGTAATTTTCTGCTGTTCCTATTTTCATGACACTCTCAAAGACAAATTAAAGGTGAGATTTATAAAGACACTAACCCTGAAAAACAATAATAATGAAAACTCACCTTACAAAAATGAGGTATTCTACTTAACATTAGAAACCAATTTATGACAAAGCCATCAGAAAGGAATCCCATCATAAATCAGGGACTGTCTGTGCAAAATGCCTCTGCCTTGTGGCCTTGGTTTGTGTGGAAAGGAGAAGAGTGTATCTTAAGTCACATCTTGGTAAAACTTTGGAAATGCCGCATGGGTTTTCTCTTTCCAGCGTTTCTCCTACCTTTTAGAAAATGAAATCACTGGTCATTTTCACTTCATAGAGTGGGAATGAATCTCAGTTCATGATTCAAAGCCTCGTTCCCTATAGAAATGACATGTTTCTGGGCAGTTCTAGTTCGCTTTCTCCCAGACACAGTGTGGAGCACAGAGCTGTTGGACTCTTTTCTTTCAGAGTACTATCCGGTGGTCACCATTCCAGCTGGAGCCCAAAGCATTGAAATTCAGGAGGTGCAGCTGTCGGCCAGCTACCTTGCTGTACGCAACCTAAGTCAGAAGTATTACCTCACAGGGGGCTGGAGTATCGACTGGCCTGGGGAGTTCACCTTCGCCGGGACCACCTTTGAGTACCAGCGCCCCCTTAACCACCCAGAACGGCTGTACGCACCGGGGCCCACAAACGAGACACTGGTGTTCGAAGTAAGCCTCTTCTAGTTGTTCATTGTTCAGTACCTCTTGCTGAAGTTCTAGTGGTGATTGCATTCGGAGCTAGCTTCAAGAGTCCTTTCACCTTCTGAATCTGAAGGGAAGAGTGTGGGATGGGACTCCATTTTGGGGGGAAAAGGAAGGAATGCAATGTGGATCTCCTGGCATTTTTTACATCAAAAGGCCAACTTTCTACCTTTACACTTAACTCATCCACTTAACTCATCCATAGCTTCCCTGTAGCACAAAATACAACTGCCCATAGGGTTTCTAAGGCTGTAATCCTTATCAAGTCCTAGTATGGCACTATAGGATAAGCACTGAACTGGTAACTGAAAGATCAGCAGGTAAACCCCCCAGCTACTCTTGGAAATTCGGATTGCCAAGAGTTGGCACCAAGTCAACAGCACACAACAACAATCTTTGTGTAGGCAGACTTTCACATCTTTCTTATTTGGAGTGACTGGTGGCTTCCAACCCCTCACTTTGTGGTTAGCAACTGAGTACTCAAGCCACTGTTGTATCAGGGCTCCTAATACAAGGGGGCTTCAAAAAGTTTGTGGAAAAATGGAAGTAGTTATTTTTAATTTCATTTTTCCACCGACTTATAAAGGGTCCTTCATGCACTTAATTTTCATAATCAACTAAGAATGTAATTGTTGCTGTTAGGTGCCCTCAGGTCAGTTCTAACTCTTAGGGATTGTATGTACAACAGAACCAAACACTGCCCTGTCCTGTGCCCCTCCCACAATTGTTACTACACTTGATTCCGTTGCTACTGCGTCATTCCATCTCATTGGGTGGGGGGAGGGTCTTCCACTTTTTCTCTGGCTCTCCACTTTACCAAACATGATGTCCTTCTCAAGGGATTGGTCCCTCCTTGTGACATGTCCAAAGTATAAGAGATGAACTCTTGAGATCCTGACCTCCAAGGAGCATTCTGTCTGTACTTTTTCAATACAGATATGTTTGTTCACCTGGCAGATCACAGTGCTTTCTGCAGTCTCCTCCAACACCATAACTCAAATGCATCAAATTCTTCTACAGTCTTCCTTATTGATTGTCCAACTCTCACATGCATATGAGGCAGTTGAAAATGCCATGGACTGGGTCAGGCGCATCTTAGTCCTCAAACTGACATCTTTGCTCTTGCACACTTTAAAGAGGTCTTGTGCAGCAGATTTGCCTAATGCAATACATTGTTTGATTTCTTGACTGCTGCTTCCATGAGCAGCTCTGGTAGCGTAGTGGTTACGAATCAGGCTGCTAATCTCATGGTCAACAAGTTCGAAACTACCACCTCTTCTGTGGGAGAAAGATGAGGCTTTCTGTTCCTGTAAAGATTTACAGCCTCGGAAACTGTAATGAGTCGGAACTGACTCCACGTCACATAACAGCAACAACAGCTTCCATGAGCATTGTGGATCCAAGCAAAATGAAGTCTTTGACAACTTGCATCTTTTCTCCATTGATCACAGTGTTATTTATTGGTCCAGTGGTGAGGATTTTTGTTTTCTTTAAGTCGAAGTTCAGTTCATACTGAAGGTTGTAGTCTATGATCTTCATCAGTAATTGCTTCAAGTCATCAGAGAACTTTTTATATTGGTTCCAGTGTCTATGTGTCTGCCATTTGTAGATTCCATTGTAGCTTTCACATAGGTCCAACTGACCTACAAGACGGATTCATGTAGTAGAACATACAATTTGCTTGAGCGTCAAGAGTTGTAGCCATGCTAAACCACCTCACTGGACCAGGTTGTATTTTTCGCAGAAATAAGAAAAGAAACAAAAAAAGCTGGCTGTTGTTAATACCCATAATAAAAACAGCTAGCCGCTCAGCAATGACTCTGCAAGGCATTTGCCCTAGATACATTTTCTTTTGTTCCCACTGTGTCTTGGAGTTTGATTTTCCCATTTCTATAATCCTGCTGTTGTTGTGATGTGCTGAAGAGTCAGTTCCAACTCATAGTGACCCTGTATAGGGTTGCCTAGGCTTTAAATTCTTCACGGGACCACAAAGCCTCATCTTTCCCCTGCTTTGTAAAAGAGGGCTGATTGTTTGTGCTACAGTGAAGTGATGGGCCTCAGATCATGTAGAAATGATATGGCTACCACTTACCAAGAACTGACCTAACCAGATATGCATGTCAGTCATTTGGGGCTTCGATTTCTCACCTACAAAGGTGGGAGAGAACACCCACCTTGATGACTTGCCAGAAGAATAAGCAGTCAGGCATAAAGAGAAGTTTAAGATTTGTGTAACCCACACAGCCAGGAAAAGGCTGAGCTGGTCTAAATCCTGAATTTGTCTCATCACAAAGTGTCCTAACTACACCCAGTTCAGTCACACGGCCATTCTCTTCTCAAGTACAGGAAACCTGCAGCTAACGTAACTATTTTCTCGTTGTCATTATTATTAAGACATATTATACTCAAGAGACCCTGGTAGTACAAATGGTTATGTGCTTGACTAGTAACCAAAAGGTCAGTGGTTTGAACCCACCCAGTGACTCCATAGAGAAAGATTTGACGATCTGCTTTTGTCAAGGTGGACCGGGAAGTCCTATGGGACATCTCTACTCTCTCACATGGAGGTGCTATGAGCCAAAAGTCAATTCAGTGGCACTTCACACCAACCACTGAATAAACTAAGTTTTCGTCTGTGTGTTGTTAGGTGCCATCAAGACAGCTCCAATCCCAATCATCTCATTGGGGGATCTTCCTCTTTCTTGCTGACCCTCCTCTTTAGCAAGCATGATGTTCTCCTTCAGGGACTGATCCTTCTGACAACATGTCCAAAGAACAGAGAGTATCACTATTCTCATTTCTAAGGGACATTCTGGTTGTACCATCTTCCAAGACAATTTAGTTGTTCTTCTAACAGTCCACGGTACCTTCAAAATCCTTAGTCAACAACATAGTTCAAAGACATGAATTCTTATACAGTCTTTCTTGAAAATGGATTATCTTACTTTCACATACATATGAGGTTAATGAAAATACCATGGCTTGGGTCAGGCACACCTTAGTCCTCAAACTGACATCTTTGCTCTTGAACACTTTAGAGAGGTCTTGTGCAACCACTTTGTCTAATGCAATGCGTTGCTTGATTTCTTGATCACTGCTTCCTTGAGTGTTCATCCTTCATGGACTCTTCCCACAGATGTAGTCAGTTTGGTTCCTGTGTATTCCATCTGGTGAGGTCTACCTATAGTTGAGTTTTATGATGTTGAAAAAAGGTATTTGCAATTAATAAGCCATTGGTCTTGCAAAATCTATCATGTGATTCCCTAGCATCATTTCTGTCACCAAGGCTGTAATTTCCAACTACTGGCCTTCCTCTTTGTTTCCAATTTTTGCATTCAAGACACTAATAATTATAAATGAATTGTGGTTGCATGTTTGAACAGTTGCAGAATGAAGCAGTTGGTAGAATTCTTCAGTTTCATCATCTTTGGCTTCAGTGATTGATGTGTAAATTTTAATAATAGAGGTATTGGAGTCCTGCTATGGTGTTGTAGGTTAATGTGCTAGATTGTAAAGTTGGTTTGAACTGCAAGGTCAGCAGTTCATGCTCACCAGCCTCTCCTCAGAAACTCTATGCAGGGTTGCTATGAGTCAGTACCAACTTGACGGCACGTAACAACAACAACTGGTCTTTCTAGTAGGCATGTGGATGTTGGCACGGACAGCATTGTACTTCATAGTACATCTTGAAATGCTCTTTTTGGCGGTGCATGTGATGCCATTCCTTTTCAAATTGGTCCTCACATAGTAGCAGTCCGTTTTAGCTCACTAATTCCTAGGGTATCGATCCTTATGCATTCCATTTCATTTTTGATAGCCCCCAAATTTTCCTAGATTCATATTTTGTACATTCCAGGTTCTAGTTATTTATGAATATTTGCAGTTGTTTCTTTTCATTTTGTGTCACGCCACATCAGCCAGTGAAGGTCCCCAAAGCTTTGCTCCATTCACGTCACACTTTGAGGAGGCAGCTCTTCCCCCGTCATATTGTGAGTGACTTCCAACATGAGGGACTCATCTTCTAGTACTAAACCTGTCAATGCTCCATTGTTATCCTTAAAATTTTCAGGGGCTTACCATTCAGAAGGGTCTGCCTCACCTCACCCCCTTCCTAATCCCTTAGTCTGGAAGCTCCTCCAAAGCCTGTCCACCAGGGGTGACCCTCGTGGTATTTAG
>NW_006408555.1:12679751-12721357 GCF_000296735.1 Chrysochloris asiatica
TGAGAAACTGACATACAAGTATGAGAAACTGACATACAAGTGTGAGAAACTGACATACAAGTGTGAGAAACTGACATACAAGTGTGAGAAACTGACATATTAATCAGTTTCATACACTGGTATTTTCATTCCCACAACTTTCAAAGGTAGGCACTTCTGAATCTCCATGGTACGCATGAGAATACTGAGCATCAAATAGATTGAGCTATGTGTCTAAACCCATCTAATAATGGCAAGGCTGAGGTTTGGACCAGTATTTCTGAGTCACCCACTTCTTCCACAGAACATGGAAGGGTTTGGGCTCTCATCATACATAGTAAAGCTTTCCTTCCGTGTGAAACTGCTGTGGGTGTCTCTGCAGGTGGAACGTAGCATTCTAGAGGTAGGGAATAGGTAGTGTGTGCTGCTTTGCAATGTGTGCCTTCTAGATTTAAATTTCCTAATGAGGCACATTTATTTATCCTACTCAACGCAGATGTAAAGCTATGGAAACCAGAAAGTTGGTCTGAAACTAAGATACTAAGACTAGATGGCTATCAGAAACTTGTTCAGCGGTTTGTACTTAAAAGTCTGGATGTTCCTCTTTCTGCCTTATGTATATTACTTCATTCCTTTCGAACAATTTGTATTTTCCAAGTATTTGGTGTTGAGGAAGTGGTTATAGTGCCTGCTCTTAAGGGCTTACATTTGAGTCCGAAGACAGGAGAAAATAAAGTACTTTCAGAGACAGATACTTTCTCTGTCCAAACTGAAGCATTCTATGCATATGCATTCTACATGTTCTCAGTTCTATACCCTAGGGGACTTCTAAAAGTTCACCAAAAAATGGGTCGTTTTCCCACAAACTCAGGTTAATCACTGAGTCCATTCTGTTTGGTCATGATATTGGTGATGATCTTGGCTGTCCATGGTGAGGGCAGTGATGGGACTGACTTATCTGACTCTGTGTGAGGACAGGCATGGGGTTTTTTTGTTGTTTTTTTTTTAGTGCATTTAGCTTGACATTGTTTAAATGAATTCTGCAATTTGCTACAACTTTAGACAGAAGAAGAGTGAAACTATCCATGCCTTAAATTAAGCCCTTGACTCTTCCTGTATTCCATGCCTTGAGATCCTGTCCTGTCCTGTCCTGAGGGAAAACTGGATCGATTGTTTTTGAAATTGGGTGTTGTTGAGTCAGTTCCTACTCATAGTGTCCATATGAACAACAGAATGAAGCTCTGCCCAGTCCTACACTATCTTCACAATTGTTAGATTTGAGCCCTTTGTTGCTGCCACTGTATCATTCCATCTCATTGGGAGTTGTGCTCTTTTCAGTTGATGCTCCACTTCACCAAGCACAGTATCTTCCTCTGGGGACTGATCCCTCCTGAAAATATACCCAAAGTAGAAGAGACCATGTCTTACCATCGTGGCTTCCAAGGAGCATTCTGGCTATCCTTCTTCCAACGCAGATTTGCTTGTTCTTCTGGTAGTCTGTGGTACTTTTCATATTCTTCTCTAACACCATAATTCAAATGCATCGATTCTTCTATGGTCTTCCTTACTCATTGGCCAGTTTCCATCTGTATATGAGATAATTGTGCTGTGGCTTGGAGGAATAGCTGGTAGGTTTGAACCACCAACCTTGCGGTTCAAACCAACCTTGCAATCCAGTGCTTTTCCTACAGTACCACACCAGGGCTCCATTGTTGTTGTTAGGCACCATCAAGTTCATTCCACCTCCTAGTGACCCCATGTGACAGAGGAGAACTGCCCTCATGGGACGCTATACACTGTAATCTCTTTCTCCCGTCTAGCTACTGGTTGGGATCAAATCACCAACCTTTTGGTTAGCAGCTGAGCATTTAACTGTGGTTCCACCAGGGCTCTTGGTCTAGCTCCAGTGCAGTGAGACAAGATGGTTTGGGTGCTAGGTGAGTACAATAGGGGAGCAGGCTACAGAAAGCATTACCAGCTGTGACAGGGAGTTTGCATTTCATCCTCAGATGCATGTCCGGACTTTGTGTTTAAATGTCGTCCCAGCTGATGTATAGCTAAGCAATTGGAGGGGTAAGAGTTGAATTGAGGCACTAGGATGATGGCTGTTCTAGGGTCCCGGGTGTGATTTGATGGAAGTCAAAACAGAAGTGGGAGCGGTGAAGATGAATTGAGGATTGAATGTTGTTAGAAAAGTTACTCGGTACGTATCAGGTATGGACTGCAAGAGAGAAGGGTACTCTGCCAGGGGCTCCGTTTTCTACCCATGTCTTTGACAGGTGTCAGTGGTCTTGCCAGTACAGCTGGTTTGGGAGTGACTGGACACTGGCTTAGGAATGGGCAGTAAAATCCATTTAAGTCATCTTATATCTGAGATGTCTCTGAGATGTTCAATAGTAACTATCAAATCATTGAGTATGTATTTATAATGCATCTAAAAGAACCTTGGTCTGACACTGTTTGCTTGGAGTAACAGAGGAAAAGCGAGAGTCCAGAATAGGGAAGAAAATGCAAGGTGTGGCTAATTGCCTCCACGAACAACTGCCGTCTTTGCGTGAGATCAGAAGAACACGGTGGCCACCATTACTGCACCTCTCAATCAACGATTCTTTGGAAGAGTTCATATCAAAAGAGGGGAAGCTTAGAACAGAATTTCAGCTTGTTTTGAAACTCCAGATTTTCTGGAACCGAGGGGGCTGGATAGACTCCTGAAACTATTGCCCAGAGATCATCATTAAAGTTTACCAAAAATATCCCCTGAAGTCTTCTAAAACCAGACAGTAGTTTATCTTAGCTAATAGAACATATCTGCCTTGAGCATTATGCTCTTTTAAGACCATCTATAGTGAAATCAAAGGAGCTCTAGTAGCGTAGTGGTTACGAATCAGGCTGCAAGCCTCAGGGTCAGCAGTTTGAAACTACCAGCTGTTCCGTGGGAGAAAGATGAGGCTTTCTGCTCCCGTAAAGATTTACAGCCTCGGAAACCCTGTACAGGGTCGCTATGAGTCGGAACCGACTCCACGGCACATAACAACAACAACATAGTGAAATTAAGAAGCTCTGGTAGCTTACGAGTTACGCTGCTAACCACAAGGTCAGAAGTTCAAATCTACCAGCTGTTCCACGGGAGAAAAATGAGGCTTTCTGCTCCCCTAAAGATTTACAGCCTCGGAAACCCTGTACAGGGTCGCTATGAGTTGCTATGAATGGAAACCGACTCCAAAACACACCACCACCACCACCACCATAGGGAATCAAGTTGAAAATGGCAACTCAGAAGATGAGATAGGAACTTTAGTGGGCAGTGAGTTCACATCAATGAGGAAGGAACAACCCCAAAAATGAACGTGAGAGTGGTTGTTCAACTCAAAACACACCGTCAGCGTCACTGAATTGTACTCATGTGTAGAAGACTGCTGAGCTGATGTGTGTTTTGCTGTGTATATTCTCAACAACACTAACAGCAGCAAGAAAGCATTGGCATGAAGATATAAATCAGTTGTTCAGAACAGATAGCAGAGGGTAATGCTTGGATCTCAGTTTTCGTGATAAACTGCCTCTTGGGAGTAGCCAAATAAATGTCATGTCAAGAATATGCTTATGAAGAAACCGTGGGAGCCACAGTTGGCATGGAGAGACTGGCTGCTGTCTGGAAACGGGACCCTCCCAGGTGTCTGGGGATTCAGCATGTTCCTGCGTACCTTTCATCACCTTGACACTTTGTCATGCGGTTTTGCCCTGCACCTGCACACCCCCCAGCATGAAAGTAGAAATGTTTTTCTCCAGAGACATAGGAATGGCTTCTTCAACGGTCTAGGTTTCTGTCCAGATTTTTAAAGTCTTTTGTTGTGGTGGTTAAGTGTCGTCAAGTTGGTTCTGACTCATAGCACCCTTATATAAGGTTTCCGAGGAGTGCTGATGAGTTTGAACCATTGACCTTACAGATGAAGCCGACCTTTTGGACTAATGCTTATCCTGTGGTCCATCACTAGGGCTCCAAAGGTCTACTACTGTGTTTGAATTCCATACTCAAAAGCTATGCAAACTCAGCTTCATACACTTGGCAAATATCTCCTCAGTGAAATTCAATACCATCTCTAGAGGCAACCAGAGAAGCCTGCCAAGTGTCCGCTGCACAATTTCAAAAGCATGCAAGCCATTGCTTTAGATTTCAGAAGCTTAAGATTTCCTGCAGTACGAGAGGTCTGTTTGTAGATGACAGACATTGTATCGTAGACGGGTCTTCTTCATGTTGTTGAGTACTTTCAAGTCGGTTCCAACTCCTAGTGATCCTGTGTAGGCTTTCCAAGGAGTGGGTGATGGGTTTGAACTGACAGCCTGGTAGTTAGCAGTCCAGTGTGTGGGAATACAAATGGAAGGATCCTTCTCCATTTCGTAGTTACTGAGGAGGATTGTCCTTAAACATTTACTAAGGACGATGAGTAGTACACAGATTTTAAAAATGCACCTTCTAAGTCAAATGTTTCCCAGATAGTGTGACCAAGAGACCTAACAAACTATGTAACCAGAGCAAATTTCTTTCTGTCATAATAACTTCAGGTAATATCTGTATCTGTAAAATGGGTAAATAGTATTAGGTAACTATGAAGAGGTGTTGTGGTGTGGTGCTGTGGGTTATTGCACCAGACTGTAAAGCCATTTGAATTGTGACTGTGAGGTCGACGGTTCAAGCTCACCAGCTTCTCCTCGGAAAGCCTATACAGGGTCGCTATGGGTCGGAATTGACTCGCCAGTACTTCACAACAGCAACAATGCTGATTCGTAGTGACCATGTGTATGGTTTCTGAGCAGCAGCTGGTGGGTTTGTGCAGCCTATCTTGTGGTTCGCAGTCCAGTGCTGATCCTACAGTGCCACACCTGGTGTCCACTATAGAGACTTTGTATAGGTAATTTAGGATACCTTAAGTTCAGTGTCTAGAAAGTGTTTGGTGCAATGTGTTTGTTACTATCCTAATCATTCTCTTCTGACATATATAAACTTCAGACTGTCATTAGAAAACTGATGAACACAGGGCAAACAAAACTCCTAGAATTGTATAATATATTTTTCTAAATGGACAAGTGCTTTAATACTAGGTGATGTCATGTAAAAATAGAGATTTTTAAATATTATCTTAAGTAAAAGGAATGTCTGGCCCCAAGAGATACTTGAGATTTCATCATTGGTCAGACACTTGGGCTGTGAGTTCTCTTTCATCTTCCCATCATCTTCCAAACTCCTGGTTATAGGTCCTATTACCTCTGCCCATGGATGGATATGATCTCTTGAGGATCTCACAATACTTAGTATTCAGAGAGGCTAGTGCATTAGAGATGTTCCCTCAACACTTTCAGTTCATTTATTTTAGAAAAATTATAGAGGAACTCGAGGCTAAATTGGACTGAAGCTATGGTAGTTTGGAGCTCAGTAATGAATCAGCCAATGACTACCCTATAGAGCATAGCATTCTGACCTCGCGGGACTGTGCTCTGTAAGATTTTCATTGGCTGATCCTTGGAGTTGATCACCAGGCATTACCTTCTACTTCATATTAGTCTGGAAGCTTCCCTGTAACCTGTTCAGCATATGTTGTTATTGTTAAATGCCATCGAGTCATTTGCAACTCATAGCGACCCTGTATAGGGTTTCCGAGGAACAGCTGGTGAGCTTGAACCACTGACCTTGTAATTCAAACCGACGTTGCAGTCCAATACATTAACTCATAGTGCCAAACCAGGACTCCTGTTCAGCATCATTGTTGTTGTTAGGTGCCATCAAGTTGGTACCGACTCATAACGACCTTCTGCACAATAGAACGAAACAATGACCGGTCTTGGGCCAACCTCCCAATCATTGCTACTCCTGAGCCCATTGCTTCTGCCACTGTGCCAGGCCATCTTGTTGGGGGTCGTCCTCTTTATCTCCGACCCTCCACTTTACCAAACATGATATCCTTCTCCATTGACTGGTCCCTCCTGAAAATATGTCCCAAATATGAGAGACAAAGTTTGGCCATCCTAGCCTCCAGGAGGCGCTCTGGCTGCACGTCTTCCAAAACAGATCTGTTTGTTCTTTTAGCAGCCCATGGCACTTTCAATATTCTCCTCTAATAGCATAACTCAAATGTATCAATTCTTTAATGGTCTTCCTTCTTCACTGTCCAGTTGTTATGTTCAGCATCATTGCAACATGCAAGTCACCACTAGCAAATGCTTGGTAGCTGGCTCTACATGCCATGCATTGTACAGGAATTGATCCTGGGGCTCCAGCAGGGAAGGCAAGAATTCTATCACTGAAATACCACTTCCCCCAATCCTGTTTTACTGCTGTTTAATAGGGAGTCCTGATGTGGTACTGTAGGATAAACACTCAACCTCAGGGTTGGTTTGAACCACAAAATCAGTGGTTCAAATTCACCAACTGCTCCTTGGAATCTCTATGCAGGGTTGCTATGAGCCACAACCAACTTGACAAGCACTTAATAACAACTATTTAATAGAATGATGGAGTCCTGTTGTGGAGCTGTAGGATAAGCACTAGGCCAGAAGGTCGATTTGAACCATAACGTCAGTGGTTCAAACTCACCAGCTGCTCCTCAGAAACCCTATACAAGATCACTGTAATTCAGAACTGACTTGGCAACACTTAAAAACAAAAAACAATAGAGTGATAACTACAATAAAATCCAAAGTAACCCCAACTCACAATTTCACCACAGTAAGGCAAGGTCATTAACAACCTGCAATATGTAGACGATACAGCCTTGCTTGTTGAAAGTGAAGAGGACTTAAAACATTTACTGATGAAGATCAAAGAGCACACAGCCTTTGGTATGGATTGCATCTCAATGTAAAGAAAACAAAAATCCTCACCACTGGACCAATAAACAACATTCTTCTCAATGGAGAAAAGACTGAAGTTGTCAAAGACTTCATTCTTCTTGGATCAACTATCAACACTCACAGAAGCAGCAGTCAAGAGATCAAATGACATATTGCATTAGGCAAATCTGCTGCACAAGACCCTTTTAAAGTGCTGAAGAGCAAAGATGTCAGCTTGAGGACTAAGGTGCACCTGACCCAAGCCACGGCATTTTCAATAACCTCATATACATGCAAAAGCTGGACCATAGAAGAATTGATGCCTTTGAGTTATGGTGTTGGAGGAGAATATTGAAAGTGCCATGGGCTGCCAAAAGAACCAATAGATCCGTTTTGGAAGAAGTGCATCCAAGAGTGCTCCTTGGAGGCCAGGATGGCCAAACTTCGTCTCTCATACTTCAGACATATCGTCAGGAGGTACCAGTCACTGGAGAAGGATATCATGTTTTGTAAGGTGGAAGGTCAGAGAAAAAGAGAAAGACCCCCAGTGAGATGGATTTGGCCATGTGGAAACATAGATAGACTCAAACATGGCAACAGTAGTGAGGTCGGGCAGTGTTTCGTTCTGCTGTGCATAAGGTCACTATGAGTCGGTGGCACCTAACAACAACAACAACAAGGCAAAGTCACCATTTGCTTGGCTATTGTTTTTATACGTATTTAGGTAGTCATTGTATTCAAAGATTCTGTGAAAGCTTCAGTTAATGTCCTGAGAATGCAACCTGCCTAAAAACAATGTAGATAGAAATTTGAATGATTAACTGGACATTCTTTGCTTGTATTTTTGCAAGAGGATTATGATTTCATTCAAAACTTGCAAATATGCTTGGAGCTTTAAAAAATTTTAAATAAAATCCAGTAACTTTTAGTACTATGTCTAATTTATCTTTTTCAAGAATTTTTGCTAATGACTTTAATATTTAAATAACACATTATTGTCCTCAGGAGATTGTGTTTAAGTTTGTAGCCAATTTTTATCATGCATTCATACTTTTCCAGAATTTGTTGGAATACAGTGATTTTTTAAATTCTTAAATTACTTTTTCCTTTTCCACAAAACTAGACTATTAGTATCCAAGTATCCGTAACTCTATTTTTTTTTTTTTAATTAAAGTTCAGAATGCCTTTCCATATAACAAGTATGAATTGAACCAAAATGAATACTTAGGGAGCCAAAAATGCGTTAACCCCAATATAAAAAATCTTGAACGTGTTTTGCAATCCTGTGGGATGTTGAAATCAAAGTGTGGTAACCTTCCAGCATAAAGAATTCTGTTCCCTCACAGAAAGTATTACTCCGCAACAGAAATCACTCTCTTCTTCAGGCTACTGAGAATGAGTACATGTGCACTAGTTCTTGCTGTGGTGTAAAATTGAGCTCAGAGTCTGTTTGCCAACACACGTAAGGACAGCGCTCTAAGAAATGTCCCTGTTTTTCTCCTGTTTTTATGTATTGCCTCAGATCCTCCCAGTATTTTAGCTAATGCCCATCTACCACTCTCTTGGTATACAGTGATTTAGGTCATGCCTTCAAAGCAATTGTTCTCTTTCAACATTTTCTAAACATCTGATTTAAAAAACAACAAAAAAGGTCAACAACAAACACTTATCGGTGTCCATTCAGTGCTAAATATTGGAGAAATTCACATCTTCTAAACATCTGGCAAAAAATTCAGCAACAAACATTCACTGATGTCCACTCAATAACTAGATGCTGGCAAGACATCAATGATAATGACATAAACCAGGTTGCCCAAACTTTTAGTCTCAGGTCTTTAAAATCTTTAAATAGTATATTTTACTATGTCGATCCCTTTCATATTGGAGACAGTATGGATTAGAACAGGGAGCTTAACTGTGAACAGTTGGAAATGAGCATCTGATATGAACTGATGAAGATCATAGACCACAGCCTTCAGTATGGATTACACCTAAACATAAAGAAACCTGAAAGCCCTACAACTGATCCAGTAAACATGATAAATAGAGAAAGGTTGAAATTGTCAAGGATTTCCTTTTACTTGGATCCGCAATTAATGCCCAAAGAAGCAAGAGTTAAGGAATCACTGATGTATTACATTGGACACATGTGCTGAAAAGTCCTCTTTATAGGGTTAAAAAGCAAAGATGTCACTTTGAGGACTAAGGTGCGCCTGACCCCAGATGTAGTCTTCTCAGTTGCCTCGTTGCATAAGAAAGCTGGTCAGTGAATTAGGAAGACTGAAGAAACATTGATGCCTTTAAATAATGATGTTGGCAAAGAATATTGAATGTGCCGTCTACTGCCAAAAGAATGAGCAAGTCTGTCTTGGAAGAAGTACAGCCACAATGCCCCTGAGAAAGTGGGATGACAGGACTTCATCTTATATGCTATGGATATGTTATCAAGAGGGACCAGTCCCTGGAGAAGAGCATCATAAACTCAAGGGTCAGTGAAAAAGAGGAAGACCCTCAATGAGATTGACATTGTGGTCGCAACAATGGTCTCTAGCATAGCAACGATTGTGAGGCTGGTCCAGAATCAGGTCGTGTTTTGTTCTGTTGTACATCAAATCTCTGTGAGTCAAAACTGACTCACTGGCACCTAACACCAACGTGATTTACTCCACTCTTTCAGAATAAGTCGTTTTGAATAAGTTACTTGAACTACCTGATTCCCACTTTCGTCATTTTGAAAATGATTTTCCCAGGCTGAACTGGTGTTTTCCACTATGTCTTAAAGCACTTTATTTGACTAGTCATGATTTGTGTGTATGTATGTGTGTGTGTTGCACTTAAATGTGAAAGTTGAACAGTGAATAATGAAGACAGTGGAAGAATTGATGGATTTGAGTTATGGTATTGAAGGAGAATATTAAAAGTACCATGGACTGCCAAAAGAACAACAAATCTGTGTTGGAAGAAGTACAGCCAGAATGCTCCTTAGAAGCCAGCATATAGAGACTTCATCTCTCATACTTCAGACATATTATCAGGAGGGACCAGTCCCTGGAGAAGAACATCATGCTTGGTAAAGTGGAGGGTTGGAGAAAAAGAGGAAGACCCCACCCCTCGATGAGATGTATTAGCACAGTGGCAGCAACAGTGGGCTCAACTGTAGCAGCAGTTGTGAGGTTGGCACAGAACCAGGCCGTGTTTTGTTCTGTTGTGCATAAAATCGCTCTGAGTCAGTACCAACACAACGACACCTAACAAAACAATAGCAGCAGCAGCCTTGTTGTTGTGTTAAGTGCCGTCGAGTTGGTTCTGACCCATAGAGACCCTGTATAGGGTTTCTGAGGAGCGGCTGGTGAGCTTGAACCACCAGCCTTAAGGTTCAAACCGACTTTGCAATCTAGCGCATTAATCCACAGCATCACACCAGGACATTTATTCTTTTCTGTTATCTTCCATACTGGCATAATAGTATCTGGAACATCGTTGTTGTTGTTGTATGCTGTCAAGGTGGTTCTGACTCATAGCGACCCTGTATAGGGCTTCTGAGAGTTGTTAGTGGATCCCAGTGCTTAGCCCCAAAATTCTATCTGTTGAGTGAATGGCACATGGTAACAAAATTCATTCATTTACATGTGAAATCTTCTTTTCTAATTGAAATCTCTCTCACTCACGGTAATGATAAATAAAACAGCTGAAAGGAGAAGTCATAAGCTCAGAGATCAGCCTCATCTTATCCCATTTCAATCCTCCATCCCATAAATGGTTAATGAACTCCTTTGCTCACTGAAAGATTGGCAGTTCAAGTATACCTTAGAAGAAAGGACTGAGGTCTGCTTCTGGGGGGAAAAAAAACAACATCCTATGGACACAGTTCTACTCTGAGACAGATGGGGGTCCCCAAGAGTCAGAATCCACTTGACAGCAATTGGCCCCAGACCACAACCATCATCTCTGAAGAGCCCTAGCCTTCTGCTGTGCACGTTCTTAAAAACCGCTGGATTCAGTCGTCTTTTAGGACTGGCCTTAGAATGCAACAGTTTAAAGTTAAGCCCAGTGGAAGGCATGTGGAGTACTGAAATTTGATCTCCAAATCTGCATCTGAGGAATCAGCCTACCTCCCACCATGCTTGCCTTTCTCCAAGTGATTTAATTTGCATGTAGCAAGTTGCTGACCAGTGCACTCACAGTCCTCTCGCCTCAACCTGGGAGTGTAGCAAATTGCCCTCCCAGCAGGCTGGGTTTACCAGATCTTTCCATGTAACTTCTGGGGGTTTTCTAGCATGGGGCAGAGTAATGCAATCCCTCAAATGTTTGATTGCTGTCAGTTAACCCCAAGAAATAAGGTCATGGCCTGACACCAAATAAAAATGTCTTCTGCTTCTGGTTATTTTTATATGTCAAAAGTTTATGGAATGTCTTCATAGGGAAGCTCAGAGTTTAACCTAAATGGAAAACAGATCTTTGCGTTTATCATGGAGTCTCATGCCAGCCCGACATTATGATGCAGTTTCTGTTACATATGGTGGTTCTCCTTGGAGTCTTTGCAGCAGGTGGATGTCAATTTTAACAACATTGCTCCCTGTTGATTTCCTCTATGACAAGGGAAAGAAATCCCTCAGAGTAATCAAGGGTTTATATGATTGCCAGAGGTCTTAACTTTTTAAAGCATTGTTGGAGTTCATCTCTCAAGTTTTATTTTGACATACATACATGCACATGCATGCAAATGACTTGGGGGAAAGAACCGTGTTTTCATGACCCTGGATTGTATTTCTTGCATTGCCTGGGGAAAAAAAAAAAAAAACCAGGAAACAAAAACTACCTTAACACTCTTACTCTAACACAAATACCTCTCACAGAAGAGAACGAAATAATTGATTGGGCAAGCATGGAATTTCTGAGGTTATGATAGATCATTTCCACACATTTATTTGGTTCAAATCACTCCCTGTAAGTCAGGTCTGTCTTGATAGGTAAGGGATTAAATTTGTATGCTCACACATCTTCTGCAAGGTCTGAAAGGCAGGCTTATGTGTAAGCAATATTTTGAGAATGATCGATACGTCACGGTATTATTTTTGTCTCACTGACTGTAGGAACCCCAAGGAAAGCTAAAATCTGTGGTAATTCTCCCTGAAGAGATGAATGGAAAGTGTGTGTGTGTGTGTGTGTGTGTGTGTGCGTGCGTGCGTGCATGCGTGAAGGTTCATACATGTTGGTAAGTAATGAACTTTGAAGTGGTAGAAAGTGAAAACCAGGCTCAGAGTTGAACTTTACACTGGGCTTTGGTGGAAAGGCATCATTTCATCTGAAGCAGACATGTGCTGGGCTTTTTGAGCAGGACTGAAGATGGCACTGTTTTTCTGTTTTGATGTTTGTGGTGGTTGTCGTTAGGTGCCGTCGAGTCAGTTCCAACCCATAATGACCCTGTATAGATTTTCCACGGAGCAGCTGGTGGGTTTGAACTGCTGATCTTACGGTCCAGTGCATTATCCTATAATGCCACACCAGGGCTCCATTTTGAGGTTTATGTGTAGGTAACTTAGCACCTGTGACTTTGTTCCATGTTTAAGCATTGTGCAAAATGTCTGTATATAATAGACAATTTTAGGAGATTTTGACAATAAAGATTAAAAAATACAAATATGCTTTTTTTTTTTTTTCGTGACTAGCCAAAGTACCCACTTAGAGATGATACATTCTTTAGAAGTGATTGATGATAAGGTTTTTTGATCTCTGTCTCTGAGTGTCTGTCTGTTTCCATGTCTGTGTTTCTGTCTCCTTCTATAGTTTGCTCGGGTTCTCTTTCTGTTACATCCACATACACACCCCGCCCACCACACAACAAGGAGTGACTTACAGCTTCTACTAGACTTGCTTGCAATTGAAGCTTGGAGGTTAGGAAATTCACGTTGAGCATTTCCTTAAAAAGTACCTTCTTCCATGTCTGAGACACCCTGTCATTCTGGAAGCCATGATAAGCAGGTTGCTGTTGTCCGCATGAAATCTGATCCCCTGTGTTTTTACAACATTCCTTGTCTTAAGTCTCTAAAATTAAAAGAAACACAGGCTATTTATGTTCAGATTTCCCTTCTGAGAAGTGGCAAAAGGGGAGCGTTTAACTCTTTGAAAACCTGCTCCCTTTTTATAGTGTGCCGAGGAAGAACCTTGAAGCTGAAACTACAGTAATGTGGTGATGCCAGTAAATGAGAAATAGGTTAACCGCTGGACAGTCCCCAGGCAGGAAAAGACATCTAAAGAAAATTACTATAATAAACAACTTCCTTCACTCTTGGCAAAAGGTGGGATGTCCGGGAAACCAGGTGGACCGCACATTGATCAGTGAGATGACAGGACATGAACTGACAAAGTATTACCTTCCTATCTCGCCCTTTCCTGGTGATCCTGCTGGCTGAGTTCTCCCTGAGGGGAAGGAATAAATGAGTAAAGATGTGCTTCAGGACAAAGTCAGTGCAAGGGGGAGGAGCTCTGATAAGTAGCAAGGACCAACTGAAGACCCAACACACAAAAGAGACCAAAAAAAAAAATGATGGAGAATTGATTTGGAACAGATGATAAAAAATCAGACTCTGAGACCTATTCCGAGGTGCTTTGGTGAAGGCTGTGCCATTTGTCTAGAGGTGGCCATTGCTTTCAGAAGCGAGGTCCTTCCCTTCAGCCAGTACTTAGGTAATGGGTCAGAGAATGCTTCACAAAACGCTGTGGAATGTTGAAGAGTTGAAGCAGAACAGGAGTGGAGGGTGGGTGTGTCAGCCTACACCTCTGAAACTGCCTTCCAGATGAGTTTTCAATCCCCTGAGGAGGGCTTTTGGAAAACTGCCTTTTGTCAGATCCAATTCACTCACACAGAATAGCAGCGATGATACCTACTCGTGTTCTTCATGCTGTGAAGTAAACAAAGAATGTAAGGAAGACTGGCAGAATTTCAACATCATGAGGACGCCAAAGATGACATGAACTTCCAACATGAATTGTCCCATTCCTGCAACATCCGTCTACATACTTTCATGCAATTCATGATTTATTGGGAAGGCCCAACCTGTCAAGCGTAGTGGATTTCAGTTGTTAAAACCATGGTGAAATGAAACATTGAAACAGACACAGGGTAAAATAGATTGAGGAGATTAAAAACCATAGAAGCTTCAATCAGATGCTAGCATGTCTGAGAAATGAAATGTTCAGAATTCAACCTGGTAGCGACGTTATTGCCTTGCGATACTATCTCAACTATGCGTGCGATTGGTCAAGGTTATCACAAGCTATTATGCCCCAGTGATAAAATCATCTCAGCAGTTAATGCTGTTTTTAAAATGTCAACTTGGAATCCTGGATGTTGTGTTTTAGAGTTTACGAAAAATGTGGCAAGAGGTGGAGAGTTCAGGTCTAGGAGACGCACAATATCAGAGACTTGGGTCCCAGACTTACCACTGTTAGGTAGCAAAGTGCCCTTATATGTTTGTTTACTCATCTGCAATATTCTCATATTAATAATGGCGCAAACACCTCGTAATGGTACTACCAACTTTTCATGAGATTATGCATGTAACTGTTTTACCTGGCACGTAATAAACCTTTAATAAGTATTGCTATTATGATTTTTAAGTCAATCAAATACATTATGGAGGATAAGAAACCAATTTTCTAGCGTGCCTTAAAGAAAAAGTCAGTCTTTAACACACAGCCATAACTCTTTGGTTTCCATGGCAAAATTAGAATATTATCTTTAAAAGAAAAGAAGTGCCTTAAAAAAATAAAATAACTACAAAGCTGGTTGAGCAAACTTATAGCAGTAACATTTAAAAAATAGCAAGTGAGAAGAAAAGAAAGAATGCTGCTGACCTAAGCGGATTCTATTTGTCCTTTGTTATAACTTGGTGTGTGCTGAGCAGAGTTTGTCACACTCCCGCCTCAGAAGGCAGTTGGTAGATTCCAGCCCAGTCTGTGGTTTTCGAACTTAAGAAGCTGTAAATTTTATAACTCTGCACCCTGTGGTCAGAGCTGTGGAGTGTTGTCTGAAGTCAGGTGGCTAGTGTGTTAAAGGTAGACATTAAACAGCTCTACTGAGGACCTGGAAACGCTTAAGGACATAGCTTGCCAGCTGTAAATTAGAGACCACTGCCAGTTGGCTGAAAAAGTTTCTGGACCCGGTCCAGTTAAGTAGACTGAATCACCGACAGTCTTCCCAAATGTGTGCGTTTAACAGCGTGGCTGTGTATCCTGCCATGTAACCTGGGGTGGCTTAGAAACAGCTTTCTTGTGATGTTTTAAAATTATGCGAGGGAGTTGTGGCCCGGGAACATTTATGTTTTTCACTAGCGCTGAAAAAAGCAATCAGCTACTCTTGACAAAATCACTGCAAATGTTTTTAAATAGATGTGATTGATGGGAAGTATCATCTGCAAATTATATCTCATCCCAAATGTGCTTCCAGCATTTGTAAGGGCAGTTGTAATCTTAGTTCTGTGGCCTTATGCACATTGTTCCAAGGGCCTCCTGTGTTCCTGATTTGTGTGGTAAGAACTGTGGATGGTTAAAATGATGGATGATCCATGTCATGTTGAGATATTCAGGTGTGAACAAAGCCACCAGATTAGGGGCTCTAGGAACAAAGGAGAAGCCACGTTGGACCACAGGGTCAGTTGGAAATCGTGTCTGAACCCTTGATCAGCTTAAGAAACGTGGATAAGAGGTTGGACAGGGCTGACGTCATAGGTGAGAAACCTGCAGAGTTGTGCAGTGCATTGTACTCACAGAGTCTCTATGTTTGGTTTAAGGCTCTGCGGTTGTCACCTTAAAATTCTTAATAATTTTTCTGCGCAATGAACATTTTCATTGTATACTGTTATCTTAGTGCCATCGAGTTGGTTTGGACTCAGCAACCAGGCATATATAGGTTTTCCAAGGAGTGGATGGTGAATTTGAACCACCGACCTTGCAGTTCAAACCAACCTTGCTGTTCATTGCTTATCCTACTACTCCTGGGGTTGATTTCTTTGACAAAAGTCATTCTCTTTGAAAACATGGAAGAAGGAAAGACTCGTGGAAATTCTGTTAGCTGAGTGGTTGGTCTTTTCAAAGGACTGATGATGACAACCACCAAATAAAGTAAGAGAGAAGGTCACTGCCATGTATTCCGTTACTGTGTTGTCTCCTGAAACAGTATGAAAACAGGGCAGAGAATAACTTAATTATCACTGAGAAGCACTTAATATATTGCAAGTGAAATGTACTAATCTTTTACACATTTGGTCTTGGTGCCTATTTAAAAACTTAACCTTGAGGAAGAATTTATGAACTGATACTCAAATTCTAAAGTCATCAATTTCTGCTAGTTAATACAAATACTGTCTTTCAGCCTGTTTGATCACATGTACAACTTTTCATGCACATACGTATATATATATATATATATATATATATATATATACACACATTTAGACCTCATAGCTTTGAGTCACTTTACTTTTTTTAAGTTGAGAGGTTTTTGTTAATTTATGCATTAATGACTCTGTTAATATGTCCTTCAAATTAAGCAAAAATATGCCTTAGAAGCAATGGGCTATAAAACCGCAATATTGTTGTTAAGTGCCGTCGAGGTGGTTCCAACTCAGAGCGAGCCTACAAAGGATTTCTGAGGAGTGGCTGGTGAGCTTGAACCCACTGACCTTGTGCTTCCAACCGACCTTGCATAGTAACACAAAAAATAACCCACAAATTTTAGGAGTTAGTAGTTAAAGTTTGCTTGTTCCTAGGAACATTTACAGTAAATTTGTGTTATTTTTCATCTTGCTTCTGCCAGAATAAGGAAATCTCTTTAGAGTTTGAAAGGAATTTTCCCTTTATTGCTCCTAATCGTCTGTTCAGGGCGATTCTTGCTTTTAGCTCCAGAATTTTACTTTCCTGCGATCTTTACTTAGTTTCATTACATTCCAGGAACTGAATAGAGAACTAAGTAGAACAGTTTGTCACTTAAGAGAGAACAGAAATCCTCAAAGCAAACTTCATTTCTCTTTTTGCGTTTTGTGGCTTCTTTGGGGAAATTGCTTATTATTATCATATTAGCATTTTCGTTGTTTCTGGGATGTACCAAGATTGGTTTCATTGCACAGCAAACTAATATCCACACCACTGAATCTGAAGAGTAAACCATAGTGCTCCTAGACACATTTAAACTACAAGCAAAGTGGAAAACATGTTGTAACATCTTAAGGAGTGGTCTGGATTAATGGGAGGTCTTTAGGCAGCTGCAATCTGCCCATCTGTAATTGAGGTGGGATCCCACCAGACAGACAGAGGGCCAAGGGTTCCTATTTTTGACTGGCAATCTGTGTTACCTCTTGGACATGAATGCCCAGTTCTAGTGGTGGCAAATTTTCCACAGGACCCATGGGGAGGCAGAGAATTGGCTATTTATATTCATGCTTTGAGCACCAGTGTGGGGGTGCTGGGGAGGGGGTAGTTAAGCAAGGAGGAGGTTTGCAAAGCAGACAGATCTTATGGGTTTGCCCTCACCAACAACCAAATGATACACCACAGCATTTGGGCACATTTTTGTAAGAGGTTCTGCATTCTGTCTAAAGCTCATTTCCTAATGAACTGTGTGACTTTGCACAAGTTAAAGAATTCTCTTCTGTCTGCATTTTTCAATGAAAAAATAGGCAACTCCCTTAAAGAGTTGGGAAAGAAGGGTTTTAAGGTTAAGGCGCAGAAACTACCAGCACAGAGACATATAGATAAGGACTTTAGGATCACCCAGCAACTGTGTGGTCTTATTTTAGAAGTTTGACCTAAAGTGGTTAGATACAAGGGGACTTCAAAAAGTTTGTTGAAAAAATGAAACTAAAAGATAATGAAATTTTTCCGTGAATTTTATTTGAAACCCCCTCATATGTTCTGAGATCCCCTTTTGAAGTTAAATCCATTCCAGTTCATACTCCACCCACATCCCTGCTTCTGTGTCTTGTGTTCCTTTGGACTCCCTCATCCTGTTATTAAGTTGTTAAGTGCTGTCCAGTGGATCCCGACTCATAGCGACCCTTGATAAGGTTTCTGAGGAGTAGCTGGTGGGTTTGAAATGCAGACCTTATCGTTTGCATTCCGGTGCTGATCCTACAGTGCCACACCAGGATTCCAACTCATAATGACCCTATATAGGGTTTCCAAGGAGTGGCTGGTGAGTTTGAACTGCCAGCCTTGCGCGTAGATGACCCTAAAATATTGGTGAAGTGAATTAATGAACCTGCTAAGGCAGAACCTTCTGATTCCAGTCCCTCTTCTGTCACTAGTCTGCTTCCTGGTCCCCCAGGAAGGACTGGGACAGGTCAGAGGCAGGTGGGCTGGCTGGGATGTCTCAGGGGCAGATGGTGAAAACAGTTAAAAGACAAATCTGTGAAGATCTTGTTGGAAGCTCTTCTGAATTTTGTAATTCTTGATAAGCAACTCGAAGAGTTTTGTGTGTGTGTGCTTTTGGCGTACTTCCATTGTGTCTAGCTTTTGGAGGGAATACAAATTGTAACTCAGGATGTATCATAAAACACGTTTGTTTAAAATTTCAACTAACCTACACAGAGCGCCACTGTGCGGTAGAACCACATTCTCTACCTTAATAGGAGAGCTGATTACCAACACAACCTGTCTTTCTTTCTTTCTTTTCCCAACATAATGCTTTTATTTCTTGTTTGTTTGTTTTCTTTTTGCTTTGCTAATGGTATACAGTTGTGGGTTGTGGATTTATGGCCAGTGTCAAGTTATACTTCCCAGTTCTGTATCTGTCTGAGTTACAGTTCTAATGGTATGAAGTTATGCATTTTGAAGTGTCATGAGAAAAGTTTAAGTCAACATATGACACACTTGGAAACAATGGACTAGACCAAGATTCAGGTCAAAATGTCATACAAATCACTGTAAAACATTTAGTGAGATTTCTGGAATTCCAGGGTCTGACCTGTATCTTGATCTCTGATTTTTATCTTACACTATCCAGATTCTAATGCAAGGCAAAAATCCGGGCATAGCTTGGAAGTATGCACTTCCGAAGGTCACCAATGGAACTCAGACCACAGCAAAAACACATATCTATGCCTGGAACACAGTACAGTCGGATTGTTCCGTCTCCTGTGGTGGAGGTAAGGGACTTGGCTAATTCTGCTTTCCAAGCTTGTCTCTGCTTACAGCGCATGGTCTACCACTCCTGGCCCCTTTAACACTGTTACATTTAAATAAGCAACAAAGAACTGTCTGATCATGCTATCTAAATGTGCTTAATACCTCCTCCTGATTCCGTTCATTCTCCTTCTGTGTGCTCGGCTTTGCTCTTACTGTGTTCTGCTTTGTCTTCTGACATTTTATCTTTGTTGATTGGGTTTGCATCTGTTCCATCTATAAATAAATAAAATTTATTACGAAGGTGGTGACATAGTCCCACTTTGCTCACTGCTCATCTGCAGCAAGACATTTAATCCTGGATCCATTTGTTGTTATTAAGTGCCATCTAGAAGGTCCCGACTCATAGCAATCCTGTATAGGGTTTCCAGGAAAGGTCTGGTGATTTTGAACCACGGACCTTGCCACTCAAACAGACATTGCAGTCCAATGCTTATCCTTCAGCACCACACCAGGACACTAATAGGGACTGTCACTGCTAATGCAAATATTATTAAACTGTTTGAGGATTTTTTGACACAGCAAAGAACCAGTTCTCCTGAATCACAGCTCATGTACACAAAGGGTTCAAAAGTCACACATCTGAAATTTAAGAGACAAGTATGCACACATGTGACTCACTGGGTGGCACAAAGGTTCATGTGCGCATTACTGACTGAAAGGCTGGCTGTTCAAGTCCATCCAAGGTATGTCATAAGAAAAAGTTCTCATGATCTAATCCCAAAAAGTTAGCTGTTGAAAATTAGCACAGTTCTACTCTAACACTCTTGGGGTCATCATAAGCCAGAGTCTACTTGAGGACAAGTGGTTCACACACACACACATGAGTACCTAGTAAGCTTGTAGTTGTATAATAGATATTGTTGTTGTTGTTACGTGCCATTGAGTCAGTTCCGACCCATAGTGACCCTGTATAGAGTTTCTAAGGAGTGACTGGTGAACTTGAACCACCGACCTTGCAGTTCAGACCGACTTCTCAGTCTATCTCATCACCCTGCATCACCACACCAGGACTCCATATAGATATAAGATAGATTGTTGTTGTTGAGTGCTGTTGAGTCGGTTACAATCCATAGCAACTCTGTATAGGATTTCCAAAGAGTGTCTGGTGAGCTTGAACCACTGGCGTTGTGATTCAAACCGAGTTTGCTGTCCAGTGCGTTATCCCTCAGTGCTACACCAGGACTCCTCTTTGGCAAAAGCCAACATTAACACTTTAGTCTAAATCATACCATTGCTTTTTAAATACACATAGACAGACACACGTGATGTTTGGCATATTCAGACACATGCCACAGGTGGCATTTTTCCTAAACAGAAATCCTGCTTATAGAGGTTTTTCATTCTATTCTTTTTCACTTCATGTTAGATGATGAGCAGATTTTCCTGTATCAAATGACCTTTGGGAGCATTTCTAATACCCTCTTAGTATCCAGGAAGAGTATTTGAAGCTAGAAACACAGTTACTCTTGGGAAGGGATAGATTCAACTCATTTTCCATTTGTAGGGAATACATTCAACCTAGGGAAGAATGCTGGAGAAGTGCATCATGGGATTCTCCCCTTGCCTATGTTTAGCAACCCCTTCACATGAATCTGACTTGACCTTGGTGTGTTCTGAGCAAACGGGAAGAAGCGTACATAGAAATAGGTTCTCCGGAAGTAAATTGTTGAACTTTGGGGGATTTCATTGTGGTTTTGATAAATGTCTCCAGAAAGCTAATCTGCTTCCAACGCCAGGAGCTAGAGTGTACGTCTCATTTTCAGCAGGCGTGACTTCGTTGTCCTCAAATCCTCTTTTAAGAAAAATTGTATAAATATAAACAAACCTAATCCAGAGAGGAAGCAGCATTTTTATTTGGGGAGCTGACACATTCATTGATTCTCAAACACATAAAATCCATGCTTCGTAATGAGTAGTGAACACTGAAAGAACATGGAATTCCACTTAAAAAAAAAACGCCCATCAGTGCTAGCTGAGAGTATAAATGCATACAGATTCATTGAGTTCCACTGTTTGCTTTTGTATGCGTCATCCTCATATAGAAGTAGAAGGTGCTTTGTGGTAAGGTGGATCTTAGGGTCTGCACATGATCCACCATTGGTTTTCCCATTTAATCAGCAGAAGTTTCACTGAAGAATGTTTTCTATTGAATGTATGCATTGTGAACAAAGGGTTGGTGGGATAGCTCTGTCAATTTAATTGTGTAACTTTTGATGTTTTATTAGGTTACATTAGCATAAAGGCCATTTGCTTACGAGATCAAAATACTCAAGTCAGCTCTTCATTCTGCAATGCAAAAACGAAGCCAGCCACTGAACCGAAAATATGCAATGCTTTCTCCTGCCCTGCCTAGTAAGTCATCGGGTCATGGTTTCTGGTCATGTCTGTACTTGTAGTCTTTATCATTGATAAGACAGCCTACTGGCAATTCTTCTTGTAAAAGATGATTCCGTGATAGATGCCATGCCCAGATATTTAATAGAAGAAAGAAGAAGATGGTTGAAATTAAAACGTATAATTGAAAACCCCAAATTTGCTTCAGTTGGCTAGCAAATCCAAAATTGGGTCAAGATGGTGTCTCTTGTCTAACCTCTGGATACTGGCCTGTCTTCTGTCAACTGAATCAAGCAGACATTTAAAAAATACAGAATCCTATAGAACTCATCCAAGGATCTCATAGTCATAATACACAGACCACGAAACCCCAAATGCAAATTACACAGTAGCAAAACTCAAACCAAAGTGAGAAAGACCAAGTAGAGAGTTTGTCTCTGATTATGGTACCCTATGGGGAACTCAGTGGGTTTGGTTTTGGATGGATTTTAGTCTCACTATTGTTTGAAATCGAATTTTAAGGACTCTTTCCAGCCAGACTGAGTCTCTTCTGAAGTGATTCATCGCCTGCCAAATTTATTTATGTCGAATTGACCAAGAGTTTCCTCTAAAGCAATGCCTTCTCCCATGTTTCAGATCATTTTAATAAGTATTGGTTGGTTTGTGGTGATAACAATCATACTGCATAAGTTTGTTTATACTCGTCTACGTGTGTGTGTGCATCTGCTTTTTCTTTATTAATACAAGTGTGTTTGTTTTAATCACTTGAGGTTTCAGCCGCCTACCAATTCCAAATGTCTAATAGTTAACCTGATTCTTCTCAGATTCTGGAACCAGCTGTGTCCTGACCACAGAGAAGACAAGGAAATCTGGGGGGCTTCCATAGAGCTTCCCCTTTTATTAAACCAGTATCTCTGGTTCTAAAAAAGATCACATGGTTATGACAGTATTGTTACTGATCTTTATGAGATAAGGGGTGTGTGTTTGTGTATAAGCACTCAGTACACTAGAATGACAGGCTCATGTTTTCTAATCTTGGCCCTTGCTCACCTTCATCATCCTGAAAGTCAACCAAAGAAAGACATTGTATGGCAGAAAGTCTCGTTCATATCCAATTCCTAAATCTTTCTTGACAGCTACGAACAGAAATGATATTGTGGGTCATAACAGATATGCTGGCTATTTTAAAGCAGCAGAGCCTCTTGTAATGACTCTCTGAGTGTGCAGGGTGGGGGCTGATTCTCCTGCTCCCTTACCACCTTCTCCACCCTGTATTTTCTGTTGGAATAATGGGCCCTTTCAGACACTAGTCTTCCCTTAAGACTATAATAGAAAGAAGGATCCAAACTGTTGGAATTATAAAGATGAAGGAATTTATCTGCTCTTTTCTCATAAATGTCTGCCGGGCCTTGAACTGGGCACTGGGGTGCAGAGGTGGAGAGCATACAGGTCCGACCATCGTAGAGCCCCCAACCACGTGGAGGAGATAGATGTGCCAATAGATAACTGAGTTGCAGTGATACATGTGATTACAATGTTATGTACCTAAACCCACTGATGAAGAAAGCTAATGGAGCAATTCATTCCACGAGATGGGAGGGGGAGGAGAGTTGGCATCTAAGGTAGATGCTGGGGTCTGGGTATATCATGGGAAAAGTTGTTATGCCATGCTGTTCTACCGCCTTCACAGTGTCATTGTGTTGTTATATAAAGGCAAGACGCTTGAATGTGGTAGACAAAGATGCCATCTCTATGGACAGATGTTGGAACCAATAAAATCACTGCGTATCACTGCATGGCATTCAGGGAGCGCACCGGAAGCCAGGAACACAGTTCCTCAGGGCAGGAAGAAATTTGACTCATTCTCCGTATACTTAAAAGACGTGTCATTTCACATCTTGTAAGATCCATTATAAGGAGTCCTGGTTTGGCACTGTCAGATTAGCATTGGACTGCTAACCCCAAGGTTGGTGGTTCAAATCCACCAGCTGCTCCTAAGAAACCCTATCCAGAGTCTTTATGATTTGGAACACTTAACACCAACCAGATGCATAGCGTTGTACAAATAAAATGATTTTTTTTTTTCTATTTAAAATCATCCATCACTATCAGTGGTGTGGCGCTGTGGGTTAATGTGCCAGACTGCAAAGCCATTTGAACTGCAAGGTCGGTGGTTCAAGTTCACTAGTCACTCCTCGGAAACCCTATATAGGGTTGCTATGGGTCGGAACCGACTTGATGGCACTTAATAACAATAACTGTGAGTGGAACACAGTGGCTCCATAGAATAAGCACTGGGCTGCAAACCATGAAGTTGGCAGTTCAAGTCCACCAGCCACTCCAGGGGAGAGAGATGAGACTTTCTACTCCTGCAAAAGATTTAAAGCCTTGGAACCCCTATACAGGGTCACTGTGAGTCAAAACAGACTCCATGACATTTAGCAACAACATCCCTGTGAGTAAGGAGCACTGGTGGCATTATAGGATAAGCAGTGGACTGTGAACTGCAAAGTCAGCAGTTCAAATCCACCAGCCTCTCTTTGAGAAGACAGTGTTCTCAGAAATTGTATACTTTGGGTCGGAATTGACTTGATGGCTTGGGTTGTTTGGTTGATCCCAGTGAGTTGGAATCATTTGGATGGTGGTGGGTAGGTAGATTATCTTTAGCTCCATGGGATAATGTAGATTTTGTAATCATTGACCTCTACTGTTGAATTTATTCTGATTGAACATGACCCTGTAAAACAGTGTGGAGCTATAGGGTTCCTTAGGCGATCAATCTTTACAGACTGCCACGTCTGTCTCCCTTCAAGGTCAAGTGAGTTTGAATCAGCAATGTTTTATTTAGCAACCAATTGCTTAACCATTACTACACCAGGGTTCCTTTGAAGTTGCTGTTGTTAAGTGCTGTTGAGTTGGTTCCGACCCATAGCGACCCTCTAGAGGGTTTCCAAGGAGCAACTGATGAGCTTGAACCACCAACCTTGCAGTTCAAACTGACTTTGCAGTCTAGCGCATTAACCCACAGCGCCACACCAGGTCTCCTCCTTTGCAGTGAGTTGTTGTTAGTTTTAAGTGCCACCACATCGGTTCTGACTCATAGTCACCCTGTACGGGGTTTCCAAAGAGCAGCTGGTGGGTTTAAACAGACAACCTTATGATTCCCAGTTCAGTGCTGATCCTAACTAGCCATAGGTTAGAACATCTGTAATCCTAGAATTTGTGTGCTGGATCTTCTGGACAAAACATCTTTAATTTCATACAACAGTCTGGTGAGAGAAACCGGAGGAAAATATTATGGGAACCTTAGGAAAGGCAACAGAAATGCAAAGGAATAAGAAAAACATATTTTTACCTTGTTGGTGTTGTTCAGTGCCATCGAGTCAGTTCCGACTCCCTGCGAACTTGTATAGGGTTTCTGAGGGCAGGCTGGTAGGTTTGAACAGCTGACCTTGTGGTTCATACACCAATGCTTGCCCTGCAGCACCACAACAGGAATCCTTGTGTTTGGTTTTTTTTTTAATTAAATGTTACCAGTAGTTTATTTCTAAAAGAATCCTTAGAACATTTATTTACCAAGCGCATTTTTAGACATTACTGCTGAGATTTAAATGGGAAACAGTTCTATCTGATTTGTCTGCTTTGTATTTTCCTTCAAATCATATCATTTTAATTAATCAGATGTATTTGTCCAAAAGGACTAATAGTGTCAGTTGATCATCATTCAAACATACAGCATAGTTGTGATGGAACAAATGGTCTGGTCACGCTTGAATAAAGACTACCAGGTTAGGTCTCTAACCCTTAGTAACTTTAAAGATTGTCCAGAAAAGCAGTTCAGGGAATTTCTCACTTAGAAATAGTCTCTGTAAGACTTCATCTGAAATTGTTCCACTCCCTTATGCATTCTCTTCTCTTTTGCTTCCTCTTCTTTATCTTTTCCGCTTCCTCTTTATCCTTACTTTTTTCTCATCCTCTTCTCTTCTATGTTTCTTCCTTTCTCACTTCTCTTCCTCTTCTGCTCTCTTCTTTTCCTCTGCTCTTCTCTTCCTTGTTGCATTTTGTCTTCTTCATCTCTTCTCTCTCTTTCTCATTGATCACTCTTCCATTAGTGCTGTATTATTCTTCATACTGATTTTTATTTGCAGTACTCATCAGAACGTATTTCACTTGTTCACATATCTATTTCTTCACTGTATGCAGCTCTATTATGAAAAAAGTACTGCTTGGTTTCATTCTTTCATCCCTGGCACATAGTTAAGATCCCAGTAACTTTGATTGAATGGGTGAATGAATTGCCCAAAATTCACAATGACATGCTAGTGGAAGGAATGAGTTTTTCCCTAGAACTGTGTGTTAATGAAAGGTGATTCTCTATAGCTGGACCACATCCATGTAGGCTTCATAGTGTGCAAAAGAGTAAGTCGTGTTCATTGCTTTCACTGGTTCCAACATCAATTGAAGCTTTCATCGAGTGGTTAATCTGTCACCATAACTACTTGTGAAGCTGTGATTCAAAGTCTCCTTTTCCCTTGTTCACTGAAAGCTGGTTGCCCGGTGAATGGAGTGTCTGCAGCAGGTCTTGTGCAGGCGGCCAGCAGAGCCGGAAGGTCCAGTGTGTCCAGAAGAAACCCTTCCAGAAGGAAGACACGGTCTTACATTCCTTCTGCCCAGTGAGCACACCCACGGAGATTCAAGTCTGCAACACCCACGCCTGCCCTCCAACATGGAGCCTTGGGCCCTGGTCTCAGGTAACTTGGGAACACTTGGAGTCATCCATCTGTTTCCCCATGGGAGATGCAGGTGGCAAAACTCTAGGAGGTGTCTTTGCTCCCCAGAGTTTCTGAACTGTTCACACCTTCACAGAGTTTATGTGATGGTGCCCAGGAATCTGCATTTTAACCAGCATTTCCAGTGAGTCTTATAGAGCTTGTAAGAGCTTAGAAGTATTTTTATTGTTGTGTGCTGTTGAGTCGGTTCCAACTCATTGCGACCCTGTATAGTGTTTCTGAGGAATAGCTGGTGGGTTAGCAGTCCAGTGTTTATCCTACAATGCCACACCGGGACTCTAGGATCCTCTTTGTTTTGTTGTTAAGTGCTGTCACGTGGGTTTTGACTCATAGGTTCTGAAATTACAGCATAGAGGTCATCCAGGCTAGACAAGTAAGCTCAACTGAAAAGCATTTGAGCATAGATTGGTAAGCAGAACCAGCTACTGAATTCTCTGAAGCAAATGGAAAACACCAATCCAAAGAAAAAGCCATATCATGGATACTGAACTCTTGCTTAAATGGGAATTAGGGGTAAGGTTAGAAGAATACGAAGAGGAGTTGGATATAAACTATGATGTTAACTCCCATTGAGAGTCATAAAGTTGGAATTCCCACCATAGCAGAAGTGCTCAACCAGGATGATCCCCTCCGTCAGCACAAGGGACACTTGACAATGTCCAGACACATTTTTTATGATCCCAACTTAGGAGGACTAGCTCCTGGCATCTAGTGGATAAAGATGAACATCTTTATCCCCACACCCAAGAATGAGCTGGACCAAAATGGTAATGGTGCTGAGGCTGGAAGCCCTCCTCTACAGCATCCCAGCCTCCAGGAGACCAGGAATAGCAAACACATCTTAGGGAAGAGCCACAAAATGCAGGAATATCATCCCCTGAGCTCTAAAGTCAGGCAGCGGCCCCGGCTGCATTCCTGTTGTTTTCCTTTGGAGAACACCACAGCCTCAGGGGTGTTGGTTTCTACAAAGGTCAGCTGTCCTTCACCATGTCCCCAGAAGAGGTCAGAGTAAGCATTTTGGATTGGTGATTTGTTACTGTTTTTGTTGTCAAGACATGGGAGGAAGACTAGCATGATCTGTTAGTGAAGTTTGGAACTCGGAGTGGGAAAGAATATTTTTGAAGACGCTTAAGTCAGACCCCAATTCCAACTCATAGAGACCCTTGTTGTTGTTAAGTGCCGTCGAGTCGGTTCCGACCCATAGCGACCCTGTACAGGGTTTCCGAGGGTGTAAATCCTTACGGGAGTAGAAAGCCTCATCTTTCTCCCGCGGAGCGGCTGGTAGTTTCGAACCGCTGACCTTAAGGTTCGCAGCCCGATTCGTAACCACTACGCTACCAGAGCTCCTTTGAAGTACTTTAAAGTGTCAGAGAATACATTCATTAATGCTGGTGTTCGGTTCCGTCAAGTTGGTTCTGACTCATAGCAAACCTATGCAGAACACAAAGAGACACTGCCCAGTGCTGTACCAACCTCACAATTGTTGTTACATCTCAGCCAATTGCTGCCGAAAAACTTGTGTCGACCCATCTCCTTGGGGGTCTTCCTCTTTTTCTCCTACCCTCTCCTTTACCAAGCATGATGTCCTTCTCCTGAGACTGGTCCCTCCTGATAGTATGTCGAAAGTATGTGAGATGAAGTCTTAGCATCTCTGCTTCCAAGGAGCATTCTGGTTTGTTTCATGTGTATTCCATATTCTCTGCCAACATCATACTTCAAATGCATCCATTCTTCTTTATTCATTGTATAGCTGCATTCATTTATGTTGATGTTATTAAATACCATCGAGTTGACTCCTAGCAACCCTGTATAGGGTTTTCAAGGTTTGGCAGATGGGTTTGAACCATCGATCTTGCAGCTAGCAGTTCAGCGCTTATCCAGCAGCACCTTTCACTTATAGGAAAGGAGAAACTAAAGAAATGCAAGTTTATAGCGTAGCATCTGCTCTTTTTGTCATTGTTGGTATTGTGAAGTGTCATCAAGTCAGTTCTGACTCATAGCCACCCTCTATAAGGTTTCCAAGTTTGAACTACCAACCTTGCCATTTAGTGCTTTATCCCGTAGTGCCACACCAGGACTTCATTGCCACACCTTTGTCATTGTTGTTGTTGTTGTTGTTGTTGTTGTGAAGTGCCCTCGGGTTGGTTCCAACTCATAGCAACACTGTGTAGGGTTTCCGAGGAGAAGCTGGTGAGCTTGAACTACTGGCCTTGCAGTTCAAACAGCTTTGCAGTCTGGCGCATTAGTCCACAGCGCCACACCAGAACACCTTTGTCAGGTGGAGTTGTAATTTACAATGGGAGAATTTCAATGATTGTTTTAGCCAAATGTCTGTGCTGGTCACATAGAAAGAGAACTGGGACTTCAAATGAGAAGGAACTTTAGTTCATGAAATTTATCCCAAATTCACATGGAAGTATTTTGAGAGTACTTTGTTCCTTTTTCTTTTTTAGGTGTTTTTTTGTTTTGTTTTGTTTTTGTTTTACTGTTAATCTTTGGCTTCTTTTGCTTTCTCTTCTCTCCTTCTTTATGTGACTCCCAAAACCAGGTGTGTGTGTGTGTGTGTATGCATGTGTGTGTGGTCTGTTGTTGTTTTTTTTTTTTTTTAAAGAACTTGTTCATAGCTAGTGTGAAAGTTGTCCTTTACATTTAGTTACTGCAACCTGTCATTCCACTTTGAGGCTATGTCTCTAGAAATCCTTTGGGAAAGCAATTTAAAAATTCCTCTCTCCATTCTGAAGACAATTGAAAATATAAACTACTGTTTGACTAAGAGTTAACCATTTAGACATTTAGAATGTGAACTAGTAGCTAGATTTTCAGTGGTTCCTACCCATGTTCTGGCATCAGGCAGAACTGCTCACTTCTCGTCTCTGTTTCTTAGTCCGCTGTGTGATCCATCTTGGGCAAGGGAAAGAAGCTGTCTGATTCTCAGTTGACTCTTCTGTAAGATGGGATCATGGCATTGTGAGAGGTTGTGTGACGTGGACTCCAGGATACACGCTGCAACATTAAATCAGGGCCTCTGTTGGTGTGCTTTGCTAATGATGGTATCTTGATATCATCATCATCATCATCATCTTGACTGTCTCCAGCCTCCTTAAGAAGGTGAAGAAGGGGAATTCATGTGGGCCTCTGAACAGGTTTGGAAACTGTGCCCCAGATGTTTGCAGGTTGGCAACGAGCCCAGGTAGGAGGGACCATGGTCCATGTGGACCTTGTGAGAGGAAGGACAGGTTGGCTGTTGATGGACAGCCCAGGGAGGAGACGCCTTCCTGGAGGACAAGCCCAGGCCTGAAGCCAAGGTCTTCTGTGTGAACTTGGACACATTTTTAGCTATTCATCTGAAAACATGGAGCTGTTTCCTGCCTTATCTATTTCACAGCTCTAGTGGAGGTCAGGAAAGTGGGAGACTTATCTATCATGTAGGTTTGCATTGTACAAATGCATCCACCAACAGCAAGTGAGAATTTATTTACTTCCCCCATTCCCCCAAAGCACACAGCCCAGAGACACAAGTTAAGGGCAAAAACTGCCACCCCCAACCCCCATTAAGGCTGCAGACTTTCATTGTTGTTCTTACACATGCGCATATGCACACCCCAAACCAAACCCATTGCCCTTGTGTAGTTTTGACTCCCAACAGCCCTGTATGATGGAGCAGAACTGCCCCGTGGAATGGAGTGTACAGGAGCGGACTGCCTCGTCTCTCTCCCATGGGACAGCTATTGGCCTCAGAATACTGACCTTTCAGTTAGCGACTGAGCACTTAACCACTGCATCATGAGCTTCCTTGCCCACATATGGTGGTGGTTCACCATTAACCAAGTCAGTTCCAACCCTTAGTGACACAGTTTAGGGTTTTCCAAGGTGGTAACTCTTTACGAGAGCAGAATGCTTCATCCTTCTTCTGCCAAACGACTAGGAGATTCGAACTACTGACATTGCGGTTAGCAGCTTAATGCATCACCAGTATGATATCCGGGCTCCTCACATACCCGTAGACATACACCTCTGCTGTTACTGTCTTGGTTACAGGAGTTCATCATCCTCTTTAATCCAGTGCCCAAGTCAACTCTGTCTTATGCCAGAGAGAGACACAGGTATACCAACAAATAGCTCGTGTACCATTTTCCAGTTGTTACTAAGAGAAGACTTCTGTGTCCCAGTCTCAGTAAAGCTCCCCTTCTGGCCAGACACAGTGCAGCACCCAAGGGGCATTTAGAATGTTGAAGGTCACAGCTGACCTGCATTGAAGACCAGCTAGGACCTCTCCTGGAGGAGGGAATGCGCCCACTTGTTGTCAGGGACTTTCTTGGGTATTTTGTTGAAACTCTGAAAAATATGTTTAGGAACACTTCAGTCATATGTCCTCGGTATTCGCCTGGAAGGAAAAGCATCTGAGACTAGCATGTTCTTTTCTTCTCAGTGTTCCAAGACTTGTGGGCGGGGCGTGAAGAAGCGTGAAGTCCTCTGCAAAAGTTCTACGGCAGCAGATCCCCTTCCCGAGGGCCTATGCGCCAGCCTCCCAAGGCCTGAGTCACAGGAGGGCTGTGTGCTGGGACGGTGTCCCAAGAACAACCGTCTGCAATGGGTCATCTCTTCATGGAGTGAGGTACGCATTTAGCCTGGAAATCCTTAGCTCATCCAGACTCTCAAAGCTCTGTTCTGTTCAACGTTATTAGAGCAGCTGTCTAGGGAATATCCATTCGTCCCCTCCTGATAAAGCCATCCATCACACTGCCTAGGCAGTGAGGGTAGAGAACTCCATAAAGCACAGAGGATAGGAACACGAGTCAGGTATGTGAGTGCTAGGATGGGCTTCTGTAATTCTGTGGACTTCAAGGTACACCTTGCCCAGGATTCAGAAGGACTCCTTGCCAAAAGAGTTTTCCATGTGAGCTTGAAGGCTGAGCAGGAACCAGGCGAGATAGAAACGGACAGGGGAGGTTGTTGCAGGCAGAGAGAGGGCACATCTTCAACAAGGACTGCAGTGGCTGGAGAGCCGTGTGTGTGTGTGTGTGTGTGTGTGTGTCTGACCCTTTGTCATCACATACCTTGCATTTCACATGGAAGACACAAGCTTAGGTCCACATTTGTTCAGTGGATTTGACCGTGGAGTTCTGAACCCTTACACCTTCTTTCTTGGCTCCTAGTGTTCCGTCACCTGTGGTCTGGGTGTGAGGAAGAGGGCAATGAAGTGTAGCGAGAAGGTCTTCCAGGGAAAACTGATCACTTTCCCAGAACGTAGATGCCGCAATATTAAGAAACCCAACCTGGACTTGAAGGAAACCTGTAACCGAGGAGCTTGCCCAGTCCGTCCAGTGTATAACCTGGCAGCTGGATGGTACACATCACCATGGCAACAGGTGAGTACACATGGATAATGTTGTTAGGTACTGTCGAGTTGATTTTCAACACTGCAAGGTCAGCATTTCGAAACTACCAGCTGTTCCGTGGAAGAAAAATGAGGTTTTCTGCTCCCATAAAGATTTACAGCCTCGGAAACCCTGTACAGGCTTGCTATGAGTCAGAACCAACTCCACGGCACATAACCAACCAACCAAGTAATCCATAGGGGTTTCTAGGAGCCCTCGAAGTGTAGTGGGTTACAAGCTGGCCTGCTAACCACAAGATCAGCAGTTCGGATCTACCCCCTTTCGTTCCTCAGGAGAAAGATAGGGCTTTCTGCTCCCTTAAAGAGTTACACCCTTGGAAACCTTCTACAAGATCACCGTGAGTCGGAACTGACTCAGTAGCCCACAACCACCACCACCGCCGCCAGTTTTTATGGGAGCAGACCACCGTGTCTTTTCTCCCACACTGAGTGTGTGTAGAACCACCAACCTTTTGGTTATCAGAAGAGCACTTAACCATTGAGCCACCAGGGCTTTTGGATTTAGAAGATGTATATTTGAGTCCTGGTGTGGTGCTGTGGGATAAAGCACTGGACCACAAGGTCGGCAGTTCAAACTCACCAGCCATTACTTGGAAATCCTACATGGGGTCCCTATGAGTCGGAACCAATTTGATAACACTTCACAACAACAACATATTTGAGTTGATGCTTTTGTAGGATAAACACTGGACTGAGAATCGCCAAGTCAGTGGTTCAAGTCCACCAGCCACTCCACGAGAGAAAGATGAGACTTTCTGCTCCTGCAAAGATTGAAAAGTCTTGGCCGGCCAAATATGAGTTGGAACAGGGTCATTATGAATTGGTACCAACTCCACGGCACTTAACAATAACAACGTATTTCAGTAGGATTCAGAAACAGAGGCAGTTCACCAATGGTTGTTCTTAGAGACCTGCGCATACATAAGGAGCAAAGAATCCAAGCTCCAGAGGGAGAATGGCTTGTGTTCTTTCTCCAGCTTCACCATCTGTGTGACCCTAGGCAGGTTGCCGAGTCTTTGAGCCTCAGTTTGCACATCTGGAAAATTGGGATGCTAATTCCTTGCAGATTGTTTAAATGAATAAACGAGATAAGGAGTATTTAGCAGCATGTTTGTCACATTGTGTAAATGTTACTGCTGTTGCTAAAACCGCCACTGCAGTGGTGGGTCTTACAGGAATGCTGCTCACCACTTCAGTGCTTTGGATTTCTGAACAATGTAACAACAGCTCCTACAGACTGCTGATTTCAGTGTAACAACAGTTAACATGATGTAACCATGGTGATGCATGGCACTAGCCCTATATTCCTGATTGTGTCAGGAAGGCTTTGTGTGTCTTAATGTCCCCATTTTGTAGGACTGACAGATAAATCTCAAAGAACTGAGCAGTTCAGGCAAAGACACCAACTTTTAGCTCATCAGATACTGAGGGTGGTGGTGGTGGTGTGCTACGGAGTCAGTTCCAACTCACAGCGACCCTATACAGGGTTTCCGAAGCTGCAAATCTTTATGGGAGCAGAAAGCCTCCTCTGGCTCCTGCTGAACAGCTGGTAGTTTCGAACTGCTGACCTTGAGGTTAGCAGCCCAGTTCGTAACCACTACGCTACCAGAGCTCTTTCTTTCATCAGATACTAGAGACGTCCTGTTTGCATAATCGACTTGGATAAAACTTTAGCCACATTGTTGTTGTTATTGTTAAGTGTAATCAAGTCAGTTCCAACACCTAGCGACCATGTATAGGGTTTCTGACTTTGCAGTTCAAACCACCCTTGCAATCCAGTGCTTATCCTCCAGTGCCACACCAGGACTCGTTTTCTTATGAATATTACTCTTCTCTTAGGTTTAGCATCACGTAGTCCTGGGGTGGCGCTGTGGGCTAATGCGCCAGACTGCAAAGCCATTTGAACTGCAAGGTCGACAGTTCAAGCTCACCAGCTGCTCCTCCGAAACCCTATACAGGGTTGCTATGGGTCGGAACCGACTCGATGGCACTTCACAACAACAACCCTATCTATGTATGTAGTTGACTAGAGTATGTGAGGCTAAACCTCAGAGAACAATGTCCTTCGGAATCCACCTCTGTGGCTTGGTTCTTGAGCACACTGTCCAGATCTTCAGAGGACTGAGTGGCTGAATTCTACCCATGTCCCTGCTGAACACCAGTAGAAGCACAAGTCTGTTTCTGTGCTTTATGTGTATATATAAGCACTGTGTGTATAAAGATATGTATTTACATATACACATATGCAGTCCTAGTAGAATGCTGTGGGTTAATGCACTGGACTGCAGGGTTGCTTTGAACCCCACTGTTGGTGGTTCAAGCTCACCAGCTGCTCCTCAGAACCCCTATACAGGGTCACTATGAGTTGGAACCGACCCGATGGCACTTAACAACAACATACACATATACAACGGGCCTTCAAAATGTTTGTGAGAAAAAAAAAATGGAGTTAAAAGATAACGGAATTTTTCTTCTATCAGCCCCACGTCATGTGTGTGTGTGTTTAGGGGGAACTGGAAACTAAGGCATGGAGGGAACATGAGAATGGCTGAGTGTGTCTAATTGGCTAGCCACTCTTCTGAGTGATTTGTATGTTACTGATGGAGTTCTGTTTTGTAAGGTTTCACATTATTTTACTTACTTAGCAGGTTTGGAAATTGATTCTTATTATTTAGAGCAGTGGGTTAACAAAGAATTGCTAGCAGGCCAAATCGATTCCTCCCATCCCTGGCAGTTTTTGTGAATAAAGTTTGATGGGAACAAAGCCCCTCTCATTTGCTTCCGTATTGGCTGTGGCTGCTTTCACAGTTTGAAGGTGGAGTTACATAGCTACAACAGAGACCACGCCTTCCACAGAGACCACGCCTTCCACATAACCTAAACTAGTTACTCTCTAACCCTTTGCAGACCAGGTTGACCAACCTCTGGTTTAGGTGATTGGATGACAATACTTAGATGTTGCCCCAATTCTGTAACTCATGTCCTTTTGACCCCAACATTCCTTCTCCACCCCAGTACCAGTCCATATAGGGATGTTCCGGCACGAAAAGATTGCACTTGCCTGCAATAAAGTAAGGGCAAAAAACAAGGATCACACGGTGAGTTTGTTGAGCAACCTAAAAAGTAGGGCTTTGAACCTGCTTATTCCCCTGGGATCCCCTGCTGAGAAACTGAACCTTTCCATCCAGAAAGATTGAAGAGAACCTACATCATCCAGGGGCGATGGTATCCCTGAGAAGGACCAGGGCATTATTAAATTACAACTTCTGATTCAGCAAATTCTCAGCAGGGGTGGAAGCAGAATGAACTAGTAGGAATCCCTGCTGAAAAGTAACTCAAAGGGGCTGCCTTTCCCTCTGGCATCTTAAATACAAAATAAAGCTTGTTTAGTTTTGAATTGTGAAAATTTTTTTCTTCACTTTCATGTATGTATGTATAGAAATAAGGAATCCTAATGGCATTGTGCATTAGGTATTACGTGATAACCCCAAGGTCTGTGGTTCAAACCCACCAGCAAAAGGGAAAAAGATGAGTCTTATCCCATAAAGATTTAGTCTTAGAAGTCCTGTATAGGGTCACTATAAGTCAGAATCACCAGCCACTCCTTGGAACTTCTATAGAGTGTCACTCGACGGCACTTAACAATAGGTTTGGGAATTAATGTGGAAAAAATAAGGAAGCTGACAATCTTTGTTCTTTCTCTTTTTTTCTTTGTCTTTTTGAGTTTTTGATCAGTGAAATCATTGACTTCAGAAAACTCCATTCACCCCCATGTTGTGGTTGTGGTGGTGGTTGTGGTTGTTAAGTACCATCAAGTCGGTTCTGACCCATAGCAGCCCTGTATAGCGCTTCCAAGGAGCAGCTGGTGAACTTGAACCGCCGACCTTATGATTCAAACTGATATTACAGTCTAGCACACGAACCCACAGCACCACACCAAGACTCCTCCTCCCCCATGCCAACCCAGAATTTGGCTGGTGTTTTGGACAGGGTTTCAAAGCTGTGTCAGTGAGTCATTTCCTTTTCTGAGTTTTACACTGTCCACTCCACTAATACATCCACAGAGTCCTGGTGTGGCGCTATAGGATAAGCACTGTACTCCAAGGTTGATGGTTCACACTCATCAGCCACCCCTTGGAAACCCTACATGGGGTCGCTATGTGTGGGAACGGAGTCACAGCACTTACCAACAACATTGCATCCACAGAGATCATCTGGAGTTCTTTAGTGACTCTGATGCCCTGCCTAGATGTGTCTGTATTCAGTTCTGCATTCTTAGGGCCCGCCTATATTTCTGGAGCTTCGCGTTCTCATGAGTCACTTTACTTGGGAAACGTACGCTCTTGGGCTAGATTGATAGCATTTGCCTAAAGTTCATCTAATTAGATCAGATGAGTTGAGCGTGTTTGGGTAGATGTATGTTGTTATCCAGGCCTGGCCTGTTGGGGATTGGCACCAAGCTTTTGGAGGGTGGAATCTCTTGTGATGTCATGACCATGTTACCTTCTATCACCTGCAGTGCTCAGTGACCTGTGGAGGAGGGATTCAGACCCGGGCAGTCCACTGTGCCCAGCAGGGCCGGCCTTCCTCCAGCTGTCTGCTTCATCAGAAGCCTCCAGTGCTGCGAGCCTGTAACACAAACTTCTGTCCAGCCCCTGAAAAGAGAGGTAGGTACACAACCCTGAAAAAAATATGAGCACCAAATTATCCCTCCCACATAGTCTCTGCTCAGCTACGTTCAGTAAAGCATTGCGGTGGCCACACCGAACTCACACACCATATTTACAGTAACGGGGTTTATTAAGGAAGTTAACAGATTCCTGCTCAGGATTAGAAGTACACAGGGCACAGTTCTTTCATCCAGGACAGGCTCTCTTCAGCCGTGCCCACAGGCAGGCCTCTCTCCGCAGGCCAATGTGACAAAACTGTTCTTGGGCTACTGATAAATTCTCACAGGACCCACTATTCCACCATCAGCCTCAGGCTGAAGGCACTCTCAGCTCTAGATCTGTGGGTCAGCTAACTGAGCAACCCCCAATCAAGTGCCCAGAGTCACCCCACTCTGCAAGCAAGGTTTCTGTCCCAAGTCACTCAGCTGATTAGCTCTGTGGGCTGGGGAGCCCCTTGCTTTGTTCTGGGCTCTGGCTCTTGGTTCTGCGGCTGCATGTCTACCACTTCTCCTGAATTACAGCTTTGTGTCGCTGGGTTGACAAGGTTCAGGGCACAGGCATCTCTGAGTCCAAAGGACACCCTCCACTCTTGGCTCTTCTCTGTTGATTGTTATGCGATCCCCCTCTTGTTTCTGAGACGACTCATTCTATACCCATGCTAGAGTTTCAGGTATTCACAATTACAGTAAACTCTGTGAACATCCTCAGCTGCATCATGTCTCCTGATCCCTATCTTCTCCTCCTCCTCTTACCCAGACCCATCAGGAAAAGACTTGTTTGGTGGGAGTTACAAAAACTAAGGCTAGAAGACGCATACTAAATCATTGTCTATACCACAGAACCTGTGCCCCGGTTCATTTGACTGGAGTGAAGAGAATCTCTCAAATCCTTACCTACACCATGGTTGCTTGTGTGGCTAGTGCATTGTGCATCTCTAGAGGGCGCCACCATTCACACCAAGGTCTCTATGAACAGCGCCCCCTAGAGGTCCACAATGCACAACTCTCTGAGGCCATTTCTGCTCGAAGTGATCTTGTCTGCACTGATTTTCAAGGAATGTTTAATGCTATGTGAAAAGGTTTGGGGCATTAACTCTTTCTTTGAAATGAGAAAAGGTTATCATATCTATTTTTTCCCTACCGAAGTCCATTGTTTTGAAACTAATTACTTGTTTAATAAACAAACGAGAATGGCTTCCATGTACCAGGGATTCTGGCAATTCATGGAAATACAAGAATGAATGGATAAGCGTTGCCTTGGAAGTTCACGTTTTAGCTGAGATACATGTAGAAGGGTGAGTCAGAAAGTATTGTTACTAGGGGGCCCATTCTATCTGTGCATGTTTATTCTGAACAAAATGTGCTGGAACATGTGTCTGTGACCAGTGACTGGCTACAGACAAGTTCACTCAGTACTTCAAAAATCACAACAGTGGCTTCCGAGGGCATCTGCTGGGCTCAGGAGTTGATGGCGATTGTTTTGGGGGTCATCTTTATATATTTTCTCAAAGGACACAGGACAATCACAGGGACTTAATTAAGAAGACATTTCAGTAAAATTAAAAATGGTACTGGTGAGAAAAAGGACTGACAAGTTGCGCCAGAGAATTTTATTTCATCCACTCAATGCACCTGCTCATCCTTAGAGGGTAGAGAGGGTTGTCGGGTGAGAATTTCCTTAGGACACTTAGCCCATCTGCCCTCCAGCCTTCACCTTGCCCTCTTCAGTCTTCTTTTTTTCCCAAATTTTATTCTCAATATTTCAAAGAAACATGATTTAAGTCCCTTAATTTGTTGTTGTTGTTAGTGCCGTTGATTCGGTTCTGACTCATTTTGTTGTTGTTGTTAAGTGCCATCGAGTCGGCACTGACTCATAGCGACCTTATGCACAGCAGAACAAAACAATGTCTGATCCTGTTGCCACACTTGAGTCCATCGATGCTGCCACTTGGCCAATCCATCTCGTTGGGGGCTTCCTCTTTTTCTCTGATCCTCCATCTTACCAAACATGATATCCTTCTCCAGTGACTGTTCCCTACTGACAATAAATCCAAAATATGAGAGCTGAAGTTTGGCCATCCTGGCCTCTAAGGAGCACTCTGGCTGCACTTCTTCCAAAACAGATCTATTGGTTCTTTTGGCAGCCCATGGCACTTTCGGTATTCTCCTCCAACACCATAATTCAAAGGCATCAATTCTTCTACGGTCTTCCTTATTCACTGTTCAGCTTTTGCATGCGTGTGTTACCCTATATATATAGGGTTTCCAAGCAGCGACTGGTGGGTTTGAACTTCCGACCTTGTGGTCTTGTACCGAGTGCTTATCCTATGTCATCATACCTGGACTCCACCCATAAGGATGCCAAAAATGCTGTTTTAATATGGTGTGAATCTGCTAGCATAGAATTCTTCAGGGAAGCGTTGTTGTTGATAAGTGCTTTTGGGTCGATTCAGACTCACCGCTACCCTATATAGGGTTTCCGGGGAGCGGCTGGTGAGCTCGAACCGCTGATCTTGAGGTTCAAACCCGTCAGAGAAGAGTTAAAGAGATGGTGGGAACACCACCCTTACAATTGTATAGACCTAGATGGAGAATCCATCAAGAAACAATAGCTTCACATGTTGATATTTCTGCTTACTAAAGGTTTCTGTGATTTTGTGAGAACTTTTTTTTACTTAACCTTCTATTATAGTAAATCCCAGTGACTAGGTGGCATCCTAGGACCAAATAAGTTTTTAAACTAAAATAAGTTCAAATGAAGTGCAGTTGAGGACTAACAGAAAATGGGCAATTTGATTATCTGAGTGAACCCTACCATTCTCCATAAGTTCATTTCATTTTAAAGTAATCTGATCAACACCAGGTAATATTTTTCAGTCTAATCAGATTTTCTTGTGCTTAAGAATTCTTTTTCAGCATGTACCTGCTGTTATGTTATTGTTGTTGTTTTTATCCAATCGCAGTTCTTACAAGGCTGCTCCATTTTTGACTCAGCTTCCAACAGTTTGTGATGGCTCCAATTCAGGGCTCTTCTTGTCCTTCCCTGTCCACATCCCATCCGTCTCTAAATTCTCACTGTTGTTTATCAGCTCCTTTGTACAGACAGCTCCAGGCTGTGCATATCAGTTTTCCCTCCTCTGCACTACCAAGTCTTGAACTTTGTTGTTGTTAAAGTGCCCTGGAGTCGTACATATAGTGACCCTGTAAAGAATTTCCAAGGAGTAGCTGGTGGGCTTGAACCACTGACAGTGGGGTTAGTGCTTATCCTACAGAGCCACACCAGGAGGCTTGTGGAAGACAAGGATACTAGCTGGGTAGAAACTGCTCTGAACTGGGCAATGCTGGAATTCTGCAAATCTGCAGGCTTTCTGAGCGGGAGGCTCGTGGAGCAGAAATAAGCAGCTGTGTTTCCCCAAGACCTTTCCTTCTTTCTTCAACATCAGTGATGTGTCATTACCAAACTTTAGTCGGGTGGCCTTCAATTAACCCAAGCATACAAGACCATCTCAATGACCACAGCAAAATGCAGTCCCCCTTGATACTGTCATAAAGACCAAAGGACAATAGCCAGCCCTAAGAAATTGCTCTAAAGTAACTCATGAGCAAGAGTGTGAGGTCCAAGAAGGCAGGTTGCCTATTGGTCTTATTTTCCTTTGTTTACTGAGCACTATACTTGACACATAGTAGGTGACCCCATGTGCTGAATGAGTAATTCATGAGGGTCTTAATAAGTGGCAGGTAACGTGTAAAGTCTTGGGTGGTCTTCTCCTTCATTCACAATGAACTATCTACTGTAGAGCCCTGGCGCTCATCTGGGGATATCAGAATAAGTCAGGGTCTTGTTCTCAAACTATAAGGCGGTAATGTCTTGAAGTAGAAGAAGCTATAACAACAGACTTAAGCGGTGGCATATTGTCTGTGTTAGAATGGCGGTCCGTTCTACCTGTGTGGATGAAACCAGGTGCAGGAGGCTATGAGGAAGGATTCTAGAATACCCAGCTGGCTCTTCTCAGGTCTTTTGTTGGAAGAGCGAAGTGTTTGGTGAAAAGCATATAGGACACAAGGCCAGGGGCTTCTTCTTGGCCAAGCGTTTGGCAGATATTTGGCAGATATAGGCAGCTCTCCTGTTCCCATCACACACATAGGGAGACTGGGAGCCCCAACCCACAGCCCCATCGTCCTGCTCCTTTGTAGCATTTGGTCAAGAGACCATGTATGAGAGTTGTTGAGTATATTTCTTGATAGTGGATTTTCTGAAGCATTAGTGGGTGGTAAGCATAACCTATGGGAGTCCTGGTGAGTCACTGTAGGATAAGTACTGGATCAACAAGGTTGCTTCAAATCCACCAGCTGCTCCTCAGAAACCCTGTACAGGTCACTATGAGTCAGAACCAACTCTGCGGCACTTAACACCAACAAGCATACCCATGGTGATACATGGAAGAAGATTTTTCTGTGAATCTTCACCAGGACCCTACTATGGGGTCAAATACTCTAGCAGACTTTGTAAGGGTCTCAGAGATGCAGCCCTTCCCTTAAGGAACTTACAGTCATCCAGGAGTATCTGGCCAATACACTAACTCAAAGTGGATCCTAGAGAAGACCATTCTTGCCCAGCTTGGCCTTATCCCATCTTTCCGGGTAGTGAAGAAGGTGACAGTCCCCCGGTCCCCTTCCCATACTCTCAGCCACTTTTTATGACGCCGTTACTGTGGAATGCTTGCCCTGAGTGTCTGGATTGGATCTGCTTCTTGGAGGACCCACCCTTATAACTCGGCATTGCATGTATTAGATGTGTAAAACCTGATCAGCAAACAGGTACACCACCAAAGAGCTGCCCTTCACTGGTTACATGTGATTGTCTGGAAAATACCTTGGCTTCCGATAAACAAGATTACATTAGGGGTTCCCAAGCACCCGATTCTAACAAGCTACTCCTCACAGAAACCCACATCTTCCAGTAGGGGAGCAGGGGAAATACAGCATTGACTATTGGAAGGAACAAGTCTAAAGTCATGAAAATCCAATTGAATTCATGCTCTGCCTGTTATTAGCTGTGTAGCTCTGGGCACGTTTTTAAAAACCTTTTTGAGCTATTTCTAAAATGAAGAAATAATGTGTACTTTAACAAATTGGTGTGAGGATTAAATAAGGTAACCCACCTTTCATATTTGTTTCAGTGCTTACTGTAGATGAAGGGACCCTGGTGTGGCAGTGTAGGATAAGCACCAGGCTAGTAACTACAAGGTCAGCAGTCCAGAGCCACCAGCTGCTCTCAGAAACCCTATACACGGTGACTGTAAGCTTGGAACTGACTTGATGGCACTTAACAACAACAGAAGGATCCAGAATAAAGTGTCTTCCATATATATGGAGCAATGAGCAGAAAGGGCTAAGTCTCCACCCTCATAATTAACTTTTTTTTTTTTTT
>NW_006408555.1:12722596-12723652 GCF_000296735.1 Chrysochloris asiatica
AGTATCATTGGCTCTTGATCATATGCTACCTCTTGAAATGCTTGAACATTAACCATTTCCTTTTGGTATAGTGACTCTGTGTATTCCTTTCATCCTGATGATTTCTGCATCATTAAGTAATTTGCCCAGTGAATCTTTCAATAAAGAAAGTCAAGTCTTCAGTTTCCCCAGCTCGAGAAATGCTGAGCGTGTTCTTCCTTTTTGGTTTTCTGATTCCAGATCTTTGCACATTTTGTTGTAATATTTGGCTTTATCTTCTCTAGCTGATCTTTGAAATTTCTGTTCAGCTCTTGGACCTCCTCATTTCTTCCATCTGCTTTACCATCTCTACGTTGGAGAGCAAGTTTCAGTGTCTCTTCTGACATCCATTTTGACCTTTTCCTTCTTTCTTGTTTTCTCAATGACTTTTTGCTTTCTTCATGAATGATGTTCTTGATGTCATCCCACAACTCTTCTGGTCTTCGGTCTTTAGTCTTTAATGTATCAAATCTGTTCTCCAGATCATCTCTAAATTCAGGTGGGATATATTCTAGGTCATATTTTGGCTCTCATGGACTTGTTTCCATTTTCTTCAGCTTCAGTTTGAATTTGCATATGAATAATTGATGGTCTGTTCCATGTTTTCACTGATGATATGGATGTTTTCCATCTTCTCTTTCTGCAGATGTAGTCAATTTGATTTCTAGGTATTCCATCTGGTGAGATCCATGTGTATATTCATCTCTTATGCTGTCTAAAGAAAGTATTTGAAATGAACAAATCATTGGTTTTGCAGAATTCTATCATGCATTCTCTAGCATCATTTCTATCAATCACTAAGGCCATATTTTCCAACCACTGATCCTTCCTCTTTGCTCCCAACCTTTGCATTCCAATCACCAGTAATGTTCAATACATCTTGATTGCATGTTTGATCGATTTCAGTTTGAAGAAGTTCTATTTCATCCTCACTGGCTTTAGTGGTTGGTGCATAAATTTGAATAATAGTGGTATTCATTGGGCTTCCCTGTAGGTGCATGGATATTATCCTATCACAGACAGCATTGTACCTCATGA
>NW_006408555.1:12723752-12731406 GCF_000296735.1 Chrysochloris asiatica
TTGTAAGCCAGACACTTTTTGCTTTTGTGGCACACACCTCCCCCCATTTTGGATAGCTAATGTCCAAGTTGCCCATCCCTGTCTACTCTGTGTGTGGAGGGAGTCCTCATAATTAACATTTATTTATAAATGGAACAAACACAAACCCAACCAATAAAGATAAAATGTCAGATGATAAAGCAGGATAAAGTAAGAGCAATGCTGAACACACAGAAAGGAATGATGGGATCGGGGGCAGTGTTAAGTACTTTTAGATAGAATGATCAGACATGACCTCTTTGATAATGAACTATTTGAACAGACCTAAAGGGTAAGTCCTGGCATGGCACTGTAGGATAAGCATGGACTGCTAACCGCCAAGGTCAGCCGTTCAAACCCACTAGCCACTCTGAGAAACCCTATGCCAGATTGCAATGAGTCTGAACCGACTCAACAACACACAGTCGCCACCACTGCAAAGCAAAGAATGTAAGGATGGGGAGTGATTGGATCATCTAGACGGGGAGTGTTCTTGGCACAGGGAGGAATGAGTATGTAGGCTGTGGATCAGGAATATCTGTCCAAGGACTCCCAAGGAGACCGCTGCATCTACAGTACAGAAAAGGAGGAGCTAAGAGGGAGTGGGGACCTTGAAAGTCATTGTGAGAACTTGAGATGGGACTAAGCAACATGGCAGCCCATGGAGAATGCTGAACCGAAGGGCAGTAGGGTCTGCCTTGTGGGCCAGTCACTGGCAGCCCCACTGAGACATGTTCAGGAGTCTAGAAGGAGGACGCTTTTCTTCAGGCAAGACAATTGCCGCTATCCACTGAGAGTTGATGCCCCTAGAGCAGTCGGAGTAGTGAGACTTGCTGGGATGTTGGTGATAGTTTGGAGATTGGGCCAACAGGATCTGTTGATTGCTTGCATGTGGGGTGTGAGGAAAAAGACACCTATAAGGCCACTCCAAGGTCAACCCCAATAATTAAATGAAATACCGGACTCATAGTAGAAACTCAAATACCAAGTTATTTGTAACTGTGTATAATTAACACATGTTTATTGAACAGTGCCTTAGTGCCCTTTATTTACATCCCCTCTTCTGTCTCTATCAAGTCCTAATGTAGAATGGGAAGAACCACTCAGAGACTTGAGGCAGATGGGCCAGATGTCTAAAAGCCAAAGATTGACTCTGGCCAATGAATTCAATGCGCTTTCTCATTTCAGAGGATCCATCCTGTGTAGATTACTTCGGCTGGTGCCATCTTGCTCCTCAACACGGGGTCTGCAACCACAAGTTTTATGGTAAACACTGCTGTAGGTCATGTACCAGGAAGAGCTGAGTTGGACGCTGATCCCCCAGCCCCTCAGGGCCAGGAGTTTAGCTTCCCAACCTCCAGATACCTGCCATCCCGGAGAGGAAGTTACGCAGCCACAGCGTCTGGGACACCAGCTCCAAAGGACGAATCGGTTGTGTCAGGGTCCTTGTTCAGGTCACCGAAGTACATGGTACACTGAAGCACTTGAAAATGGGAAGTGGTGACAAATCTGATTTACCAAAAAGAAAGAAAGAAACAAAATGATTTGCACTGTTACACAAAAGAAGACATGATAAATCACACTGAAAGATACCTTGACTCTCAATGTTGACAACAAATCTTGTCAACTTTGGGACAGATCGCCCCTCTTTGGACTTGAAAGGGTACAACTGCAAAGACAGGTCTTTTGAAAAGGCCCTTTAAGCCTTCAGGTCAAAGACTGACAGTTGGAACAATCAAACACCCATGAAACACCTTGCCTAATTGTTGCTTGGAGCTCACAGTTTGACTGAGACTCTGAACACACTGAACCTGGAATCAGAGGAGAAACCAAATGGTGCTCGTGATTGGGCTTGCTACTGGACTAGCAGGCTTCATGCTGTTTCTTTACTGTGTGTGTGCATGTGTGTGCGCCAGCGTGCATGTGGAGGTGTGTGTGTCTGTCTGAGAACAGTTTTCTCATAAAGTGTTCCCAGGGCAACATGGACCATTTCAAATGTCCGCTCAATTGAAATTCACACTCTGCAAAACCTCTCCTATTTTGCCACTCTTCCCATGATACCATCCTGTTAACTTTTGGTGCTAGCTGAGTGTGGAGACGGGAGCCTAGAGTGGGCTGTTTGGGAATGAGAATTGATGAGATGTTCTTTTATGGTAAGCATCTTAGGAGAAGCGAAGTGGCAACGCACCGTGTTCTGAAAGAGACGAGACTGACCTTTATAATGGTCCCTAGATACTGGCAGAACTACTTGGAAAATTAAAGGCCGCTTGTGGCATTTTCCAACCAACTGAAGTTTGAATTTGCCCTAAGATTACATTAACAAGGAAAAAAAAAATCACAGAGGCAATAAATACATTTATGCTGCATTTGTATTAATAAGTCATAATATGCCAAGGCCCTTCCATAAATACAAGTATTTTAGAATCTTAGCTTTCCCCGTGATATTTCAGTCTTTGGGAGTCAGCTATTGGCACGCACTGATGAGCTTTAAATTGTTGTCAATTGGAAAAACACCATAGCATTTTGCCAAAACCAAAGGAACTTGTAAGACTGTCCTTCTGTCTTATTTTTTTTCTGAGAAGTGGTTAAAGGGCATATTTATGTAATTCTAGTCTGTTCCTCAACTTCTTTGATGAATGTAACCCAATTTTAGGGCTTTAAAAAGTCTCATTTTGAACAAGGATTAGCCGACTCAGCACAGCCATTTAGACAGTGATCAGTTAAATTTAGCTACACCCTTTGTTCTCGTCCTAATGAAAATCATGCGTTCTCGAATTGCAGAGAAATGATTAGAAGCTTCGTGCCGTCTACGTGGCTTGGCTTAGAGTGGTGGTCATCCTTACCATCCGAAGAAAACATAATAAAGACCCCACACCATTCCCCCATGCACTCTGAAAAACTGCAAGTCATTTGTTTTCTTATATAAGTATCATCTTATTATTTTATGGGAAAATTTTATTTATTAACTAATAGTCTGTACTTATGTGTTCTCACTTGTTTGTCCAAGCAAGTGGTATTGAATTCTGAGGAGAAATTGTTGAATAAAACTATGGATTATAGAGAAAAGTCCAAATATATGTGTAAAATATTTAATTTTTTTGTAAGTTCTATAATAAAGTATTCCGTTTCTTTGTCTTGGAAACTTGGTAAGTTCTTGAGAAAGTCCATGGGAAGTCTGTTATTTCCAAGGTGGTATTGTTGGATAACTGTGAAGAATCTCACAGCGGAGCATTATTAAGGGGGAAAGATGGCTCTTCAATAGCTAGGGATTTCCTTGTTTATGTGTTCTCTGTGCCCATGTTGATCATTCTCATAACATTTCAAACTTTTTCATAATGTATTATACACTTATTAGGCAACAATATCATGTAAACATAACTTGTATATACACGGGGGAGGAAAAATTGTGATTCGCTTCATTGCAATAGTTGATTGATTGCACTTGTCATTTTTTGTTTTTGCAAACTCACAATACCTCTGAGATTTGCCCATATTTTTCCGTGAATCCGATTGCATGCATTCTTATATATATGGATTGTTATGCCTCCATATATCTCAAATTTATTTTAAGATGACTTTATATGAGTTAGTAAAAGCTGTTGTTATTCAGCACCTTTGAGTCGGTTCCGACTCATAGTAAACCTGTATAGTGTTTCTTTTTTTAATTTTTCAAGCCATGCCTCAATCCCTGTATCCTGAAGCCCTGTTATTCCAAGGTTGTGCATACATCATCATTCACCTCTATCCCACCTAGCCCATGAGAACCTGCCCAACATTCTCCCATCCGCCTTGTTCTTTTTCCCCTGCCCCTTCTTATGTATTGCCAACCCCCATCCCCACCCCCAGCTCCCAGGCTCTCCTGTGGCTATTCGCTACCCTGTGCTCTTTCTTCCCCTTGTATAGTGTTTGTAAGGAGTGGCTAGTGAGTTTGAACCACTGATCTTACAGTTCAAACCGACCTTGCAGTCCAGTGCTTATCCTTCAGTGCCACACCAGGATTTCGTTGAGAGCTGTCCGGCCCTATTTAAAAGGCAGAAATTGGAAGGGAGAATTATTTACTGGGTCGAGCACAGACATGTGCTACTTCGGTGACAAGACAGGCAGTTAAAAAGGAAAAAGAAGAAATTTCTTTCTTTTTTTGTGGGGGGGTGTTTGTTTATTTTTCCATAGACTTGATGGGAAATGATGTATATTTATTTTCTCATTAGGACAAAAAGGCAACAATTGTGATTAAAAATGGAAACAGACTTCTTGTTTTTCTGTGTCGTGGAGTCGGTTCCAACTCATAGTGACCCTGTACAGGGTTTCTGTGGCTGTAAATCTTTACTGGAGCAGAAAGCCTCATCTTTCTCCCATGGAGCAGCTGGTAGTTTTGAACTGCTGACTGTGAGATTAGCAGCCTGATTCGTAACCACTATACTAGATGGCAGATAAAAGACATGGCAGTAAAAAGGTGTCTTTGGTAATAAGATACTAACACAAACATATATTAGCTGTCTTATGAGTGCTATGTAGGGAGCTGGGGTCCTGGTATGGTGCTATAGGATAAGTACAACATCAGCAGTTCAAACCCACCAGCCACTCCTGGAAAACTCTATTCAGAGCTGCGATGAGTTGGAATCAACTCCATGGTACTTAACAACAACATGTATGTACAGGTGCTGAGCCCCGTACATACGTTACTTCTTTAACTGTCACAACAGCCAATGAGCAGGACACTGTTGGTGTGTTTACTTTGTACATGAGGACAGTAGAATTCAGAGACAGTGCTTCTTTGATCCACAAGTACACTGACGTCAGATGATGACGTCAGGACCCACACCCAGGTCCGTTGGACTTGGAAGGTCATTCTCTTGGTCGCTGTGCAAGATTACCACAGGAGAGGGGAAAACCATATGGTAGACATTGAGGTCTTAGAAGTCTATTCTTACTGTCCCTGAGGTGTGACTGAAGAAGGTTTGGAAAGAAGTAATTTACAATGACTTATGATCAAATCTAGGATGATTTAAGATGGAGAATTGTTCAATCAAGCTAATTTCGATTTAGGGTGATGTCATGTGTCAGAGTAGACGTGGGCTCCAGTGGGCGCCCCGTGACTGTCAGCTCTTGGGAGTCGATACCCAGGCTTTTATTTTGTGGTGCCACTAGATGGGTTTGAACTACCAACCTTTTGGGTAGTGGCCAAGAACAAAGTATATGTGCCACCCAGGGAACCTTTGAAATGGGGTACTCAACCCCCACTGCTATCAAGTTGATTTTGACTCAAAGCCACCCCATAGGACCCAACTGCTTCATACGGTTTCTGAAACTCTTAAGTCTTTACGGGAGAAGACCATGTCAATCTTTCTCCAGTGGAGTGGCTGCTGGGTTTGAACTGTGGGCCTTGAGGCCAGCAGTCCAACCCTTAGCCCACTGTGCCACCAGGATGCTTTAAGATATGGGCAGAAGAGGTGATAAATTCCCTAGACCTTTCTATTAAAAAAGACTGAGAACCCCATTACCCACCTAAATAGGTTCATCTCCTAACAACTGTGTCTCTGGGATGTTAGTGTTTCTGGTAGACATCCAGCAATTGAGACACACTGGGCATGGATGCTGCGTTCCACATGTATGGAAGGGTGATGTCACCTTCATGCAGGGGAGATTTACAGAATAAAGAGCTTAATGCGATTGTAAGCTGTCGTGTGTTTATGTCCCATAAGGTCTTAACCAGGGGCTCTGGTAGCGTAGCGGTTACAAGTCGAGCTGCTAATCACATGATCAGCAGTTCAAAGCTACCAGCTGTTCTGCAGGAGAAAGATGAGGCTTTCTGCTTCCATAAAGATTTACAGCCTTGGAAACCCTATGCAGGGTCGCTATGTGTCGGAATCACCACCATGGTTTTCAATGTGTATGAGGGTGCCCCACTTTGTCCGCCTTACTGTATCTTTCCCAGAAAACCTTACGGCCTTCAATACCCCTGTGGTGGCTATTGAGACTCTTAACACCTGCAGAAGTTTCCGGCCCCTGATCTTCTTCTCCAGAGAAGACCACAGGGAAACATAATTCTTCAAGTGTTGCTCTTCATCTATGACCATCTCAAAATTTCCCATAAGCACATATCACCTTAACTCCACAATGTTTAATGTAGTCATGCTGTGGGCTAAAGCACTGGACCACAAGGTCAGCTTGAACCACAAGATTGGTGGTTCAAACTCACCAGCAGGTCCTTGGAAATCATATTCATGGTTGCTATGCATTGGAATTGATTTGACAGCACTTAACAACAACAATGTTTAATGTTGATGCATCTAAATTAAAAAATACCATTTGGCATAAAGAAAATGTTAGAAGTACTTGAAAAGGAAAATCTAGATCATTTAATATAAATAGAAGACAGTGATAAAAGCAAGCGATAAGTAATATTAACATTCAAGCTTGTAATTTTAATTGAAAGTAAAATACTGTCATAATACCACCCATTCCACTGCCTTCACATTGGTCCCAACTCCTAGTGACCCCTTAGGATAGAGTAGAACTGCCTCCTAGGGTTGGTACAGCTGTCATCTTCACGGAAGCAGACGGCCACACCTTTATTCTGTGGTTCTTGGGTTTCAATTGTTGTCCCTTAATTTAACAGGCAAACACTTAACCACTGTGCCACCAGAGCTGCTTATCATCACTGTTATTGATAAATGGTTTACAAATTATATCTGGGAAAAAATCATGAGGATAACTTACCTGCTCATTAGCAAAATTCAGTTTATAGCATTACTCTGTTTAAGCTACAGATGGAGTTTTCTATCAAGCTGATTTTTTATTCTGAATTCCAATTCACGTTTGTGCGTTAGAAAGGGAAAGTGGTACTTTACCGATAGAGTAGGACATTAAAAATGATGGTGTAAGCATCTGTGTTTAAAGATCTTTGTGTAGAGAAGTTATCGGTAGCAATACCAGGAAGTGTTCTAATAGTGTCTGAAAAACAAACAAACCAAACCACTGCCATCAAGTCAACTCTAACTCAAAACAACCCTTTAGGGCAAAGTAGAAGTGCTCCACAGGGCTTCTAAGAGGGCAAACCTTTACAAGAGAGGACCGTTTAATCTTTCTCCAGAGGAGCAGCTGGTGGGTTTGACCTGCAAACCTGTGGTTAACAGCCCAACACATAATCACTATGTCCCTGGGGCTCCTGAATGTGTCTTATTACCTAGTGATTTCTGCAAAGTAATGGTGACATCTTATCCATTCAACACAACCACTATGCAAATGAAAATCATGAAGGAATTCTTGGAAGGCATTCCTCTTTTCCTAAACTGTGCTTCTGGTTGTTGTTGTTGTTGTTGTTAGGTGCCATCGAGTTGGTACCGACCAATAGCGGCCTTATGCACAGCAGAATGAAAAACTACCTGATCCTGGGCCAACCTCACTACTGTTGCCATGCATGAGTCCATCGATGCTGCCACTTGGTCAATCCATCTCATTGGGGGTCTTCCTCTTTTTCTCTGACCCTTCACCTTACCAAGCATGATATCCTTCTCCAGTGACTGGTCCCTCCTGACGATATGTCTGAAGTATGAGAGATGAAGTTTGGCCATCTTGGCCTCCAAGGAGCATTCTGGCTGCACTTCTTCCAAAACGGACCTATTGGTTCTTTTGG
>NW_006408555.1:12734601-12742320 GCF_000296735.1 Chrysochloris asiatica
CTTCTAAATATTCCTTTATATGTGGTTCAGAGTTCTAGCACCATCCCCTGAGCCTGCTTGTCCTGTATTTTGTGTTGTTACTGATAGAGCTCCTTACTGCATATCTACCTGATCAGCCATATTGAATGCCCTTCTTGTTAGGTGCCGTCATGTCGCTTCTGACTCACAGCGACCCTACCACAGCAGAATGAAACACTGCCTGGTCCTGCGCCATCCTCACAATTGTTGTTACACTTGAGCTGTTGCTGCTGCAACAGTGTCATTCCATCCAGTTGGGGTCTTCCTTGTGTTCACTGACCCTCCAATTTACCATACATAATGCCATATTCAAGGATTGGTTCCTCCAGATATTATGTCCAAAGTATGAGAGATAAAGTCTGGCCATCCTGGCTTCTAAGGAGCATTCTGAGTGTACTTCTTCCAACAGACATTTGTTTGTTCTTCTAGCAGTCCATGGTACTTTTAGTATTCTCCTCAAATACCATAACTAAAATGCACCAGGTCTTCTACAGACATCTTTATTCATTCTCCAACTTTCATAGTCTATGAAGCTATTGAAAATACAATAGCTTTGGTCAGGTGCCCCTTAGTCCACAAACTGACATTTTTTCTCTTGAATACTTTATAGAGGTCTTGTGTGGCAAATTTGTCTGATGCAATATGTCGTCTGATTCCTTGACTGCTGCTTCCAGAAGTGTTTGTTGATTATCTTAGCAAAATGAATTTTTTACAACTTCAATCTTTTCTCCATTTATCTTGATATCATTTATTGGTCCAGTTGTGAGAATTTTTATTTTCTTTATATTGAACTACAATCCATACCGAAGGCTGTGGTCTTTGACCTTCATAAGTAAGTATTTTAAGTCCTCTCTGCTTTCAGCAAGCGAGGTTGTATCATCTGCATATCACAGATGGCTAACGAATCTTCATCTAATCCTGATGCCACCTTCTGAAGATAATCTATCTTCTTGATTTTCTGCTCAGCATACAGATTGAGTAATTATGGTGAAAGAATACAGCCCTGGTACATACCTTTCCTGACTTTAAACCATTTGGTATTCCCTTGCTCTGTTCAAATGACTGCCTCTTGGTCTAAGTACTGGGCCTTGTGAGCACGATCAGGTGTTCTGAAATGTCCATTTTTTGAATACCCATTTTACCCACAGCTTGTCATGATCTGTACAGTCAAAACTATGCTAAGCGAGGAAGTTCGTTGAGTTCTTAATCAAATCATTCAATAACAAAAAGTACAGTGTATTTGTGGGTTGGTTAAATAGACAAGTGAGCTTCAAAGACTATTCTTAGCATCCTAACTGCAATGAGAAGAAGGCAGTATAGATCCATTCTGCCCACCCTCCTTGTTTCCTCAGCCCTTACTCATCTCTCTCCCCCTGGATAGCCTTCAAGTTTAGGTTGGTGCACTGCCATAAGGCTATGAAATGGACTTAACTCTAGGGTGTCAGGGTTTGGCTCCACTTTAAGGCTTAGGACACCCCTGATATTATCTCATGATGCAGTGCAGTACCCACACCACACGTTAGAAACTCTGGGTGCATGCTCTCAGAACTCCTCAGCCCTCCTTCTTCATGGCTCACTGACTTTCTTTAATGGTTTGAAGAAAGGTTGGTGGTTCAAGGTTACCAGCCACTCCTCGGAAACCCTATACAGGGCCGCTGTGCACCAGAACTGACTCAAGGGCACTTAGCAGCAACAGCTACAAGTACAAAGAGAGGTGCCTTCCTGAGATAAATGAACAATTGGGGAGCCTTGAAGTATGACCTTGTGGAGGTGAAACAGGGTCAGAGGTGATTCCTGTTGCAGACAAGGCCAAGGGAAGTTTCTCCCTCTGATTTGATGCGGCCCTCAAATTCTCCTGTGGTTGGAGCTTGGAGGACCAGGCAGTCCCTCCTGCCAGCAGGTCTAACCAGTTCACGTGTTCATTGGTGTGCTGTTCTGTGCAGATACTGTGGGCCTGTGTCTCTGCTTTCTCAGGAAGAAATTTCTCTTTCTTCTGCCTGCATCTACTGTGAAAATCCAATTAAATCTAGAAGAAATCTCAGTTTAAGGCAATGGTGTGTAAAGAAGTAGATATATTACCATCACCTGAGGATATTTTATGGAGTGTCCTGGTATGGCACTGCGGGTTAATGCGCTGGACTGTAAATTCAGTTTGAACCCCAAGATTGGCAGTTCAAGTTCATCACCAGCTGCTCCTCGGAAACCCTATACAGGGTCACTATGGGTTGGAACTGACTCAATGGCACGTCACAATAACAAGGATATTTCATACATAAATGCCTCAGGCCTCATTCAAAAAATTGTAATTCATTCGGCCAGGTTGTTAAATCTGGGAATGTGCTTTTTTTTTTGGGGGGGGGGGGAAGCATTCAAGTTTTACTGGGGAGCATATAGTTTTAGAACCACTGATCTTGGACCAAACAGGATGGATGTAGGCACTGAAAAGACCCTTGGTACCATCCAGGGCAGTTCAACAGTGCTGGGAGCCAGGCCCTGCTAATAACAGCTCTTTACTTGTTGTCAGTTTCTTGTAGTATTTTTCAGCAGGAAAAGTCTTGGGGTGGTATGTTTTGGGTCAAGAAAAGAAATCACAGGCAGGGATCCTGCACACTTGTCATTTTTATCTCAATTTCTTCTCATTCTACAACACAGCCAGGGCTTGGTTGGTAAAGCAGACAATGTAGGAGGGGACAACTAGCCATTTTCCTCAGTCAAGCATTAATACTCAAGAGCTAAAGTTCTTAGAATCAAGGATGATAAGAATGTGCTCTCAGAAAAGACAAGTTCCCGGAGAGGGACTTTTTGCTTGGTAAAGTGGAGGGTCAGCAAAAAAGAGAAAGAACCCTATCATGATGGACCAACACAGTGTCAGCAACCATGGGCTTAAATAGAATCACATTTGTCAGGATGATTCCGGTCCAGGAATGTTTTGCGCTCTTGTGTTTTGGGTCTAGGGTCGCTATGAATAAGAATTGAAATGGACTCAAGGACATCTGATAACAACTAAGTACTCTTGTACTTTTAAGATGGCATACAATAGAGAAACCAATGGAATGCTCACCAGATCCCATCCTTTGGTGGGCGCCAGTTAAACAGCTGGGTTCCTGAGATCCTCTCTAAGTACACTGAAGCGCTTGCCTGTTTCCTGCTGGTCATTTGGTGCCTAGAGGTGAATTCATCCTTTTGACACATTGAACCATTCCTTGCTTTCCTTCTCAATTGGCAGAAAAGTGCTGGCTGGCTTGGCTGAGTGGATGGGTGACTTCGGTTTGTGTGCGGTGGCAGACGATACAAACAGCAGAGTAGAGCAGCCACTGGCATAATGCTTTTTGGCCAAGCTGAAGTATCAACAAGTTAATTTCATGGTCTGTGCTGTTCTGGGCCTGCGATTTTTCTGCCGAATGACTGATGTCATTAATTCACAGCTTTTAAAAGATTGAATCCAGATATTTAAAGCTAACTGTGTGCCTATTTATATATCCAGAGCCCTAAACTAATAAAGGAGTCATGTTATTGTATTCAACAAATGCCTTCCTTTCTTAGGATGCCCACATTTTATTGTTTGCAGATAGGTGTCCTGAGGGGACTGAGGTTTCATCATTTCTTAGAAGTTAGCTTTTTTTCTTTTCCATGCTAGAAGTCCCTTTGACATAGTGAAACTCACTCCTTCTTCTTCTTTTGTCTGTCTGTCTGCCTGGTCCAAAAAATTGTTTCAGCATTTTTTTCTAGCTAAATATCATTCACTTTTCTTCAGCAACCATTTATTAAGCAACAAGTGGAATCTCATCTCTAAAATAGATCTTGTTCCTGACTCAGGGGACTTATACTGGAAAATAAAAATAGGTAAATGAATAAAAACATTTCCATCACTACATGTCCAACTTATGGTGCTGCCATATGTCAGAGTAGAGATGAACTCCATAGGGACTCATTCAGTGCCTAGAACCATATGGAACTAATTACCAGGCCTTTATTCCGCAACACTTCTGGCTGGGCTCGAACTGCCAAACGTTCAATTAGTAGATGAACACAATCAATTGTACCACCTAGGGACCTTTTACTTGAAAATAGTGCTGTTGTTAAGTGCTGTTGAGTTGGTTCTGACTCATAGCGACCCTGGATAGGGTTTCCTAGGAGCAGCTGGTGAGCTTGAACTGCCAACTTTGCAGTTCAAACGGCTTTGCAGTGTGGCACATTAACCCACAGCGCCACACCAGGATTCCTTACTTAAATTATAGACTATAAATCTTTACTGGAGCAGAAAGGCTCATCTTTCTCCAAGGGAGCAGCTTGTCGGTTTGAACTACGGATCTTAATGTTAGCAGTGCTGTGCTTATCCTACAGCGCCAGTAGGGTTCCTTGTATGGGTCAATGTGCCATCGAGTCAGTTCCAACTCACAGCAACTCTATGTAGGGTTTCCAAGGAGCAACTGGTGGGTTTGAATTCCCAACCTATTGGTGAGTAGTCCAATGCTTAGCCTATAGCGCCACACCAAGAATCACCAACAATTCAATTCTGACTCATAGTGATCCTACATAGGGTTTTTGAAACTGTAAATCTTTACAGGAGCAGATAGACTAGTCTTTCTCCTACAGAACAACTGTTGGGTTTGAACCCCCGTTCTTGTGGTTACAAATCCAATGTTATCCCACAGTGTACAATCCCACCTTCCCATCACCTCTCCAAATATTCTGGAACCAGAAGGAGCAGAAGGATGTTGTCATACTTTTTCTACGGTGTGCAAATATGACATTATGAAGTACCACTTGTTAAAACAATCTGACCCGCTTTCCTCAGCACCCCTGGGTGGCGTAAATGTGTAAACACTAGATTACTGGGTTGGTGGAATATACTCAAAGGCTCCATGGAAGACAGGCCAGACCATCTGCTTCTGAAAGGTCGCAGTTGGGAAACCCTGTGGAGCAATGCCACTCTGCATACCTGGAGTCCCCGTGAGCCGAAGTGGACTCAATGACAATGACAACTCAGTAGAGAGCTACCAGGACCCAGAAGAGGAGCACTAACCCAGACTTCTCTTTGTAAAGCTTGGTTTGGAACTCCTGGTGTGGTGCTGTAGCATCATCAATGGACTGGGAGCCACTAGGTTGGCTGTTCAAACCCACCAGCAGCTCCTCGAAAAACCTATATGAGGTAGCTATGAGTCAGAACCGACTCGACAGTGCTTAACAACAATAACAATTTGTGATTGTTTAATTGGCGACTTAGATGAAACAAGATAGACTTGATGTTAGCATTTCCACACTTTCTAAATTGATTCTCTAAGCCTTCTGGAAAAGGAGTGATAATTTATAGTGTGTACGGTGCAGATAGTATGTTTTCCCCAAAATTGTTGGTGGTGGACACATGTTCCCATTCATTTCACTCACTTAGTCCTCTTAGGAAACATGGAACAATGACACGGATCTTTAAGCTCCCACCCCCACCCCTGACTGGACCGTATGACGAAAGGAACCCAATGATGAGAGATAAGTCTTTCATTCATGGAACCCCTGAGCAGCGCAAATGGCTAGGTCTTCAGCTGCCAACTCGAAGCTAAGGGTGAGTATGACATGAATTGACATAGTGGTAGCAGCAATGGGCTGAAGCGCAGCAACAATTGTGAGGAAGGTGCATGACCAGGTGATGTTTTGTTCTGATCGTTATGGGTCGGAGCTAACTTAATGACACCTAACAACAGAAACAACAACTGCATTTTGACTTCTGAAGCCAGCACCTGCATTTCTTCTAGAGGTTTTATCCCCCTCCCTGCAAACCCAGAAGGCCACAAGTGGGTAGACATGTACTCCTCGATCCCATCGTAGGCTGACCCTCAGTCAGTATCATTCACTGGTGACAGATTTAGTTAGCAGTAGTGGTTACGAATTGGGCTGCGAACCTTAAGGTCAGCGGTTCGAAACTACCAGCCGCTCCGCGGGAGAAAGATGAGGCTTTCTACTCCTGTAAGGATTTACACCCTCAGAAACCCTGTACAGGGTCGCTATGGGTCGGAACCGACTCAACGGCACTTAACAACAACAACAACAGCTCTACTCCTAGGATTGTTCTTAGGCTCAGTCTGGAGACACCGTGCATGGAAGGAAAATGCCTGGCACACATTCTGCCAAGGAGTTGGTTGCCGACTCAAGGCAACCCCGCCATACGCAAGAAAACAAAACCACCCCTGTGGCTGATTGCCAGTCAAACCACTGTGATCTGTAGTTTTTCCTGGCTGATTTTCAGAAGTAGCTCACTAGGCCTTTCTTCTGGGCTCACCTCAGTCTTAAGGCTCTGCTGAAACTTGTTCGGTATTGTGGCGAAACACAAGCTTCCACAGGTTGCTATGATGAGGAACCCTGGCCAGGTTTCGAACCAGAAGGTGAGACTTCTATTGAGCCATAAAGAAAAGCAGAGCAGTGAAAAAGGTGATGAACAACCAAACTGGAAAACAAAAAACAAAAAAACTCAGTGCTATAGAGTCGGTTCTGACTCACGGAGACTCTATAGGACAGGACAGAACTGCCCATAGGCTTTTTACAGCTGTAAATCTTTATGGGAGAGGACTGCACAGCTTTCTCCTGTTGAGTGGTTGGTGGGGTCCAACCATCGACTTTACAGTTTGCAGCCCTGTGCTTAACCCATGCCCCACCAGGGCTCCTTAAAGAAGGTAACAGGTGCTCATAAAACAGCTAATGTGATTTTTGAGGGTCGCTGAAAAAGCATTATGATTTTGAAGCTTTTCAGGAAGCCACTGGACAAGCAGGTCTATTCATGGCTGAGATTTCTTGGGCCCAGGATCATGTGAACCTCAGCTGGCAGCCTCCTGGCACAGGTGTGTGGCTGAAGTCCCCAAAGGGCTGAGAGCTGGCAGTCTGGGTGGGCGCAGCTGCCAAGCTCCCTTTCCCCCAGGTGGGAAGGAGTTAGTTCCTGTGTGACTATTAATTAAATCCTGACGACGGGGTGGACACTTTTAACATCTTTTCCAGCAGCACCGTTGTGTGTACAGATTGCAGAACTCTGAACTGCAGCCAGCCTCAGCCAGGAAACAGGAAGCAACCCTTGGCTGAGGCCAAAGCACTTGTTCCCCATCCAGATTCATTCAACCAGGTAGAGGCCTCCATTGGAGGTCAGCCTGCAGGTCTCAATGGATGGATTGTTTCCACCCACCTCCTCTCTGAGAGGCGGTCCGGAAGAGGTGAAAGAGGATTTGGAGGAGATTAATGCGCTGGTGCTCCAGATATTCTATCAGGACGCCACACTCTGGGTATTGTTGGCTAGAACAAAGGGGCTTTCACAGTCAACCTGGAAAGGATGCTTTCTGGAAGATTAAGTTCGGGAGCTGGTGTCTCAGAATCCCCAAGTACAAAGTGGCAGGGAGATTTAGCAGAGATCCAGATCATCTTATCAGCCCAGATCACTCAGACGATGGTTTTCCTGCCTTCAGCAGGAGCCACGTAACCACTATGAGTTTAATTCCTTTCCACCTTTACTGCTAGGCTGAGAAAAGGGGGCTGCCATTTACTAAGCCCTTAGTATGGGCCAGGTTCTCTCCTAGGCCTTCTTCTCACATAAAATCTCTTATCAGTTCCTTCCTTTTAAGGATGAGTACCACATTTGTGCATGTAATACCCCCACATAAATGCTGTGCTCATGCATATAGGTAAAGTAACATACAAGGGGGTTGCATAGTTTGCAAAAAGATA
>NW_006408555.1:12743310-12744076 GCF_000296735.1 Chrysochloris asiatica
AAGTGGCGGCATCCATGGACTCAATGATAGTGAGGTTGGTCCGGGACCAGACAGTGCTTCGTTCTGCAGTGCATAAGGCCGTTATGAGTGGGTTACCGACTCGATGGCAGCTAAAAACAACAGTGGTAGTGGTGGTGTGCCATGGAATCAGGTCTGACTCAAAGCAACCCTGCATGGGATTTCTGAGGCTGTAAACTTCATGGGAACAGAAAGCCTCATCTTTCTCCCATGGAACCACTGGTAGTTTTGAACTGCTGACCTTGAAATTAAAAAGCTCGACTCATAACCACTATGCTACCAGAGCCCCTTGCTGTCTACAGTAAACATGGCTTCAATAGAAATGCACAGTGATGTTGGACTTGTTGTAAAGAGAGGGAAAATAATGCAAACAGCAAGCACGAGCAGATGATAGTCACTGTATTGCTCACATAGAAAATGTTAGCCGGCCTCTGAGATAGTGTGAGTTTGGTTCCAGACAACCACAATAAAGGAAAAGTCTCCATATAGTGGAATCACATGATTTGGTTTCTCAGTGATAACGAAGTTATTAAAGTAGCCCTGGTGGTGGACTGGGCTAAGATCAGCTGTTCAAATCCACCCTCTGTGCCTCAGGAGAAAGATGAGGCTGTCTGTTCCCGTAAAGATGCATCAACTGGGAAACCCTAGGAACAGCTCTATGGGGTCAGTGTGCACTGGAATGAACTCAGTGACAATAGACTTTTTTGGGTTATCTATGAAGTGTACCTGGTGTGGGGTCCTGGGGTGG
>NW_006408555.1:12744176-12745367 GCF_000296735.1 Chrysochloris asiatica
AATACCCCCACATAAATGCTGTGCTCATGCATATAGGTAAAGTAACATACAAGGGGGTTGCATAGTTTGCAAAAAGATAGAACTCACTGTTGTTGTGGTTCTGTGCTTTGGAGTCGGTTCCGACCCATAGTGACCCTGTACAGGGTTTCCAAGGCTGTAAATCTTTACGGGAGCAGAAAGCCTCATCTTTCTCCCACGGAATGGCTGGTAGTTTCGAACCACTGACTGAGATTAGCAGCCCAATTCATAACCACTACACTACCAGAGCTCCTTATAGAACTCACTGTTAGTAGCATAAAAATAAAGTAAATTGAGAGTTGGTGAAGGTAGGAGTCCAGGTGTGGTGCTACAAATTAATGCACTAGACTGAAAGGTTGATTTGAACCTCCAGGTCGGTGGTTCTAGTTTACCAGCTTCCTTGGGAGCCCTGTATAGGGTCGCTATGAGTTGGTACTGACTTGATGGCTTCTAACATCAACACTAACGCTAAGTCCTGGTGTAACACTGTAGCTACAGTGTGCAGCTGCGCTGCGAAGCACAGGTTAAGCAGTTCAAAACCACCAGCCGCTCATCAGAAACCCATACATGGTTGCTGTGGGTTGAACTGACTCGATGGCACTTAACAGCAAAAACAACAAAGTAAAGTAACTTATGGTCACACTTTGACAACTGACATTACTGGGTTGTGAACACAGTTCTGTTCGATGTAACAGGATCTTGCCACCAAGGTAAGTTTGAGCCAATTTTAGAACAACAAAAAAATTTAATAAGATTTGCTTAAAAATTGCCCCTGTGTCTTCTGCTTCTAGTGTGAGGGTGTAAGCCTCCTGCATATCAGTATTTAATATTTCATATTTATTGGTCTAAATGTTAAAAGATAAGTAAATAAAATAATTAAAAATAAAATAGAAATAATCTGAAAAGTTTGATTCAATTATGTCATTTCTACAAATATCGTACTATAAACATGAAAATATAGCTGTGATGAAGCTCAATGGATGGAAAGGGTTAACTGCATATATTTTTAAAAGCCAAGACCCCATTATATGTGGAGGGTCAGAGAAAAAGAGGAAGCCCCCCAGCGAGATGGATTGTAAAGTGGCGGCATCCATGGACTCAATGATAGTGAGGTTGGTCCGGGACCAGACAGTGCTTCGTTCTGCAGTGCATAAGGCCGTTATGAGTGGGTTA
>NW_006408555.1:12746227-12863764 GCF_000296735.1 Chrysochloris asiatica
GGAAACCCTATACAGGCTCACTATGGGTCGGAACCGACTCGACGGCACTTAACAACAACAACAACAATGAACAACAGAGTCCTGGTGTGGTGCTGTGGGTTAACGCTCTGGACTGTAAGGTCAGTTTGGACGGCAGGGATAGCAGTTCAAGCTCGCCAGTCGCTCCTTGGAAACCCTATATAGGGTTGCTATGAGTCGGACCCTGTTCAACAACACTTAACAACAACAAAATGAAGTGTGTAAAAGTTTGATGAAAAAATTTGAGATGTTGTGAAGATGTCAACATGTGACACTGAGACACAAAATAATCATGTGCTGTTGGAAAATTGGTGCCGATAGACTTGCTTGATGCAAGGTGGCCACAAACCTTCACTTTGTGAAAAACTCAATATATGTGAAGACCCCCAGCGAGATGGATTGGCCAAGTGGCAGCATCAATGAGCTCAAGCGTGGCAACAATTGTGAGTTAGCCCAGGACTGGGCAGTGTTTCTTTATGTTGTGCATAGGATTACTGTGAGTCAGTGTGGACTTGATGGCACCTAACAACAACAACAACAATATATGTGAAGCGAAATGAAGGAAAACATAGTGAAAGAAGGTAGACTTTCAAAGCCAAGATGATTACTAGATATGAAGTGGTTCATGTCATAAAGATAAACAGAAAAATGTGTCAGGAAGACGTAACAGAGATTACTGTATATGTGCTGAACAAGAGAGCCTCAAAAGGCACGAAGCAAAAATGAACAGAATTAAAGAGAGGAAAAGGAGCCCTGGAAGTTGAGTGGGTAAGCACTGGGCTTCTAACCAAAAGACAAGTGGTGTGAACCCATTGGCTGCTCTACAGGAGAAAGATGTGGCAATTTGTTGCCATAAGATTGTTGTTGTGTGCCATCAAGTCAATTCCAACTCATAAACAGCACACAGTAGAATTGTCTTCCTAGGTTGAAATCTTAGCACTTCCTAGGTTGAAATCTTAACAGGAACAGATCTACAGGTCTTTTCTCGACTGAGGGTAGACACCAAGGTCAGTTGGTATAACATCGTCCACGAAGACAATATTCTACGAAGTTTGGCCATCTTGGCCTCCAAGGAGCACTCTGGCTTAGCCCCTCCTAAATTTCACACACACACATACACACACATACACATTCACACCCCACCCCGCAAGACCGCACAAAAGCCTGTCTCTGCCACAGTTGCCCCTTCCTAAACTCCTTCCCTTGGCAAAACCTCATAAAAGCCCAAAGCCTATGTGAGAGCATGCTTCAGACTCTGACCAGCAAGCCCCTCCCAGGTTTGTTGGGCTGCACTCTCCATCTCGTTTCCCCATTGACTCTAGCAACCAGTTCCTCCTGACAACATGTCTGAAGTATGAGAGACAAAGTCTAGCCATCCTGGCTTCCAAGGAGCACTCTAGCTGCACGTCTTCCAGCACAGTTCTGTGTGTTCTTTTGGCAGTCCATGATATTTTCAATATTCTCCTCCAACACTGTAATTCAAATGCATCAATTCTTCAATGGTCTTCCTTATTCACTATCCAACTTTCCCACGCGTATGAGGTTATTGAAAATACTATGGTTTGGGTTAGGTGCATCTTAGTCCTCAAGCTGACATCTTTGTTATAGGCCTATAGAGGGTATGCCCACCATAGTATGGTCAACCATTTCAGATCAAAAGGGTAGCATTTACCCAAGGACAAAGTTCATAAAGGTGGGAAACAAGGAAGAATTGGAACTAGAAACACAGGGAGAAAGGGTGAATAATGATACATCGAGGGAACTACAGTCATTGAGATGAAATGAAATGTTGGATTTGTTGGATGTAAAAGTGGTGATCTGCTCTCTAAACCTATACCCAATTCACAATGAAAAGTTAAAATAATTTTTTAAAGGAGCTAGAATGTAATCTACTAATATCAAGAATAAAAGGAAGAATAATCACTATTGATCCTAAAAAATGTTAAAAGTACCTTTGAGTCCTTTCCAAGTCATAGTGACCCTGTATAGCGTTTCTGAGGAGCATCTAGTGACTTTGAACTGCTGTTCTTATGGTCCAGTGCGTTATCCCATAGTGCCACACCGGTATTCCTTAAGATTAACTGCCTTCTCCTTCATTTGATAAAGTAGACATTACTAAGAAGAAGGTAAAATGGTACATTGGAAAGAAAAGCACACTGAAACCAAAAAAACTTGAGTGCCAACTTTACTCCACCAGTTCTCTGCATGAACTTTGCTTAGACTTTGAGCAAGCCTTTCATAGGCTTTTGTGATTCATAAGCCTAAATTTACACGATAATAACCTGGGCTACTAGTGTAGCTCTGTGGGTTAATGCACCAGACTGCAAAGCCATTTGAACTGCAAGGTCGGTGGTTCAAGCTCACCCGCTGCTCCTCGGAAACCCTATAAAGAGTCACTATGGGTTGGAACCAACTCGACTCGGTGGCACTTAACAACAACAACTTGAGCTCCTACTCAGAGTGGCCCTGTGCTCAATCCAACAAAACACTGTCACATCCTCACAGTTATTACTCTACAGCTCATAGCTGCTGCCACTGTGTCAATCCATCTCCTTGGCGGTCTTCCTCTAACTTTACTAAGCCTGGGACCCTTCTCCAGGGACTTGTCCCTCCTAATAACATGCCCAAAGTCTTACCATTCTGGCTTCTAAGGAGCACTCTGTCTGTACTTCTTCCCACAGATTTGTCTATTATTCTGAAGTCCATGGTACTTTCAATATTCTTCACCAACACCAAAGCTCAAATGCATCGATTCTTCTATGACCTTTTTTACTAATTGCCCAACTTTTGCATCCATATGAGGCTTGGGTAAGTTGCATCTTAGTTGTCAAATGATATAACCTGGGTGCATACCTTTCCTGATTTGAAACCATTCAGTGTCCCTTTGTTCTATTCTAACAATTGTTCCTCATGAGCTCAATTAAGTGTTCCAGAATACCCATTCTTTGCAATGCTACCCATAACTTACATGTTTCACACAATCGGAAGTCTTTGTATAGTCAAATAAAGCACAGGTAAACATCTTTCTGGTATTTTTTGCTTTTAGCCAAGATCCATATGACATCAACAATGATATCCCACATTCCATGTCCTCTTCTGAGTCTGGCTTAAATTTCTAGCTGTTCTCTATGTACAGTTGCAGCCATGTTTAAATTATCTAAAGCAAAATCTTACTTGCATTGATATTAAAGTTATTATTTGATGATTTTCACATTCCTTTGGGTCACTTCTAACCATTCATTTGGCACAAATATGGGTCTCATTGAATTGTCTGGCCCGGTAGTTGTCTTCCAAATTTCTTGGCATAGATTCATGAGAGCCTCCAGTTTTGCGTCAATTTGTTTGACAGATTTCAATTTCTATTCCGTCAATTACTGACGTCTTATTTTTTGCCAATACTTTCAGTGAGCTTGGACGTCCGCCTTTGGTACTGTCAGATCATATGCTACCTCTTTGGTACAGAGACTCTCTATTCCGTCCATCTTCTTTCGATGCTTTCTGTGTCATCCAGTATTTTGCCCATAAATTATCGCAGGTTGAGGCTTTAATTTTTTTTTTTTTTTTTTTTTCTTCAGCCTTTCAGCTTGAGAAATGTTGAACATGTTCTTCCCTTTTGGTTTTCTCATTCCAGGTCTTTGCACATTTCAGTCTAATACTTGACTTTGTCTTCTTGAGCTGCCCTTTGAAATTTTCTGTTCAGTTCTTTTACTTCCTCACTTCTTCCATTAGCTTTAGAATCTTTTCACTGGAGAGCAAGTTTCAGAGTCTCTTCTGACCTCCATTTTGGACTTTCCTTTCTTTCCTGTCTTTTTAATGAGCGTTGGCTTTCTACCTGGATGATGCTCTCGTTGTCATCCCACAACTCTTCTGGTCTTAGGTCATTAGTGGGTAATGCAGCCAATTCAGGTGGGCTATATTCAAGGTCATATTTTGCCTTTTGTGGACTTGTTTTAATTGTGTTCAGTTTTAGCCTGAACTTGCAGATGAGCAGTTGATGATCTGCAACACAATCAGCCCCTGGCTTTGTTTGGCTGAAGAAGCAGTAAGCAAGCAGAGATGGGGGGAGAGAAATACAGAGTCACCTGAAGGTCTCCCAGGCACAGAAGTGCAAAGAGACAAGGCCCTTCCTCCAGAGACAGCAGAGAGAAAGCTTTTCTTTAGGGCAGGCATTTTGACTTGTGACTTCGAACCTCCTAAACGGTGGCACAGCAGGATAATGCACTGGACCGCAAGGTCAGCAGTTCAAACTCACCAGCCGCTCCTCGGAAACCCTATACAGGGTTGCTCTGAGCCGGAACTGACTCGACAGCACTTAAAAACAACAATCTATGAAAAAATAAATTTCTGTTTGTTAAAGCTACCCATGTGTGGTTATAGCAGCAGTAGATTACAAAGACATACAGATTCCTTGTTCTTCTCATGCAAGAACATTTAAAACTCAGGTTAAGCTTGGCATACATATTGACAATGAGAACTATTTGCACCAATGTGGGATGGTAAGGAAAAATGAGACAGGAAATTTAAGTGGTCCCTGAAGCTACACAGAGCAAAATTACAACTGAAATTTGATATTGGACTTGAAAAAGATCATGTTCTCTTTCCCTCCCCTTTCTTCATTCTCTCCACTTCTCATTCCTAGAAGGAACTGTAGTTTTTACCAAAACAATGCTTCAGAATCATCTGGAGGAAGTTTAAACCCATCTCAGTGTGTCTACTTGACATCTTGTTTGAACTATTTTAAGAATTTGGAAAAGTACTGGATTGAAAGAAGAGTCTTTGTGTTGATTTGGAATTCTCTGAATACTTGGGAGTTCATACTGTGATGGATCCCATCCCATCCCACCCCACTCTGATGGTCCTCAAGTGGCCATTAATGGAGATAGTTGAAAGCTTGGGATCCCAGGCTGTCTAAAATGAAGATGAGGTCATGCTTAATCAAGACTTGGCTCAGCCCAAGCTCTGGTAGAGAAAGCATGAGAAGCAATCCAACTTGTATAAATCTCTCTCCTCTCTAGTCCAAGGTTATAACACTTGGCGACCCTCAAAGCCCAGTTGAGTGATTTGGACGCCCAAACAGTTGCTTAATCAGTAGGTTCAATCATCTGGGGGTTTAATAATTTGTAATTATTCAGTATATGATATGATCCATGTAGGTCCTTCCAAGCTATAGTTTCAGGAGGGGGTAAGAGAGTAATGGAAGCAAGACTGTAAACCCAAAGGTCACCTTGCTTCTTACTTTACATAAGAACTTAAATGTTACTGTCATATTTATGTTGCTATCATGCTAATCTTGCTTGGTATTTGATATTTGAAACTTCAGTTCAGGACATGTAATGAATGGGAGGTTCCCCTTAAGTATCACAAGTGCAGCGTAGTGAACACTGGCCTTTAAAGTCAGACTGACCCGCTTTCCAATGATGACTTTGCTGGGACATCTGGAGTGCATGTGGTGCAGAGTCCAGTGAGCTGACCATATCCAACTGCAATGCCTTCAGTGTCCACCTCAGCTTGTGAGTACAGTCGGCCGTTTCTGTCCAACCGGGGGCACTTTTGATGGGCAGTCTTTGTTCCTGGGTTCCCTGGTGTACTGGTCAAGACTATGTCAGAGACGCATCATTGGCTGCGAATCTCCCCGCCAAATCTGAGTCCTCCCCCTTTTCATTTCACAAGCGTAGAGCCACACTCCCACGATGGCTCTGAGGACTTACTAGTCCAATTCTGCTTCCTCGCCTTCCTATCTTTCAAAAGTGCTCCCATGCTTTGTTGTTGTTGTTTACTGCTGGCAAGTCGGTTCTGTAGCATCATGACCCTGTATAGGGTTTCTGAGGAGCAGTTGGTGGGTTTGAACTGCCGACCTTGCTGTTAGCAGTCCAGTGTTTATTCTAAAGCACCTCACCAAGACTCCGAGCACCCACACTAAGTCCCTTCTACCCACACTGCTAACCTCATTTCAGTGTCTGAGAACCCAAAGACCCAGTTGACACGGGAAGTTATTTCTACTCATTCGCATTCATCTTTCGAATGACGAGTCTTCCATCTACATCATTTGAATCCGAAGAGATTCAATGAGGTAAAATGTATAAAATGTGCTGACTCCAAATAGACCACCACCGCCAACTTCTACTACTGAGCCAACAACAACAACAACAACAAAACAAACCAGATGACATCAGATCACTTGTGGCTCATAGTGACCCTGTTGGACACAGTTGAACTGTCCATAGGGTTTCTAAGTCTACCACATCTTACTCCCACAGAGCAAATGGTGGATTCCAACTGCTGACCTTTCAGACGAGTACTTAACTGCTGCACCACCAAGGCTGCCTTCTTCAGCACCAGTGTGCTGACATGAAAGCTATTCTTCACTTTCCCTCACCAACAACTACAAGCAGATAACATTACCGTTAATAGGGGGACGAGGTACTGATAACGTGTAATTACAGAAGAATGTCACTCGCCTGCTGTGAGTCTGTGAGCATGTTGAGGATGAGGACTTTGGGTTTTCTGGTGGTGCAACAGTGAAGTGCTTGACTGATAACTAAAGGTTGGTGGTTCAAACTCATCTAAGTGAGTCCCTGGGAAAACGACCTGGCACATATGCTTTCTAATCATTGCAGCCTAGAAAACCCTATGGAGCGGTTCTACTCTGCCACCTAGGGTAACCATGAGTTGAAAATCCATTTGGTAGTACCCAATAACTGCCTAAATGTATGTACAGGGTGTTAGGAGAACACAGAAGAGGGATACACCATCCAGAATGTCAAGAAAAACTACCTAGATGTGAAAACATTTGTTCTGAGTCTGGAAGAATGAGTGAAAAGTTCACCAAGCAGAAGCTGAGATAGCCCTTGATAAGTCTCAAAGACACCAGAGAGCAATGGAAACTCAGAAAAGCTAGAAGAAACTAGGAAAAGTCAACAAGTGTCCCAGCCAAATGGTCCCCTGAGGGGCTGCTTTGAATAGTAGAAACAATTGACTGGGACCTTGGAAGATCACACAACTGGTCCAAAGTCACAGAATAGTAAAGTCACCGAGCCACCCAGAGACACAGCCCAGGCCTTGCTTGTTCCTCTCCCTGCAAGTCTGCCACCCGTCCCCTAAAGGGGCTGCTGAGGTGACCCAAAGAAGCCATGCGCAGGCAGGCTTCGAACAACTGAACCACAGAGTGGGGCAGGGAGAGGGGCTCAGTGAAACTCGGAACCAAATCTTGAGGCTTTCACTGGGGAGCGTTTCTCTGTGTTTAACTGTACAGTGAGCTGAGAGCTCCTTGAAGGCATGGTTTTAGGGAAACAGAAGCCAGTGTACACATTTGCAGCATTCAGTTTCCCCTAATCAATTATGTTTAAGTGATGTTAAGGATCTGTCAGAGCCACAAAAGAAAGAGCAATCTTTAACCTCAAAACTGAAGCTGATCCTCATGCCTTAATCGAAGCCATTGTGTCTGGCCCCATTTGCAGAGCCAGGTCTGGTTCTCATTGCTTTTGTGGATTTAAGTAAAACCTTTCATAGTTTACATTAGGATTCTTGTCTATGATATTATTTTCCTTATAACAATAGAAATGAAGAAAGGAAAACCCCCAAATTCCTACCATCTGGACTGTTGATCTAGTGAAGGGCACTAGCTGTCCCTAGTAGATGGATTTGGGCATTTTCCCAAAGAGTGAGGGGTGGGGGCAGTCAACGTGGGCATGGCCAATGAGGGGTGGCCGCAGTCCTTGTAGAAGTGTCAGCTGGACTTGGCTCTTGTTGGTACACAAGGTTCGTACAGACCAGGCAGGATCCGATGGTTCCTACTGGAAGCTGCAGTGACAAACTGTGGGACTGCTGGATCCAAAGCAGCATTCGGATATCACATCTCCAAAAAGAAACCACATGCCATGCTGAGCTAGAATGTAGAGACCCAGCTAGTGGGACTCTCTTAAGTTCTCCATGTAAAAATGCACAATGTGGTTGGGCAGGTAGCTGGCTGAAAATCAAGGTCAAGTTCACTACTTGGGTATAATTAGAATTGAAACTTTCTGGTTTCCAGACTGTCACTCTTCTTTGGGCCAGGTACTCAGGAAGATAGGGAGATGCTTCCAGTTCCAAGGTTTTTTTTTCCATCTGGGTAAGAAAAGCAATTTACGATTCCCAAAGACAAGGACTGCCCTGGGCACAGTGAGAAAAGCAGCAATGAAAATATTATCAAGTGCATTTTTAGACCTGATGCATTATCGTCTTCTTGGCACACTCATTGGCAGGTCTGAATTTTACCCACATGTTATTATTGCTGTTAAGTGCCATCATGTCAATTCTGAGTCATAGAGATCCTGCATAGCATTTCCAAAGAGCCAATAGTGGGACGGAACCACTGACCTTGTAGTTAGCAATCCAGTGCTTATCCTACAGCTCCACACCAGGAGCACCAGGAGTCCTATACCCATTTGGTTCTGGGTAAAGATGAACATGTTAGCTGCCTATGCCATGAGGTTTGAGTTGAATAGCTGTGACCATGTCCTGAAGATGAGACTCCCTGATTGTACTGAAGGCTGAAGCTACAGATGTGAGCATTGATCAAACTTGATGTTGGCAGAGAGAGAGAAGACTGTCGGAGTTGAAGAGGCACCTAGTTTAACATGTCCCAGGGACTCATCCATGGGAAGACGATCGTCTGTTCTGGCGTCAGGAAGGCATTAGAGCAGCCCTCCCACATGGCCATTGTCTCTTCAAAGTTGCTGAAGTCTTTGCAGACATCTCAGATCTCTTGGGATTTCAGATGATTTTCCCAACCTTCCCCCTTAGCTCTGTAGATCCTTCTCACAGAAGACTAACTAGAATCTATAGTTAGAAGACCTGGGATTGATTCCTGGCTTGGGCCCTCCCAAGCTGCATTGTTGTTGCTGTTGTTAAGTGTGGTCCAGTTGGTTCTCACTCATAGCAATCCTGAGTAGGGTTTCTGAAGAGCGGCTGGTGGGTTTGAACTGTCACCTTGCAGTTCAAATCGACCTTACAATCCAGTGCTTATCCTATAGCACTATACCAGGGCTCCTGCGTGACTCTGGGCAAATCATTTCAGTGACAGGAGAATCATTCTTTCTTTCACCATCGTCATTTGTCAGATGACGATAGGCTTTAACTGCGACACTTGGCTTTAAACTTGAAAATCAACCATTGGCGGAACCGCTCTTAATTGTCTTCGTGTCTTAAAATAAGGACATGTGGCCCAGAGAGGCTGAGCTAGTTCTCTGATTTGTGATCGTCGGCACATAGCCAAGCTAGAGATTGAACTAGAGTTGTTAGACTCTAGACTTGTCCACTACTTCATAACCACTTGATAAGGTCACACATTTTGAGATGCCATGTATTGTGTGTGTAAATAAATTCTCCTTGGGTTTTCAAAACCTCATCCTGTAGATATCGGCATCCCATTACATGAAGAGAAGAGAGGTGTAAAAATCAGCTAAAAGTTACACGGAAAACAAGAAGTGGAGGCAGACTCTAGAGGTAAGAGTCGTGTGTCTGCAAGGCCCAGGCTCTTTCTTCATTATGATTTTGATGCCTCAGAATTTCTGCAAATGAAGGTACAAAAGATACCTCCCTCTGAAAGACCACCGTGTGCAGGGAAGCCCATTCTCTTTTTCCGTGCGAACCAACAGTGAGGAGTCTCTGGCAGGCTGCCGTTGTGCTGACTCTGGGCTCATGTGTTGGCTGGTCACTAGATTCACTCACCTAATTTTTTAGGACCTTGTAAAATGGATGAGGTCATTTGTCTTGGTTAGCAGAAAGATTTAGTGATGAATTCACCCTGCAGCACAGTGAGCCCCAGGGCTGTCTGTTTCTGAGGGAATCCTTCCTATCTTAACAAAACAAAGGCAACCTGAGGCTGGGGGGTGGGGTGGGGGCGGCATATTGTGTGAGAGAGTCTAGCTCATCTAACACAAAATGTGTTGACTCTATGGGTCTGTTTTCCTGCCCTTTCTCCAGCACTCCACTTCTCCCCACAGCAAAATAAAGGAGTACCTTTGCCGGCCTGAAGGCTGACTGAATAATGTACATTCCAACCGATAAGTATTCAGTGTTGCTGGATTGTTGATTCTGTGTCTAGAGATGCTCCATTGGGATAAAGGAACAAAGAGACATACTTGGGAAGCGGAAGACACTTGTACTACTTGCTAGCGAACACTTTGAGAACGTGTCTCTGCTTGATTTTGAAAAGACTTTCTGAGCATAAAGCCTAAATGGTTGCCAGGTGCCTCAAAATGACAGAAGATTTACTCGAAAGAGTTTGCACTTGAATTTTTAGATCATGCTTTGTTCCTGCCCACAGAGCAACCAGATATGTGAGGAAATGCTTGCTGTCTGTCCCCAGTGGCTTAGATCATTTGGCCATCAAATGACCCTGGGTGATCTAAGTCACTTCGGTCCTGGTTTTCCCAAAAAAAAAAAAAAAATTTTGATTACTGCTTCACTTCTTCCTCTCTGGGCTTCTCAGTAATAAAATGGTCTCTCTTTACCGATTAAAGATAAATAAGGACCAAAAAAAAAAAAAGAGAAAAATCCCTAGGGAATCCTAGTACTGGGGGTCACATATGCTGGCTTAGCTGTTTCCTACCTTCAGAAGAAGCTCTGGAGGTTCAATAGGTTAAGCATAGAACTGTTAACTGAAAAGTTGGTTGTTCAAACTCACCAGCCTCTCCATGGGACAAAGAATAAGTACTAGACAGCAAACCACAAGGTCAGGAGTTCAAACCCACCAGCTGCTGCTCCTCAGAAACCTTATACAGGGCCACTATGAGTCCAAATGGATTCAACGGCACTTAACCACAACTAGAGTTAAGAAAATGTATGCGTATGATGTTTTCAGTCATTTGGAAAAGTCACGTAAAGTCACCAGAACCTTTGTGTTTGGGAAGATGGATTATTCCTAAGGGGGAAATCCTCTTTCTCAAACCCTCGTCATCCAACTAACTCTTATTGATTATTCAGATCTCAATTTAGGCAATCTCTTTCTGGGAACCCTTCTCTGGCTCCTCTGAGACTGGCCTAGGTGCCTCTCAGGTGGACTGTTTAGCACCCTGTTGCCTTTTCCCTAATATAGTACATTTCACCATCTGCAGTTGGAATGCCTGCATTCACAACAAGACCGATGGCTCCACCTCAGTTATTGTATTCCCAGCTTCTGGTCTAACACATGTGAAGGGATGATGTCTGTCTACATCTTACTTATCCCCCCACCAAAGCACCTATCCCAACACAAGGCAATTCTTCCTTAAATGAGACCCCCCTCTGCCTACAGCTGGTCACTGAGAGCCCTCAAAACACCTCCTGAGTCTTTGCATATTTAAATCCAGGTGCGGTTCTCCTCTTCAATGACCTCTTCTTCAGTCTACACTAAGGGCCTGGGGTACATCTGACCTATTACAATATCTGACCATCCAGTGTTTCTCAGTTTATTTTCTGGTTGCCAAAACCCATCTTCACAATGTCCTAAGAACTCAGCCTTACCAAGAGTGGTCTGACCAAGGCAGAGAAGAGGAGGAATTTATGCCCATTGTTTAGAACTGTATTCTCTCATCAATGGTTCTTGAACTCACATGATTTACTGGGTAGCCACATTTTGCTGATTGTAATGGTCTTGCAGCCAAAAGTTGCTGTCTGAAAAAGACTTCTGAGTCAGCATTTATTCACATTTTACCTCAGTGTGCAGTTTATTTGGTTTTATTTATTGACATTCTGGAAAATAAGCCCGGCAATTTTCACTCAACCTTGTTTTCGAATGTGACATCGTCATTGGACATTTGAGGTGTTATTATGATTACAGAAAGCTATGTGTTACGCAACACTCCTGAGAATTCACATTAAGTTAGAATTCCACATTACCTTCTACTTAATCAGAACCTGCCTTGGGGAGAGAAGTTTCTACTTAGCACTTGGCAAAAGTCTTTGTTTAATTCAACTGTATTCTATTTGGAAGAGGAAAACCAATTACAAGTGACAGGAAAGTTCTTCCAGAGAATTAAGTATCATTGTTGTGCTGGGATTACAGGGGAAGTCGAGGCTACAGAAAGAACAGAGAATTTGGAATCTCGTAATTTTAAACTTCAATCTTGTTTCTACCACTGGCTATGACAATAGTGAAGTGATTAAGCCTCATGTCATTTGCTTCAAGTGTTCTTACTTCCTCCACAATGTAAAATTATATGTATGTAATCTCATTTGAGATATCTGTGATCACCATTTTGTTGTTGTTGTTAAGCGCCATCGAGTCAATTCCAACTCATAGCGGCCCTGGATAGGGTTTCCAAGGAGCAACTGGTGGGTTTGAACCACTGACATTATGTTTTGCATTCCAGTGCTTGTCCTACAGAACCACACCAGGACTCCATGACCACCATGTTGGGCACAAAACCCCAAATCCACTCTCACTGAGTAGATTCCACTCATAACCACTCCACAGGACAGAGAACTGCCCCACAGGGTTCCCAGTCTTCAGGGAAGCAAACCACCACACCTCTCTCCCAGGGAGCAGCTGGTGGGTTTGAACTGCCCACCTTTCAGGTGGTAGCCAAGCGCTTAACCACTGTACCACCTGGGCTGCATCCTGGGCACATAGATGCCTACCTTTAGTCCTAGCTCTTGGTTTTTTTCTTGTTCCTACCTAGCTGTGCTGAGTTCAAGCTTTTCCCATCTGGTTCCCTGGTTGACCTCAGATTCCAGAAAGCCTTGCATTGAAACGTGCATTCAATGTGGGGTACTAGGAGCTGGGGTGTCTAAAAGGAGCAGTGAAGCACAGATGGCTGATCTGTCTGAGCCTCAGTGTGGGAGCTCAGTGGCCTTGTCTCAGCCTGGAAATAGGCTACAGATCAGGGTGTGTGTGTGGGGTAGGGTGGGGTGGGGGGTTAGTTTCACACCTGTGTAAAATAGCCACAGGACTCTTCGTTAATGTGAATGTGTTTGTGTGTATAGAAGTCACACCTGTAGAATGACCACAGGTCTCTTTGTGAATGTGTGTGTGTGTAGCAGTCACACCTGTAGAATGACCATAAGTCTCTTTGTGAATATGAATGTGTGTGTGTGTATAGCAACCACACCTGTAGAATGACCACAGGTCTCTTTGAATGTGAATGTGTGTGAGCTTGTGTAATAGTCACACCTGTGTAGATGAGCACAGGACTCTGTCACTGGGTGTCAGGGAAGGAGTGTGTGTGTTTTGTAGGGCAGAGACATGGGAAGGACTGATCCCTACCAGGAGCATCCTAAGCCAGCCCCCCACTGTAACCAGTAGTGAGGCCTTCAAGCCCTCTAGTGTTTCTCAGGCACCGTCCCTGCTGTGCTGAGAGACCAAGGCTGATTGGAACTTCTGTGTGTTGATGCTGCCATCTACTGCTTACAGACATGCTTACAGACATGCTTCTTAAGGATTCCCTAGAACGCTGCTGTCCGAAGAGGCAGAAAAACACAAAGGCAAAGCAGACCAGCTGCCAGAGTCCCTAATCACCTCAGAACATACAAGGGGACTTCAAAAAGTTCGTGGAAAAATTCCATTCTCTGTTGATTCCATTTTTACAGGAACATTTGAAGCCCACACTTGTCTCCACAGATTCCTATCTTCCCACTTTTCAAAGTGGCCTCTGCTCATAGTCTTCTTATTGACTTTGGACATAGCACACATTTTTCCAGAACTACAATGTCCTTACCCACCCCTTTATAAAAATGGGGGTGGGGGAACTGCAACGCACAAAGCTGTTGGTAGAGTTAATTAAACTAAGTAATGGGAAATACACTGGGAGTCATGCAATAAAACTATTTTCTGCATATACCATTGTACTTTTAAAAAATTAATGAGGACCCTACCCAGAGAAGCAGCGATGCCTGAAATGGAGCCAGAGATGATGACGTGGAGCGATGGAGCAGCTGATGACTTTAGATCCAGAGAGGGAGAGCAACTGTGTGCTGAAGACCTGGGGAGTACAGGGGAAGGATTGCATGGAGGGGATTGTAACCATGACAATGAGACGGTATATGATAGAATGAATGTAAAACTAGTGTTCTCCCATGCAAACTATCACATAATTCACAATAAAATATTAAAAAACAAACAAACATTAATGAACCTGTTGTTGTTGTTAGGTGCCATGAATTGGTTCCAATCTCACAGTGACCCTATTGCAGGGTGTGGCGCTGTAGGCTAAGCACTGGACTGCTAACCACAAGGTCAAGGGTTCAAACTTACAAGCTGCTCCCAAAAAACCCTATACAGGGGTTACTATGAGTCAGAACTGACTAAACAGTGCTTAACAACAACAACAATGAACGGGAACTCCCTGAAAACTCTCCAAGGAAATGACATTTCTTCTGAGACCTGAAGGTAAAGGAGGTTACTTAGCTGTGGGGTGTTTGTGTGTAGGGGTTGCTATGTATATTTAGGGGTTGTTGTATATGTGTATGAGTGTGCATATAGGGGTGGTAATTGGGATCATTCTAAAAAGAAGAACATCATGAAGAAGGAGGTTTGGATTTCAGAGATCTATAAGAAAGGCTGAAAATGAGGCTTGGCCAGGTCTCTTTAAAGTGTTCATGAGCAAAGATGTCACTTTGAAGATTAAGGTGAGCCTGAATCAAGCCGTGATAGTTCAATAACCTCATATGCATGTGAAAGGTGGACAGTGAATAAGGAAGACTGGAGAAGAATTGATGATTTGAGTTATGGTGTTGGAGGAGAAAAGCAAAAGTACCATGAAATGCTAGAAGAACAAATCTGGTTGTGAAGTATGTCTGGATTACTTCTTCAAAGGGAAGATGGTGAGACTTCACCTCTTGTTCTTTGGACGTGTTGTTAGGAAGGGCCAGTCCCTAAGGACATCATGCTTGGTAAAGTGGAGGGTCAACAAATAAGAACAAGAGACCCAAAAAGATGACGCAGTGACAGGAACAATGGGCTCAAACAACAATTGTGAGGAAGGCACAGGTACAGAACCACCTCAACAGCACCTAACTACAGCAACAACTGGTGAAAATGCTGGTCGTTTGAATTCACCCAGAGACGCCTGGAAATTTGTTTCCATCAAGATTACAGGCAAGAAAACTCTATGGAGTTATTTTTTACTCTGTAAAATATGGGGTCAGGATGTGTCAGAATCCACTCAATGGCAAAAGGCTGTAAATGAATGAATGAATTGTCAGTTGCCTAGACTTCATTTATTTAAATACTGAAACAGAACACAAGGCACACGAGCAGACGTGAGGTTGAAGATGTAATTGATTGATGAAGCTGAGTCCAGAATGGAGATTAGCCTAGTTGTTGGATTAGGGACTGCTCTTGAGATCAATGCCTATGGCAGAGAAAGGAAGAGAAGGAAAGGAAGGCAGACTGGGTAGAGGACAAAGTCTCAATGGAAGCATCGGTCAGGGAGACGTTCTGAAGGTAGGATGTCCCTTCCCAGCTGCCCTGACCATGAGAAAGAAGGCCAGATCTTTATTCCCCTTGGGCTTCTATGTTTCCAAGTCTGTGGGGTTTTGGATGTGTACTGCCCCAGGAAGGAGGTAGGATCTAGTCAAGTTGACTCTCCCTTGCTGAGGAAATCTCTGAAGAGACTCAGAGCTGAGGGCAGCTTGTCAGCAGCCATCTCAACAGCTGTAGGAATAAGTTCTTCATTTCCGAAGGTGGATATGAGCAGTACGGAACAATGCTCAACACCAGTGCCAGTAACAGTTCAGCTCGGATGTTGTCTTCTGAGGGTATGAGGGAATGCTTGGCTTAGCAGCAGCTTTCATGGCAGAGCCCTCAAGCTCTTTCCCACATGGTTGCTGGTGACTTCAGCCAGAGACCACAAAGAACACACATGGGTGAAATGCATTTTTGTAGCAATAGGGTTCATAAGAAAGCACAAAGATGGGCTGTCAAAGTTGACAGACCTGAATTGAAATGGATTTATGAGCTTTGAGACCTTCAGCTCTTTGCAAACTTCTTGGTGACGTTTTCCTCATATATAAGATAACATGATGCGCTGCAGCGTGGTATAAGCAATTAAGTGCTCAGTTGCTAACTGCACATTTGGTGGTTTGAATCCATCCATGGGCTAAGAGTCCAAATTCAGATTGTCAGTAAACCCATGCTTTCTTGGCCCACACTAGCTTCTTCTCTCGTCCACTCCTAGTAGTCCCAGGTGTTCCTTGCTATTCCTTGGCCTGCAGTTGCATCTTTATGTCTCTTCTCTCTGAAAAGATAGCACTCACACTGGATTAGGACCTTCCTTGCTGTGTTGTGACCTCTGAACTTAACTGCCAGCATTTTCAAAGACTCTGTTTCCCAACAAATTCACATTCATAGGCAACGGGGCACACTAGGATTTTAACATAATTTTTTTCTGGTTGTTAAGTGTTGTTGAGTTGGTTCCGAAAAACAGCCATTCATTATAAGGTTTCTAACGACCAGGTGAATTTCACCTGCCAACCTGTGATTAGCAGTCCAGTGCTTGTCCTACTTACAGCGCCAATTCTGGACTCCTAACATAAATATGGGGGTACACAATTCTACCCATAACAGAGAGTTGGTTGTTTTTTTTTTGTTTTGTTTTTTTACAACAAAACCTGGTTGACCATCTAATGGTTTGGCTCTTTTGGAAAGTAAGTGTACCTAATAGGTTTGGGAACACAAGTGTTTCTAGTCCTAACTCCCCACCATTTTTCTCTGGGCGGAACCAACAAAGAACCAGGGAAGCTGGAAATCGTTATTTTTCCTCCTTGAATCCTCTGCTCAGTGTCTCAGGCTTCATCCCCAGTCCAGGCTAATTACACCCTTCAACAGCCTTGCCTTAAGACCTCATGATCTTGGAAGGTGAAGAAATCTAAAAACAAAACAAAACAAAAAATGTCATGCCAAACAACTAATTCCATCACAGTGCCATCTGTTATCTACAAGTACTTACAGGGCTGCAGATGAGCAAAATTCCAGCAAGGGAGTTAGCTGAGTGTTTTTACAAAGACTGAAATACCAAGGAGTAGGGGAAGGGGTTGGGTGGAGAAGGTGATGTCTCACCTCTCAGTGCTGTCTATAAGATATCACTATGACTTGAGGACGTTTGGGAGGCTGGATCAATCTGCTATCGTGATTACGTATTGGATTGTTGGTGTGGGTCCTACCTGGGTTTCAAAGTCAGCAGTGTCGTTTACACCTGTGTGGCTGGCTTGAGTGTTAAAGGAGTGTGTTAGTGCGGCACAGGTGGAAGGTGATGAGGATTCAGGAGCACAAGGATGTAAAGACCTCCCAGATGCCAGATGACAGTCTGCATGCCTCAGACCTGGCTCTTGTTGTCGCTGGAGCTACCGTTGACACATGACTGTATTGAGGCACACCTTGTGAGAAGGTGTCTCTTTACCATTTTACACCTGTGGGTAGAAAACGTCGACAGTCACCTTGTGCAGCCTGCTTGGCTTTGCAGATGTTGATGTTGTTGTTTTGTACTCATAGCGACCCTGCATAGGGTTTCTGAGAGCTGCTGGTGGTTTGAACGGCTGACCTTGTGGTTAGAAGTCCTGTGCTTATCCTACAACGCCATCAGGACTTTGCAGGTAAGAAGATTAAAACTCAGGGGAAGGGACTCGGCCACGGTTTCATAGGTTGTTGCTGTTGTTCAGTGCCATCGAGTCATAACGACTCATAACGACCCTGTATAAGCTTCCAAGAAGCGACTGGTTGATTTCAAGCACTGACCTTTAGGTTAGCAGTTGAGTGCTTATCCTATGGTGGTACTTACCATTTCCTGTTGTTAGCTTTGTGTTCTTCAATGTAATACCTTCTTAGGAACCTTTAAGACCTCAGTGAAAGTCTACATCATGTATTCTCTTCGCAGTTGTTACTTCATTTGCTTATTTATGGTATTGTAGTGTTTAGTTTTGTGATATGTTTGTAAGGGGAAGGTGAGAAGGAGAATATGCATGTGGAAGAATTAAGCAAATGGGAGGTTGTTTTATTACTGAGTTTTTAGAGTTCTTTACAGTTGGACTGCAAAGTCAGTTTGAACTGCATGGTCATTGGTTCAAGTTCACTAGCCGTTTCTTAGAACACTATACAGGGTTGCTATGAATCAGAACTGACTCGATGACACTTAACAACCACCACCACGTATGCTCAAAAGAGCTTTTTTTATGGATTGTGAATTCTAAGGTTGGCGGTTTGAGCCCACCAGCTGCTCAGCAGAAGAAAAATGATATCTGCTCCTGCAAAGACTGACAACCTTGCAATCCTGTATAGGGTTGCTATGAGTCAGACAGACTCAATCACATTTAACAACATGCTCACTAAGCACTGGACTATAACCACAAGGTCGGAGGTTCGATCCCACCAGCCAATCTGTGGGAGAAAAAAAAAATGAAGCGTTCTGATCCCTCAAAGATTCAAGCCTCAGAAACCCTATACAGGATCGCTGAGTCGGAACTGATTTGACAGCACTTAACAACAACAACGTAAGTGTTAATATCAGGTACTGTTAAGTCAGTTCTCCAGTCCCTTCCTTTTTCAAAAATGTGGTTGTTCCCATGTAAATTTCACACTTGTACACAATTTAATTCACCTTTAGTATTACTGATTCCACTGTGTTCCCAGGTTCATTAAGTTATCTCCTTTCTTGCCTCCCCCTCCCCACTTCAGTGAGGCAGTTTCACGTTCACGTGCGTGTACCACAGCGGAATTGTCACACGCACCCCAACTTCTTAAATCATTTCCTGCTGTAAAGCTCAATCGGTTTTGACAAATGCCAAATTTCACGTAGTCACATCAGAGTAGTATACAGAAGAATTTTGCCATCCTGAAAAAACTTGCAGGTGCTTTGCAAGGAACCTTGCTGACACTGTAGGATAAGCGCTGGATTGTTAATCACACGGTTAACAGTTCAAGCTTACTAGCCGCTATTTGGGAGAAAGATGAGACTGTCTGCTTCCATAAAGATTTAAGTCGAAACTGACTCCATGGCACTTAACAACAGCATCAGCATTTAACACAGCAGTGTGCCTTTAAGGTATATGCAAATCTTTTCAAGACTTGATAACTCATTTCTTGTCACTAAAGGGTGTTCTTTGGTATGTAGGAATCACAGTTTGATTACTCAGGCAGCTATTGAAAAACATCTTGTTTGCTTCCATTTGGGGAAAATTACAAAGTTCCTTTTGTGGATAAACACTGGACTGCAAACCACAAAGTCAGTGGTTCGAGTGTACTGCCTGCTCTGCTGGAGAAAGATGAGGCTTTCTGCTGCTGCAAATATGTACAACCTCAGAAACCCTGTACAGGATTGCTATGGTTTGGAACCAACTCAACAGCACTTAACAAGTTAGCAACAACAAAACACACTCATGCACATTTTGTCGTGGATTTAATTTTCCAAATTAGTTGGGTACATACATGGAAGTGCAATTGTTAGATTCCCATTATTTGTGGCATGTTCGATCTCTGTGTGTTTCGATTTCTGAATTAATGTTGTAGTTTCGGCCAGCTTTGGTTTCAGGCAGTTGAGGTTGGATGGATTTCTGTGCATCTCTAAAAACCGAATTCTTCCTGGAATTCAGTCAGCCAGCAAATCAACTTGTTGGAAACATTTAGATTTTTAACTTTAGTCCTCAATCTAAAGTATGTGTTGTAACCCTAATTCAAGAATTGAGTCATTCTCCTTCTACTTCCCCCCATGACCATCCAGAACGTCTGAGTCATCGTCCCTGAGCCATCCCCCTTGCTTGAGCTTTCCATGTCCTCTGTGTGGCAATGCCCTTGGTATCTGGTTTGATTCATCTCTCTACCCCATGCCCCAAGATCAACCAAACTGAGTAACTTGGACACCCACAAAGACCTTAGATTCACCTGGACAGCACCTCTATTCCTGATGTGTCACTGTTGTTTCAATAGATGCATATGGTGATGGTGTTTGGTGTTTAGAATGAATAAGCACGCTAAGTTTTACCACTGAAGTCCTGGTATGGCACTGTGGGTTAATGTAATGGGCTGCAAGGCCTGTATGAATTGCGAGGTTGGCAGTTCAAGCTCACCAGCTGCTTCTTGGAAATCCTATACAGAGTCACCATGGGTCAGAACCGACTCGGCAGCACTTAACAACAACAGCAACAGTTTGACCCCTACCTGCGGTTCTTTCTTTGTCATAATAGTTAAATGCATTGAGTACTTGTTACCCTCCTCCATATTGAATTGAGCTCTTACTATCATCAATATTAAGGATCTCTGGTAGCCTGGTGGTTATGAATTGGGCTGTTCATCTCACGGTCAGCAGTTCAAAACTACCAGCTGTTCTGCTGGAGAAAGATGAGGCTTTCTGCTCCTGTAAAGATTTACAGCCTTGGAAACCCTATACAGGGTCGCTATGAGTCGGAACAGACTCCATGGCGCATAACAACATCATCATCAATATTTGTGGACCATTTCCTTCTCAGTTTCCATAGGAATGGCTGTGCTTTCATGATTGTATGACTCCCACAAGAATTTCTCTTGCCATCTAATTTTAAATCCCCTCTCTCATTTCCTAGTGGGGTGAGCTAATGCCCTGAAGATCTGCAATTTCCCTCTGTCTGGTTGGAACTCTTTTGATGTAGCCTCCAAGCAACATCCTGGGGCTTGTGTGGGACAGTTGGCATGGTTCATTCCAGTAGGTCTGGGAAAGGGTTGGCGGAACTCTGAAGACAGGGTTGGGTGCCTCTGGAGAAATCTCTCCCCCCGGCTCGGATGTCGGTCACCAGGCCTGTTTCCTTCACAGCACTCAGGAAAGTGTTGTTATGTTTTGGAGTGGGTGGGTTTATAGTCTGTCTCCAACTCATCAGCACGCCAGCAAACATTCCATGGGTGAAATGTATTTGCATCATTTAGGAAGCAGGGCCCTTATTTTCTGGTTGAACACATTAAGTCATTTCAAATATTTAAAAACTTTTAAAGCATTAATTTATTGCCACCCTCCCGCCCCTACCATTCAGTGGCGGTGGTGGGTGGTGGTGGGTTCGTGGAGTCTGTTGCGACTCATTTGTTGTTGTTGTCAAGTGCCGTCGAGTCGATTCCGACCCATAGAGACACTGTATAGCGTTTCCAAGGAACAGCTGGTGAGCTTGAACCGCCGATCTGATCTTGCAGTTAACTGCTTTATAGCGACCCTTTTATAGGGTTTCCGAGGCTGTCAATCTTTATGGGAGCAGAAAGCCTCATCTTTCTCCCACGGAACTAGCTGTAGTTTCGAACTAGGTGACTTTGAGGTTAGCAGTCCAACTGGTAATCATTAAGCTAGTTTTGCTTTTGGTGGTGGTGGTGGTGGTGTGGTTCCTAGTCTGTCTCAAATTTCAAGGCAATGAGTTTGGTTTGCGTTGTCTTAGTGTGTATTCTCAAGGTCTGCCACTAGAGGGCATCCAAGGCTGTAGTGAAAGATTACATTATTACAAGCAGCCTCTTTGCATTTCACTCCAGGTGCCGACAGGAGTTTCCCAGCGCAGGTGTCTGGAGTACTTCATAAAGCTTTCTTTCTATGGTGACCGTTGGGTCATCTCAAGCTGCTGCCCACAGTGGTGTATCTTGGCCGGAAGTCAGGGCAAGAAAAGTTATGCCGCGAACACCTATTGTTGTTAAGTACCGTCAAGTCACTTTGGGCTCATGATGACTCTGTATAGGGTTTCTGAGGAGCAGCTGGTTGGTCCTAACTGCTGACCTTGTGGTTTGTAGTCCAGTGCTTATCCAACAGCAAACCACCAGGAGTCCACAAAAACCTAGAGTTATCTATGTAGAAGTATGATAAGTTATCATTGTATTATGATAAGGTGCGTATGAATTTGTGGATAATCTTTTATCTTAAAAAATATTTAAGAGTGAGCTAGAGCTGCAGACATATTGTGGAATAGCATCATGGATGATTGAAGAAGGTAGTGCTAAGTGACACATTATAGAAATGAGCACTGTAATTGTTACAAGTATTTCTTCCTTGTATGTTTGCATCAGATAGCTTTGTTTTCCTCACTTACAAAACATAAGCTGTAAATGGACCTAGTGTGTTTCCAGTTGTACACATGTTCGTTGTATCATATTAGGTGCAAGTATGAGTATAATTGTCTATTTAGAGATTATGTATGTGTGCTGCAGTGAATTAAGTAATGTCTTTCCTAGCCATAGTCTGTAAACTTCCACCAAATGATTTTTTTTCCTGATGGGTCTGGGTGAGATAAAGTAGGGGGAGATGTTGATGAATTCTCTAATTCAGTTGTGATAGATTGCTACCTGAGCTAATTGTCACTGCCCAATTTTGACACCTTGCTGGGTATAAAGTGAGCCATCTCAGAAGCAGAGGGGGGATTTCAATGTCATCAGTGAAGAAGAACCAGGAATGGAGGGCATCCTTTAGAACCTGAGATCCCTGCACACTGAATCTCCTCAATCCAGGGACAGAAAGCAGTGACACCTGGGCAGTGTCAGGGCAGTAGCAACAGAACCAAGAGTCAGAGCAAGTGAAAGAAAGATGCACTTTCCAGCCCGTGGAGCAAGGAAAGCTGAGTGACTCTAAGCAGGAGTCTGACTTGTAGACTGAGGTACCTCCAGCCACTTGATGGGGGAATCCAGGAGTCCTGGTGTGGCCATGTGGGGTAATGCACTGGATTGCAAGGTTGGCAGTTCAAATTCACTAGCCGCTCCTCGGAAACGTTATACAGGATCTCTATGAGTCGGAACCAACTCATAGCACTTAACAATTACAACAATGTTTGCTGAGTCACAGAGCTAGAGCCCAGTGCCTGCAGGCTGAAGCTTAAGATGGAGTAGTGTGTCCTGTAGACATTCATCAGCAGCCCTAAAAACCCTTTGTAACATTGCCAGGGCAGGGCAGAGGCCAGACTAAGGGCTAGAGAAAGGCCTACCTGTGGGCACAGCAGAGGAGAGGCTAACCTGACTGTAGGAACTGCGGCGTGAACATTTCTGCCCCTGAACTGTAACCTGTTAACTTTCCTAATAAGCCCCGTAACTTAGTTAACTAAACAGGCCGTGAGTATGGTATCTGAATTGAGTGTCCATTGCAGTGAATTGTTGAGTCTAGCTGGATACGGAATACTGACACAGGAATGGTTGGTGTCATGTTTTTATAGTATAGTTCAAGGACAAGTGTTTAGGTAGTAAAACAGGGGGTGGACTGTGGTGGTTAAGGTTGCCATGATTCACAGTTGTTTGGCAAGTATGATCCAGTAATCTCCATGATGGAGTCCGATATGGTACAATCCCCTCCATGGTGAAATCTACTAGGAGCAGCCAATCAGTTGAGAGGGATGTGACCTGCATCCAATAGATACATAATTTTTTGGTAAAATTCTCTGGCTTTTTTTTTTTTTTTTGGCTTAATCTGGATCCTGCATCTGGCTTGTCATCATCTAACCTCTGGTTCTTTGGACTTGAGCCAGCAGCCTGCTGTGCTGTCTGCTGTCATTGGGATTTGTACGTATATAAGCTTCACTGTTTTGCATCTCTAGAGAACCTAGCCTAAGACAGTGGTAATAATGAAAAATAACACTTAAAAATTACTTAGGATAGTGTTTTTGAGAAAAAAAAACAACAACCCCAAACCTCAGGATTAGTTCCCTACGTATTTATAATTTTAAGACAAAATTTAAGACCAGATAGAAAAATTAGGAAGAAGAAAGGGTAAAAAGTTGTAGAGTGCTTCGTGTGGTGTGGAGTCGACCATGACTTTACAGTTGACAGAAATTCCATTCTCCACTAGCGTAGTGGTTACGAATCCGGCTGCGAACCTCAAGGTCAGCAGTTTGAAACTACCAGCTGTTCTGTGGGAGAAAGATGAGGCTTTCTGCTCCCGTAAAGTTTTACAGCCTCGGAAACCCTGTATAGGGTTGCTATGAGTCAGAACCGACTCCCTGGCACATAACAACAACAACTATCACCTTTAACTTGATAACCAATTCTACATGAATGAGTTGATACGGAAGTCACCTTGTTGCTTGTACCTATCAGCACACTAAATCAATTACAAGCATTACTGATGTAGAACCAGGTGGTTGAAGGTAAAAGAGAAATCATTTCACTTGAGCTTTTTTTGAATACATGACTCGAATGCCAATGAACTCTTGGTCTGAGGCTTCCTGGCCTATCAGTAGAAATCCATCTAGAATGTGATGAACTCATGGTCTTTCTGCATTTTCCACAGATTCCAATTCTGTTCTTATTAAGCAGCACTTCATGGAGTGCATGAGTCAGAGCATATGCAATGTTACAGATTGTATAACTAGAGTATGTCAACACCTGTCAACATAATGCAGAGGCAAGAAATCTAATAACACATGAGTTAAGCATGATTTCAATGTCATATAAAGTCAGAGAGCATGTAATCAAAATAAGAACGCCATAAAGGCACAGGTAAATGTGTTCTGGATTCTTAGAATGGTTCATTGTTTGGAGAAAACATATTAAACTAGGAATCTCACTTACCTGGTGTGAAAAGATGAGGGTCCCATGGAGAATATCAAACATGGAATTGCTTCTACGAATGCTGAGATCCCACTGAGAGGTAGTGATCCACACCTTCCGTATTATTGTAAGATTCACCCCTACCACACTGACAATTCTAAGGGAATTGATGTCACCATAAGTGATATTCACATTTATTAAGGAATCTACAATATGGAAGGGGAAATTCCAACCCAAAATGGACTGGGATCATTCGGTGGACAGCATCCTCTCCATAAAGGATGATGCCTTTTATGACCATTTTCTCTTCAGATCCCAGAGGAACTGGTAACCTTCCATGTCATCTGAGACAAACAGGTCTATCCATGTTCTGAAACAACACAACAATATTGAGATCATGTCCAGGGCCAGGGGAAATTCCGTCATGGTCATCTGATTCCAGAGATGGAACTTGGCTGTTGTTACTCAAGAGTGAATCAAAATTTCCATGTGAAATGTGAAGGAGATAAGAGAAACACAGTCCATTTTGAGTTCAGTGGAAGCGATATAAGGGAAAAGATTATTATGACATTCAAGTCATTATGTTTTTAATATTCCATTATTGGGGGAAAACTGTGGATGTTACGCATCATTTCCCTGCAAGATGAAAGAGAAGGAGAATTTTCTGTTGTTTTTCTAACCAACTTCCCTTTATATCTTGGAAAAAATTGTCCAAAATCACAGTGAGGATGGCATAGGACTAGGCAGTGTTTTGTTCTGTTGTGCATAGGGTCGCTATACGTTGGAACCAACACGATGGCACCTAACAACAATAAATCTGAGATCTGCTTCAGCCAACAATGTATCCATTGGACTGGATTGTTCGTCTCCTCACATCTCATTCCCATCTCAAACAACAAACAGTACTCCAAGAATGTGTGCGTTCCACTTGTACACTTTGGGGAATGATCTATGTTTTCTTGTTTGTTGAATTCTCTGTGCATGGGAGTAGCAAAGATGATATTTTAATGCTGCCACATTCCATATTTAACTGCACCTATGGGAATGTATAGCATTCCAGCAGTGCCTCCACTTGGGTGGAAAATGCTGACGTGATTCTTGTTACAACCGCCAGGGACTGGTTCTGCCCATTGCAGTCTTGCTTGGTGTCTTAGTAATCGAATGCTGCTAAATGCCACAAGTGGATGGTTGTAACAACTAGAAATGTATTCTCTCACCGTTCAGAAGGCTGGGAGTCCAAATTTGGAGTGCTGGCTCTTGAAGAAGGCTTTCGATCTTTTGGCGCTGGGGAAAGGACCTTGTCTCTTTTCAGCATCTGTAGACCCAGTATACCTTGGAGAGCTCCATACTTCTTGGCATCAATCTTCCCTTAGTTCTCGGAGCTTCATCCTGTAGGGACCCCATATCCAGCAGCATGCAGGCCACTCCCAGCTCTGCCATCTTGGTGGCGGTAGGTCGTTCTTTCTCTGCTCAAGTCTTTCTCTTTTCCCCACACCCTGGGGAATCTTCTTTAAAATGGATCATGGTGGTGGTATGATTCAGGGGATTGGAGCACTGTAGGATCAGAGCTGGACCGCTAACTACTAGGTTGGTGATTCAAACCCATTAGCTGCTCCCTTGAAACCCTATACAGGGTCCATATGAGTCAGAACTAACTCAGTGGCACTTAACAAATAACAACACCCTCCCACCCCCACCCCCACCCCTTAATCCTCTTACTGGTTTATCACATCACGGGGATAGGTAAAGGCCAGATTCCTGAGATTCCTTGCCCAGTCAAGTTGTCACCTAACTATCACAGATCAGAGTGGTCGCTCCTTGTCCTTTCCAGCCACTTAGTCCTTGACTGCTGTGGGAAACCGTGTAAACATGGTCTCTCAGTGCCTGACGGCATAGAAATCAGGTGCTTCTTAAACACAGCAAACAAGAGCCAGCTCTCCGAATTTGGACTTCTAGTCTCTTAAACTGTGAGAGAATCAATTTCTGGTTGTTAAAGTCATCTGCTTGTAGTATTGCTGTTTTAGCAGCATTAGCTTACTAAGACATTAGGTATGACTGTGACAAGCAGAACAAGCCCATGCCAGTCATAACAGGAACTCCACCAGCATTTTCTAAGTGGTCAATGCTGTAAACACATGGGAACAGAGGAAGTCTTGTTGACCTCCTCAATGGCAAACACAAATGCTAGACATACTTGTCACATTTGAACACTCACCTGTATTGAGGGGATAGTGCTGGGAATAAGATTCAACCCTTATGATTCAGGGGTACCACCTCAGATAGATTCAAAGTGCCGTGTATTAGACGGTGAAGCCTAGCCAGCTCAGTTAGTGTGTGGCTTCTGTGATGTTGGATTTTAGAGCTAATGTGAGTAGAGGGAGCCAAATTCAGTAAGTCCCTAACTTAGGGACTAGGAGTGGTTTCACTGTTGAAGGGATAGGGAAATTAAAGTTGAGATGAAATTCAAAGACTAATTTGGAGTCATTTTTCCACTCTTTAGTCAATTCATTTGCAGACTGGTAACACTGCAGACAGTAGATGTGAAGAGGAAGGATAAGATGGGACCAGCATGTCTAAGTCAGTCCTGAAGATCTTGAAGGATAAGGAAGGGACGGTGTAAGTACCAGGAATGGTCACATATAAAGCGCAAAGCCACAGGTGGTGGTTGAGCCTTTGGACACTTGAGCTCTCGGCTGGTTCAGCCTTTTGGGTCTGCTGTCTCAGTAACAAAGGAGCTCTGGGGTGCAGTTGTTATGAATCGGGCTGCTAACCCCAAGGTCAAAACTACCAGCCATTCCATGAGAGAAAGATGAGGCTTTCTGCTCCCATAAAGATTTACAGCCTCGGAAATCCCGTACAGGGTTGCTATGAGTCAGAACTGACTCCATGGCACACCACCACCACCACCGCCAAAACATCATCTCAGTAACAGAGAAAGTGACAAAGATGTCACAGTCCTCATGAAATGTCAATACTTGATGTCTTTGTGATGACAAAAAACAGCATTAAAGAAGCAGAAGTCAATGATGAATGCAGTCAGTGTCTGATGGTATGGAAATCAAGTATTTCCTAAGCGCCGCAAGCAGTAACAATTCCTTGTGATGCTTTTATGTCACACTAGAAAAACACGGCTTAATCAACCATTGTTAAGTGCTGTCAAATTGGTTCTGAGTCACAGCAACCGTGTATACAGTTTCCAAGGAGCAGCTGGTGAGTTTGAACTGCTGACCTTGTGTTTATTCTGTAGCACCATATCAGGGATCAGCAAAAAGAGATGGGTCATAGGAACCAACTTCGCAAGAGATAGGCCATGAGAAAGGAGAAAATAGAGAATCACCCAAAGACAAATCAAACAAAGAAAAGTAATACCATGTTCTGAGGAGAAGGACTCAATATATTAGAGATGTTGATTCATGTATTCAACAGTATCGATATTGCTGGAATTCTAAGTGTTGTTTTCCTCAAAAGTGAATTCTTCCTATGCTACTGTGTACATACAACTGTATCTGTATTAAAATAACAGGAGCACTCCTATGTAAAATAGGCAGATGTACAGAAACTGAAGCTTACTCCTGGTTGCAGGGGTGGGAGGAAGAAGAGAAGAAAGAACAGTGCTAGCAGACATGAGTTTCTGATACTGTAGGTGGATTTTGGAAAAAGCAATGATAGTAGTTGCTAAGTATAAAGAATGTAACCAGTACCTCTGCATGATGTGTGTAGCACTGACTGAGTTAGGAAAAAATGTTATATAGATTTTTATTACAATTTTTTAAATTAATGGTTCTAAAAACTAAATTGATGCCAAAGATCAACTGAAAAATATGCATGAGTAGCCAGAAAAATGGACGCTGACAATAGTAAAATGATTGGAGAATGGGTTTGACCAGATGTTAAAACATAGATTGTAGTCCAGTCTGTTCTGACTCATAGTGACCATGTATAGGGTTCCTAAGGAGCAGCTGGTAGATTTGAACCACTGAAATTCCAACCTTGTGGTTCGCAGTCCAGTGCTGATCCTACAGAGCCACACCAGGGGTCTAAAACGTAGGTACAATATTTAAAATTGTATGATTATTCTTCCCAGGTTGATGGCTGTTCCTCCACTCCACCAACCAAATACTAAAAATATAAATTACATTAGGAACCATTTACAATGACATCACAGTCTACAATGTTCAGACTTAGTCTGCTGGAAAGGTTCCTACTACAATCTGGAAGAAACACCTGTCTTCAACCTAGTGGTTTAACCATATTCTAAATGTCAGTCAGTATGTTATAAAATATATTAATAGGTATAAGAAAAGATCAAGGTGGAAGCAAACATAGTCTTTTGCATATCATAGGTAAAAGTCAGTACCAGCCAACTAAGACAGCTGTTACAAACAATGAATGCCTTCAATTAGGGGACCACTTAATAACTACAGGCGATGATATCGGTAGCTTTAAGTATATCTCAACAATATGTGGCTTAAAACTTCATAGAAATCAGATTGCATTCACTCCAGCCAAAATGCATATGAAGTGTTTGTAACTAAGCTTAACAAATGGAGAGGAGTTATGTGGTGAGAATATGGCCAAGTATCTACTGAATGGAGAAGAATCGGCATTGGTGGAACCTCTGTGCGTTTGGCTTGGCTGTGAAGACTATTTTATAGAACTAGCTGTTGTTTTCAAATATGTCTCTGAACTTTAAGAAGGTTCCAGTCAGTGATTCATTTAAAAACAAAACAAAACAAAACCCATTGCCATGGGGTCAGTTCTGACCTATAGCAACCCGACATAGGGTTTCTGGGGCATCATCTGTCTTCTGAGCAGTGGCTGATGCTTAGGAACCAACACCTAACTCACAGCTCCACTTGTCAAGTGTCGTCAAGTCTGTTCCAACTCATATCGACCCGGTAAAAGTTTCCAAGGAGACAACTGGTGCATTTGAATTGACCTTGTGGCTCTTAGTCCCCACAGCACCTTCACATAAAACCTAGAGGCCACTGGTTTTTACTCAGTCTTTTGTGAATTTGGATGAATTGCGTCTGTCACATCAAGCAGTGAATGTTACAGGGACATGTGTGCTTTGGGAATGAGCAAGAACATTTAGGTCTAGGAAGAAGATAATAGGATTTCCATACACTCTTTATTGTAATGAAAAAAGAAATTAAGCTTTAACTATAATTCAGAATTCTTTGATCGAATCTTTACTTCTGTAGTCAGTTCTGACTCATGTACCATGTATAGAGTTTCTGAAGCTGTAAATCTTTACAGAAACAAAGTCTTATTTTTCTCCCACAGAACAACTGGTGGGTTTGAATTGCTGACTTTATGGTTAGCAATACAATACTTCTGCTATATACAGCACAACTAGGCTTCTTTGGTGATGGCCATGGTTGTGTGCCATTGGATAGGTTCTGACTAATAGTGACCCTGTATAGGGTTTCTAGGAGTCCTGGTGTGGTGTTGTGGGCTAATGCATCAGACAGAAAAGTCTCTTGAACTGCAAGGACAGTGGTTCAAGCTCACCAGCTGCTCCTTGGAAACCCTATACAGGGTCGCTATGGGTTGGAATTGACTCGATGGCACTTAACAACAATAAATAACATAGGGTTTCTGAGGCTGTAAATCTTGACTGGAACAGAAAAATATCATCTTTGTCCCACAGAGTACCTTGTGGATTCGAACTGCCGAACTTTTGGTTAATAGCCCAGCTTGTAACCCACTGTGCTAGCAGGGCTCCTTTGTTGTTAGCTGCCATCCACTCAGTACCGACTCATAGCGGCCCTGTGCACAACAGAATGAAACACTGCCTGCCCATTCCTGGGCCAACCTTTCAGTCGTTGGTATGTTTGACCCTATCAGTGCTGTAACTGTACCAATCCATCTCACTGGGGGTCTGCCCCTTTTTCTCTGACCCTCCACCTTACCAAACATGGTATAATTCTCTAGTAACTAGTCCCTCCAAAGTATTAAAGACAAAATCTGGCCATTCTAGCTTCCAAGGAGCACTCCAGCTGTACTTCTTCCAACACAGATCTGTTTGTTCTTTTGGAAGTCCATGGTACATTGAATATTCCCCTCCAACATCATAACTCAAATGCATCAATTTTCCTATGGTCTTCCTTACTCACTGTCCAACTTCCACATGCATATGAGATTATTGAAAACACCATGGCTTGTGTCAGGTGCACCTTAGTACTCAAACTGACATCTTCTTAAACACTTTAAAGAGGTCTTGTGCAGCAGATTTGCTAAATGCAATACGGTTGATTTCTTGTAATAGCAACCATTTACTGCTGCTTCCATGAGTGTTGATGGTTGAGCCAAGCAAAATGAAGTCCTTAACAAGTTCAATCTTTTCTCCTTTTATATGGATGTTATTTATTGGTCCAGTAGTGAGGATTTATGTTTTCTTTACATTGAGGTGCAACCCATACTGAATGCTGTGGTCTATGATCTTCATCAATAAATATTTTAAGTCCTCTTCACTTTCAGCAAGCAAAGTTGTATCATCTGCATATCGCAGGATGTTAATGAGTCTTCCTACAATCCTGATGCCATGTTTTTCTTCATATAACCCAGCTCCTCTGACTATTTGTTCAGCATACAGATTGAATAAGTATGGTGAAAGAATACAACCTGGGTACACACCTTTCCTAATGTTAAACCATTTAGTCTTCCCTTGTTCGGTTTCAACAACTGCCTCTTGGTCTATGTACAGTTTCCTCATTAACACAATTAAGTGTTCCACACTATTCAACTCCACAATGCAGCCCTTAGCTTGTCATGATCCACACAATCAAAAGCCTTTGTGTAGTCAGTAGAGCACAGGTAAATATCTTTCTGGTATTCTCTGCTTTAAGGCAAAATCCATCTGACATCAGCATTGATATCCCTCATTTCATGTCCTCTTCTGAAACTGGCTTGAACTTCTGGAAAGTCTCTTGTCAGTGTATGGCTGCAGGTGTTTCTGTATTACTTTTAGTAAAACTTTACTTTCATGGGATATCAAAGAGATTGTCTGATGATTTCTGCATTCCATTGGGTCTGAAGTTGGTTTGGCTGACAAACCTGAAACCCACCTTTGGTGGTCAAATAATGTTAAAGTGATGAGCCTAAAATCAAAGCTGAGACGGGATGAGAAGGAAAGTTGAAATAAGAACAGAAGGAGGAAGTGAAATAGCTGCTGTTGCATGGAGGGGGGTGCCATCATTGAGATGAAACTAAGTGTGTGATTTGTTGAAGGTAAAACTCTAAACCGTCACTCGGCTGAAAGCGGAACCTGTGAGTGGTAAACCTTATATAGAAAGTCTTTGCAGATGTGTCTGTTTGTGCATGTCTGTGTTTTGAGGGGGAGGATAAGAGTAACGAGTGAGGGTTACAGTTGAGACTGTGGCTAGGTCCAGATGAGGTGTAGGACTTCATTTATTGTTAGTTATGGTTAGAACTAGGGTTAGTGTTGAGGAGTAAGGTTTGGTGTAATTTTTAGGGTTACAGTTATTTTTAAGTTTCCTTGAAGTCTGTTTGGTTTCCTTTTCATTTGAAAGTTCTGTAACTACATTTTTGTCTTTTCACTACGTTTTATGTTGTTACTGTAACTAACTCTGATTCTCTCAGGGTCACCTGAGACTATGGTCCTGAGTCTGCAGGACCAGCAAACTCATTGCCTTAAGATGTTTGATAATATCCAAGAACTCATCATTTTGGTCCCGTATGTTGGAGGAGAATATTGAAAGTGCCATGGGCTGCCAATAGAACCAACAGATCTGTGTTGGAAGAAGTGCAGCAAGAGTGCTCCTTGGAGGCCAGAATGGCCAAACTTTGTCTCATAATTTGGACATATTGTCAGGAGGGACCAGTCGCTGGAAAAGGATACCATGTTTGGAAAGGTGGAGGGTCAGAGAAAAAGAGGAAGATCCCCAGTGAGATGGATTGGCCAAGTGGCAGCATCAATGGGCTCAAGTGTGGCAACAATTGTGTGGTTGGCTCAGGATCGGGCAGTGGTTCATTCTGTTGTGTATAGGGTCGCTATGAGTGGGTACTAACTCGATAGCACCTAACACCACCACCAACAGTGTTCTTTCATGAAATTCTGGTGTGGTGCTGTAGGATCAGCATTGGATTGCAAACCACGAAGTCAGCAGTTCAAACCCACCAGCTGTTCCTCAGAAACCCTATACAGGGTAGCTTTGAGTCACAACTGACTCAACAGTACTTAACAACAATAGCCTTCCTTCACATTCATTGATGTGTTTGCACCCAAGTATCGCCATCATATTTGATGGATAGTTTTGTTCACTATATGATTTCTTGATTGGCAGTTTGTTTCTTTCAGAGTTCTATATTTGTCATCCTGTTGTAATCTTGCTTGCATGGTTTCTGCTGAGAACTCAAGAGTTTAGTCATAGTGCTTCTCCTTTTTAGGTAACTTTACTTTTTTCCTGAGCTGCTTTCAGGATTCCTTCCTTGTCATTGGTTTTGAAAAGTGTGATTATAATTTGATATTTTTCTTTTGTGGTCTATACTGTTTGGAGTGTGTTCAACTTCTTGAATATCTAGCTTCTTGTCTTTCATTTTGTTAGGAAAGTTTTCTTTCAACAATTCTTGGACACTATTCTCTGTTTTGTATGTGTGTGTGTTTTTTTTCCTGTTCTGTAACTTTTATCACACATAAGTTATTCCTCTGATTGTGTCCCACATAAATCTGAAGGTTTCTTCAGATTTTTTTTTACTCTTTTATCTGATTGTTCCTTTAACGGGTGAACATTGAGAGATTGTTCTCCAAGCTAGGCTTTCCAGTGATTTAATTGTATATTTTTGCCCTTTCAGTGTATTATCTATTTCTGAAATCTTAGTATTAATCTTCTGACTTTCTAATTGCTGATTTTGTAAGATTCCCATTGTCTCAATTATGTTGTCAGTTTGTTTACTGAAATGTTTTATCTGTTTTCTTTGATAGCATCTGTAGTTTTCTCAGTCTTTCTCTCAACCTGTTAAGTTGCCTAATTAGCATTCTTGAAATTCCTTGTCAGATAGTTCCAATATCATTTCTTCTGTCATATTTTCTGACTCTCTATTTTTGCCACTTGTAGGCACTCTTGTCTTGTTTCATTGTATAAGCTGAAATTGTTTTCTCCAAGACATTGTGGTGTGGTATTTATATTTTTCTGATAACTGCATGTTGTTGTTGTTAAGTGCCATCGAGTCGGTTCCAACCTATAGTGACTGTGTATAGGATTTCCAAGGAGCAGCTGGTGAGCTTGAGAAACCAACCTTGCAGTTCAAACGACTTTGCAGTGTGGCACACTAACCCACAGCACCACACCAGGACTCCATGTGGGTGTATTATTCTCTGGCACTCACCACCTGTCTCCTGGTGGTTGTGATAGAGATTGGAAGTGTGACTGCAGTTAGTTCTCTGTTCGTTTTGTATGGCACACTCCAGGGTGGGTTCACATGTCTTCAGAAGCAGGAGTTCTATGTCAGGTTTCCGACAACAGACACAGAAGAGGCTACACAGGAGGGCTGCCAATGCTGGCTGAATTAGCATCCAATGTCTGCAGGCCACTGTACCAACAGCCACTTGCCAAAGGTCAAGGTGACTGCACTGTGTCACGCCAGCCCACAGTGCACCTGGATTTCTTCTCTCACTGCCTTTGTTCAGCTTCCTCTTCCAGTTGGCACTCAGCCCACCTCTCTGTCTCATCCTCTGATGATCAGGGTTCCAGGATCACTGTCCGTTTCATTTGGTCTCTCATGTCTTTATTGCCGAACGGCAGCTCAGTGTGACTGCTTACTCTGCCATCCTACCCCAGACCTCTGCCGATGTGTTTCAGTTAATGATCTACAGAGGGGAAGATGACTCTAAGCTGAGTGGTACCCTAAGTGCAATTGCATGAATCCTTGGAAGAGGGAGATTTGACACACGGAGGAGAAGGGGTTGTGAGGATGAAGCAGAGAGAGATTTCAAGAGTCTGGACTTCAAGGTTAGAGTGGTGGGATTACAAGCCAAAGACTGCCAGTGGCTACCAGAATTTACCAATCAAAGGATATGATCTCCATTTGCCAGATCTGTATGTGCTTTTACAAAACCTCACAAAAAAATCTGTGGCTAAATGAGGGTAATCTACCCCTCCAACTGTTCAAAGTAACAGTGACTTTTGGAAAACAGGAAAACCATGGTATACATTTCTATTTGGAAAAGGGGAGAAGAGAGAAATGGCATCTGCCCAATGGTGTCTCTTGGTGCTCAGCTCTGCCTTGCTCCTTCTCTCTGTAATTCTGTGTTGCTCGAGTGTTTACTAGGGGTATGCCTGGGAAGGCTCACTGATGGTATACTGAGAGGCAGGAAGAAAAGGAACATTTTTGTTGTTCCCGTGTAGCTCAGATGTGAGTGAGGACTTCGGGGCTCCAGTCAAAGAGTGATAGCTTCGTAAATGTTGGTTAAGAGCCTCATCTTTCCATTCTCCTGTTAGCTCCTCAATTCTTCTAATACCTTTATAACCAAGTCCCCATCTAAATCCCTCACTGCTGGATAGATTCATGTTGGTTTCTGTTTCAGAAACCAGACTGTAAGAAACAGGACTCTGAGACTGGGTGATCTGCCATGACTGGGTTTGAACTCGTGGCTAGGAGACAAGAGGGCACCAGTACTCACTCTGTGGCCTGCAGTGTCAAGTGACTTACCGCCTGTGGTGGCTGGGGTAGAATCTTTGAGGGGAGAAAAGCTTTGGGGGGCACAGGGGACTGGTGTACTTCACCACGGTAAATGGGAATGAAGACCCCAACAAAGGTGGGGCAGGATGTCTGCTTCCGATTCATGTAGACCTTGAACACCCAGCTCAAGGCAAGGTCAAAGACGAAGAAAACTTCCACTAAGATAATAAAAAAATCATACATCTGTAACAGAAAATCAGACCATGGATTACAGAATTATAGTATAAATCAATTTTACAACATCACTACTTTTTATATGGAAGGGCATTAATTGATTGGGAGGAAGACTTAGAGAACTGGAGGAATATTTATTTGGATGGATTAGTACAAACGTGATTATGAGAGTCTTGAGCCTCCAAATACCACTGAGCCTCCTTTGCCAGTGGAAAGAACACACCTCCGTGTTTGAAGACAAAAGTAGACTTTCATCACTCACCACACCAAGGCAAACGACTGCCACTGTGTCACAGTGACTGGATGTAGTGTTTCTGAGGCTGTAAATCTTTATGAGAGCAGGGAGCCTCCTGGTTCTCCCTCAGAGTGGCGGGTGGATTTGAACTGCTGACTTTGTGGTTAGCAGTCCAGTACATAACCCACTATGCCAGCCAGACTCTTTTCTAATACACAAGAATCCTTAATCTCATCTCAGGCAGTTGCCTCATAGAGAGATTCCACCTCTCCTGTAGACTTAATTCTACCTGTCTGTTTTTCAGAGCCATAGTAAGAATCTCTTTCAAGCTTGCCTCAGAGTAGGTACAACTCAGTGGAAAGTGTGAACCGAAGGATGGGGACCTGAAAGAACTGCATGGTTTTAGCTCATTTATATCAGTAGGAACTTAAATAATGTATGAAGAGGAATAATAATGGCTCCTAATTGTTGGAAGGGGGGGGAGGGGTTCTTAGGTTTTCCATTTGGTCCTCCTACCCTGATCATTGCTAGCCCATAGGCCCTGAAGCCACTGCGGGGAATAATTCCTTCTAACAAGCAATCTATTCAGCTATGCACTCAAGAAATGGGGAAATGACCATGGGGTTGTGAGCTGAACATGAGCCATCATTACCTACTTGACTTTCAGAAGCCCAGGCTGGATGGAACACATTTATTAAACTGGGTGGTGTACTTACCGGACACTGAATTGTTAGCAGTTAGAAGAAGCTCTATTCTGTTTACATCATTGATTGGTTAGCCCTTGGTGGACACAATGTGCTCTATATTTAATAAGGTCATTGATGCTAGGACTTCCCTGCTATAGCACAAAGGAAGGAATCCAAAGGCTTACAGAGACAGAAATTGGAAGTAAACTTACTGGATTGTGTGAGATCTCTGCCTTTGGACTGTCCAGATCCCCTCTTCAACCTTCTGCACCCCAATCTGTGCCACATACGGCCAATTTACATCAGTGGTCTCACGTTTCCTCTGGCTTCTGGTTGGTTCCTCCAAAGGCGTTGAGTAGGAGGTCAGGAGGACCTAGCTCCCTCCTTGCGGAGTTGCTTCTGCCCTGTTGTCCTTTCCAGTAGCTTCCTCTAGGTGTGACTTCTGAAATCGGATTCTTCCCTTTCCCTCTTCCGCATCTCATTCTGCATAGCCTGAGTCTGCCCATTCCATAAGTTTGTAAACAGACATTTTGCTCAACTCTCCTCATTTACCTAGTTTGGATGTTATGTTATTTTCTGGAGCCTATTCTGACTGATACAGTATTAGAACTGGAAGTGACCTCAGGAAAGAGATGCTCAAATTGAGATTTTGGAATAAGTTTGCTCACAGATTTGAGGAATGCTGTTGTTGTTGAGTGCCGTCGAGTCAATTCCGACCCATAGTGACCCTATATAGGGTTTACAAGAAGCAACTGGTGAGCTTGAACTGCCAACCTTGAAGTTCAAATGGCTCTGCAGTCTGGCGCATTAACCCACAGTGCCACACTAGGATTCCGATTTGAGGAATAGAGACAGCTATTTAGAAAACCCTTTTATCTTGCATAAATTGGATTGTGGGCTAACTTTCTGTTTTATAGGAAAATATGATAGAGGTGAGATGTTAGCTGAGCTATGATTCAATCTTGATTATGGGAAAATGACCCCGAATTCGTAAACTCTATCTAGGTTGGGAAGAATTTTGAGTAAATCCTAAATGCTGAGTAAAAACTCATCAGTCTGAGTTTTTCTGGAAACTGCTATACCCGAGACTGTGGCAAGCAATGTTGGTTTCTGTTTGGTACGTGGGGCTGTTGAGCCAGGTGAGACTCTTGTCAGGAGACCTGCCCTGGCCCCATGGCAAACACGTGTCTGGTAATGACAGTGTAGTGAGAGCATCTGCTTAGTGAGAGCTGGATTCAGTTTCCACCGAGGCATGTCACAGGCCACCTTCCCCCACTGACCCCCCACCCCACCCCACCCCACCCGCTGTGGCTGATGTCAGCAGAGCTTACAGACTAAGACAGACTAGAAAGAAACTCCTGGAGACTTGTTTCTGAAGATCAGCTCGGGAAACTCTAGGGATCACAATGGTCAAGTCTGCAACCTGGATTTGACACAGCTAACATCCAAGAGCTCGGACCACCTCCCTGAGGAGCCTACCTGCTGAACAGACCTGTGGTGTGAACAGAAGTCCCCAGGAGGTTGCTTAGAGTATTGGGAAGTGTGGCCAAGTTTCTGGGGAACTACAACTGCATGTGGAGGGGGCAGGCAGGTCCCAGGGTCTGGAGCAGTTGACTTTAGGAGGCTGGAGACTACCTTAGTCACAGGAGAGGGGCAGGACCTACTGACTGAGTTTTCAAACAGGTTCCCCTAGCTCCAGCTCTTTGGAAGACTAGCTGGTTCAGGAACCTGGATGAGGCAGTGGGAGTTGGGGCTGCATCCTTAGGGGGGCCGTGACCCTCACTTACTCCATCACCTGCTCAGAGGCACCTGCCTGGGGCTAGTCCCTCCACCCCACAGACTGCAGGCACACAGACTCAGCCCAGGAAGTGAGGGCCTTTATTTCCTGGCAGGCTTTGACTGGGAGATCCAGGCGGCTTAGGGGGCAGCAGTGCCAGCTCTAGGGGGGGCTCTCCATTGTTCTCACAGACAGCACTGGGGAGAAGGTCCTGGCCTGTGGGGATCTGGCTCTGCACCCTCACCTCCACCCAGGTCTTGGCCCCACATGGAAGGGGACCTTCTCCCCACAGGCCCATCACAGGGGCCACCCCACCCGCTTCACCCCTGTCCCTTGCTTCCTACTTCTCCTTTGCAGGCCTCATCCTCTGGGGCAGCCTGGGCTTGGGCAGGGACCTGGTGCTGGACCAACTCCAGCTCCGCTGGCAGCCTGGGAAAAGTGCCATGGAGGAGAGAGAGAGAGGGAGAGCAGGAGTCTAGAGAACCCCCAGACAGAGGTCAAGCAGGAGGGTGAGGGGCTGGTGAGGCATCCCAGGTCCTCTGACCCCTTCCCTCCTCTCACCTGAAGGCTGTGGTTTCAGGGTTCTGCAGGAGGGGCTGGTTGTTCCAGGCCAGGGCTTCCTGGACCTCCAGTGGTGAATGCAGCCTGCGCCCCACCTCCTCCAGCTTGGCTCGCACCACCGTCTCTGTGGACCCCCAGGCTGTCAGATAGGGCTGGACTCAGGCAGGCTGGGCCTGGCCCCGCCCCCGCCCCAGGCTCACCATCAGTGAGCAGCTGAGCCTTGCTACACTCCAGGGCACCCATCTCCCGGATCAGTCGCTGCTCCAGCATCTGCCAGGAGAGGAGGTCTGTCAGTCATTCAGTCAGTCTGTCAGTCAGGCACTGCGCCCCAGCCCCACCCCCAACCCCAATTAGATCATTCATCCAACTACTTAGGAACCCCATGTGCATTTTCTGCTGTGGCCAGCCTCTGGAAGGGACCCATGTACCTCTGCATCTGACCTGTTCCTACCCCCTGTATACCTCCCCCCTCCGCCATTCCACAAATGCACCATACAACAGTAGTCTGACTCAGCCTTGGCCCCCGGTGCCTCCCTGGGTGCATCCTCCCTGACTCGTGGTTCAGGTCCATCAGCTGCTCAGTTGGACATCCCCCTGGATACCACAGGATCAATTCACCTGCTGACTGTCTTGTCTCCAGGTCGTGTGCCTCCCCTGTGCCCAACCAGCTTGTAGACAGCACCCTTGTCCTTTGGCTCACCAGTGCCCCCCTCCCCTGATGGACATCAGCTGAGGGCAGGAAAGACCTTTGGAGCCTCTGTGGGGTTCCCATTGTAGGTGGAGCAGGAGGGATCGGCCATGCTAGTCTCACCGTCTGGGCCTAAGGTGCTCGGTGTGGTGCGGCGGGGCAGGAGAAGTGCCCTGCTAACAGTTGAGGGATTGCATGGAGAGTGGAGTAGAGGGGCTGAGTGGGGAGGGGCGCTGTCCACTGGAGACGCTAAAGCTGGAGGAGTGTCCCTGGAGATGGCTCACATGGAACTCCCAGAGGTCCTTGTGCTGGCCCATCAGCTCCTCCAACTGTTCTTCAACATCCACCCTAGGGGCCGGCCACCCAGGAGTGAGGCCTGTCAAGGCTGCGGGCTCCTCACCACAGGCCTGCTGACCTCTTCCCGGTCCGCTCCCTCTGCAGGAAGAACCTTCATGGGCTTGATCCCTTAGGTCTTGGTTCCCACAGCTCCTCTTCCCACAAACGTTCCCTTGGTCCTCCTACCACACCCAGAGGCCCACCAGGCCCAGGCTCCGGGGTGAGTTACCCCAGCCTCCTCTGCTCATTCCTTTCTGCGCTCTGAGAGTCAAGGATGGAAACGTGCTCCGGGCTGTCCTGCCACACATGCTTCCTGAGAAGGGAAAGGCAGCCCTCAGTCATGGTTTCTGTGTCACGCTTGCACCTGCAGGAATGGGCATGGGGGTGTGTTCCCAGTATCCCCTTTCTTGCTTCCATTGTTTGAATGTGAACTTTTTGGGGCTCTGTTGAGACCATCACCCTGTCCATCTGTCTCTTGTCAAGACTTGGTCTTCCCAAGAAACCCCGGTGATGAGTGTGGTGGTTGTGCATCATGGAGATTCTACAGTCCTGGTTTGAAAGTCTGCATCTGCTACCCTAGCTGAGTCACTCCACCTCTCTGGATTTATGTCTTCATCTTGAAAAGGCTGCTGGTGGAGGGAGGACAGCCTTGGTCTCCACGCCTGTAAATGTCCTCAGGAGGATTAGGTCAGTAAAGAACAGAGTCCTCAGAAAACACACACACACACACACACACACACCATCATCAGGATTCCCCACACACTGAAATTGTGTCGCTTCCATGCATGAGGCTGTATCCAGGGCTGTGTAAATACCTGTGCTGAAGGTGGACAGATGGCTGGGTGGAGAAATGAAAGACTGTTGAGAGGAAGGTGAGGTGAAGGGATGGTTGGAAGGCTGAAGAGGATGGGTGGAAGACAGGCACTTGGAGAGATTATGGCTGTCTGGTTGGTTGAAGGACTGGACACATGTGTGTATAGTGGTGGTGGTGTGGCGTGCTGGTGAGTCGGTTCCAACTCATAGTGACCCTGCACAGGGTTTCTGAGACTGTAAATCTTTCTGGGAGCAGAAAGCCTCATCTTTCTCCCTAGTCATTTTGAACTGCTGACCTTGAGGTTTGTAAGCACTACGCTCCCAGAGCTCCTTCTGTGGGTGACTAGAAGGATGGAGGGCTGGTTGGGTTAATGCATGGGTAGACCAAGTACGGATGGCCGAGTAACTGGATGAGTGGAAGCCTGAATGTACAGACACATGGTTGGCAGGCAGAGGAGCTGGATGAGTAACGAGGAAAGATGGAGAAAACCCTAGCAGAAGGAATTCATTTCATAAACAAGTTGGCAAACCTGTTAAAGGTGACATCACCACATCCTGTCAGAGCTGAGTGGGCAGTTTCTTGTTTGATGGCTCTGTTCTTCAGCAGGGACATAAGGTGCTTTCTCTAGCTCTCCCTCCCTCCCTCCAGGGGGAAGAGGTGGCCAGGCCCTTACCTCTGTCCAGCATGGTCCTTCTGACAGTGCAAGTGCAGGATCCTCAGTGTCTCTGTGGAGAAACACCCCAAGGGGCCTTGTGACAACTCATGGGTGGGGGTCCTGGGGCCCACATCACAGGTTAACTGGTGGTCACTCTGAGGGCAGTGGCAGTAATGGGAAGATCTGAGAGGGAAGCGTGGGGACTCGGGTTTAAACAGATGGGCTTTTGTCTGGCTGTTAGGTGCCATTCACTCATTTCCGACTCATAGCTACCCGACATAAGGTTTCTGAAGAGCAACTGGTGGGATTGAACCACCAACCTTGAGGTTAGCAGTCCAGTGCTTCTCCTACAGCACTCTGTCAGATGGTTAGTAGAATAAGCAGGGCAGTGAGAGGTAGTACCTTGCTTTTTGCTCAGGATCTCTTCTAGGTGTACTTTTTCCACATTCACTAGAACATACAGTGACACTTCAGACCAGGGGGAGCCAAGTCCTGAGCTCCCACTCCACCCGCAAACAGGAGCCACGCCCCAGGTCTGTGGGTTCCCGGAGAGGTGGTGCCTTGGGCACTGAGAACAGGCTTGAATGGCCTGCAGAATGCACCTGATGGACTTGGAGGGGAGAAGGACTCAACAGGCACCAGTGGGGGCTTGGCAGGAACACATTAAGCGGAGTGTCACAGGGGAAGAGTCAGTCTGCATGCAGTGTGAGGGGAGATGTAAGAGAGCACTGGCCATGTGGGTCACCATGCCGAGAGTGTTGGAAGCCAGGGAGTGGAGGCTGGAGGTGGAGCCTCAGAGAGAATGCAGGGGGCCGGGCGTCCGGGTCCTGATCCCCACTTACTAGAGTCCAGCTCCCGGTGCAGGGCCTCCCAGAGCGCAAGGGCCTCTCCCACTTCCTCGCTGGCTTTCCTTTTTGCTAAACCAAAGGAGGGAAGGAGACGCTGTGTGAGCCAGGCTCCAGCCTGCCTGTTCTCCTGCAGACCTTTCTCATGGGTCCTGAAATCGCCCTGCAGGGGCCTCGGATGCAGAAGTGCAGGCTCTGGTGGCCTCAGTTTACCTTGCTGGAGCGCGTTAATGCGGTGGATCAGGTCCTCGATCTGTGGCTCCAGGCTCCCCTCTGCAGAAGGAAAGACAGACTGAGCCAGACGTGCCTGATGGAGTCACCATGCATCTATTGAGCACCTGCTGTGTGCTGGGCTCTGTGCCAGGCCCATGCTGGGCTGGGATATGGGCAGGAAAGAAGGGCAAGTTTGATGTCAGGTCAGGTGGCAGGTAGCACCTGCTGCGAGGGGAACTGTGGAGGTTGAAGAGCAGAGAGAAGTAGGATGAAGTGAGGAGAAAGGCACTGTGGTGCTCAGGGTGGGGGTATTCCAGATGGAGCAAGCAGCAGGTACAAACTGTGCAGGCAAATGAGGCACTGTGCAGGCAAATGAGGCAAGTGTGCAAAGCAGCAGTGAGGGACTGGTGTGGCGGGAGGTAAAGTGGGTGAAAGGGAAGCGGGTCATCTCGCTGGGCCTACTGTACCCAGGTGAGATGTTAGATGGAATTCTGAGTGCACTGGGAGCCCCGGAGCCTTGTTAAAGCCTGGCTGGCAGGATGCTGGTTGCTCCCATCTGTTCCTCTGGGCTCTCACATGGCCTCATTTGAGAAAAGGGGAACACACTGCTTTCATGCTGTGGGGGTGGCAGCGAGCTCAGTGCTGCATTAGTCATCTCTAAATGCTCAGTTTCAGTACTTTGTTCCTAATCCTTCTCAGGCTCCTAGGTCAGCAGGGCCCAGGAGGCAGAAAGAGAAGCCGCCCCCACATTATGGTCTCACTGCCAGCCCTAAGCACTGTGCAGTCCCTTCATTAGGCCCAGAAAAGGAAGTGCTCTGCAAATTGTGAGGCAAAGGACTGAAATCCCAGGGCGGACCTTTGGTTTACTTCAGAAGCTGGGCTTCTTGGTACATCTCCAATCCTGCAGTTTGTCTATGGAGACCTAGCCTGGACAGCCGCTCCAGTATGCTTCTGCCTACAGCGACCATGGAGGGCTCCCTTAGATTGGATTGGATGGAGAGTTGGAAGATGAAGATAGACTGGGGCCAGGCGGGGTGGGGGCAGCATCAAACCCTTGCACTACCTGAGGTGGGTACTGCGTGCTGGCTGACCCCCTAGTCCCCTTCAACAAACACCGCCAGGTACACCAGCAGCAGCTGAATGACCTTTTCTCCTTTGTGTATATAAAGGGTAGGCAGTGAGTACATACTCGTGAACTTATGAAAAAGCACCTGTACAAAGACACTGAGAATTGAAAAATTCTTACATTTTAAACTGCTTTACACTTTAAAATCTGTCTACAAAGGGACAGATACTGTCTGTGACCACGACTGTAGGTAGTCAGGCCAAGGTTTCCATTACATTCAGTAATGGTTAGCCTGGGGGGGCGTGGGGGGGGAAGCTGTGGGACTGGATAGTGTAGATGGCAGGGTAACATGCCTGGTGAGGCTGGACAGCACATGTAAAAGTGGTTGGTATCACAAATGTTGTATATATATATATATTGCTACAATACATAAAGTTTATTTTTTTAGTTTTCACCAATTGCTGCTGGCTTGTGAGGCAGAGAAATGGGGGAGTGTTGGAGGATGGCATGTTTTCTCCTCTGGACTTGGTGACTTTTCAACTGTGGAGCCCTATTTTAGGCTCTGTTGATTAGACTGTCTAAGAGGGAGGAACAGTAATGGCAGGGTTCCCCTAAGGCTGTGAGTTGCGGGGGCTGGGCTTGAACCCCACCCAGCTCTCTGTCTCCGAGCCCCAGGCCTAGCCCCAGGCCGAGCCTCAGACCAGGTGTCCCAGGACCTTTCTGCAGCTTTGCCACCATTGCCAGCAAGTCATCAGTTGTCTTCAGAGACTTGGCCTGCCCTGTGGAGATGAAAACCAGAATTACTGTGTCCAGTGAGAGGTCCATCTGGGAAAGAAGGGAGGGAGGGCAGTCCCAGTGGGTTGCACAGACATCCTTGGGCTGGAGCTGGGCATGAGTTGAGGGCAGGTGTGCAGCCAGAGCGGAGCCCCAGTGAGACATTACTTGTCCCGTGACCCTGAGGTTGATGGTATGCTCTGAGTGAATCAGGGTCTCTAAGAGCTCCTCTCTGAAGGGTCCAAGGACACCACAGACAGTCCCTAATGAACCTCAGTTGCGAAAGAAGGGGGTGGGGTGTATTCTCGCTGCTGTCCACGTTCTTTCTGCTGTCCTAGCCAGTGCAATGGGGCCAATAGATGCACCCAGCGCTCCTTACAGTCACGAGAGGCTGCAATGTGCTGTCTTTAAGAAGTCATGGGGCTAGGTAAGGGCTGCCAACATTAATAAAGACAACTATGGGAGAGCGCAGCGCTGCGTAGGAAGGATTCCGGCAAAAGCAACAATGGAAGCGGAATTGTTGTTGTTATTAAGTACCCTTGACTCAGTACTGACTTATAGCGACCCTATGCACAACAGAACCAAACACTGCCCAGTCCTGGGCCAACCTCACGATTGTTGCCACGCTTGAGCCAACAGATGCTGCCACTTTGCCAATCCATCTCACTGGGGTCTTCCTCTTTTTCTGACACTTCACCTTACCAAACATGATAACCTTCTCCAGTGACTGGTCCCTTCTGACAATATGGCCAAAGTATGAGAGACAAAGTTTGGCCACCCTGGCCTCCAAGGAGCACTCTGGCTGCACTTCTTCCAACACAAATCTGTTAGTTCTTTTGGCAGCCCATGGCACTTTCAATATTCTCCTCCAACACCATAACTCAAAAGCATCAATTTTTCTACAGTCTTCCTTATTCACTGTCCAGCTTTTGCATGTATATGAGGTGATTGAAAATACCATGGCTTGGGGCAGGCGCACCTGAGTCCTCAATCTGACATCTTTGCTCTTTAACAATTTAAAAAGGTCTTGTGCAGCAGATTTGCCTAATGCAATACATCATCTGAACTCTTGACTGCTGCTTCCATGAGTGTTGATAGTTGATCCAAGAAGAATGAGGTCCTTGACAACTTCAATCTTTTCTCCATTGATAAGAATGTTGTTTATTGGTCCAGCGGTGAGGATATTTGGTTTCTTTACATTGGGATGAAATCCATATCAAAGGCTGTGGTCTTTGATCTTCATCAGTAAATGTTTTAAGTCCTCTTCACTTTCAGCAAGCAAACTTGTATCATCTGCATATCACAGGTTGTTAATGATGATGCCACTTTTTTCTTCATATAACCCAGCTTCTCATATTATTTGCTCAGCATACAGGTTGAGTAAGTATGGTGAAAGAATACAACCCTGACGCACACCTTTTTTAATTTTAAACCATTCAGTGTTCCCACGTTCTGTTCAAACAACTGCCTCTTGGTCCATGTACAGATTCCTCATGAGCACAATTAGGCGTTCAGGAATACTCATTCTTTGCAATGTTGTTCATACCTTGTCATGATCCATACAATCGAAAGTTTTTGCATAGTCAATAAAGCATAGGTAAACATCTTTCTGGTATTCTCTGCTTTCAGCCAAGATCCATCAGACATCAGCAATGATATCCCTTGTTCCATGTCCTCTTCTGAATCCGGCTTGAACCTCTGGAAATTCTCTGTCACTGTATGCTTGCAGCCATTTCTGTATTACCTTTAGTAAAACTTTATTTGCACGGGATATCAAAGATGTTGTCTGATGATCGGACCTATCCTGAAATACCATTTAGAGGAAATATAAGAGACAGAAGCACTTGTTAAGTGACACTATAGGGCTGTGATCAGTAGCACCCAGACTGTGAAATGTAAGGCAAAGCAATTGGGCTTCTTCAACAGAGATTGCAAGGGGGGAAAAAAAGGAGATGGGTGGAGGGGAAAGGAGAACCCCTAGAGATTAAAAAAGAGACTTCTTAGATGAATTGCAATGAATAGATATTGTTTGGATCCTTGTTCAAATACACATTTTGTAAAAGCAAGCCAAACATTTAAGATATCCAGGGAACGACGAGGCCTGATTATTTGGTGCTATAAAGCAATTATTGCTATTTCTTAGGTGAGGTGATGGTAGGTAGCATGGGCATTTTTTTGTTTGTTTGTTTTTTATAGAGACCTATACAGAAATAATTGTGAAGGAAGTAACATCAGGCAGGGATTTGTTTCAGTGAAATGAGTGGTAGGGGATAGATGGATGAGAGAGGAAAGAGAGCTGGTCAGGAATTGATAACTGTTGAGGCTTCAAGAGGGATTCAAGGAAGCTGTCACAGTATCCGCTCTAGTTCTGTACATACTAGAAATGTCCATCATGTAAACAAACTCAAGCAGTATCAAGAAAGGGAGATACCTTTTTTATCCACGAGTTAGGAAAGGGTAAGGACAGTTCACAAAAATACCCTAGTGACCAACAGACACATGAAAGAGCAACTACCCATGACTGAAGAGGCACAGATTAAGCCAGGGAGACATTTGCACCAAATGATTCTGCAAATATGGAAAGTCTGGCAATGGCCAGAGTCTGTGAGAACCCGAGAAAGTAGACATTCTCATGCACTGATGGCTATGGAAACTCACACTTTATTTTGAGCTACTTCTATCAACATTTGGAAAGGAGCTCTGGTAGCGTAGTGGTTATGAATCGGGCTGTGAACCTTAAGGTCAGCAGTTTGAAACTACCCGCTGTTCCATGGGAGAAAGATGAGGCTTTCTGCATCCGTAAAGATTTACAGCCCCGGGAACCCTGTACAGACTCGCTATGAGTCGGAACCGACTCCAACAGCATCAACATTTGTAAAGATTCCTGGTAACGTAGTGGGCTACAAGTTGGGCTGCAAACCACAAGGGCAGCCTTTGCTTCAGCTGAGCTTACCCTTCCCACCACCCGTCTGTCAGTTTGTCATACTCCGAAGTGAGGACAGTGAGACTTTGTCTCTTGTACTTTGGATATGTTATCAGGAGGGACCAGTCCTTGGAGACGGACATTGTGCTTGGCAAGGTGGGGGGTCAGTCAAAAAGAGGAAGACCTCCAACGAGATGGACTGACATAGTGGTGGTAGCGATGGGCTCAAACTAACAATGGCGAGGGTGGCCCAGGACCGGGCAGTGTTTTGTTCTGGAGTTGACAGCACTTAACAACAATAAGGTTATCCTGAGAACAAGTAGTTTTCAAGCAAGTTCCACCCTGGGAGGCTCTTTCATATACAAATCCTTGATTGTGTCTCAACAATTTAAGGACATTTTCTTAGATGGCACACGAACAAGACTAATAATGACCCCTTAACATTACCCAGTACCAAGGAACTACCATTGGTTCTGAATTTCCCAAATGTCTTTACAACTGCCTAGTGCGACTATCTTTGTAAGTTTCACTGTATTGCTAATACCTGTCCTTAAAAATAAAGACCTGTCATTTAAAAAAAAAAAAAAAAATCTAGCTAACATCTTAAAACCAAATCATACCCCTCCCAGCATTCCATGTTGCAAAACAGTCTATGGCATATGAGCTCCTTTTTCAAAACTTTATTTTGAAATAGTTGCAGATCTACAGGAATGTTGTAGAAACGGGCCATGGTACTCCCATCTGCCCTTGTATCAGATTCGCCATTTGTGAGCACTTCTGATTCATAAGTTGTAGACATGATCCCACATACTTCTTAACTGTGTGCATTTCCTATATACTAGGAAACAGACTTGCTACCAGGTAACTGCAGTCTAATCATTAACCCCAAGATGCCAGCGCTGATCCAGGATTAGTATCATAGCTTAAGGTGCCAGTCACAAGTTGCCTGCCTTCTTCCTTTATGGTTTAATATCCTGTATGGACTTACCTTTTCCTAAAAGAATAATCAAGGAATTGATCTCAAAATTGTATTTCCCTGTGCACCATCTCCCCAACCCACGTCCCCATATCCCAGTCTCCTCTCGTAGGCCTTTAGCCTTCAGCATTTTTTATGAAACATAGATAGCGCTATAGTAGACTTTTCTTTTTTAATCAACTTCTGCTGTTCTCTACTTTGGACATCCTTCTGTGTCAATAAATAATGACATGTTAATCCTTTTTTTCAAAATTAAAGCATTTTTTCTCTTGCACTCTTCCGTGTCTTTGCTCCCTTCACCTTTCTTCTGCCGACCTCCCTCTTACTATACATTGCGTTCCCCGTCGTCACCCAAGTTAACACGTCTACTCTCTAGCCTGTGAATAATTCTCTCTCTCCCACTATCCCTGGTAACCATCACAGAATGTTTCTTTTTAGCATGAAAGTGTTTTCTTGACTCTTTGTGGCAGTGGTCTCAGATGATGTTTGTTCTTCTGTGTGCTTTCATTCGGTGTGATGTGCTCCAGGTTCCCCCATGTTATGAGACGGTTTGCAGATCATTACTCTCTGACAGTGTGCAGTATTCCACTGTATGTATGCATCCAAGTGTCTCTATCCATTTTTCTGGAGATGGGCGCTTAGACAGTCACCATCTTTTTGCTATTGTCAACAGCGCAGCAATGAACAAGAGTGTATATATATACATATTTGTGTCACGGCTCTTATTTCTTAAGGATATATCCTGAGTCATAAGGTGCTTCTACTTCCAACTTTTTAAGGCCGAGCTACACTGGTTTTCCAGTGATTGTATTTCACAGGCCCACCAGCAATGTAGGAGGGTCCCAATGTCTACACACTTCCTTTAGCATTTGCTATTTTCTCTGTGTGTGTGTTTTGAACTTTGCTATTAAGGCTGGGGTAACACGGCACCTCAGCTGCTTTGATTTGCATCTCTTTAATGGCCAGTGATCGCAAGCATTTCTTCATGTTCATTGGCCACTTGAACGTCTTCTGTTCTTTTTTAAGTGAGTATTTAATTTGTATATATTTTTTCTGCTTAAAAGCAAAAATTGCTGCACAGGTGTGGTTCCTGTGGTTTGCTCCAGTGCCACTCCACTAACCATGTCTGGACCAGAAATTTGTATATTCTGTGATTACCTGGCCTGGTGACTGGATATGTGGGAAAACATCCTGCCAAACTGTCTCCAGCAGAGTCTTTACTAGTAAGCTGCTGCTTTTCTGGTACCACAAGAACAGGCCTTCTTCCCCACAGGGTTGTCAATATGAGATATTATTCCTGCCATCATTGGATGTGCTAAAAATAGCAACTAGGTCTTCTTTTCTGTCTTCTGCTCTGCTGGTGTAGTTAATTGTATCTTTAATTTCAAAAGAATAATCATTGCCATCTTGGCATAATGGCAGCCATGTTGTTACGTGCCATTGAGTTACTTCTGACTCATGGTCACCTGTATAGGGTTTCCAACTGCTGGTGGGTTTGAACTGCTGACCTTACCCTAAAGTACCACACCAAGACTCTATGGCAGCCATGTTGTTGCTGCTAAGTGCAGCCAAGTCAATTCCGACTCATAGCCATACAGTACAGGGTTTCCCAGGAGCGGCTGGTGGGTCTGAACTACTGACCTCGTGGTTCACAGTCCAATGCTGATATAACTCCATACCAGGAGTCATATTGTTGCGGTTAAGTGCTGTCCAGTTGGTGCTGATTCAACCCTGCAGTTCAAACTGTCCTTGTAGTCTCGCACATTAAACCCACAACTCCACTTAATAAATGGGATCTATTTGAATCATTTCCAAGGAGCAGCTGGTGAGCTTGAACCGCCGACCTTTGCAGTCTGGCGCATTAACCCACAGCGCAACACCAGGGCTCATACAGGGTCGCTTTGAGTTGCTGACTCGACGGCGCTTAACAACAAAACATTTGGATCAAACGGAGCTCTGGTAGCGTAGTGGTTAAGAATCGGGCTGCTAACCTCAGGGTCAGCAGTTCGACACTGCCAGTCGTTCCGTGGGAGAAAGATGAGGCTTTCTGCTCCCATAAAGATTTACAGCCTCGGAAACCCTGTACAAAAAGGGTCACTATGAGGTAACACACCACCACCACCACCATTTGGATCGTCCTTCATTATTTCTGTCCTTCGTTGGTGGCCTTAGTCTCAGAGCATCAGTTATCTCATTAGTCACATTAAGTGGAAAAACAGAAAACTGAGTACTTCCTGTGTCCCAAACAGGCGTTTGTGTCAGGTGCTGGGGATCCAGCAGTAAGCACAGTTCCTGTTCTTAGGGAACTTACTTACATTCTAGGACCGATAAAAAAGCGAGTGGTTGTTGTATGTTGTTGGTGAAAAATATTGAGAGTACCATGGCCTGCCGGAAGAGCAGACAGATAAATCGGTCTTGGTAAAGTACAGCCCGGACGCTCCTTAGAAGGGAGGATGGTGTGGCGGAGTCTCTCGGACTTTGGACATGTTGTCAGGAGGTATCCGTCTTTGGAGAAGGCCATCATGCTTGTTCCAGTGGAGGGTCAGCGAGAAAGCTCCGCCCCCCCCCGCCCCCCCACGAGATGGGACGACAATGGCAGCAACAATGGGCTCAAACATAGCAGTTGTGAGGGCAGCACAGAGGGCAAGTGTCTTGTCTGTTGTAGTCGGGTCCCTGGCTCGCGAACGGATTGCGGGCTCCTAACCATTGCTGACGCGTCCATAGGTCGCTCTGGCAGGCTGCGATCCAACACATTTAATAGAAAGATTCAGAGACCGCAGACAGGAGGGCGCTGTGACGGGTATGCGGGCTCTCACCATGTTGCTTTTATCTATTGGATACATTTTGAACATTGCGATAGAAAAAAAAAAAAAAAAAGACAGAGACGCTACTGGGGGCTGGTGAGAAGCGTTGGCGGCTTAAGTTGGTGGTGTGCTCGGCTGCTCACCAGAGGGGCAGTGGTTCAAACCCACCCACTGTCCCTCCGGGAGAGATGCGGCCGCCTGCCTCCCTGAATACGGGCTCTTCTACCTGGTCCCGGGGGACTGCGGCATCGGAACCACTAAATCGTCAGACCAGCCGAGTCCACTGTGGCGACCGATCGATCGCCCCCTGTGGCTGGACTGTCATTTTGTCTCTAAGACTGACAGTTTCCTCCCTCAGGGGCTGGGGAGCATCATCCAACAATCAGTGCCCTACAAAGAAGCCGTGCTCCTGGGAAAAGGTCTAAAAGCCCACAGGGTAGCCCGAGGACACCTGTCGGCAGGTGGGGCCTGTGGGCGATGCTCTCGGGGGTCCCTGTTCCTCCCTCAGCTGCCAGAGGGCTTAGGCGCCACACACAGCATGATTCAGTGTTTACCTTAAAATACTTAAGTAACATATCTAAGAGCGCACAGAAGAGTTCATCTAGGTGATGAGAATGGGCACATGGTCGTTTCTCTCCACTTTGTGGAATGTGGTTGTTTTCTTACCCCTGAATAAAAAAGGCTGACATTTAGAAAAAGACAATTATCCTGAATGGAATGGGAAGACTCCCTCCTCCTCGGGCCCCAGCCGACAGAGGCGCAGACCGCTCGCCCTGACTACCTTCAGCCTCCTCAGCCTCGTCCGCTCCTCCCAGCGGCTCCATCTTCAAAGTCTCAGAACTCCCCGCCATTTTCCAGTGCAGGACCTGCGTGTGCGCACTGGCCAGTGATTGGTCCAAACGCTTGCGGGGAGTGAAGGGGCTCTGCAATACGCATGCGTACAGGTATAGCCGCCAGTCGGTCGACCAGGGTAGAAGAGGTATGGACAATATTTCAGCTCTGGGCATGCGCTTATTGGGAGTGCCTGGTTGGCAGTTGGTGCGCATGTGTGATACTGAAGATCTGCAACTGGGGGATTCAGCCAGTAGGGGAATGAGCGTTGTGCGCAGACAGATTTTGTCTGAGGTCCCTTTCCCGTTAGGTCCCTGGTGTGCAGGTGGGGTAGCTCTAGACCAGGTGTGCACGTGTCATGCAGTGGTACACGAGAGTCTATGAGACGGGGTCATGCCCACTTCATAGATTTGTAAACTGAGGCTTAGAACTCACACCTTGTCAGTCACAGTTCTGGGTCCCCACCATTTGGAGAAGCCGGTGCCCCCTCCTCACGAACACTAGCAGTAGCCAACACGGATAGGGTCCTTATTTGGCAGAGCAGAGATGAACAGAAATGCACACAGGGCAAAGGAGCATCCTCATGCGGCTGTTTAGGTCTTTATGTAGTTCTTTCTTGAAGTTATCCTCTGGCTGGCTCCAGGCCCGGGATCCCACCAGCCCTGTGGGCCGCCCGAGAGTCTCCTGGTACAGGAACAGAGGTGGTGCCCAGGTTTGGAGGCAACAGCCCTGGAACGTCCTCCAGGTGGAGGTGGTGAGGCTGAGGGAAGGGAAAGGGGAGGACCAAGGATTTCCCAGAGGGGGAGCTGGTCTGTTCCACCCCCGCATTTGTGGTCAGGCCTTTAGATCTTGTCTCATCCCCCAGGGAGACAGGGACCCGCAAACACCTCCCTGAGCCACACACCTCCAGGCGAAGGTCAGAAACAAAAGCCAAAGTGAGTTGCTCCCCATCTGGAAATGTTGCGTTTCAGAGCCCAGTGAAAACGCCATTGTGGGGAGCTTGGTCCACAGAGGCAGCTGGGGGTGTGGAGTATTTGGGCGGGCAACGGATGAAGAGCCGGTCCTCCTCTTTCTTCACCCAGCGCAGGAGCTTGGTCACCACCAAGATGGCGCCTGCCTTGGTCACCAAAGGGCTGAGGCAAGTATAGAGTTCAAATTTGGAAGTCACCTGGGGGTTTGAAGGGAGACTGAGTTAGATGGATGGGCCAAAGCTGGTCTAGTCCTCCCTTCAAGGAGGCCTCCCTTGATTTAACATTCTGGTCCCACCATATATTTTGGTTTCTAAGTATCATTGTCTACACTAAAAGGTAACAAGTTTCTTTGGAAAAATGATTCCAGAACAGGTGCAGATAAAGAACAAAATGAGTCTGGAACATCGTGAGATGTAAGTAAGAACACTGATGTGGGTATCTCCTCCAAACACAACAGGAGCTTGCCAGGCTGAGCCAGAGATCATCTGAACATCTTAACAAGTAATAGCAAAGGATGTTAGCCCACTGAATGAAACAAAACCTACCAGCCCATACTGATGTAAAATAAACTCTGAAGAAGTACACAGAAAGAGGAAAATTTCTCCCTTACAGTAGAGTCCCAGCCAATCAATGTAGAAGGAATATGATGCAGTTAGAAAAATCACCACTTGACCGACACAAGTGTGATAACTGCAGGTGAGAATCCTTCAATGATGTTAAAATCAGTGGCTGAAAATAACGAAAAACAGGGAGTCTACAGCATCACAAGATACTAATTACAAATACTAACTTTACAAAAGGGCAAATACTAACTTTACAGTGGACAAACATGGTAGACACAGCCTGAGCCCGATGATCAGTTAATTCCCACCAGTGGGACAAACTCATGTCATGTCCTGTGTGCATCATGGACTGCAGTGAAGGCGGCAGCAGCCCTTGTGTGACATGTCTGTCCCAAACTGTACGGTCTTGTCAATACAGTCATGACAAAAACATGAGAAACACCCAAGTTGAGGGGCATTCTCCACACTGACAGAAGAGGACTGAAGAATAGTCTGATGAGGGAGGCCCAATAAATCCAGGCTACGTGTGTACAGGTCAGTGGTAGGACAGCTAGTGAAATGTGACCCAAGTCTGTAGCTCATTCTGATTTGATAAGTTCCTGGGTGATGATGATAAGTTAACACCTAAGGGAAGGATGTGAAGAGGACACAGGAATTGTGTTTCACTGGGCAACTGAACTGTAAGCAATACAGGACTTGAAAATTAAAGTTAAAAAAGAAAATGCTCGGTCTAGAACAATGTCTGCTACACAATGGGTTCACTGCTGTTGTTCAGTGCCACCCAGTCAGTTCCAACTCACAGTGATTTTATATAGGGTTTCCAAGGAGTGGCTGTTAGGTTTGAACTGCCAGTTTTGCAGTTATCAGTTCAGTATTTATCCCATTAGAGTCCTGGTGTGGCACTGTAGGATAAGTACTGGACCGCAAAGTTGGTTTGAACTGCAAGGTCCGTGGTTCAAGCTCATCACAAGCTCCTTGGAAACCCTATACTGGGTAGCTATGAGTCAGAATGGACTCAAAGGCACTTAACAACATTCACCCTACAGCATTATACCAGGACTCCCTGCTCAGCTTACCCTTAGCAGACCCAGAGGATGTGAAAGCGGACACCCAGAGGTGGCCCCAGGGAAGGAGACCCCAGACAGAGGGTACCACGTGGAACTAAGGTAGTCAACAGGGTGTTTGTCAATGGGACCTCCTGAAAGTCCAAGACGCTGCTGTACCGGCTGCCCGCAGGAGGCCAGCAAACAGAATGATGAGACACCGTGACTGATTGTCACTGGCCTCAAAGACAGTACGGAATGGTGGCCACAGCAGCGTGGACTAGAGAGGAGAAGCGGGGGGTGGGCAAGAGGGCGGCAGGAACTCACCCAGGCCAGCAGCGTCTCCTTCTCAGCCACGTGGTAAATGAGGCGCAAGGGCCTGCTGGTGCTGTGGAGGCGTGCGTGCAGGCAGTGGTAGAGGTCCGACAGGCGGTACTGTTCCTCCTCCCTGCTGTAGGGGGCCTCGAGCTCGGGGCTACAGTGCAGGGAGGAGGACGCAAGGTCAGGCTACGGTCTTCCTGGCTGGCCCGGCTCCCTTTCTCAGTGTTGGGCTTTCAATTAAGTTTGAGCCAAGCCTTCCCCACTAGACATGCACCACCACCCCTCACACAAAACTTCCTGCCCGACGACTGCCCACGGGGTCAGGGCCCACCTGGTAAACTGAGGCAGCTGGCGGTGGTGGTCCGGAATGTCTAGCGGCTTGTAGAGGAAGTGTCGGAGGCCGGGCGCCCCGACGGCCCGCACACTGTAGGCAGGGGCACTGGCCGAAGGTGCATTAGAGAGGCCAGCAATGGCTGCAAGATCGTGGGTGGCCCCAAGGGTACGCATGCCGTTTTCAACCATGCGTCGGCAGGCGGCCATGGCATGGAAGGCCTCCCGGTCGGTGCCCAGCAGCAGCAGGCAGACGGGCATGGCATCAAGGCGGGCCACATAGGCATAGAAGAAACCATCAGGGTTGAAGCGAGGCAGGCACACGGGCGCCCATGCCTCGCCCGCCGCGAAGGCCGGCGCGCCCACCCAGTCAAGCAGCAGTTGCAGGTCGGCTGGGTCCAGCCGGCACTCGGTCAGCACCGTCCGTTCCTGGGCTGCGGTGATCAGCCGGCCGCCCACCGCCAGCACCGAGAGCGCCAGGCCGGGGGCGGTACAGCGCCGTAACAGGGCGCCCAGGGCTTCCCGCAGCGGGCGCGCCAGGGGCACGCAGCGCACAGCGCCCAGCAGCAGCACCCCGGGGTCCCGCTCCACGCTGTCCAGAAGCCGGTCCAGTGTGCGCTCTGAGCCGGCCAGCAGGCGGCGGAGGTCGTAGTTCTGCTTGTGAGCGAAGATGCGGGCCACACTGGCGCGGGTCAGGGTGCTCACAATCTGTGCGTGCACTGCCAGCAGCTCCCCGCGCAGCTGGGCGGCCGACTGCGGGGTGCGGGACACGGCCACCAGCAGCAGTGGGCCCTGCTGCAGGAACACCAACTTGTGGTCCTCTGCGGAGCGGATGGGTGAGCAGAGAGAGACATGGGTCAGAGCTGGGCGCAGGGGCCCTCCTTCCCCACAGCCTGAGTCCTCCACAGTTACTCTAGCATGGCAGGGCTGGGGGTGCCAGACAGAAGGGTACTCTAAAGGGATCTGGGTGCAGAGCTGTGGGGTGAAGGAGCAAGGGCTAAGTCTTCCAGCTCAGCCGCACAAACCAAGCAAAAGGCAGTCCACACTCCCACCTAACCAGGAAGCATCGGGCCAGCCCCCTGGAGCCCGCTGAGTCTATGTCTCCGAAGGTAGCCAGCCCCACTCGCACACGGACCCCAGACAGGGAGCTGGAACCGGGTCCACACAGTGATGCACCTCCCCCTGATGGCACAGCCCCCCCAAAAGACTATCCCCCGGCTCACCGGCATAGATGGCGCGGATGGCATCACCGGCACTGTGCACGAAGGACACGAGCGCTGTCATCACGCCCATGGTGGCCGACAGAGCCTCCACACTGCCGTAGCGGGAGTAGATAGGCTTGCCTGCCTCGCTCAACACAAACACGTGCTTGCGCTGGCTGCGCCAGTCCTCGTCACTGGGGTCCCCGGCCTGGCCCGCGGTGCCACTCGCAGGGGCTGTAGGGCTCCAGAGTTCACAGGTGCCTGACGGGGCCTCGGCCTGGGGCAGCGATGGCAGCACGCCTGGTGACTGCTCCTTGCCCTGGGATGCTGAAATGGAGCCCTTGCTGGGAAAATCGTCCCTCCATCAAATTCCCAGCAGCCTCCCAATGAGCCCTGCGTGTTGGGGCACATGTCCAGGTGTCTCCCCAGCCCCTGATCCAGACCCCACTGACTGCCCGTGGTCTCCACTAAATGGCGTCCACGAACACAGGCTTACAGATTCCCCCTGATGGCCAAATAATCCCATAGTTGCTCATGGTACTCACTGCACCCGATAAGTCCCCTTTCAATGACAGAAATTAACTACCAGTAACACCCACCCAAAGGAGCTCTGGTAGCGTAGTGGTTACGAATCGGGCTGCGAACCTTAAGGTCAGCGGTTCGAAACTACCAGCCGCTCCGCGGGAGAAAGATGAGGCTTTCTACTCCCGTAAAGATTTACACCCTCGGAAACCCTGTACAGGGTCACTATGGGTCGGAACCGACTCGACGGCACTTAACAACAACAACAACACCCACCCAAGTCTGGCTGATCACCATTAATATTCACCGACAAACGGCTTTTTCATCACTTCCACTGCTACAGACCTCAACAAGTCACTAAGCCCTTGTTGAGTACTGTCAGTACTGTCACTGACCTCCACCGCCTCCCCGCCACTCTCCCGTGTACTCCCATTGATGTCCACTGATACTCCAATGACCACGATGAGTATCCATTCGCACCATGCTCCCTATGACATTCACGGATCCCTCCCGCACACTGGTCTCGAAAGACCAATTCACCACCTCTCGCTGAATGTCCACGGACCCTCACTGGCTTCCTTTCCATTCCATTCGCAACCACGTCAACTCCATCCACGACACCTGTTAACCCAGCCAGGTGCTTGAGTCTCCAGGGGCTCTCCCGCTCAAAATGATGACCACCCCCCCCCCAACCAAGTCACCTGTTTCCTGTAGGCCCCCATCTCTGAGGTCTGGTGGGCCCTTGGGAACCCCTCCGCCATCTCCAGCATCCTCCCTGGAGAAGCGCGTGGCTTCCAAGTCCTCCACGTCCCCTGGGGCTGGAGCAACAGTGTCTCCTCCGGCGTCCATCTGCACATCCCTGGGGAGGGCGAGGTACGGGAATGACCGGCACCCCCAGAAACTTCTTAAAAGCCTTCACCGAGCCCCGCCTCCTGGCCCACACAGCTCGAGTCTGACTCTCCAGGGGCTTCAAGCAGCTGAGACATTCAAAGTCATGAGCCAAAGGTGCCACACCTTCCAACTTTCAAAAGGGAAGCTCGACCAGCTCGCAGGAAATAAAAGATACAAAAACACCTGTTCTCAATCCATGGCTCAAATGACCCGATATCACTATCTCCCGCAGCGGCGGCAGCTTCACACTTCCGGGTGCGACTGCCTGCTAGCTACACTTCCGGGTGTGATGCCACTCTCGAGGGACTTCCGGTTTTGGAGCTTTTAGTTTCTCCTAGCGATGCCCCAGCCCCTCCGTTCCCACTGCCCTCTAGTACTAGCTCACCATTGAAATGGCGCACGCCACTCCAGGAGCTACGTCAGATCTGGTCCAGGACGCAGAGTTCCCTGGTCTCTGCGCCCCACGGTTCCGGCTCGAGCTGTCACCTGAGGTAAGCCGGGCAAGCTTCTCTTACCTTTGGTGTGAGGAAGGTTCTCGGCCAATCCTGGAGTAGACAGGGTAGGACTACGTCCGTTCTGGCCCAATCGAGACAAGGGTACGCTCCGCCTCTATCCCGCCTTCTTTAATTCTGACCAATACTGTACGTTTGATGGCTTACGCAACTCCCCATCACCTGAATGACAATTCCTGAGACCAATAGGAAGGCTCTAAATGATTCTATTTTTTTCACGAGAGGGCGTAAGTTTCCCCACCCCACCCCAGTTCTGACTATACCAGCCCCCGACCAATAACGTGTTGCCTGCTTCATCCAGTCTTGTCTATCAGGGAAAATGGGCGTTTGGGGTGCAGTGGGATAGGGTCTAAACAGAGAGGAAATGCTGTACCGGCCGCCTAACCAGCCTATGGAACGCGGGCCTCTCAGGAGTAGAACGTCCTCAACGTCCTCATTGGTGTGTCGCAGAAAAGCGAAGGAAAACCTACGAAAGTATGCAGCGACCCTACCAGTGTGGTAGTAGCTTGTGGGCGGAGCTATGCTTATTAGGATCCCCAGCCAACGGGGCGGGGAGGAAAAGGGCGTGTGGCTGTGGCTTTCAAAGGCTGCTGAGTCCTCGTTGGCTGATATGAAAGTGCCCCTCTGGTCTCTGCGCGACGCCACTGGCTGGGCGGGAGGAGGACGTCTCTTCAACTGGGACTGTCCCCTTGCAGAGTGTGTCTACACGTGCTTGAAAAGAGGGATTCAGTGGCCAGGTGGCACCTTGAGTCACAACCTGAAGGATCCTGGTGACATCTTAGTGAGCCTGGAGGTGCAATGAGGCCAGGAGAAGGCGTCGTGCCTCATAGCTTTTGTTGTTGTTAAGTGCCGTCGAGTCAGTTCTGACCCATAGCGACGCTGTATAGGGTTTCCTAGGAGCAGCTGGTGAGCTTGAACCGCCAACCTTGCAGTTCAAACGACTTTGCAGTCTGGCGCATTAACCCACAGAGCCACACCAGGACAGTGGTGGTGTTATCCTCAAATCTTGGGTCTGAGGCCCTGGAGAAATTGAGCTCAGCCCATAAACATGCCAGGGGAAGCAGAGAAAGAGAAAAGCCTGTATAATTATTATTTGGAAATTGACTAACGGAATACCCCAAAGCAAACAGGCTGGCTTAATTGGTGTTCCGTTAGCATTTGGCTACAAATAATATTCGTACTACTTACATAAATATTTATTTATACTGATTCCTGGACGGAAAGGTCGATTTGAACCGCAAGATGGCAGTTCAAATCCACAAGCTGCTGCTGGGAAACTCTTTACAGGGTCACGCTGAGTGGGAATCTACTCAACAGTAGTTCTTCAACAATGTTAATCAGTACAACATGCAGGTGGGCTATAATTCTGTTATTTTGCACTAAATCAGAAGGTTGTCAAGATACCCTAATTGCCATGTCGAAGGAATGCGTGATTAACGATCCTGGAGCTTGTTTGTCCAGGTGGTTGCTCCGTATCAGATGTTACAAACAAGGGACCAGACCCCAGGCAGAGCCAGGCAATCATTAACATTCCAGTTTAAAATATGAAAACATATTTACAAAACAAGGACGGGGAACAGAAGGAAATACTGTTGAATGATGATGCATGGAGGGGGTTGTAATCTTTGCAATGAAAGGAAACATGATAGGATGAGTGCAAAGCCGATGCTCTGCTGTGTAAACTATCACTCAATTTACAATAAAAGCTTTTTAAAAAGAAAAAGAAACAAGAACGTATTTCAGGCATTGTTTGATTGTTTTTTCAACTGTTGTTCCGTGGAGTCAGTACCCACTCATAGCGACCCAGCATTTTCTTACAACAATGATCTCATAGAATTTTTGTCCTTTTGTGGTTGACTAATTTCACTTGGCGAAATGTCTTCCAGGTTCATCCATGTTGTGAAGCATTTCGCAGATTTGTTGTTATTCTAAAGTGCTGTGTAATATTCCATTGTGTGTATGTACCAAAGTTAGTTTAGCCATTCTGCTGTCAGTAGGCATTTAGGCTGCCTCCATCTTTTTGCTATTGTGAATAGTGTTGGTGAAGGAGCTCTGGTAGCGTAGTGGTTTCGAATCGGGCTACTAACCTCAGGGTCAGCAGTTCAAAACTACCAGCTGTTCCGCAGGAGAAAGATGTGGCTTTCTTCTCCCGTAAAGATTTACAGCTTTGGAAGCCCTGTACAGGGTCGCTATGGGTGGAAACCGACTCCACGGCACATAACAACAACAACAACATATAGGTATGTATATACTGCCATGAGTAGAACCTATGTGTGTATAGATCTGTTCCTGTCATGACTCTTGTTTCTTGTGGATATAGTCCCATCAGCAGTGTAGGAGGGTCCCAGTCTCTTCATACAGTCGTCAGCGTTTGTTGTTTTCTTTTCTTTTCTTTTTTTTTTTGAACTTTACAATTAATGCTGGGATGAGATGCTATCTCATTGTTGTTTTGCATCTCTCAATGGCTAATGATCACAAGTATTTCTTCATGTGTTTATTGGCTGCCTGAATGTCTTCTTTGGTGAAGTGTCTGTTAACGTCTTTTGCCCAGTTTTTAATTGGGTTATTTGCTTCTTGTGGAGGTGTTAATTTTTTCTATAATTTTTACAGCTGTAGCCTCTTGCCTGCTAATGTCATTGCTAAATTTTTCCCAGCCTGTGGGTTCTCTTTTCTGGCTGGTGAAATCCTTAGCTATACATAAATGGCCACTTCTTAGGAGCTGCTTCCAGTTTTTTATTTTGTCTTCTGCTGCTTCTGTGTTTTCAGCCATATTTGATCGTGTATTTATGTGATGTAACAGAGTCCCTATTGTTTCATTGATGATCTTTATAGTTCTAGGTTTTGTATTTAAGTCTTTAATCCATGCTGAATTAGTTTCAATGTATGGTGTGAGATAAATGTCTTGTTTCATTTTTCTGTAAATGGATTTTTTCCAGATATGCCATCACCATTTTTTGAAGATGTTCTCTTCCCATTTAATGTGTTTTGGTCCTTTGTCAATATCAACTGAGTCTAGGTGGGTGGATTTACTTCTGTTATTGATATTTGGTTCTGTTCCATTGGTCTGTGTGTCTGTCAGTGTACCAGTGTCAGTACCTGTTTTGACTATGGTGGCTGTGGAGGAGGTTTTGAGATGAGGAAGTGAGAGGCCTCCTATTTTGTTCTTTGTTTTTAGTAGTGTTTTGCTTATTCAGGATCTCTTACCTTTCCATATTACATTGGGGGTTAGTTTTTCCATCTCTTTAATGAATGCTGTTAGAACCTGGATTGGGATTGCAATATATCTATAGACTGTTTTGGGTAGTGTTGACATTTTCACAATAATAATTTTTTTTATCCATAAGTATGGTATGTTGTTATTGTTGTTGTTAAGTGCCATCAAGTCAGTTCCAACTCATAGCGACCCTGTACAGAGTTTCCAAGGAGCAGCTGGTGAGTTTGCATTGCCAACTTGCTGTTCAAACCAACCTTGCAGCCCAGTGCTTATCCTACATTGCCACACCAGGACTCCATCCATAAACATGGTATATTCTTCCATTTTTATAAGTATCTTTTGGTTTCTTGTTGTTGTTTTTAAGGGCCATCGAGTCGATTCCGACCTATAACGACCCGTATAGGGTTTCCAAGGAGTAGCTGGTAAGCTTGAACTACCAACCTTGCAGTTCAAATGACTTTGCAGTCTGACTCATTAGCCCACAGTACTTGTAGGAGTGTTTTATAGTTTTCTTTGTATAGGTCTTTTGTTTCTCTGGTTAGATTTATTTCTAAGTATTTAATCTTTGAGTGGCTGTTGCAAATGGTATTGTTTCCCGGATTTCCTTTTCAGAGCTACCTTTATCAATACAAAGGAATCCAACTGATTTTTGTGTGTTGATCTTGTATCCTGCCACTTGGCTGAATCTTTCAATGAGTTCAAGTGGTTTTCTTGTAGCATCTTTGGGATTTTTAAGGTATGTTGTTGTTGTTAAGTGCTGTTGAGTCGTAGAACCATATAATTTTCAAATAGTGAGAGTTTTACTTCATCTTTGCCAATTCGGATGCCTTTTATTTTTATTTCTTGCCTTACAGCTCTGGCTAATACTTCTAGCACCATATTACATTCTTGTTGTTGTTATGTGCCGCAGAGTTGGTTCCAATTCATAGCAACTCTGTACAGGGTTTCTAAGACTATAAATCTTTACAGGAGCAGAAAGCCTCATCTTTCTCCCATGGAACAGCTAGTAGTTTTGAACTGCTGACCCTGAGGTTAGTAGCCCGATTCGTAACATCCTTACCTGGTTTCTGTTTGCAAGAGGAATGCCTTCAGTTTCTTGCAGTTGAGAGTGATGTTGAATCTTGGTTTTGTTATATGCCTTAAATTATGTTGAGAACATTTCCTTTTATTCCTATTTTGTTGAGGGGTTTTTTTTTTTTGGTTGTTCTTTTTTAATCAGAAATCAAATGCCTTTTCTGCATCAGTTGCTATGCTCATGTATTTTTTCCTATTGTCTTATTTATGTGGTGGATTATATTGATTGCTTTCGAACAGTGAACCATCCCTGCATGCCTAGTATGAATACCATTTGATCATGATATATATGGGTTGATACATCCCCATTTGATCGTGATGCATATATTTTTAATATGTTGTCAGTTTCTATTAGCTAAAATTTTGTTGAGAATATTTACATCTGTGTTTATGAGGGATGCTGTTGTTCTTAGGTACCATCAAGTCAATTCCGATTCATAGCATCCTTATGCGCATCAGAAAAAAACACTTGCCCAGTGCTGCACCGTCCTCACAATCATTGCTAAGTTTGAGCCTATTGCTGCTAGTGGGACTGTAAAGTTGTGCAAGCACTGTGGATAACAGTGATACTTCCTCATTACGTCAGAAATAGAAATACCACATGAGCCAGCAGTCCCTCTATTTGGTATAGATCCTAGAGAAGTAAGAGCCATGATACAAATTGATGTTCCTCAGACCTATTCACAATTGCAAACAGATGGAAACAACCTAAATATCCCTCAGTGGAAGTGTAGATAAACAAACTATGGTATGTGCACACACTGGAATGTTGGGCAATGTTAAAAGATCCCGATGAGTCTACAAAACACCTCATAACATGGATGAACATGGAGAGCATTACTCTGAATGAAGGGAGTCAATCTCAAAAGGATAGATATTGTATAAGAGTGTTGTAGAAAGTCAAGAGAAGTTCTTCTTTATCTTTGATAATTATCAGAGGTGGTGGTTGTTGAATGGCATTGAGTTGGTTCCAACACATAACAACCATGCGTAGGTTTCTGAGGAGTGGCTGGTGAGTTTGAACCACCTACCTAGTGGTTCAAATGACCTAAGGGTTTAAATAACTTTGCAGTCCATTATTTATCCTACCATGCCACACCAGGACTCCTTACCAGGGGTGATGGTGGTGGTAGTTATGTGCCATGGAGTCAGATTCTGATTCATAGTGACCCTGTATAGGGTTTCCAAGCCTTTCAATCTTTATGGGAGAAGAGAAAGCCTCATCTTTCTCCCAAAGACCAGCTGGTAGCAGCCCGACTCATAACCACTATGCTACCAGAGTAAGAGTGTACTACAGGGTACATGTACGTTTACTTGGGTAAAGAGTGTACTACAGGGTACATGTTTGTTTACTTGGGTAAAGCGGAAGGCAATGTACAATAAGAGGAAGGTCAGCAAAAACTAATTCAAGACACTATAAAAAGTATAAGTTAAAAGCCAAGGGGATATGTACCTTAAGTATACATTCTTGCAGGGGCAGTGATATGGATACAACTGCTGAATGGGTGTGAGAAGACCCACAAAAATATTTGGCAGAGGATGTTTGTATAAGTGTGTTTACTTTGGCTGCAAATATATGAATAATTTGGTGGAGCAATTGGGGTGAGGTATTTTTTTAAAAAGAAAAGAATGGTTAGCACTTCAGCTCCTGTCAGCCATGGTCTGTTTCCTACTCTGGTGGGACGAGCTGCCTCCTCAAAGAAGAGGTGACCTTAATGACGTGGATAAAGCAAAGATTTCGGGATCTTCATTTCCTGATGGGGCACAACTCAAAAGGGGAAGAAACAACTGCAGACATCTATTAATAGTCAGATTGTGGAATTATGAAGTATGAATCTAGGTAAATTAGAAGTCATCCAAAATGAAGTGGAAAACATAGAGATTGATATCCTAGGTGTTGGTGAACTGATATGCACAGGTTTTGGTCATTTTGAATTGGACAGTCGTATAGTTTACCATGCCAGGAATAACAAATGGAAGAGGAATGGTGTTGCATTCATTGTCAAAAAGCAATCTTGAAAGGCAATGTTGTCTGTGACAGGATAAGCATATGCCTACGTGGAAGACAAGTTAGTATAACTATTATTCAAATTTACACACCAACCACTAAAGCCAAAAATGATGAAACTGAAAAATTCTACCAACTTCTTCAGTCTGAAATTGATCAAACTTGTAATCAAGATGGATTGGTAATTACCAGTAATTGGAATGTGAAAATTGGAAACAAAAAGGAAGGCTCAGTAGTTGGAAACTATGGCCTTGGAATGCAACACCATTCCTCTTCCATTTGTTACTCCTGGCAGATAGAAACTGTACTGGAGATCACATGATTGAATTTTGCAAGACCAATGACTTACTGCAAATACATCTTTTCAGCAACATAAATGGTGGCTGTACATGTGGACCTTGTCACGTGGAATATACAAGGATCAAATGGAGTACATCTGTTGGAGGAGACAGTACTCATTATCTTTAGTCAACACAAGGGCAGGGCCCGACTATGAAACAGACCATCCATTGTTCCAAAGGAAGTTTATGCTGAAGCTGGAGAAAATTAAAACAAGCCCATAAACATCAAAATATGATCTTATGTATGTTGTTGTTGTTGTTAAGTGCCGTGGAGTCAGTTTCGACTCATAGCGACCCTGTACAGGTTTTCCGAGGCTGTAAGTCTTTATAGGAGCAGAAAGCCTCATCTTTCTCCCGTGGAACAGCTGGTAGTTTCAAACTGCTGACCTTGAGCATCACAGTCTTATTCGTAACCACTACGCTACCAGAGATCTTATGTATATCCCACCTGAATTTAGATACCATCTCAAGAACAGATTTGATGCATTAGACACTAATGACCAAAGACCAAAGAGTTGTGGGCATTCAGAATGGTATACATGACAAAAGGTCATTATAAAAGTAAGAAGAGGGACACCAAAAGAGACTCTGAAACTTGCTCTTGAATATAGAGAAACTAAAGTGACTGAAAAAAAAAAAATGATGAACTAAAAGAGTTGAACAGAAAATTTCAAAGACATCTGGAGAAGACAAAGTAAAGTACTATAATGAAATTTGCAAAGACCTGGAATAAAAAGAAAACAAAAAATGTAAGCAGTTTTATGTTCATTCACGGCACTTAAGAACTGAAGAAAAAATTCAAGTCTCACATTTCAATATTGAAGGGTTCCAATATTGAATGGTGCAGAAAGTGTCACAAGAAGATAGAAGGAACACATTGAATCACTGTACTGAAAAGAATTGGTCAATGTTCATCCATTTCGAGGCAGCAGACGATCCAGAGCCAATGGCATTACAGGAAGAAATCCAAGCTGCATTGGTAGCGTTGGTGAAAAACAAGGCTTCAGGAATTGAAACAATACCAAATGAAATGTTTCAACAAACTGATGATATAAAACTAGAGGTGCTCACTCGTCTATGTCAAGAAAGCTAGAAGACAACTACCTGGCCAACCTATTAGTTGAAGAGATACATACTTGTACTCATTCCAAAGAAAGATGACCCAGTAGAATGCCAAAACATATCATTAATATCACATGCAAGTAACATTTTGCTGAAGATAACTAAACAATAGTTCTAGCGGTACACTGAGGAGCTGCCAGAAATTCAAGCCACATTCAGAAGAAGACATCCTGTAACAAGGGATATCATTGTTGATATCAGAAGGATCTTGACTGAAAACAGAGAATACCGGAAAGATGTTTACCTGTGTTTTATTGACTATACAAAAGTATTTGACAGTGGATCATAACAAACTATGAAGAATACTGAGCAGAATGGGTATTCCAAAACACTTCATTGTGCTCAGGAGGAACCTGTACATAGACCAAGAGGCAATCATTTGAACAGAGCAAAGGGATATTGAATGGTTTAACATCAGGAAAGGTGTGTGCCAGTAGTTTTCACCATACATATTCAATCTGCATGCTGATCAAATAATCCGAGAAACTGGATGATATGAAGAAGGATGTGGCATCGGGATTGGAGTAAAACTCTTAACCTGCAATATGCAGGTGACATAACCTTGCTTGCTGAAAGTGAGGAGGATTTAATCAGCTCACTGATGAAGATCAAAATGTCACTGATGTACAGTATCGATTATACCTCTCTATCAATATAATGAAATGATCACAACTGCACTAGTAAATAACATTATGATAAATGGAGAAAATAATGAAGTTTTGGAAGACTTCCTTTTGCTTGGACCCACAATTTAAGATCATGCAAACAACAGTCAAGAAATTAAACGATTTATTACACTAGGCAAATCCACTGCAAAAGACCTCTTTAAATTGTTAATGAGCAAAAGATGTCAATTTGACAACTAAGGTTTGCCTGATCCAAGTCATGATATTTCAGCCACCTCATATGCATGTGAAAGTTGGACAATGATCATAGAAGAACTGATGCATTTGAATTCTGGTGTTGGTGAAGAATATTGAAACTTCCATGGACTGTCAGAAAAGCAAACAAATCTTTCTTGAAAGAAGTACATCCAGAATGCTCCTTAGAACTGAAGATGGCAAGACTTCATCTCTCATACTTTGGACCTGTGTTTGGAGAGACCAGTCCCTGGAGCAGGACATCATGCATCATAAAGCAGAGAGAGAATGAAAAAGAGGAAGACCCCAAATGGGATGGATTGACAGTGGCAACAACAGTGGGCTCACATATAACAACAATTGTGAGGAGGATGCAAGACTGGGAAGTGTTGTCATCTGTTGCATATAGAGTACGATGAGTCAGAACAGACTCAAAACCACCTAGCAGTAACAACTCTGGGAAATGAGCGGAGCCTTCCTCTCTACATGGAGTAGACAGCAGGGGTGTGGCTCACATTGACGATGTTCAGGCCCCACCTCTCAGTGTTGAATGGCTGCCCCTCTCTTGAGCTTTGGCTTCTTGTAGTTCCTCTGGGAGTCATATCCCAGACTGACAAAGGCAGACCAGGGTCTCGCAACTCAGTGCCTTTGCTGCCATGAATCCTTGGGGGAAAGTCACCTTTCTCCAAACCACAGAAGTCAAGGAAGAGAGCTGCTTTTTTAAAAACTGACTCTATTTCAGACCATGGTGGGTGAAATTAGCTTTGCTGTGACAGAGACGATTATACTTTCTCCTTGTTTCCTCTAGGTTCTCCAGATGGAACAAATGTACTGGCTGACTTTTCCTTTGCTTCTGTCCTCCTTGTTTGTTGCCCCGCTAGACAAGCTTGTGGTGAATGTGAGTGCAATCATTTTCAAGTTGTCCACAACAATGATGCTAATAAATCTTTCTGGACCTAAGTGGGACTGGTACCCTGGAGATTCTCACTTTCAGTGAAAATCTCATCTTTTGTGGCCCACAAAGTAGGCTGGACCTGGAAGGGCCTTGCTTTCATAAACTATGTCATTTTGAGGCTTGGATCCAGGTGAATGATGAGAATCTTGAATCGGAAAATATTCTCCTGAATATTTTCTTTATATCCACAGTATTTGCTGTCCAATGTTTAGGACTCGGGACTGTAACTGGGACTAAGCACTTTTATGATTTTTATATCTTTGAGGTAAATCCATCAACTCCTCCCCAAAATCATTCCCCAACAAAAGCTCAGCCCCTTTTTTCTCACCAATTCACTTCTTCATAATAAGCCCCTCTGGTCATACTATGTCCTTTGAGAAAAATCTGTCATGATTAGCCCTTTTAAATCTGGAAGAGCAGTCCCCATAATTTTATAAGCTGACCTCTCAAGCCTTGATTTTAACTGGCCTAACAGAACGTGCACAGTAGCCACTGTTTTGATTGATCCTTTTATTTGAGGGCACCCTATCAAAACTAAGACTAGTGAACATTGTCACAGAGGCATGTTCAACAGCATTTTGTTTGGAATAAACCTGGTATGGAGCTGAAAAAAAAATAGCTCAGCCCTTGTCTCTGCTGTGGCTGTGGAAATGAGGAGACTGTCAGGAGGGCTTGTCTCGGGTGTAATAGCAAGTCCATTTCACACTCCGCCTTTCTTCTCATAGGCCTTCAGAGGCATTGGACTCCCAGTAATCTAGGACTATCCAGTTGAGAACTGTTCTCAGTTGCTGTAGCTGCTGACACCTGAGAGCTACTTCCTCATGTGAGGTGAGTAGACCCACATCAATTTCCTGGTTGTCACCCCTGTGTGAGACTCTCCAAGCGGAATCTCATCCATGAGCTTGTGAACACAGAACTGCCATTCTAGGTCGTTTCTATGTAAGTTTTCTCAGGACACTGTCTTCTTCTTGGATCTGACAGTCCTGGCCAATTCTGGCTTTATCTTGTTGTTGTTAAGTGCTGTCGAGTCAGTTCTGACTCATAGCAACCCTGAATAGGATTTCCAAGGAGTGATTGCTGAGTTTGAACCGCCGACCTTGCGGTTCACACCAGCCTTACAGTTGAGTGCTTGTTCTACAGAGCCACACCAGGACTCATTTTTACCTTTGTTGTTGTGTTGTTATGTATCCTGAAGTCGGTTCTGACTCATAGCAACCCTGTACAGGGTTTCCGAGGCTGTAAATCTTTACAGGAGCAGAAAGCCTCATCTTTCTCCCGCAGAACAACTGGTAGTTTCGAAATGCTGACCCTGAGGTTAGCAGACCAAGAGCACCCTAAATCTCTGAGTGTGAGCTCCTATAATATGTCCACACTCTTTTGAAATAGCATCTCTTTTGCGAAGGTCCACAATTTGCCCATGATGATAGAGTACGTGTATCAAGTTGTGAATTCACAGACTGGGTGTTATATCCTGATGAAAGCCCAGTCAATCTACCAAGAAGAATGTGACTGTTCTGTAAGCAGACCTCTCAACTGTTCCTGAAGCTCGAGATTTGTCAGTGGCTCCTTTCTTTTTGTCGCTGGTTTGATTCCCAAATCTTTGCTTCCTCAACGTGACAAATCCGCTTTCTGAGCTCCGTGTATCCACTGTGGGGTCCCTGAAGTGAAGTGGGACTGAGGACTGACAAGATATGGGAACTGAAGTTGGCTGTGGTTTTTCCTCTCTCAGGTGCAGTGTATGACATTTGCTGATCAAGAGACAGTACAGTGTCTAAAGCGAGACTGGCCATGGTAGCCTTCTGGTTCTTGTTTATTACTAGACACGCACTTGTACCACACTGATGCCTGCAGCCCCATGCCTCCTGGCATTTGTGAATGCAGACATGGACACGCGTCCCTACAGTATATAACCCCAGTAGTCCACTTTCCATACTGTATCACTTTTACAGAGAAGGCCGGTCCCCACAGGTAGGAGATGTTACTGAAGAACACCACTCAAACCCTAGGCAGCACCTTCAGCACTTTAGTTTTCGTATTATTTTATCATGCCCCTCATGGTCTCTCTTGGTCTGGCTGCTGCAATGACATGGTGTAAAACCTTTATCAGAATGTGTCAACATCTTCTCTTACCACGTGCACCTATTTTGTCATGTAGGTTATGTGTCATTAAACTTGAAAACATTTCAAATCTCAAAAACTTCAGAAAGATGGTAGAAAATTCACATTGTTTACATCTGACCCATCTGACCTGCTCAACACCTCCAAGACCCTGACCGCTACACAGCAGGCCAGTCGCCCTGTCCTCTCGGAAGCCAAACAAGATCCCTCTAGTTTATTTTTTCAAATCATCTCTCCCCATGCAGGTGCCCCTTCACCCCAGAATTCCACCTCTAACTCTGCTCTTTCTTATCCGCAAATACTCTCTCCACTGACAGAGATTCTAAACCTGGAGATAAAATCTGGTGTTGGATGGAGATACTTCTAGGATCAGAGCCAACAGGGCATATATAAAACCTCCTGAGGCTAGAGTTTAGGAGGGAACTGAGGACACATGCAGGGCTGAGTCCTAGCTCATGTGCTGTGTCCCCCTAAAGGACACTCACGGTCCTGGACAGTTGGACCTGGGAAGTATTTGCAGTCAGGAAGCCTGGCCTGGCCAGTTCTGTGGCTGGTGTGTAGGGTGATTCCTCTCAATCTGTGTGCTCCATCTGTCTTGTTTGGTTTTGGAGAGGGTTTGTGGGACCTATGTTGTTTTTGCCTGCCAAGATTCAAAGATTGTCTTACAGAAGTTATGTTGACCAAAGCCAGGCTTTTTGCACTTGAATGTGACAGCATGCCACATCTCATATCTTTTCACTTTGCTTGTTGTTGTTGTTATTTTTAAGTGTCATTGAGTTGGTTCTGACTCATAGTGACCCTGTATAGGGTTTCCAAGGAACAACTGGTGATTTGAGCCACCGACCTTGCAGTCCAGTGCTTTGTCTCACAGTGCCACATGAGGACTCCAGTCATTCTGCACGGACACCTGCAATTTGGGTCTTGTACTTGCTTTGGGTGCACAGTGTCCTCCCTTTGTCCTTCCACCCACTCATATCGCTTGTCTGATTCTATGTTTGATTCATGGCGTAGGAGTCTCTGAAACTGACCACCTGTGACTCACAGCGAACATCTAGACCTACTGAACTTCTTTTGTTATAACATTTGTTCCTACCTGGTGATTTGAACAGCAATAAATTACAGTTGATGGTGGTATGATTTCCTTAGAGTAGGCCAACAAAGACTTTTGTTTTTAAGTTTTTGTTGTGAATTGAATGAACATTTGTAGGGCAGATCGTCAGTTTTATGTTCAACAAATTGTATCCTTTGTTTCACTGCAGTGATTATAATTTCTTCCATGTACCATCAGTTAACAGTATTTCTCTCTATTCATTTTAGCTCTTTTTTAAAAAAAAAAAACACTCAGGCATGTATAATAGTTTACACCACCAAAGGGCACATTCTGCAAGTCTTGACTCTGGGCCACCAGCTTTCAGTCCCTCTCTTTCCATGAATCTAAAATCCTCAACTGCTCCCTCTCTCCATGTCCTCATCTCTGCCTCCATCTCTGGTATCGCTACTTCTCTGGATAAGGATCCGCATTCTGCTTATGCTCTTTTCCCTTGATGGTTCTAGGGTCCTCTATTTCTGGACTGTACTCCCTGTTTGTGTTACAAAACTTGTACTTTTATAATTGTGACAGTTGCAATTAGTCATGATGACAATTACTCACTGTTGAATCATAAGAATCTTATCCCCATCTCTTTTTACCAGACCAGACCCATCTAGACAAGATGAAAACTATTCAGTCGGGACTCTTTCTTCCCCTCCAACTCTTAAACTAAACTCCCACTTGAAACCTTGTAAGTAGGGGACTCTTTCTTCCCCATGCACACCCTTAAACTAAGCTCCCCCTTGAAACCTTGTAAGCCAGTCACTTCAGGCCTTTATCACCCCCTCATTTTAGGTAGCCAATGTCTAAGTTGCCCATCTCTATCTACCTTATATACTGAGAGGATAGCACTGACACTTGCTATGAAGACTCCTTCCCTCTCTGTTGGTATTTTGAGCTACTGCGTCCATGGGTATAAGTCAAGTTCATAAAATTGTAAAAATTTACCCTTGTTTCCTTTATTAAAAAATTATTATTTTTTTTTATCTTCCTCTAGTCGAGTTCTGATTATCAAGCCATCGAGGCTAGGTCACATGGGTACTATTGTAAGTTTGGGTGTTCTTGTGTGAACAAAGACCATGTTTTGAGACTGTTTTGAGAGGAGCAACAAGGAAGGATGAAACAATTTTGTAGGCACCTCTGGAGCTGATGCTGTAGTCCTAGGCCTGCTGTTCATTTCTTCCTTCCAGTTGTCTACTTCCTCGCCCGCTTCCGTACTCTTGTAGCAGAACCTGCTCCTTCCCTCTACTCACTGTTCATTTGCTGTTTGATCTGGCAACTCTCATGCTTCTTTTTCCCAAGTGGTGTTACCCTAGGAAGGAGGACTGGAGACCTTCACTGTTCTGTGGTTCTTCTAAATCCCAAACCAAATTCATTGTCATTCATTCGATTCCAGCCCATAGCAATCCCCTGTGATACAGGCTAGAACTGAGCTCCTTGGGGTGTTCTTGCTGTAATCTCTCTAGAAGCTGAAGACCAGATTTTTCCTTCAGGTCTGTCCTCCAAGGTCTTCAGGGACAGGGTTGGAGCACTGAGCTGCCACCCTTTTAGTTAGCAGTCAAGTGCCAACTGTTTACACCACCCAGGCCCTGTACCCGGGTTCTGTATGCCACAGATAGGACCCGTGCCCGTGTCCTCCTCATCCACGGATGCCACTACACTCCGTCCTGAGGGTTGAGTGTGCTCCCACTTGTCGAAGACCTGTACCTCTGTCCCCTGTCTTCTCATGTCTAGCAGTGGCGCTTTGAGTATGACTGTCCAGCATGTCCAGCTCTCCCAGGTCAGGCTTTCTCTTGCATGTCCTAAAATTCTCCTCAAAGCCTGTGAGACTAGCGGAGAACATTAATTCATATTCCACCAAAGCGTTTCCAAGAGTATATGATTCTGTGGAGCTCCTCATGGGCACTTCTTGATCTGGGTACTGAAATTAGAGGTGCATTTCATTACCTCAGTCAAGATGAGTATACATACAAACTATGACACACACACACATTTCTTACTCTTGAATAAAACGTCTACAAACTTGCATAAAACAAAAAATATGGCCGAAGACTCCCACTGTTGACAGACCCTACCTGCCCCTTCATTCAGTTCCTCTGTCCCATGTCAGACGCTCTCTGATCTTCCAACCCTGAAGAGCACTGCCTGAGCCTCCCCCAACTGAGACCATAGACACTGGGCCTCCAGACGGTACTGGATCCAGACAGCTCCTGAGAGTTGACTAGACAGCTTGCCACTGACTTACACAGCATGACTGTCTTAGACTGTGGGGTGTGTTCCAAGGAGGGAACTTTGGATGTATGCAGGGCAAAGTAGTATGTGGGACTTTCTGTCTCCCCAGATGACACACTCAGATGTGGGTAGGGTGGCCTGAGAAGTAAGCATAGTTTGAAGAGCCAGGCTAGGATATGTGTACCTGACAGGAATATGGCTGTGAAAGAAGATGGTTTGAAAGTCTGATTAAGAAACTCTGACAAGAAGAGGCAAAAGAAAGTACAGAAAAAAAGTCGAGAAGTTCTTAGAAGCACATTTCCTGAATATTATGAAAGATGGGAAGATAGGCATTCAAGAAGCTGAATGAAATCCAAACAGGATAATCGGCCCCAAAAGAAAACCACCGAGATATATCACCATCAATCTTTCCCAAAACCAGTGGCAAGGGAAAAATCCTGAAAGGTGCATGAGGAAAGCAAGAAGTTACCTACAAACTGGAACCATCAAGGCTAAGGTCTGATTTCTCTGTAGAAACCAAGCAGGTAAGAAGCAAAGGGATGACATCAATAAAATCTAGTAGGAAAATATTGCCAATGAAGGATTTTATATCTAGCAACTCTGTCCCTCAACTGTGACAGCCAAATTGTTTATTAAAAAACAGACTGGTGGTGGTGGTGGTGTGTTGTGGAGTCGGTTCTGACTGATAGCGACCCTGTTACAGGGTTTCCAAGGCTGTAAATCTTTACAGGAGTAGAAAGCCTCATCTTTCTCCCTCAGAGCAGCTGGTAGATTCGAACTGCTGACCTTGAGGTTAGCAGCCCAATTTGTAACCACTACGCTACTAGAAACAGACTAGTCTTACAAGAAATAGTAAAGGGAGAGGAGAACAAACAAGATGGTGGATCTGGTGGAAGTGCAGTAAGGAGCTCCGTCAGCAACAACACAGAATACAGGACCAAGCAGGCTCAGGCAGAGATGGGAGCATGGAGAAGGGGAACGGCTGAGGACTTTAGATTCATGTACTAAGAAGAGAGGGACTAACAGCTGGTGGCCAGGAGGCAGACTTGCAGAATGTACCCTTTGGAGATGTAAATTATTATATATGCCTGAAAAAAAAAAAAAAAGAAGAAGAAAAAGAAATAGTAAAGGGAGTTCTTCAGACAGAGAACCCATAATGGCAGGTAACAACCTGAGATTAATGTACATGACCACACTACCCAGAATTCAACACTTTCATAGAAGTATCTGGAGTCCTGGTGTGGCACTGTGGGCACTGGATTGCAGGTCGGTTTCAACCACAAGGTCAGTGGTTCAAACTCACCAGTCACTCCTTGGAAACCCTATACAGGGTCTCTTTGTGTCAGAACCAACTCGAAGCCACTGAACAAACAAATAGAAGTATCCAAATAAAACAAAGCTATAAGACTAAAAACAGGGAACCAGCGATATCACTTTGTAATTGATGACAATTACAAAGTAAATGAGGGAACAAATAGTAACAGAACTTCCAGATAAAGAGGAAGTCAAGTCAGTTTTGAAATAGAACAGAATGTTTTAAACATGAGAAAAAGCTAATTAATTACAGGGTAACCTCAAAAAAAGTAATACACCTCATTAAAATGAAATTGAGGGAAATCATAAAGGCTTAGTAAACACTCAAACAATAGCAGTGAAGAAAATTAAAGGAAACCCACTCAAAGAAATGGACCCACCAAAGAAAATTATGTGGAACAAAGAAATGAGTGGTACCCCAAAAACAAGACAGCCAAATTACAAACATCCATTAGTTGTTGTTAAGTACCATTGTTGATTCTGATTCACAGTGACCCTGCATAGGGTTTCCAAGGCTTTTTAAATCTCTGCAGGATCAGGAAGCATTGTCTTTCTCCTGCAGATTGCCTGGCAGGCTTGAAACACAGACCTCGTGGTTCTCAGTCCAGTGCTTACTCTATGGGGCATTGTATGGAACATGAATGGATTTATTACACTAGTGAAGAGGTAGGGAATAGCAGAATGGATAAGAAAACAGGATTCATCAATATGCTGAATACAAGAGACACACCTCTGAAGCAAAAACAAAGATAGATTAGAAATCAAAGGATGGGAAAAATATGTATCAAACTAATGACAAAAAAAGAATGAGCAGGATAAATTTCTGACAAAATAAAACTTTAAGACAAAAACCTGCATAAGACACAGGGAGGATATTATGTAATGACTAAAGGGTCAGTTGAAGAAGAGGACAGCGTCATAAGAAATATCTATGTACCCAAAGAAAGGAGCTCTGGTAGCGTAGTGGTTACAAATCAGGCTGCGAAACAAAAGGTCAGCAGTTCAAAACTACCAGCTGCTCCGCAGGAGAAAGATGAGACTTTCTGCTCCAGTAAAGATTTATGGCCTTGGAAACCCTGTTCAGGGTCTCTATGGGTCGGAAACAACTCGACGACACTTAACAACATGTACCCAAAGAAAGAGCCTCACGATACATAAACCGATGAAAACACAGACAATTCTACAATAATAATAGATTTTGGTAAACCACTTTCGAGAGGTTGCGTGTGATCCTGGAGGAAGAAATACAAGCTGCTTTGAAGGCATTGACAAAGAACAAGGCACTGGGAATTGATGGAATATAAACTGAAATCATTCAACAAACTGATTCAGCACTGGAGGCACTCACTCCTCTGTGCCAAGAAAACTGGAAGACAGCTACCTGGACAATGGATTGGAAATGATCCATATTTTTGCCCATCCCAACAGAATATGGAAATCATCAGACAATATCATTAGTATCACATGCAAGTAAAATTTTGCTAAAGATAATTTAAAAATGGTTGCAACAGTACATTGGCAGAGAACTGCAGAGATTCAAGCTGCATTCAGAAGAGAACGTGGAATGCGAGATATCATTGCTGATGTCTGATGGATCTTGGCTGAAATCAGAGAAACTAGAAAGATGTTTACCTGTGCTTTATTGACTACACAAAGGCCTTTGATTGTGTGGATCATGACAATCTATGGACAACATAACCAAGAAAGAATATTCCTAAACACTTAATTGTGCTTATGAAGAACCTGTACAAAGACCAAGAGGCAATTGTTGAAATAGAACAAGAGAACACTGAATGGTGTAAAATTGGGAAAGATGTGTGCCAGGGTTGTATTCTTTCACCGTATTTATTCAATCTGTATGCTGAGCATGTAGTCCAATAAACTAGAATATATGAAGAAGAATGTGGCATCAGGATTGGAGGAAGATTCAGCAACAATCTGCGATATGCAGATGATACAACCTTGCTTGCTGAAAGCAAAGAGGACTTAACATAGTTACTGATGAAGATCAAAGACAACAGCCTTCAGTACAGTTTGCACCTCAATGTAAAGAAAACAAAAATCCTCACCACTGGACCAATAAATAACATCCATATAAATGGAGAAAAGATTGAAGTTGTCAAAGACTTCATTTTGCTCAGATCAACCATCAGAACTTACAGAAGCAGCAGTCAGGAAATGAAGATAACCCCCAACAAGATGGATTGGCACAATGGCAGTACCAATGGGCTCAAGTTTAACAAAGATTGTGAGGCTGGTTCAGGATTGGGCAGAGTTTCTTTATGTTGTACGTAAGATCACTATGAGTCACAACTGACTCAATGCCACCTAACAACAACAAAATAATTGCTTATGTAAAGGTTTTCCTAAGAGTGGGTGATGGGTCCGGACCATTGAAATTGTAGTTAGTAGCCCAGTTCTTATCCTACAGCGCCACACCAGGACCAAATAATAATGAATCTGCAAAACACCTCATAGCATGGAAGAAACTGTAGGACATTATGTTGAGTGAAATTAGTCAATCACAAAAGGACAAGTATTGTATTAGAAGACTGTTACAAAAAAAATCAAGTAAAGGTTTTCATACTGAAAGAAATATTGTTTGATCATTACCAAGATTGGGAGGGGGAAAGAAGGTAAATTACATGCTAGAGGTTTGATGTGTGTTAACTTGGGTAAAGGGGACAGCAGGATATGTTAAGAGGGAGGTTAGTCATCATTATGGAAGCAGGGGAATGAGTGTCAGAGTTAGAAGGCAACAGAGGTGTGCACTGTCACATCCACAGCCCTGCAGTAATCATGATCTATAAGTCCATGCATGGATGGACATCAAGCTGAATGGCTGTGGAAGGAAGGTTCAGTACTACTACACCCCAGAATATACATGGGTTTGAGGAGCGCGGTGGCTCCATACCATAAGTGCTGGACTGAGAACAACAAGGTCTGTGGTTTGAGCCCTCTAGCCACTCCGTGGGAGAAAGCTAAGGCTTTCTGCGCATGTGAAGATTTAAAGCCTTGGAAATCCTGTATTGGTTCTCTATGAGGCAGAACAGACTCCATGGCATTTACCAACAACAATAACTTACATAGGTTTGATGGAGGATGTTTCTACAAGTTTATTAACTTCTGCTGCATATATGACTATGATGGTGCATACAAGAGGCAAAGTTATTTTTTAAATAGAAGGGAACTGCTAGAGCCCCTTCAACTATCATCGGTGATCTTTTCCCCAGGCTGGTAGGTGGCCGGGGGAGGGAGGTTCATCTGGAAGAGTTATACAGCAAGGGTGGGGCGTCCAGTCCCATGATGCCCAGGCCACTCCTTCTTGTGAACAGTATTTATTCTTGGGCTTCTTGCAGAACCTCAGGGTGCCGTATCCCAGACTGGACTAGGGACACAGTGTGTCTTCTGCCATGAGTTCTTGGGCAACAATGTCACCTTTCCAAGCAAGACAGAAGTTAAGGAAGGTATACATTTTCAAAACATTGGCTGTATTCCAAACTTCGTGGTAAGAATCAGGTTAACCGTGAGAGAGACAAGGTTGACTCTTTCCTTGTGTCCTGTAGGTCTCTGGCATGGAAGCAGGGTTGCTGCGGACCTCTGCTTTGCTCCTGTCCTTGCTTGTCACCACTTCTGTACAAGCTTGTGGTGAATGTGGAGAAGACCCTGTACCACAGCTTGCTCTAAGAAATGATATCTGTAAGTCTGTCTGGAACCGAGTGGGTGTAGCACCTAGGGGATTCTTGCTTTCGGTGGTTGTCCCTCTCTTCTGGCCCACAATGTAGACTGGACCTGCAAGGACGTGAGTTTTCATAAACTGTGTCATTTTGAGGCTTGGATACAGGTGATGATAAGAATTTTGAATCTGTTATTACATGTGGGGCTGGGTTTCTCCTGACTCTTTTTCTGTTATCCACAGTATTTGTTGCTGAATACCTGGGACTGAGGAATATAACTGGAAGCAAATACTTTTATGACTTTCATGTCAGCTTGGTAAATCCATCTACTCCTTCCCCAATTCAGCTATCCACAAAAGCAGAACTCCTTGACCCTAATGTGGTGGTGGGACTGAACAGAATACCAGGAGACTAACAGGCCTGGTGTCAGAGGTAGTCCCAGGACCCAGGGAGGCTCTGTCATCCTGTGTCACTGTTCCCTTTTCTTCTCATAGAGACTTAAAGGCTCCGGACGTCCTGTAATCTATGAATATCCAATTGAGAACTGTTCTATGTTGTACCAGCTACAGAAACCTGGGAGATACTTCCTCATATGGGGTGAGTAGACCCACATTAAGTCCCTGGTGAATCCCTCCAACATGAGTCCCATTCAGGAGCCTGATAACACACCATCTCCACTTTAGAACTGTCCTCCTGGATCTGACAGTCCTGGCTCATTCTGGTCTTACTTTGGGATGTCCACATTGCCACACCTTTTTGAAGTAACATTTTTTTTTTTTTTTTTGAAGGTGCAAACTATGACCATGAGGATACAATCATTATGTCAAGTTGTTTATTCACCCAGTGGGATCTTTACCCAGCAGATCATAAAATAGTCAATGAAATCTACAAGGAGGAATGTAACTGCTCTGTGAGTAGCCTCAGGGTGGATTGATGAGGTCTTTTTTTTGTTGCTGAGATCTCCATTCCATCCACTTGGAACCTCTCCTTTGTAAGCTTCTTGAATTCACTTTGGGTTCACTGGCAGCTCCCACAATTGCCTTTCTTTTCTCAGTGGTGTGGGACCTGGGATGGAAGAGATGTGGGAGCTGAGCTCTGCTGTGGTTTTTCCATCCTCAGGTGCAGTACATGACAATTGTTGACAGAGGGGCAATACATTGAAGCAGGCTTGCTGATGACATCCCTCCTGTCTTTACACGCTACTCGACAAACACTTGCGCCACACCAGTGCCTGCCTCCCATCTTTCCTGGTGTATGTAGAATGGAGACATATAAATGATTCTCTGTAACAAATCTCTCCAAGAGTCCCACTTCAATGTTACAACAGCTTTACAGAGAATGTTGCTTAAGTGCCATTGAGTCAGTTCCGATTCACAGCAACCCTGTACAGGGTTTCCAAGGAGCACCTGGTGGTTCCCAGTCCAGTGTTGATCCGACAGCGCCACACCAGGAGTCCAGAGAATAAACTTCTCTAAAAGTAGGGGAACTACTGAAGAACACTACACTGAAAATCCCATGAAGCCCTGTCTGTACTTGTCCTATTTCTCTGTACCTGTCACAGACGTGCTCTTGGTCTGGTTGCCGAAATGGTGGTGTGCAACTTCTCTCGCAATATGTACACATATGCACTTACCATGTGCACGTATTTGGTTGCTCAGTTTGTGTTCATAAACTTTAACACATTTTAAATCAACAAATTTCACAAAGATGATACAAAACTCAAGTCTGTTTTGCACTTTTCAAAGCTTTCATTTCTCCCTCTGCAGGCTCCCCTTCACCCAGAATCACACCCCGACCTCTGCTCTTCCTCACCCTGAAATGCACTCTTCTCACCTGACAGAGACTCTAAACCCTGGGACCATGCGTGGGGCTTGACTGAGACGCTCTTGGATCCGATGCAACAGGGCACCTCAAGAACCTTATCTCACAACCCGAGAATGTAAAATTCCCCAAGGGTTGAGTTTGGGACGAGAACTATGGATGTGTATAGGGCTGAGTTTTAGCTTGTGCCCTGTGTCCCTAGAACAGGGTTAGGGAACGTCCTGCCTGTGGGCTGTACAGTGGTGGTGGTTATGTGCCATGGAATTGGTTCCGACTCATAGCGACCCTATATAGGGTTTCCGAGGAGCAGCTGATGGGTTTGAACTGCCAACTTTTTGTGGTTTGCAGTCCAGTGCTGATCTACAGCACCACACCAGCAGTCCACAAATGACCCAGTAAATGATATTATAAATATCCAAATGGCTCTTGGCAGAAAAACGTTTCCCCACCCGTGCCCTAGAAGACACCCACAGTTCTGGACAGTGGGACCTGGGAAGCATCTGCAGCCAGAAAGTGTAGCCGGGTCACTTATGCTGGTAGTGTGTCAGGCAGTTCCTCCCAAGCTGTGGGTCCCATCTGTCTTCTTTACCTTTGGAGAGGGTCTGGGGGACTAAGCTGCTGTGTTGTGATCAGGGTTGGTGGCTGTGGGCAGGTCAGATGGGCCAGGTGGCAGCAGTGGGGACCGCCACTCCACATCAGCGTGTTAGACTGAGCTGGGCTCCTCTCCTCTCCCAGGAGGGTGTTATTTTGCCGTCCTGACTGGGGCTGGGTGGAATGGGGGTACAGCCTCCCACACTGACCTAGCCCTGTGCCTACACTGGGAGGAGACGACCTGAAAGCAGCCATCACTTGGGTGTCCTGCCGTGAAGGGCTATGTGTGTGACCTCCCGAGAATGTCCCCTACTTCCCATGAGGTTTAAATGAAGGTTTTCAGTTATCATTACATTTTGGACCTAGTAAATTACAATAGTTGTCACGTTTGGTAGTCTGAATAATGGCCTACCCCCTAAAAAGTCTGTATTTGAATCATTTGAACACATGAATGCTTTATCTTACCTGGTAAGTGAGACTTTGCAGAAAGTGATTCAGGGGAAGTCTGTGTCCTGAGGAGCTAGCCTAGAACAGCTGTATTGTGAAATGGGTCCTTGAAAACGGAGCCATGCTGCAGATTGAGGCGGAAATGGCTGTGAATACGGAAGACTCTTCAGAGGTGTTGGTCGTTTTGAAACCACAAGAACCTCAAAAGGGAGGACATGATTGTCCTGTAGAACCTGCATTAAGGAATGCTCACCTGTTCAGACCTTCATTGTCGCCTAGGAGACCACTGTTAAGTTTCAGACGTGCAGAATTGTAAGATAGTAAGTTTGCATAGGAGTCCTGGTGTGGTGCTGTTGGAAAAGCGCTGAACTGCTAAGCACAAGGTTGGCAATTCAAAAACCAGCTACGCCCTCAGAGAGCTTATACAAGGTCACTATGAGTTGGAATCAACTCAGTGGCTCACAAGAAGAACCTTGTGTTCTTTAGGTTAATGAGGTCCTGGTATTGTGGTACAGCAGAGAGGGAAACAGATGCATAAGGAGGATGGGGAAAGTGCTAAACACAACACAAGAGCACCTACCAAGGAGGGATGTTATTGTATGTCATGTGATAGTCCCCATCCAATATGTGCTTTTGATTGTTACAGCGTACACTTGACAATCCTAGACAGCACTGAAGAAGCTGAGGGACAGAGATGACCAGTGTCCTTTCCTGAGAGCCCACTTGCAGGCATGACCATATCCCAGTGGGATCCTAGGGCAGTAGGAGGTCTGGCTTCGTCTTTTACATGGTTCCTTTGGGTATTTAAACATGCTCTTGATACTAGTCTCTAGTGTCCATGTGAAGGCAATACACTGATTTCTTGACTGCTGTTTCCATGAGAGTTGATGGTTGATCCAAGCAAAATGAAGTCTTTGACAACTTCAATCTTTTCGCTATTTATATTGATGTTGTTCATTGGTCTACTGGTGAGATTTTTGTTTTCTCTACATCAAGGAGTAACCCATACCGAAGGCTGTGGCCTTTGATCTTCATCAGTAAATATTTTAAGTCCTCTTCACTTTCAGCAAGCAAGGTTTCAGCAATCTGCATAATGCAGGTTGTTAATAAGCCTTCCTCCAATCCTGATGCAACGTTTTTCTTCATATAACCCAGCTTCTCGAATTATTTGCTCAGCATATAGATGGAATAAGTGTGGTGAAAGAATACAACTCTGTCGCACACCTTTCCTAATTCCACACCATTCAGTATTGGCTTGTTCTGTTTGAACGACTACCTGTGGTCTATATAAAGGTTCCTCATGAGCACAAAAGTGTTCTGGAATATTCATTTTCCACAGTGTTTTCCAAAGCTTGTCATGATCCCCACAATGAACAATAAAGCACAGGTAAACATTTTTCTGGTATTCTCTGCTTTCAGTCAAGATCCATCTGACGTCAGCAATGATATTCCTCTTTCTACGTCCTCATCTGAATCCAGTTTGAATGAACTTCTGGCAGTTCTCGGTCAATATATAGGTGCAGTCACTTTTGAGTTATCTTTAGCAAAATTTTACTTGCATGTGATATTAATGATATTGTCTGTTGATTTCCACATTCCATTGGGTCACCACTCTTTGGATTGGGCACAAATACAGATCTCTTACAGTCAGTTGGCTTCCAAATTTCTTAGCATAGATGAGTGAGTGCCTCCAGTGCTACATTATTTAGTTTGCTGAAAGATTTCCATTTGTATTCCATCGATTCCCAATGCCTTGTTCTTTGCCAATGCCTTCAGTGCACCTTGGTTTTCTTCCTTCAGTATTACTGGCTATTGATCAGATGCTACCTTGAAATGGCTCTTGAAATGGTTGAACATCAACCATTTCTCTTTGGTACGTTAACTGTGTATATTCCTTCCATCTTCTTTTGTTGCTTTTTTTCCCATAGAATCTTTCAGTATTATAAATTGAATTTTGTCTTGAAATTTTTCTTCAATTCCCTCAGCTTGAGAAATGCTGAGCATGTTCTTTCCTTTTTAAAGTGTTCAAGAGCAGACATGTCAGTTTGAGGACTAAGGTAACACAAGCCATGGTATTTTTAATAACCTTATATGTATGTGAAAGTTGGACGGTGAATAAAGGAGACCATGGAAGAACTGATGTGTTTGTGTTATGATGATGGAGGAGAGTATTAAAAGTACCATGGGCTGCCAAAACAATAAACAAATCTGTGTTGAAGGAAGTATAGCTAGAATGTTCCGTCAAAGCCAGGATGGCCAGACATGTCTCTGATACTTTGGACATATTATTGGGAGGGAGCAGTTCCTGGAGAAGGACATCATGCTTGGTAAAGGGGAGGGTGGGAGAAAAAGAGGAAGACCCCCAACGAGATGGTTTGGCACAATAGCAGAAGCACTGGGCTCAAGTGTAGCCATGACCGTGATGTTGGCGCAGGTCTGGGCAGTGTTTCATTCTGCTGTGCACAGGCTCTCTGTGGGTCAGATCCATCTCGATGGCACCTAACAACAAGGAGAACAACAGTGTCCATGCTTGGTGAACAGTATGTTGCTGTAATGTTGGTGATGTCATCTACCAGGTCCACTGAAAATATGGAGCTTTCTGGGTATAACCACAGAATAGAATCTCTTCAATGCTTCTTCATCACTATCTGCCCAAATACATACACAGACTCTTACTAAAGGTTCAATCCCAAGCAATAATTTTTTTGTGTGTGTGTGAATTATGTGTTAATTTACCTGGGTGAGCATTATCTTTACATTCAGCCTATCATACTGTGTTTTATTGCAATGATCACAGTCCCCTGTATGCATCATCAAACACACAAAGAATACACCCCACACTCCTGCCCCCCCGGCTGCCAGTACACAACTCCTCTCTCTCCCTGAGCCCAGAGTCTCCAGCTGCTCCTTCTGTCAATGTCTTTGCCTCTGCCTCCATCCCTAGTGTCACTGCCTCTCTGGACAGGGTCTTGAACTTAGCTTTTCTCCCTTGATGGTTCCAGGGATCACTGCTCCTAGACTGTAAAATCAGCCCCTCCCCTTCTTTTGTTACCAAACATTTACATTTACCTTTCCAACACTCACTGTGAGACCTGATAGCAATCATTCCCTATTGAACCACAGGAGTCCTTTCCCCCTCACCTTTTATCAACCCAATTCAGACAGATTGGAAACAATTCAATGGAGGTTCTATCTTTCCCTGTATCCTCTGGAGCTAGGTTCCCTATTGAAAGCTTGTAAGCCAGTCACCTAGACATTGGCTACCCCATTTTGGGTAGCCAATGTCTAGGTCCCCCTCCCTGTTGACCCTGTGTACCAAGGGGGTGGCAATGATCCTCACTGTAGAGATTTGTCCGCTCCTTTGTCATACTGCATCCACAAGCATAGGTCAAGATCATCCCCTTCAGTGGGTTACTTCTTTTTTTTTTTTTCCCTCTTCTTTCTTCCTCTAATCATGTTCTGATCATCCAGCCATTGAAGCCAGGTCAAATGGGTACTGTCTGCAAGTGTGGGTGTTCTTGTGCATTACCCCTCATTTTATATCAGCTGGATGCTTCACACTCCATTCTAGTCCTCTGGGGCCATGTCCCTGCCCCTGGGCCCAGGAGCCCCCAGGTCTCGTCATACTGCTGGTTAACCAGGTCTTAATCCAGATTAACCAGAGTCCATTGAATGTTCACAACTTCATTGCTGTTTTTCCTTCTCTTCCCCTTATCAGTGACCAGTGTAGTCAGCAGCAGGACCATATGCCTGCTAGTGTATTCCATTTGTGTTTCAGTCTTGGAAGGGGGTTTGCCTTGAGGGGACCTGACCACTTGCCTTGATGGCTCCCTGGGGAACAACTTGCTTGTTCTTCTGGTAGCCAATTGGACTGCTCTTACTGGTTTTTTTTTTCCCCTGCTGGTCTTTCTTTCAAGAAGTATCTTCTATTCTTCTATCTGCTCCAAACTGGTCTACTTTGTCCTTTCATGTGAGAATGTCCCACCTCAGAAGATTCTGGATGAGGATCAGGATTCCACCTATGGTCTTGTGCAGTGCAAAGGCTCTATAGGGAGCTTCCTTCACTGGGAAAGTTCTAGCCCCATTTTAGTTATTCCAAGCAGTTATAGGCTAAAGACAGACTTACAAGCTTTCTCTGGTGATGTTTCTGGCTATTCCATTGTCTCCCCTTGAAGTGTCTATTTTACAATAGTAGGCAAGGGAAGCCAAGATTCAAAAGACAGCCAAGATTCTTAACATCATTTCCCCACTTTTACCCATTCACACCATGCCTCAATCTTTGTATCCACAGCCCCATTTTCCATGTTTGTGTTTACATCTTTACTTACCTCTGTCCCATTTAGCCCATGTAAGCCTTCCTAGTTATTCTCCCATCTGCCCTATTTTTCCTTTCCCCTTCCCCTTCTAGTGCATTGCCACCTGCCCAGCACCAAACTATCCTGTGTCTATTCCATACCCTGTGTTCCACTATCCTGTGCCTATTCCCTACCCTATGCTCTGCCTTCCCCTCTCTCCCCCTCACCCCATCCCCCCATATACCCCAGTCTCACCATTCTTTGGGCCAACCAGCCATTCCTATTCTCTCTCTCTCATGTCCAGGTAGACAGATGTCTATGGAATATGGTTGAACTCAGCCCATATCTTCATTGTTGCCTTTCCCCCTCTTTCACTCACCCGTAGACCAACGTAGTCACCAGCAAGCTTACATGGCTACGCGTGTGATCCCTTTGAATTTCAGTCTTGCAGGGGTGTTTGTCCTGAAGGGACTTGATTGCTTGCCTTGATGACTCTCCAGCAAACAACTTGTTTGTTCTTGTGGTAGCCAGTCAGACTGCCATTTTTGTTTTTGATTTGTCCTGCTGGTTTTTCTTTCAAGAAGTATTTTTGGTTCCTCTAGCTGCTGCAGACTGGTACCAGGCCTCCTCAAGAAGCCTATTTCACTGGGTAAGTTCTAGAACCCCTTTTATTTTCTAGGGTTTGGCAATACCAAATGGAACAATGGGATGCAACATGCTCTGCAGCTTCCCAGAAATTTCCCCACAAGTAATGTTTTACAGATTTCAATCATTTTACCTCATACTACATGGGACCTTATGGAAAACCTGCATTATAGGGGTATGTACCAACTTGGGTAGGACAAGCTTTTAGTTAAATCCTATCCATAGTTTAATAACAGGATTTGGTGGCATGTAGCAATTCAACAACACTGTCATAAAACAAAAACAAAAACAAAAACAAAGTGTGCATGTATACATTTGAAATGTCTAGCTAATGGTTCAATGAGATGGACATTTTGTCTTACAGGAACAATGAAGTAGAAAAAAAGGCAGAATACATATTCCCTAGAGCCTCCTTAAAGGAACACAGATGTGTGGATACCTTGATTTTAGTTGGCTGAGAATCATGTTGGGCTTAGACCTCTGACAGAAAATATCTGTGTTCCTTAAAAAGCTAATGTCATAGTTATTTGTTACCACAGTTAAAGAAAAGTAATACTTCGTGGGCATCAATGAAGAAATAGAATCCATACCATCATGAACTGAGGAATTACTGTGTACCAGCTCTGCTTCATGTGCTGTTCGTGTTTTGAATTATTGACCATGTACCTATTCCTGACATGCCTGAGGTGGGAAATGATTGCAGTTTCACACCGAAGAATCTGAGGAACAGAGGTGATAGATGCCGTTTTCCTGTGCTACCACAGGCTGGAATGAAATATAGCCTGACTGAATCCTGTACCTGTTGGAAGCCTGGTTCCATTCCTTTCCGTGTCTCTGGTGGAGAAAAGGAAAACTCCTGGGACAACTCGGGCATTCATACTGTGTCCACGAGAGATGGATCAGGCCTGGACGGTGAGCCAGTCCAGTCAGGTAAGAATCTGCCCCTGTGTGAGTTCAGCATCAGCAAAGTTGATCCATCAAGGCCTCCCTCCATTCACCTCACAGACATACAGCCCCTTGACTCTGCTCTGACCCGGGGAGTGAGACTGGCCTCAGGTGTCTAACAGAACTTGGGGGAAATCATAGCACTTTTTCTCCTCACCCCACCAAGTCCCTCCATCCCTTTCCACCATCCATTCAGTTCCTTCTCATAGATGAGCAAAAACCCTGAGCTATCATTTGATGTCGTCAAATTCAAAGTCAGTTATCCATGTGACAACCTCTGTGACTCAGGATTGTTCAGCAAAGAGTTCTTAAATGGGCTATGCTGATCTCTGCCAAGGTTTTCCTTTACCTCTCTGCATGGACCCCTGCAGCTTGGCTTCCATCCATGACCCAGCTCTACAGTGTCACCACCTCATGCATTTCATCCACAGAAGTACCGCCAGGTACCTGTGTTTACAGACCTGGCAGTTTTTTCCAGGTGCTGTACCAGAACCATGGTTTTATGAACCTCCAGACTGACCAGCTGTGACCCACAGTGTGTTCTTGTCAGTAGCCACCAAGACACAGTGTGCTGACCCTTTGACTTCGGCATCTTCCATGGTAATTATGGATAGTAATACACTTCACTTGACAATAGTATGATAGGATTTTGTGGGGAAAGGGCAACACTGACCAGGGATAAAGCTTGGAGAGAAATGACAAAGGGCACCTGCATGGTTATTTCTGTAGCCCCGGGCCAGTTGCTCAGTTTTTTCAATGATCTTCTCCCTGTTCTCTGCTCCCGTAACCTTCTCTCTGATCTTACTGTTCTCTCAGACTTCTGCTGGGCTGCTTTTTCCAAACAAGGAGGCGTGAGTAGCTCGACCTTACTGGATGTGGATCCTCCTGTCCCCAGGTACAGCACAACCCCTCTGTGACCTGTATCAGAGTGTCCCTCCATCATGTCCTCTGAGGGCTTACAGAGCTCACACTGTTGAGTACAGTGCCTGGGTCCCTCTGCTAATGCCGATACTGAAGACACTATCCACTGCACCCCTCTGGTTCTCTCAGATCATGTGGTCTCATGCACATTTCAGCATCTCCTCGAATACTGTGGTGGTGGTGGTGGTGTGCCATCAAGTCGGTTCTGACTCACTGTGACCCTGGATGGGGTTTCCGAGGCTGTATGTATTTATGGGAACAGAAAGCCTCACCTTCCAAACTGCTGGCCTTGTCGTTCGCAGTGCACCATGTCACCCACTGCGCCACCAAATACCATACTGCGCTTGAAAAAGTAGCCATCAAGCTTCTGAATCATTCCAAACCACTATCAGAATGTATATGACATGTATATCAGTAAATTTCAAAACATGTCATATATTGATAAACTTAGGAAAGGTGGATGGAAACTCAAATGCCGACAGTTCCTGTCTGCATATGTTTTTGATTTCTCTCTCACCCTTCAGTGTCCCCTTTATCTGGGAATTCCCAAGTGTGCTCCATCCTAATCCAGAGTGCACTGTTCCTCCCTCTCTGACTGAGGCCATAACCAGGGCGCTGAAGAAATTGCTGGATGATGACAGGCCAAGGATGAGTCTCGATAAGGCAGTGGACACACTGTGAGGGTTCCTAGGAATAGAACCATCTCTGTGGGTTGAGGGGTCACAAGGAACTTTGGGTAAATAGAGTGGCCAGTCGTAGGTTGGGTGTCTGTCCTCCCAGAAGATTGAGAAGATGATGAATTGGCTGCTGCCCAAGGGGCAAAACTCAGGCCAATTGTGTGTTTCAAGCCTGTGACATATCACCCTGACATGCCTGTGGTATCAGGTAGGGAAGTGGAGAGTGACTGATGTGTGTCTCGTTTTTCCCAGGTTCTCTGCCTGCATCAGGACATAAAACATCTACCCTTGCTATGTGTTGATTCATGACAGGGTCTGGGGTCACCATAATCAGTGGTCACAGGTTTCTAATTTCTCCTACCATATGAATGTGGCTGACATTTTCCTACTCTTCAAAGGGATTTGACTAACTGCCCAAGGCACGGTGTCGGGCTCCCATGCCAGAAATGTTGCCCATGACCTATGGAGAAAGCAGGAATGATGTCATAGGCCTTGGGGGTGAGGAATTGGGCTAAGAACCATGGGTTGTCTATCAGTTGTCACCCATTTCCCACTCTGGTAGATGACTAGACAGGTTACAGCAGGGCTGTGGCTCACACTCCCATGTTGCTTAGGCCACACCTCCTACTGATGAGTATTTGTCTGCACTTAGAGCTTCGGTGTCTTGTAGAACCTCCCTATGGGCCCTATTCCAGATTGGCAATGGCAGACCATCTGTAATAGGGATGCGGTGCCTTTTCTGCCATGAGTTCTTGGGGAAAAAAACTCCATCTTTTCCTACACCACAGAAGTCAAGGGAGGTAGATGTTTTTACAAATCAAGTCTATTTCCTATCTTCATGGGAATAGGCTATGAGGGGTCATGACTCAGTTCTTTCCTTGTGTCTTTCAGGTCCCCAGCATGGAACCTACTTTTCAGCCTGCTTCTAGTTTACCCCGGCCCCTCTGTCTCTCCGGCTGTGTGTTTGTTTGCCTCTGTGATATGCAGCAATTCTCCAGAATTTTCTGCAGAGCTGATGTTTGTAAGTGTGGTTGGGGCTAAGAAAGACCACCACCGTGGGGTTTCTCACCCAAGATAATTGAAGATGAGGCACCCCCCCCTTCTTACCTCTGATTAAATTCACATTATGCATGCTTGCCAAGACTATCAATCAGGTAATGCTATATTCTTGTATTGACCCTTTTTGTTATATTTATGCCTGGACATTATAATTATGTATTCATGCATTCACTTACTGTCTTACTGTGATGTTTAATTGTATGTGTCAGTATGGTGAGGCTATGGTATTTCCTTGTTGAGTCAAACGCTCATCTAGATGTTGCTGTGAGTAGATTTGATCCTTGTGATTAACACGTACTGTCATATGACTCTAAGAAAAGGAAGTTGCCCTTCATAATGTCGGTGGGTCTGAGCCAAATAGTTGAAGTCCTTACAATTCAAAAACTGAGGTTTTTGAAAGAAGGAGTCTGCCTTCTGCCTCAAGACATTAATATAGACATCATGCCAGAACTGGCCTACAGATGTTGCACTGGCTGTCCCTCACAATTACATGCGCCAATTCCTGAAAACAAAACAAAACAAAAAGGGTTTTCTCTCTCTCTCCAAAGAGCAATGAAGTCACTGCTATTATTTTTCTGTAGACTTTCAAGGGGGTGAACCAATTATTCATATAATTGTTATAAGGGAATTAAAAAGAAAGAGGTTCCCCAGGAGGAATATGATGTCAAAAATGTGATACACAACCACGTTTTTTACTACATGACTTCATCAAAATGTAACATTTTAGCAACCAAGAACATTAGAGCTAGCGAGGACCATGAAATGTGACTGATCATTTTACAGGTGAGAAAACAGGTTAGGAGGGAGAGGTGACCAGCCTGAAGCTATAGGGTTTCTAACTGCCACTATTGGGCTGGTTCCTCTCTGTAGATTTAGGCCTTTGTTTTATTCTGATCTGAAGGGCATCTCTTGGAAAACGTAATCTGAAGAAGGTTCCTGGAGGCAGTGAGGTTCATGTGCAGGACCAGGGGTGAACGAAGAGAGATCTCAAAGATTCCCCACCTTGGGTTTCAGCCTTCTTTGCTCACATAAAGATTGTTGTCCTCAAAAAGGACCAGTAGATGGCAGACAATAACCGTGTTCCAAAGAAAGATGTTATAAACAGCTTTCTCAGGTTACCAGTTCATCTGCCCGGTGAACACCAAACTAGAGATAGTTGTGAAACCAAGTTCTTCAACAAGACTCTCTTCCCAGGCTTGCGCCCACTGCAACCTGCTGCTTATGATACAATCCTCCTCACCTCACATCCTTCACCCACAACTCTACCTTTCTCAAGGGTCGTAGAGTTAATCTCATTTTTCTCTTCAGCGGAACATACCAGGAGGAAAAGATCTACTTTGACAATTATTGTGCACGGGTATTTGAGTGACCTACAGGTGACATTTCATGCTTCCTGTTAGTGTTTTAGAAGTCCTGGTGTGGCGCTGTGTGTTGATGCGCCAGACTGCAATGCCATTTGAACTGCAGGGCTGGCAGTTCAAGCTCACCAGCTGCTCATCGGAAACCCTATACAGGGTTGCTGTGGGTCGGAACCGACTCGACCGCACTTCAGAACATCAACAATTAGTGTTTTCAGGAGTCTTGGTGTGACGCTGTGGGCTAATGAGTCAGTCTGCAAAGTCATTTGAACTTAAGGTCAGTGGTTCAAGCTCACCAGCTGCTCCTTGGAAACCCTATGCAGGATCACTATGGGTTGGAATCGACTCGGTAGCACTTAATAACAGCCATATTTGTGTTTTCTGCATTACAAAGAGAGTATTTGACATTCCACAGGGGCGAGGCTCTAATTCTTGTCAGAATGTTCTATGAACTACATCTGGACAAGGAACATTCAGCTGCCTCTAAAATCAAGTCAGTGGAGGCAACCGGGCACTTACAAGAAAAATGAGCACATCGGCTATATTTCAGGCTCTGTGTTGAGCACGTTATATGGATATATTTGTTTAGTCATCACAGTAACCCTATGAAGTGATGTGTATTTATCACTTTTTAACATTTTTGCTGAGAAGTTCAGTGATGCCCTGAAAGTTTAACTTGCTCAAGGTCCTATAGAGAAAAGTACAAGGGTATTTTCTTATTATCTGCTTATACTACATACATAAGAGCTCTGGTAGCTAAGTGGGCTGCCGTTTTTAAATTCCATATGGGTTGCCAATATAATTTTGGGTTGTAAATTTAACTCTTTGAGCAGCATCAGAGAACTCATTCCTTTGCAGTGCTCTGCAAGGAAATGTGATTTTTTAATTGTCTCAGGCTTTATGGGTTAATTTGTTTTACTTTCCCGGTGACACTGGGGCGTTCTTGCGCATGTGCAGATGAGGCTGAATCAGCACTTTTCGAATAACCTGGTTAATTCCACGGACTTTATCAAATGGCTGTAAGTCATATCCTTACAATTAGGAAAAGCTGTGTCTTTTGAGACAGAAAGTTGCTTTTTCTTTCTTTCAACTTTTTATAGTAAATTGAGTGAAGGTTTACAGAGCAGATCCTTAGTTTTATATCCAACAAATGCTATACTTTGCTTCATTATATAGTGATTGCAATCCCCTCCATGTACCAACAGTTAATGATATTTACTCTGGTAGCATGGTGGTTACGAATCGGGCTGCAAACCTTAAGTTCAGCAGTTCGAAACTACCAGCTGTTCTGCGGGAGAAAGATGAGGGTTTCTGCTCCCGTAAAGATTTACAGCCTCGGAAACCCTGTGCAGGGTGGCTATGAGTCGGAACCGACTCCACAGCACGTAACAACAACAACAAACCTCTATTCAGTTTAACTCTTGCATTCCTCTCTGTGTCTCCTCTTGTTGCATATTACCTACTCTGTCAGCTAACTTGACATGCTTCTACCCTCTATCCTGGTGTGACGCTTTGGGTTCATGTGCTAGATTGCAAAGCCATTTGAACTTCAAGGTTGCTGGTTCAAGCTCACCAGCAGGGTCACTGTGGGTCTGAAACAACTTGATCGCACTTCACAACAACAATAACAACCCTCAAGCTGACGTCCTGGTGTGGCTAATGCACTGGACCGTAGAGTCAGTTTGAACTGTATGTCTTTGAGGGGAGTCCTGAGTGCCACTATGCTTAGTGTGCTTGGCTGCTCTCCGAAAGATTCAGGTCTGCCCAGAGTCTCCTTAGAAGGAAGATCTGAAAAATCCATCATTGCAAACTGCGTGGAGCACACAGTTCTACTCTGACACATGTGGGATTGGCATGCAGTCGGAATCGAACCAATGACTACTGGTACTATTTCGGGGCTGGTGGCTATTGGACAACAACACAGAAGCTGCTTTTGTTGTTTGTAACGAGCAGCATCTCCACCCGCTCAGCTGTGAGCTGTGAGAATTTTATTTTCTATTTTTCTGGGTGACCCCTTGTGAGATGGGCACACTGAAAGTCACAGTCTCAGTCAATGATGCTTGCATGGGTTCCAGGGACCCTGAGCTGTGGGGGCCAAGGCAATCCTCATTTCTCTAAGCACATGAGAAAGTTCAGCCTTGGGTGAACCCGTGTAATTGGCACCATGTGTGTTGGGGAATCCCAGCTGCCTCTTATCATTGTCCTTCCTCCCCTGCTTCTCTGTCTTGGTGTGATGGGGATTCGATCTGGAGATCATCGGCTGCTAAGCTAGGAATTGACCCACACCTGAGGAAAAAGAGGCAAGGCTAGGTGTCAGAGATCCACGACGGCCGGACTCCACTTCCAGGATTTACTAAGAAGGTGTTGTCAGTTTTACTACAGGTTTTAAAAATGTATTTATCTTTTGAACATCCCAGCTTTGGGCTTGTTTAGCCGCCTTCAGTGTCATTGATTTCTGCTGTTGTATTTATTACATTCTTCTTTCTCCTGGCTTTGCCTTCTATAGTCTTGCAGATTTTTGGTTTGTTTGTTTTATTGTTCCATCTATGACCAAGAGAGGAACGTTGAAATCTTCAAGTATAAATGCCTGCTTTCGCTTTCAGACCTACCTCTCTTTGCTCCGTGTATTTGAGTTCCTTTGGTTTGGTGCTTACACATTTGAAATGATGACTTGTGGGTGGACTGGCTCTGTTAAAATGGTAATGGGATACATTGTAAGATGCCCTGTTGGCACAATGGTTAAGTACTCAGCTGCTGACTGAAAGGTTAGCAGTTTGAACCACCAGCCACTCTGCAGGAAAAAGACCTGGGAATCTGCAGCCATAAAGATTTCAGCCTGGAGGGCGGTTTTTTTCTCTGTCACATGGGGCTGCCATGAATTGGATTCGACTGGACAGTACCCAACAGCCATTGCCACACTATTAGTCACCATTATAATGTATCAGTAAAGAGTCCTTGTGTGGCACTGTGGGCTAATGCGCTGGACTGCAAAGTTGCTTTGAACCACAGGGTTGGTGATTCGAGCTCATCAGCTGTTCCTTGGAAACCCTATACATATATACCCTATATATGTGTCGGACCGGAGTCAACAGGACTTAACAACAACAATCAGTGAAGAATCAAGAAAACATTCCTTGAATCCCCCCTCATCCCATGGGTGGGCTCCACTTTCCTGCTTGTGTCTATATCTCTTGATTTCTCTGGGCCCCGTGCCCATGCGGGCCAGCACTTGTAGCTGAGCACACGTGTTGGTTGTTTATTTAAAAGTTGACAAGTCTGGAAAGAACACAAGAGCCCCTCAGAGTGTGTTGTGAAGGAGTAAGGAACCTCCCCACTCCAGGGCCCGACCCGGGGAGCTCTAGGTGTGGGTGGAGTGAGTTGCACACGCTGTCATTTTGAGGCTTGGTCAGAAGCATGGACTTCTGAGGACAAACACACAGGGGTCTCTGTCAGTTCTCCATCCGTCCCCTCACACACTCCTGCTTTCTGCCAGCACCTGGCCTTGTTGGCAGGTAATGGAACTCCGTGAGACTAGGTACTCATGTACATCTACCCACTCCTTCCAAACAGATCCCCCCACCCCAAACTGAGGGTCTTTCTTCCTGCTCTGATAGACTGTGGAGGAGTCAGGAGGCCTGCATGTCCTGGTCACATGTCCAGACCACAGTCCCTTCCACCTCACACACACTGTTCATTCTTTATATCTATCTGTTCCTTCCACAGATATTCAAGGACCCTGAGGAGAATTTTGAATTCATCCTCACACCTGATGAAGAAATGGATCCTGGTTATATTCATGAAGAAAGATCCTCCATCAAGAAAGACATCATTTCAGGTAAGCTCATGGACACTATTGCCTTCCTGAGTTCCATCATGGAACCCTCAGTGTTGGTCAGCAGGACAGAAACACAGATAATCTCTTGCTGGTTGAGAGACCCAAGGTCACCTACGGGTGCAGAATCCCAGGTCTTTCTTGTGCAGAGTGGCTGGTGGGTTCAAACTGCCAATCTCTTAGTCAGCAGCTGAGTGCTGAAGTGTTCTGCCAACAGGGCATCTCACAATGCATTCCAGTATCATGGTAAACAGAGCCAGTTCATCCACAAGACATTCAATTTTAAATGTGTAAACACCAAACAAAAGGAATTCAAAGTCCGTGAAGCAAAAAGAGACAGGTCTGAAAAGGAATCCTTCCAAGGCTGCCCAACTGTGGCTGACTCTGTGTCCTGCTCAGGACATCCTGAAGCGCTGGGGGTGGACACTCATACACCACAGAGTGGACAAAGCATAGTGACATTCAGGGAGTGGCTGAGTCCTCTTCGCTGGAGCACTTCTGAATAACAGGACATGAAAATGGAATCACTGAAGCCTGAGATACAGCAAAGGCCACAGAAGGTTGTAGAAAGAAGGCATCTTGGGATGTGCAGGATGAAGAGAATTCCACCATGGTGGTGGTCCACTAAGAGTTCTTGCAGTCTGGGGGAGTCTGTTGTTCATCCTCCCCCTTCCCACAAGTCCCTTCCTCCCTCCCCCTCTCTCTGTTCTCTGGTCCCTCACAGTGGATCCTGCTTTCTCTCCAATTCCTAGTCTTCTTGTTCCTTCTTCTCTAACCCCGGTTCCCTTCTTCCTCGTCTTTTTCCTTCTCCTTCCCTGTCCCTTTCTTTTGTCCCCTATTGAATGTTCTTCTCATGGTTGTTGGCCTTTTATTCCTAGTCCATGAGCCTAGATGTTTTCCCTTTTCCTGGTCACTCCGGGCTGCTTGTACTGTTACTGTTGTTGTTAAGTGCTGTTGAGTCGGTTCTAACTCATAGTGACCCTATGTAGGGTTTCTGAAGAGTGCCTGGAATTTGAACTGCAGATCTTAAAGTTCAAAACAATGTTGAAGTTGAATGCTTATCGTACTGTGCCACATTAGCTGTTGTCCATTCCTTCTCCAGTTTTTGGTCTCCATACTATGCACTGTGTACCTTTTCTCTGTTCCTGACTCCCTTTCTGCCTTCATTTCCTGCTCTGTTTTCTTTTTATTGTCCACATCGGGCAGGGTGCAGAGCCGCCCCTCCTAAAGACTCCAGGCACACACCCATCTCTGCCTACCCAGATGGTCAACGTGAAGGTGAGATCCCTTCTGCCCTGTATTAAGGTATAAAAACAACTTACCAAGCTAAGCACCTGTCTGCACGTGGTGAACCCACATATAAATCCCACACACATGTTCTGCTCCAACCCATCCTCCACAAATGTATCAGTACCGAACTGTTTTGTGTTCTCCTTTTGAAGTAGGTTCCATTGACAGTGTGTGTGTATGTACGATTTCTCAGTTTATAGAGCTTTGTATTCAGCACACATATTTCTGAAGAAAGTCTTTTACTTTTTAGTTGATACATTTAAAGTGCTTCAAAAGTCATGTAAATTTGACCCTCATCTTAAGCACAGTAGGAAACTGTGGAAGTGTTGTTTAGACAAAGCAAGGCAGACATGCTAGTGGTGGTTGTTAGCTGGTGACCAGTTGGTTTCTAGGCATGACCGCTCCATGGGCTATAGCACTGAACGGCGCTGTATGGTTTCCATCATTGTGATTGATGAGCAGAGTCCTGGTGTGGCACTGTAGAATAAATACTGGAATGCTAACCACAAGGTTGGAGGTTCAAATCCACCAACGCTCTTTGGAAACACTATACAGGGTAACAATGAGTCAGAACCAACTCATCAGCACCTAACAACAACGGTTGAGGAGCACTACAAAATTCCGTCCTGTGTACTAACCATGAAGGTCATGGGAAAAGCTTTTGAGACTGGCCAGAGAGTTGCTTAGGGGCCCATCTGCATGCAGGTCCTCAGCTTGTTGAAGTGGTTAGGGAATGGTAGTCTAGATTATTATCCTCCCAAACATTGGGGCACAAAATCAAACAGAAGTGAGTCCTCACAACCCAGACTGTGAACTTGAACCCCGAAGCCTAACTCTTTGTCTAGGCTCGACTTCTCTGTCTATGATGAGTCCCCTTGCCTTCCCTTTGTGAGTCCTCACTGTCCCTTTTAAGGCTTGGAAGGAGTCACTCACCATGTAGAATTCTTGTTTTTTATTTAATTTTAGTTTGGTGATCAAAACAAAGAGTTGCTCTCTGAGGTAAACCAGAGAGCGAACCCCATATAGGAGAACTGTAGACTTAGAAAAATGTGAAAGGCATATTGAAGAGCCGCCCTGGGTCAAGCAAACGATGACAGCGTCCTAAAGGAAAGGAGAACAAAATAGCTACCACTAAGAGGAGAGAGGAGTCCTGTGTGGCCCTGTGGGCTAATGCATTAGACTGCAAAGGCATTTGAACTGCAAGGTTGGTAGTTCAAGCTCACCAGCTGCTCCTTGGAAACCCTACACATGATTACTGTGGGTCAGAATCGACTCATCAGCACTTAACAACAACAACAAGAGGGGAAAAGAGAGTGCTTACAATCTGGTGAGGCGCTTAAAACTCCTTCAGCAGTTTTTCTGAACGTCATTGCATGAAGCTTTGTCACCTCAGATAAGAACACTTATGTGGCTGGCATCTCCTTAGTCTTTTATTTCAATGACATTAAATAAAAAATAAAAAACCCTTGCAGTTGAATGCCTTCAGCCTCACAAAGACCCCACGTGTTACAGAGATGAACCGCACCATAGAGCTTTCTTGGGTGCCATTTTTAATGGAAGCACATTGCCTGAGCTTTCTTCCATGGTGCCACTGGGCAGGTTTGACTGCCTAACATTAATTAGGTTAGCAGTTGAGTGCAAACGATTAGCATAACCCAAGGACCTTTCAGTGATGTTATTGTTGTTGTTGTGTGGTGCCATTTAGTCAATCCCACCTGATGGCAGAGTCCTGGTGTGGTGCTGTGGGGTAATGCATCAGACTGCAAAGTCATTTGAACTGCAAGGTCAGTGATTCAAGCTCACCAGCTGCTTCTTGGAAACCCTATTCAGGGTCGCTATGGGTCGGAATCGACTTGACAGCACTTCACAACGACAACAACCTGAGGGCAACGTGACCAGAACAGAATGAAACCCCGCCTAGTCCTGCACCATCCTCACGATAGTTGTTATGTTTGAGCCCCTTGTTTCAGCCACTGTGCCAATCCAGCTCTTTGATTGAGGGTTTTCCTGCCTTTGCTGACCCTCTACTTTATCAAGCTTGATGTCTTTTTCCAGGGACTGGTCCCTCCTTGATCACGTATCCAAAATATATGCAACAAAATCTCACTATCCTTGCTTCTAAGAGGCGTTCTGGCTGTACCTCTTCCAGGACAGATTTGTTTGTTCTTCTGGCAGTCAATGGTACTTTTAATATTCTTCTCCATCACCGTAACTTCTCTGGTCCCTGGTAATTTATATTCTGGAGTAAATTGAAACTTTGGTAAGTTCAGGCCTAGTGGAATGTATATCTGGTGAGAACAACAGGGTATGCTTTATTTATTCCACCTCTCTGTACTTCTTCCAAGATATATTTGGTCATTCTTCTGTCAGTCCATGGTTTATGTAACATTCTCTTCCATTACCATTAATTCAGAGGCATCAGGTCTCCTTTGGTCTTCCTTACTCATTGTGCATGCATACGAGGCAATCGAAAATACCATGGCTTGGGGTGTTGTTGTTCTTGTTAAGTGCTGTTGAGCTGATTTTGAACCATAGTGACCCTGTATAGGGTTTCTGAGGAGCGTCTGGTGAGCTTGAACCGCTGACCTTATAGTTCAAATCGGCTTTGCAGTCGCATTAACCCACAGCACCACACCAGGACTTAACTTCGGTTAGGTGCACCTTAGTTCTCAAAGAGACTTCTGCACTTTTCAACACTTTGAAGAGGTCTTTTGCAGCAGATTTTCCCAATGCAACTTGTCATATGTGTAAAATAAATTTATACACCAACTCCCCATTGTCACCTTGGTTGGATTCAAAGACCAGGTTGATATTCAAGAGTCAGCGTTACATGAAAACAGAAGGTTACTATATCAGATCACAAAATGGAAGATGATGTAACTATTACATAAAGGCCAAATTACATTATTATATAACTGCCAAACCACTAAAAATCATGGCTCAGCGAAATTGACAAATACCCATCACAGCCAAAGTTATATTTGTCTTACTCCTTGCCATTTGTTATTGCCAAACATTAATCATTAGTATATAAAAATGTCAGATGGTAGTTTTTACTATTGTCATTAATGTGACATGACAGATAATAATAAGATAGCCAATAATGAGGAGTGGCGGTGGTTATGTGCCGTGGCGTCGCTTCCGACTCATAGTGACCCTGTACAGCGTTTCTGAGGCTGTAAATCTGTACAGGAATAGAAAGCCTCATCTTTCTCCCATGGAATGGCTGGTAGTTTTGAACTGCTGACCTTGAGGTTAGCAGCCGTCTGGTAACCGCTACATTACCAGAGCTCCTTCATGAGGAGCAGGTGCATTACTTGTGTTCCATTGCTAGTTTCCTCCAGAGCATAGTCTTCCTAAATGTGAACCAGAATCTTCATTCAATGTCCATTTCTGGGGAGTATCTCAGGTATGGCTGTATCTTTTCATTCATTAATGTTTAGCTTTGTTTCTTTGGAAAATGTTTGTTAACTCCATTCATAGAAACTTGGGAACTTCCTTTATAGCCCACTGCCATTGTGTTGAGTCTGACTCGTAGCAACATCAAGCTCATAGGGTTTCTAAGACTGCAAATATTTATGGGAGCAAAGAACTGCTTTCTCCTGCAGAGAGGCTGATGGGTTTGAACCACCAACCTTGAGGTTAGCAGCCACCTAACCCACAGCATCACCAGGGTGTTTTAATTGTTGAAAATTATATACACAGTCATTGCTGAACCACTATGAAGGTAAACTGCAGACATCAAGATAGTTCATCCTTGACACATGTATCTCTAAAGACTTAAGACACCTTCTGTCATAGCCAAAATGTCTCCTATTGATTTAGCAAGTTTGCCTATCAGAATTTTTTTTTCACTGTCTCAGTAATGGCTTTATAACTGCAAACCCCCAAGGATAATCAAGCAATACCCATTATAGAAATAGAAATGCTGTTATAACCAAGCAATCCCTCTACTTGGTATATAGTCTCAAGAAGTAAGAGCTTTGATACAACTGGATCTATGCACACCCATGTGCGTTGCAGTACTATTTACAACAGCAAAGAGATGGAGACAGTCTTAAATGTCCATCAACAGAAGAATGGTTAAACTTTGGTACATAAACACGATGGAATATTATACAAGGTTGAGTAATAATGACAGATCTGCGAAACACCTCACAACATGGATGAACCTGGAGGACATTATGCAAAGCGAAATCAGTCAATCTCATAAGGACAAATATTGTGTGAAACCACTGTTATAAAAACATAAGAAAATATTTTCTTGCTGAATGAAACGTTCTATGATGGTTACCCATGGTGGAGGTTGAAGGGGGAGAGAGAATTATTCACAGCCTTGAGGAGAGGGGTGGTGGTGGTGGTGGTGGTTATGTGCCACGAGTCGGTTCTGACTCATAGCCACCCTGTATAGGGTTTCTGAGGTTGTAAATCTTCACAGGAGCAGAAAGCCTCATCTTTTTCCTGCGGAACTGCTAGTAGTTTCAAACTAGCTGACCTTGAGGTTAGCAGCCCAACTTGTAACCACTACACTACCAGAGCTCCTTGGCCTTGAGGGTAGGCCCATGTTAACATGGGTGACGGGGTAGGCAATATACAACAAGAGGGAGGTTGCCCGAGGTAAGATGAAGGAAGTGGGACACACAGGAACGAGTGCAAGAGGTAAAGTGAATAGAGGTAAATACTGTGAACTGTCAGTACATGGAGGGGATTGCAATCACTGTAATGGAGCTGAATGTAAAACTGAAGATCTACTTTGTAAACTTTCACTCATTCACAAGTAAATATTTAAAAATACCCATAAGATTTAGTTATCATACCTCTTTAGGCTTCTTACTGTGAAACAGTTCTTCACTTCTTTTTATCTAATAACTTTCATTTTTTTTTTTGAAATGTTGTATTTGCTTATATCTTAGAATCTTCTGATACTTCCTTAAAGTTTGTTTATTTTTGTCTAAATGCCATTGATTTGTCTATTTTGTTCATCCCTCCCAAGACGGTTTCCTTCATTTTCGCAGAGCCTCTACCAACCATGAACTCTACTCACCATGACCTCTACCCACCTTGGCCTCTACCCACCTTGACCTTACCAACCATGATGCCCTTTTCTAGCAATCGATATTTCAGATGATGTGTTCAAAGTAAATGAGATGGTGTATCACCATCCTCACTTCTACGAAGTGTTCTGATTGTATTGTTTTTTCCTAAAACTGATCTGTGCTTTCTTATGGTAGTCCATAGTTTATTCAGTATTTTTCATCAACATCACAGTTTAAATAATACATCAGTGATTTGTCTTCCTTTTTCATTATCTCATTTTCACATGCCTAAGTGTTGAAAAGCAAAGATGTCAGAGGACTAAGATGCACCTGATGCAAGCCATGGTGTTTTCAGTAACCTCATACGCATGTGAAAGTTGGACAGTGAATAAGGAAGAATTGATGCATTTGAATTATGGTGTTGGAGGAGAATATTGAAAGTGCCATGGGCTGCCAAAAGAACCAATAGATCCATTTTGGACGAAGTGCAGCCACAGTGTTCCTTGGAGGCCAGGATGGCCAAACTTTGTCTCTCATGCTTCCGACATATTGTCAGGAGGGACCTAGTCCCTGGAGAAGGATATCATGTTTGGTAAAGTGGAGGGTCAGAGAAAAAGAGGAAGACCCCCAGTGAGATGGATTGGCACAGTGGCAGCATCAGTGGGCTCAAAGGTAGCAATGATTGTGAGGTTGGCCCAGGATCGGGCAGTGTTTTGTTCTGTTGAACATAGGGTCGCTATGAGTCGGTACCAATTCCATGGCACCTGACAACAACAACAAATGAGTTGACTGAATGGACAATGGCTTGAATCAAGAGTAGCTCAGTCCTCAAAGTGACATTTTTGTTTTTGAAAAAATAAAAGATTGTTTTTGCAGATTTGCCCAAAGTGCTAAGTCCTTTGATTTCTTAAGTGTTGCTTCCATCCATTTTGATTGTTGATTCAAGTAGAATGAACTCATTAACAGCTTCAATGTGGTTATTTATCATCACATTGTTTATTTGTCCGACTGTGAGGACTTTTGTTTTCTTCACATCTAGCCCTTGCTGAAGGAAGTCATCTAGTCAGATCAGTCTGAAATTTTGTACACTCAGTTCCATGCCTCCCCTGCTATGATACACCACCTCTGCCCTACCATGTAGCGCTCATATTGAAATGCGAACCGCGAGCAGTGGTCCAGAAGACAGGGCCACAATCGTCTGCTTTTTCTCTTGGATTCACCTAATCTGGTCACCAGAAACTCAGAAGGTGTAAATTGCATCTTGGCGATGGGTGAGCACTTCTGTCTTCATAGTTCTCTGCTTTCCCGCTCTGTTTGTCTGGAGATGCAACAAAGTCAGTCTGTATCATCATTCTCCAGAGCCAGAAGAAAACCGAGAAAACTCAGACAGTTTCCATGTCACCTGATGAGGATTAAATACTATTTGAACAGTTGTTCTGATGTTGCAGAGTATTATGTTTTCCCGAAAGTTCTGCATGTTCTGTGGTTTTGCAAACAGTGCCCCTCTTCAGATGTTAGTTCTCATGCGCGTTATATGTATATACACATTCTTTATGTGGGCACATTGTTAGTTGTAAGGTGTCATTGACTTATCAGTACAACAGAGTGAAATACTGCCTGGTCCTGGGCCATCCTCACATAGAATGAAATCACTGACAGTTTCCGTCTGTTCGCCTGTTCCTTGTTTATCATGATGTATATTGTCCAGCTGTGAGGACTTTTCCTTTCTTCAGGTGTAACCCTTATCATTGCTTCATTTCAGCCCATTGTTTCATTTGCTTAGTCAAACCATCTCATTGAGCATCTTCCTCTTTTCTGCTGACCCTCTACTTCATGAGGGAAAATATGATAAATCCTTCCACACTTGTAAAAACTCATAAAACCAGCTATGACAGTTCTATTTCTTGCAAGTGTAAACAGTTTGATAGAGGAGTAACTTCCTCTCCTCAGAGTGTCTTTTTAGAAGAAAAAGATAAGAGTTTATGCATTTCAGAGAGAGGGAAATGGATTCTTTTGATCATTCTCATGCAAATCCCCAATAGCTGACAGGCTTCTTTAGATGCCACCATATTTTCTTTTTAAAATGTATGTGGAACAACTAGCTTAGAAGTAATGCCTTCCTTTTGAAGATTTTTTTTCTCCCTTTCTTTCTTAAATTTGAGACCATTATGTGTGAGAATTTTCTCTCTAAATAGAAATTTTCTCTGTAGCTTTTCCTCTGGAAAATTCCTTTAGTGGTAAAGAAAATAAAATGCAATTAGCTTTCCAGGGTAATTGGATTTGTAGATCAGAGTGACTTAGACTTCCCCTTACCTTTCCTTCCATCTTGTACATAATCAGGAGAAAGAAGCTCCACACGTCAGCACCAGCTGCCTCATTTCCTATGCCTTAGGTTTTAGTAGAGACACACCACATGGCTCGTAAATCTGCTGAAGGATCTGGAAAGCTGCAATTAGGGGCCTCTTCTTGTCCTATGAGGTAGAATCCCTTATTCATGGTGGGCATTTGTCTTCTCCCTGATTATTTGGAATAGTGACATAATTCTGTTTAATACAGTGCTATTTCTCAATAAGAGAGTAAGAGAGTAGACAGAAGGCTTTTGCTCAAACCCATGACAAAGCCTGAAATGGTCCCCTGTTGTACGGCCCAGGTTCAGCTTTAATGCTGCTTCCTCCGCTGAATTCCCACTTCCACAAGGCGGCATCTCAGAACGCTTCTGAACTGCTGATAAACAGGGTCACCAGGCACACAGAGGGGCTGGCACTTAATTGTTGGCTGCTTGGGCTCCCTTGTTGCTGTTGTTCACCATGGTCTTGCATTGGCTCTGAAGAAGAGTTGCCTAGTCCTGCATCATTTTCATCACTGTAGCTATGTTTGGGCCTGTTGCTGAGTCTCACTGAGAATTTCTCTTGTTCTCATTGGCCTTCCACTTCACCAAATATGACGTCTTTTCCGAGAGATTGCTCCTTTCTGGTGATGTGTCCAGAGTACGAGAGCCAAAGTCTCACCATTCTCATTTCACTTGGATACTTTGGCTTTTGTTTTCTTTGGTCAATTAAACTAGTTGTCATGCCCTCTGGAAGGAGCTCTGGTAGTGTAGTGGTTACGAATCAGGCTGCTAACCTCAGGGTCAGCAGTTTGAAACTACCAGTGGTTCTGTGAGAGAAAGATGAGGCTTTCTGCTCCCGTAAAGATTGACAGTCTTGGAAACCCTATACAGGGTCGCTATGGGTTGGAACTGACTCCAAAGCACATAATCACCACCACCACCACCATGCCCTCTGGGGTAGCGATTGAAGATGAAGGTTCCTACTCACAAGGAGCTGTGAAGTTTCAGGGTGTGGCTGACCTGTCAGTAGCTTTTGCAGCCCAGTATGTGGTGGTGGTGGTGTGCACTCGAGTTGGTCCAGACTCACAATGGCCCTGTACAGGGTTTCTGGAGCTGTCAATGTTTACAGGACCAGCTAGTGGGTTCAAATTGCTGACTTTGCACTCTTTATACCACCAGAGATCCTTCCAGTCCGATATATTCTCCTCAAATTCATTTTGTTCCATAGTGCACCACCCTCTTTTGGTCAAACTTCCTTTTGTCTTATTAATGGCGCTATCACTTAGTCTCCAGTGTCTCAAGCCTCTACCTCTCCTCCACCATCAGCTACTAATGGCCAAGCCAGGACCCCGACAGGGACCTTTTCTGTACCGTCCTTTCTGTATGAGTAATCTCCTTTAGGCTGGTGAAGTAAAAGGAGAAGAGTCACTGAGGACTAATGGGTGATATAAGGAAACACGCACTATGGATTTTATGATTGTTTCAAAAAGAAGTAACACCAGTTTGAACTGCCACCCACAGTCCTTGTTGTTGTTGTTATTGTTGTATTGGCTCCAGCTCATCTCACTCTTAAATGTAACAATGAAGTGTTGCTGGGTCCGTGTCATCCTTACGATGTTTGCTATGTTTGAAACCACAGTAGTAATTATTGTGTTCAGCCTTGTCATGCAGGATTTCCCCCACTATTTACGCTGACCCTCTACTTTACCAAACTCGATGCCATTTTTGATGAATAGAAGAGAAAGGGGGAGAATGAGCTTCAGGTAAAGATTGATCTAGGCTCCAATGATATGCCCAGGATTCACTTTCTGTCTCTGTCTCTTGCTCTTTGTACTTGGTGTTTCTTTCATTTTCTAGCAGTCTTCTGTGACTACATGATACTGTTCACGTTTACAAGAGATTGAAGGGAGCCTATTTTCAAGATACTCAATAAAAATCTTAATGAGGTTGGATCATGTGCCCAACCCGGAACCAATCACTGTGATCAAAGGAAGAGTCATTTAGAATGGCCTAAGCTCTAAATGATACAACCTTGCTTGCTGGAAGCGAAGAGGGCTTAAAATACTGATGAAAATCAAGGACCACAGCCTTCAGTATGGATTGCATTTCAATACAAAGAAAATAAAAATCCTCACTGATGGACCAGTAAATTACATCCATATCAACGGAGAAAAGATTGAAGTTGTCAGTGACTTCATTTTTCTTGGATCAACTATCCACACTCCTGGAAGCAGCAGTCAAGAAATCAAACGACGTATTGCATCAGGCACATCTACTACATAAGACCGCTTTAAAGTGTTAAAGATTAAACATGTCAGTTGAGGACTACAGTGCGCCTGACTTAGGTCATGATAATTTCAATAATATTATATGCATGTGAAAGTTGGACAGTGAATAAGGAAGACTGTAAAAGAATTGATGCATTTGAGTTACAGTGCTGGAGGAGAATACTGAAAGTGCCATGAGATCCCAAAAGGACAAGCAGATCTGTGTTGGAAGAATTACAGCCAGAGTGCTCCTTGGAGGCCAGGATGGCCAGACTTCGTCTCTCATACTTTGGACATATTGTCAGGAGGGACCAATCACTGGAGAGGGATATCGTGTTAGGTAAAGTGGAGGGTCCGCTGAAATGGATTGGAATAGTAGCAGCATCAGTCGGCTCAAACATAGCAACAGTTGTGAGGTTTGCCCAGGTCTGGACATGTTTCATTCTGTTGTGTATAGGGCCGCTATGAATTGGTACCAATTTGATGCCACCTAACAACAACAACAACAGAATCCCCGTGTGGCGCTGTGGAGTAATGCGTCAGACTGCAAAGTAGTTTGAACTGCAAGGCCGGGGGTTCAAGTTCATCAGCTGATCCTTGGAAACCCTATACAGGGTCGTTATGGGTCGGAATCGACTCGAAGGCACTTAACAACAACAACAACAACAACAGCAAGCAGTAGAATGGGCCCTGGACTGCAAATCCCAGGACCCAACACACCAGGCACTTCTCTAAACCCTACTCAAGGGTGTTATGAGTCAAACACACTTAAAAACAACAAGTCAGTTAAGGGAACATGGTGGTTCTGTAGGATCAGCACTAGACTGCAAACCACTAGGTCAGCAGTGCAAACCCCACTAGCTGCTCTGGGGGAGAAAGATGAGGCTTCCTGCTCCCTCAAAGATTTACAGCCTCATAAACTGTCTACAGGGTGCCAGTGAGTCAGAAATAACTTGATGACTCTTTGCAACTGGGAGAAATCAATTAAGATTCACCATAGTCTTAGAAGAGTCATCACTAAACCCCAGCCAAATCCACCACTGTCCAGTCAGTTCTGACTCATATGACAGGGTTGTTGTTGTTGTTAAGAGCCATTGAGTCGGTTCTGACCCATAGCGACCCTGTATAGGGCTTCTGAGGCTGTAAATCTTTACGGGAGCAGAAAGCCTCATCTTTCTTCCGCGGAGCGGCTGGTAGTTTTGAACCGCTGACCTTAAGGTTTGCAGCCCGATTCATAACCACTACGCTACCAGAGCTCCTCATATGACAGGGTAGAACTGCCATATAGGACAGCATTGTTGTCGTTAAGTGCCGTCAAGTCAGTTCCGACCCATAGCGACCCTGTACAGGGCTTCCGAGGCTGTAAATCTTTACTGGAGCAGAAAGCCTCATCTTTCTCCCACAGAGTCGCTGGTCAGTTTCAAACTGCTGACCTTGAGGTTCGCAGCCCGACTCGTAACCACTACACAACCAGAGTTCCTTGTAGGACAGGGTAGAACGACTCTATACCCTTCCTGAACTCTGCATCTTTATGGAAGATAGCTGCTTCATCTTTCTTCCACAGAGACACTGGTGGGCTTGAACTGCTGACCTTAGCATTAGCAGCCCGCATGAACCTCCAGGAATCCTTCAGACCATAACAGGGAGGGGTGCTTCCCAAAGTAAACTCAGGGTGCTGTAGCTGGTGGGAGGAGGGAAACACATGTCCTTTAGGGCTCAGTCAGGGAGGGTTTCAGATGATGCTGGATTGGCCTAAATTGATGTGGCAGAAGGTACTGGCATCTCTGGGTAGTAGACTTTTCCAAGATTGTTCAGTTCTAATTATGAAGGGAAATAAATGATTTTAGAAACACGTAACCTACTAAAAATCATGTGGCTAGCTTTCAAGTCAGTTTAAGCAGGGCTAGGGAGGCCTGGAGCATGGTAGGGTCAGCATTGGACTGCTCACCACCAGGTCAGCACTTCAAACTCAGCAGATGCTCCTTGGAAATTGTATACAAGGTCACTATGAGTTGGAACACACTCAATGGCACTTAACAATAACAGCAATAGGGTAGAAAATGCAATATTGTGATTTAAATAGATTTTAAAAAGTGAATATGTTATGGTGTGTTCTTGGTATTAACATTGGTGATTAAAGTCTTCCCAGCATTCACTTATATTTGAAATATTCAACTTGCTCACTGCTAATTTGCATTTTACTTAGATCAATGTGATCATAAGCCTGCTCGTGTGGTAGCTGTGTGCTGTAGAGTCAGTTCCGTCTCAGAGTGACCCTGTATAGGGTTTCTGAGTCTGTAAATCTTTGCGTGAGCAGAAAGCCTCCTTTCTCCTGTAGAGTGGCTGGTAGACTCGAACCACCGACCCTGTGGTTCACAGTCCAGCTCCATCAACACTCACTGTGCTTTCCTGGGAAACAGTAACTCAGTTAAATGTCTAGTTGTTTTCATTTCCCCTTGAGTTTGTGTTATTGATAAAGGAAATACACACATGTGTATACTTGTTCAAGAAAATTTTAAAAATCAGAGAAACTCTAGGACTCTAGACTGTGAGAACCCCTAGAGCTTTCAGAAGCCTACCAGAGTCAAGCATCTTCTTAGTTGAGAAAACGGGTGGAGAGAGGAGACCAGCCTGGGGCCACGCAGAGCTGCCCGAGGTCTTCTAACAACCTGGGTTTGTGCTTCTAGGTCTCTGCTATTCTTCCTACGGTGAAGACATTCTTAGGACTCCCCACCCCTGGAAGGGCAAGATGAAGGTAGGTACCTAGATACAGTGAGGTTCATATGCTGATCAAGAAGAGATCAAGAAGAGAGACCTCGTGATGGCTCAGGAAGAGGCTAATTCTCGAAAATGGCCACTAGATGGCAGACAACAACTGTGCTCCAAAGACTATGGTGCTTTTTAGCATCTGAAACCATCTCATCCACAGGGTGTTTGTTACGTGATTTTGAGTCAGTTCTGACTCATAGCGACTCTGTATAGGGTTTCTAAGGAGCAGCTGGTGAAGTTGAACCGCAGTTCAAACCCAGGTTGCGGTCCTGTGCATTATCCCACAAATATCACACCAGAATGAATGCTGAGAATTAATCAGGGAGTTCAAACAGGACCAGCAAGTTACGTAACAAGATGCTATCTTCTTAGGTTTTACTTCCATCTTAGCCTGTTGCTATGGCTCTGTAGGATGAGCCTTGGATGCTAACCACACGGTTAGCATTTCAAACTCGCCAGCTGCTCCTTGGAGATGCTATAGTGGGTCAGTATGAGTCAGAACTGACTTAATGGCTGTAACAACAGTAGCCTGATGCTTATGACTCACCCCACCTCTGCCCACAGCACTCAACCATATCATAACCTTCTCAAGGGTCCAATAGTTAATCTCCTCAGCACAACATCAGGAGAAATAATATTTAGATTTTTTAACTGATTTACTTTTTTCTAGGACAACACAAGGCGGTTGAATGTAACATTTTTGATGTACTTGGAACCCTCTTGACTGGTCATAGGTGGTATTTCATATTTCCTACTAGAATTGTTTGTATTACAGTAGTGATTATCTGACATTACAAAGTGATGGTACTCTAAATCAGGGGTTGTTGGTATTATTAAGTATCCTTAAGTTAGGATACTTAACATAGGGCCTATGTAGGGTCTCTGAGGAGGAACTGGTGAGCTTGAACCACTGACCTTGAGATTCAAACCAACCTTGCAGTCCAGCGCATTAACCCTCAGTGCCACACCAGGACTCCAATCCTTTTCTTTTTCTGCCAAAATTTATAACCTCATTCGTGGGTCATACAGAATTATCAACTTACAAATTACTCTGCTTTGTTTGGTCACACATTTAATTAACTCACCCCTAAGGAGCTTTGGTAGTGTAGTAGTTACTAATCGGGCTGCTAATCTCAAAGTCAGCAGTTCGAAACTACCAGCTGATCTGTGGGAGAAAGATGAGGCTTTCTGCTCCCATAAAGATTTACAGCCTCGGAAACCCTGTACAGGGTTACTATGAGTCGGAACCGACTCAATGGCACTTAACAACAACAACTACTACTATACCAAATATGCTGTCCTTCTCCAGGGATTGGTCCCTTCTGATGTTGTTAACGCCACTTAACACATTCAAAATGGAGTTCTGAAGGAAGTGAGACGCCATCTTGTGGCTTGTTTCGCCTCAAGAAGGATGGGGTCAGAACCTGGAAAGACTTTGCTTTCTCTTTGTACATTGTCATTCTATTTACTTCTTAACCCCCCAATTTTCATGCTTCTGAGTGACAATCCTGGCCCCCAACGGTTCCAGCCACTTAGGAAAGTCTGACCTTTGAGACCTCACTTCCAAGTTCCTCAGGGAAATACATGATGGTCTCCACACTGGGGATATATTATGCCAGTACCTTAATTTTGTATGGTCTTGGGCCTCAGTTTACTTCGCCAGTTTGTTGGGGTTTTTTTGCTTTTTTTATAGTAGGGTTACACTTCCTCAGACATGGCTGAATCAGTACTTTTAATACACCTGTTATTTTCAAGGGACTTATAAATTGGCTGGGATTCAAATTCTCAGAATTGGTAAAAATCTGTCTTTTGAGATAGGAAGTTTCTTTGCCTTTTTTTTTTTTTTTTAATTTCCGGGAAAAAAAACACAACCAAACCCATTTGTTGTTGTTGTTGTGTGCCTTGGAGTTGGTTCCGACTCATAGCGACCCTGAACAGGGTTTCCGAGGCTGTTAATCTTTACGGGAGCAGAAAGCCTCATGTTTCTCCCACGGAGCAGCTGTTAGTTTCGAACTGCTGACCTTGCGGTTCGCAGCCCAATTCGTAACCACTACGCTACCAAACCCATATGGTACGTTAATCAGATGCCTCTTGCCTCTTTGAGAGCACACAGGCTGGCTTTTGTTGTTTTTAACGAACATTATCTCCAGCTGCTCAGCCGTGAGATTTGTTTTGTGGTCAGGGGTAACTGAGCAGGCCTCATTGTTGTTGTTGTTGGTTAGGTGCCATCGAGTCGGTGCTGACTCATAGCAACCTTATGCATAGCAGAAGGAAACACTGTCCGATCCTGGGCCAACCACACTATCATTGCCACGCTTAAGCCCACTGATGTTGTCACTTTGCCAGTCCATCTCTCTGGGGGTCTTCCTCTTTTTCTCTGACACTCCACCTTACCAAACATGCTATCTTGCCTCGTCAGGACCCCCTGAAATGTCGCAGTCTCAGTCTCTGAAGGTTGCCTGCGCTCTGGCATTGTGTACTGTAGAGGGCGCTAGCAACCCCTCACTTCTCTAACCGGGTGAGCAGGGCCTGCCTTGGGGAAAATTGTGAAAGAGTTTGTAAATACAAGTCTGTCTTCTTATTGTACTTTCTATTTTGCGTGTCCATCCTGGCGTGATGGAAGGTGAATCTCCAGGTACCTGGGAATTGATAACTGGGACCCAGCACTGAAGAAAAAGGAGAATCAATGTTGGAACAATGCCCAGATCCCACTTCCGGAACTTGCTATGATGTTTCTAAGCTGTCCTTACCTTCTCACTCAGCAGCCTGACTGCATACCTCAACAACAGCCAAGACTTTGTCAAGAGATGGTTGGAGGAGAGTTGGGCTGTGTCGTGGCTCTTCCCACTGTGATTCCCAGCTGTACCCCTACTGTTTGGGGGCTCCCCAAGACCATCCCTGAGAGAAGATGTGGACTTGAGGAGGAGAGATAGTCAATGTCATGTGTTCCATAAGCATTTGTTATCCTCAGAGCTTTATCAAAGAGTAGGGAAGAGAAGTTCACACAGGCAGCAGCAAGAAAGATATTGTGCGTGGGGACGTCCCATTTCAGAGAAGCAAGGTGAAGGCAGTGTCTTAGGGAACAAGAAATGGTTCTGAAGAAGGATTTGGGCTTGGATCTTCTTGTTGACATTCTCTGATAAATATTATGAATTTTGATGAAGTCCCATCCGTAAACCATAAACAAAAATCAATGTCAGGTTTATTGTAGCTTTCAAGAGCAGGTGACGAAATAGGAATAATTCCAGAATATAATGTAGGAGAATATGTTCTTGGTCTGGTGGGTGGCAAAAATCTCTTCAATAAGACAGAAGCACATATACCTGTATGCTCACTATGTCACCTGTATACAGTGCCCGGTGTTTGACTTAGTTTTATGTATTACTGGGAAGCACTATGACTCTGTTAGTATAAATACTGGACTGTGACCCACAAAGTTGACAGTCCCCGGGAGAAAGGTGAGGCTTTCTGCTCGAACCAGAGTCCATGGTACTTAACAACAACTATGTTCTACTGCACAATCCTGTGAGATAAAACTAACAACCTTCTTCTGAGTGTTGGAAAATTTACATTTCACCATGATTGGACACTAACTTTGTGATGAGGGTTACTATTTTAGGGAAATTGAGAATCCAACTTGGAGTTCTTATCTGGATGGAAGATCTACTCCAGTCCACCCACAGATGGGCCACGTGATAATTATAATTAGAATAAGCAAAGGGCAGTGCTAGGTATATTCAAATGAGGAGGAAAAAGAATTAATAGTCATTCAGGACATTCCATGTCATGGTTTGAGCACTTTATTTATGTGCATTACCTTGCTTGGAAGCCTGGTGTGGTGCTATGGGTTAATGCACTGGACTGCAAAGTTGGTTTGAGCTGCACTGTCGCTGGGTAAAGCTCATCAGCTGTTCCTTGGAAACCCTATACGATGTCGCTATGGGTCAGAACTGACTCCATGGCACTTAACAACAACAATAGCAACCTTGCTTAATCCTTAATCCTGGGAGGCAAATATGGTTATGTCCATCTCATGGCTGGCGAAACTGGTTGACGGAGAAGTTAAGAATTCTGTCCAAGGTCACCCTGTTAGCACTGGGGAGCCAGGATAAGAATCCAGAAATGTCATTTACAAAGCTGCAAGATTACATCTGGATACCGAGGACATGAAGCATCCAACTTCTAGACAGCTTATCTTGCAAATGCAATGTATTTTGTTGTGCAGTGGAGTCACTGGTTCTGACTCATAGAGCCTCTGTACGCAACAGAATGAAACACTGCCCGGTCCAGTGCAAACCTCACAGTTCTTGTGCCATTTATATTCATTACTGCTACCACTGTGTTAAGCCCATTCATTGGGGGGTCTACGTCTTTTTCATTGACCCTCCACTTTACCAGGAGTCCTGGTGTGGTGCTGTGGATTCATGCACTGGGCTGCAAAGTTGGTATGAATCGTAAGGTTGGCAGTTCAAGCTCACCAGCTATTCCATAGAGAACCCTGTACAGGGTCGCTATGAGTCAGAACTGACTCGATGGCATTTAACAACAACAACTAAGGAACTCTGGTAGCGTAGTGGTTACGAATTGGGCTGTGAACTGCAAGGTCAGCAGTTCAAAACTACCAGCGTTCCGCGGGAGAAAGATGAGGCAGTCTGCTCCTGTAAAGATTTACAGCCTTGGAAACCCTGTGTAGGGTCTCTATGAGTTGGAACCGACTCCACGGCACACAACAACAACTGCTATACCAAACACGATGTCCTTCTGTAGGGATTGGGCCCTTCTGATGTTGTTGTTAAGTACTGTCAAGTCATTTCCAACTCAGCAATCCTGTAACAGGTGGGATTGAACTGCCAACCTTGTGGTTAGTAGCTCAGTACTAAAGCAGCTGGCCTGCATATGTCTAAGCTATGAGAGAGGAAGGCTCGTCATGCTGGCTTCTAAGGAGCATTCTGGCTGCACTTTTGTGGAGACAGATTTGTTTATTTTTGTGGCAGTTCCTGCTACTTTGAACATTTCTCTCGGACACCACAATTCAAATGCAGATTCTTCTTCAGTCATCCTTATTCACGGTCCAGCTTTCACATGCTTATGACCCAGTTGAAAATACCATCCTTTAGTTCTCACACTGACATCTTTGCTCTCTGACACTTTACAGAGGTCTTTTGCCTCAGATACGCCCAATGAAATGTATTCTTTGGCAGGTTCCCAGCTGCAAGCTTTGCATTTATTTCCCCATAGCTCCTTCTCCTCTTCCCACCATGCCATGCTAGATAGAATGTTGTTAAATGCCCTTGAGGAGCTTCTGACTCATAGCAATCCTGTACAGAGTTTCTTAGAAGCAGCTGGTAGGTTTGAACTGCTGACTTTGTGGTTCATGTTGTTATGTGCCGTGGAGTCGGTTCTGACTCATAGTGACCCTGTACAGGGTTTCCGAGGCTGTAAATCTTTACAGAAGGAGAACGCCTCATCTTTCTCCTGCGGAACTGTTGGTAGTTTTGAACTGCTAACCTTGAGGTTCACAGCCTGATTCGTAACCACTACGCTGCCAGAGCTCCTTGGGGTTCATTGTCCAGTGCTAATGCTGCAGGACCACAGTGGGTCACAATTAGAATTCCAGTGAGAAACTAACACCCAAATAAGAGGAGGCTTGAGCACCCCTTTGGCAGGAGAGAACCCCCCCTACCCTTCAGTTAACCAGGAGGCTCAGGCAAACACCCGGCTGCTGTCTGTGTGGCAGAGGTAACTTGCTTAGACATGTCACAAGGAAATGTTTCTTTGAGGATAAAATTTAAGAAGTACTTTAAAGATAATTCAGAGATATGTAGCTTCGGGCACAACATCGCAACTCAATTTCATAAGGGTGAGCTTGAGTGTGAAGAACTCAAGCTGGTTATGTTTCAAAAATGAAAGGTGGAGGGAAATCTAGGCCATCCCAGTCCACTTAACTCCCATCTCCCAGAGCCCAGCCCCTGACAGGAAGGCATGGTCAGCGAAGTGGTGGGAGGCGGCCTTGTCTCCCAGTTTAGTGGAGCTAGCTCAGGAAGCACTTCATGGTAATTTTCAACAGCATCCAAAGCATATGAAATGGTTCACCCAGTTTAACTCTTTCTTCTGTCCTATTCATGTTGGCACTTACATTTGCAGCCAGGGATAAGGGTCTTACAGGTAATTTTTTTTTTTTCACAACATTTTGCTGTTTTGGCAGAAAGGGGTGTGGGTACAAAAGATAGCTTGAGTCTGCATTTTCATTGAAAAAGGAAGTGATTTGAAGACTCCTAGGTGGTTCACAGGATTGAAAATCAAAGTCGAACTGTATGAGGGGCTACTCCAAGGATCCAGTAGCAGGGAAAACTGGTCACTTGCCATTATATATTAGTTGAAAATGCCTTAACCACCCCTCCATGCCTGTGGTATGTCATTGCACTGGAGTCACAAGTTCCCTGGAGAAAGAATCCAGTTGTCCTGAATGTCCCCCAGGAAGGAGGAGGGTGGGATATTGAGATGAACCGTACCAGAAGGATTGATCCATTTTGCAAAGGAAAAGCAGAACACTGTTATTTAAAGAAAACACTGGGCAGGCAAACCCTGTGCCTACAAGTCACATCACACTGGCAGGTAATGATTTTACCTGGAGTCAAGCTTTCCCAATAAATCAGTTGTTAATGATGAGTGAAGTTGAACTATAACAGTGGCTAATTATCTGGCTGACATCTCACACTGCTGCTTCAGTTCAATAATGGCAGACCACTTGGCAAAGTTGACCTTAAAAAAAGAAAGAAAGGAAAGAGCAAGGAAGAAAGGAAGAAGGAAGGGGAAAACTATGGGGTCAGGTCATAGCTATCATAACTCAATTAATGAGCATTGTTAATGTTGGTTGTTAGGTGCTATCAAAGTTGATTTTCAACTCATAGGGACCTAGTACAACTGCCCTGTCGGATTTTCTAGGAAACAATCTTTCTTGTGTTTGTTTTTCAACTTTTTTTTTTATTGTGAATTGGGTGAAGGTTTACAGAGAAGATCAATTTTCCATTCAACATCTCATACACATTTTGTTTCATGTCATTGATTATAATCCCTGGGATAAACCATAACTTGTCTCACTTTCAACATTTCCTGTGTCCATTCATCTTTCTCCCAGCTAGCTCTTCTGAACTTTGTCCCTGGGTGAATGCTGTCCTTTTGATCTCACACGGTTGATTCTTCTAAGGTGTGCTTACCTCCCTAGTGTTAGTGCTCTCTTTATAGACCTGTCTATTGTTTGCCTGAAAATTGAGCCCTGTGAATAAGTTCATTTCCAGTCCTGGAAAGTGATGGAGAGCTGTGGTTTCTGGCATTCTAATAGTTCCTGTCTAACCAGTGAACTTGGTCTTTTCTATGATTTTAAGTTTTGTTTTATAGTCTTCTCCTACTCTATCCAGGATCTACGAATGTGATCCCTTTCAGAGCAGTTGCTCCTGGAAGCTGGTCACCATCTAGTTCTTATGGTCCAGGGTCATGGTGACTGATGCTCATTCATGTGGTTACTTAGTCCTTTGGAATAATTGTTTCTATGCATCTTCAATTTTATTTACTTTTCTTTCTTCAGGACAGGAAGAGACCAGTAGTTGCACCTTAGATGGCTGTTCATGAGCTTTTAAAACCCCAGTTGCTACTCACCAAAGTAGGATGGTGAACATTGTCTTTGTGGATTATGTTATGCCAGTTGACTTGGGTTCCCCCAAGACTATGATCTCAAGTCCCTAGGTCCAGGTGTTCGCTTATATCTAAGGAGTTTTCCAACTTTTCCCACTGCATGCTCCAACACATTCATGGATATATTTGTAGCAAAGGTAAATACCCATCTACTAATATACTCTGTTACACATATATCTATTCAAAGATGAAGCAGTGCATTTGAATTATGGTGTTGGGAAAGAATATTGAATATACCACACACTGCCAGAAGAACAAACTAATCTGTCTTGGAAGAAATTTAGCTAGAATGTTCCTTAGAAGTCAGGATGGTGAGACTTTGTCAAGTTATCAGGAGGGACGAGTACTGCTTGGAGAAGGATGTCATGGTTGGTAAAGTAGAAGTGAAAAAGAGGAAGACCTTCAATGAGATGGATTGACACAGTGGCAGCAGCAAAGGCTCAAACATAACATCAATTGTGAGCAGGATCTAAGACAGACTGTTTTGTTCAGTTGTGCATAGGGACCCTAGGAGTTGGAACCAACTCAACAGCGCGTAACAACGACAACATAGTTTCATGCTCCTTCTCCCATTTGTTCAGCCTGTATGTATGTTCATGTTTCTACTTGTATGTCAGAGCAGTTATTGTAGCATTGTATATAAAACTCTCTTACCCTTGACTTATATATATGTCGTTGTTAAGTGCCATCGAGTCGGTTCCGACCCATAGCGACCCTGTACAGGGTTTCCGAGGGTGTAAATATTTACGGGAGTAGAAAGCCTCATCTTTCTCCTGCGGAGCAGCTGGTAGTTTCGAACCGCTGACCTTAAGGTTTGCAGCCCGATTCGTAACCACTACGCTACCAGAGCTATATATATATAAGTTTTTATTTTGAACTGAGTGATGATTTACATGGGAGAACACTGGTTCTACTCTCATCATTTCATTGCAATGATTACAGTCTCCTCCATGCATCATCATTTAACAGTATTTGCTTCTCTTCCCTCTTTTTTTTTTTTTTTTTTTGTGGGTGGATGTACACAAAGCACTTAGGAATATATAATAATTTAAACAATGCCCTTAACTCTTGCAGCCTTCCAGGTGTCTTCCCTGTCTCCATTGTTTTATGCCAACCTCCCATCTGTTGTGTATTGCTTTCCTCCTCACCCAAGTTAACACATACCTACTCTCTAGCCAGTGATTTATTCTCCCTTCCCCTCCCACCCTAGTAACCATCAAAGAATGTTTCCTTTAATGTATGTAAAAACCTTTTGTTGTCTTTTTACAAGAGTGATTTCATACAGTATTTGTCCTTTTGTGATTGGCCAATTGCATTCAGCATAAGGTCCTCCAGGTTCATCTGTGTTATGAGGTGTTTTTCAGATTCATCCTTATCCTTTAATGTTGCATAGTATTCCATTGTGTGGCTGTACCATAGTCTCTGTTTACCCATTCTCCCATTGATGCACATTTAGACTGTGTCTGTCTCTTTGGTGTTGTGAGTAGCGCTCTGATGAACTGGAAGTCTATGTATCTGTTTTAGGCTCGTGTCTCTATAATAAATACCAAGTGGATGGATTAGTGGGTCATATGCTAAGTCTGTTTCCATCTTTTCTAGGAAGCAGTATACCGTCTCCCACAGTAGTTGCATCATTTAATAGCCACACCAGCAGTATATGAGGGTTCTAAAGGAGCTCTGGTAGCGTAGTGGTTACGAATCGGGC